>NW_027457644.1:927500-1607500 GCF_050624435.1 Tenrec ecaudatus
GGCTAGGGCTCCCCTAGCCTCAGGCTAGGGCACCCGTAGGCTCAGGCTAGGGCACCCCTATGCTCAGGCTAGCGCACCCCTAGGCTTAGGCTTGGGCACCCCTAGGCTTAGGCTAGGGCACCCCGAAACTTAGTTTAGGGCACCCCTAGGATTTGGCTAGGGAAGCCCTAGGATTAGGCTAGGGCACCCATCCGCTTAAGCTAGGGCACCGCTAGGCTTTGGCTAGCGCACCCCTAGGTTTAGGCTAGGGCAGCCCTAGTCTTAGGCTAAGGCTAGGGCTCGCCTAGCCTAAGGCTAGGGCACCCCTAGCCTAGGCTAGGGAACCCCTAGGCTTACGCTAGGGCAACCCTAGACTTAGGCTAGGGCACCCGTGGGCTTAGGCAAGGGCACTCCTAGGCTTAGGCTAGGGTACCCCTAGACTTAGGTTTGCACACCCCTAGGCTTAGGCTAAGGCCAGGGCTCCAATAGTCTATGGCTAGGGCACCCCTAGGCTTAGGCTAGGGCACCCCTAGGCTAAGGCTAGGGCACTCCTCGGCTTAGGTTAGGGCACCCCTAGGCTTAGGCTAGGGCACCCTTATGCTTAGGCTAAGGCTAGGTCTCCCTTAGCCTAAGCTAGGGCACCCCTAGGCTTAGGCTAGGGCACCCCTAGGCTTACGCTAGGGCACCCCTAGGCTTAGGCTAGGGCTACCCTAGGCTTAGGCTAAAGCTAGGGCTCCCCTAGCCTAAGGCTAGGGCACCCCTAGGTTTAGGCTAGGGCACCCCTAGGCTAAGGCTAGGGCACTCCTAGGCTTAGGTTAAGGAACCCCTATGCTAAGGCTAGGGCACCCCTAGGCTTAGGCTAGGACATCCCTTGGCTTAGGCTAGGGCACCTCTAGGCTTTGGCAAGGGCAACGCAAGGCTTAGACTAGGGCACCCCTAGACTTAGGCTAATGCCACGGCTCCCCTAGCCTAAGGCTAGGGCACCCCTAGACTCAGGTTAGGGTAACCCTAGGCTTACGCTAGGGCAATCCTAGGCTTAGGCTCAGGCTAGGGCTCCCCTAGGTTTAGGCAAGGGCACCCCAAGTCTTAGACTAAGGATAGGGCTCCCCTAACCTAAGGCTACTCCACCCTTAGGCTTAGGTTAGGGCACCCCTAGGCTTAGGTTAGGGCACCCCTAGGCTTAGGCTAGGGCACCCCTAGGCTTAGGTTAGGGCACCCCTAGGCTTAGGCTAGGGCACCCCTAGGCGTAGGCTAGGGCAATTCTAGGCTTAGGCTAAGGCACGGCTCCCCTAGCTAAGGCTAGGGCACCCCTAGGCTCAAGCTATGGCACCCCTAGGCTTAGGTTAGGGCACCCCTAGGCTTAGGCTAGGGCACCCCTAGGCTAAAGATAAGGCCAGGGCTCCCTTGCCTAAGGCTAGGGCACCCCTAGGCTTAAGCTAGGGCACCCGTAGGCTTAGGCTAGGGCACCCCTAGGCTTAGGCTAGGGCACCCCTAGGCTTAGGCTAAGGCTAGAGATCCCCTAGCCTAAGGCTAGGGCACCACTAGGCATAGGCTAGGGCACCCCTAGGCTTAGGCTAGGGCACCCCTAGGCTTCGGTTAGGGCACCCCTAGGCTTAGGCTAGGGCACCCCTAGGCTAGGCTAGGGCAGCCCTAGGCTTAGGCTAGGGAACCCCTAGCCTTAGTCTAAGGCTAGGGCTCCCCTAGCCTTAGGCTAGGGAACCCCTAGTCTTAGGCTGAGGCATCCCTAGGCTTAGGCTAGGGCACCCCTAGGCTTAGGCAAGAGGACCCCTAGGCTTAGGCTAGGGCACCCCTAGGCGTAGGCTAGGGCAATTCTAGGCTTAGGCTAATGCTACGGCTCCCCTAGCCTACGGCTAGGGCACCCCTAGGCTCAAGCTATGGCACCCGTAGGATTAAGCTAGGGAACCCCTAGGCTTAGGCTAGGGCACCCATAAGCTTAGGCTTGGACACCCCTAGGCTTAGGCTAGGGCACCCCTAGGCTTAGGCTAAGGCCAGGGCTCCCTTGCCTAAGGCTAGGGCACCCCTAGGCTTAGGCTAGGGCACCCCTAGGCTTAGGTTAGGGCACCCCTAGGCTTAGGCGATGGCACCCCTAGGCTTAGGCTAGGGCACCCCTAGGCTTAGGGTTGGGTACCCCTAGGCTTAGGCTAGGGCACCCCTAGACTTAGGTTAGGGCACCCCTACGCTTAGGCTAGGGCACCCCTAGGCGTAGGCTAGGGCAATTCTAGGTTTAGACTAAGGCTACGGCTCCCGTAGCCTAAGGCTTGGGCACCCCTAGGCTCAAGCTATGGCACCCCAAGGCTTAGGCTAGGGCACCCCTAGGCTTAGGCTAGGGCACCCCTAGGCTAAAGATAAGCCCAGGGCTCCATTGCTAAGGCTAGGGCACCCCTAGGCTAAATCTAAGGCCAGGGCTCCCTTGCCTAAGGCTAGGGCATCCCTAGGCTTAAGCTTTGGCACCCCTAGGCTTAGGCTAGGGCCCCCCTAGGCTTAGGCTAGGGCATCCCTGGGCTTAGGCTTTGGCCCCCCTAGACTTAGGAGAGGGCACCCATAGGCTTAGGCTAGGGCACACCAAGGCTTAGGCTAGGGCACCACTAGGCTTAGGATGGGGCACCCCTAGGCTTAGGCTAAGGCTAGGGCTCCCCTAACCAAAGGCTAGGGCACCACTAGGCTTACGCTAGGGCAGCCCTAAGCTTAGGCTAAGGCCAAGGCTCGCCTAGCCTAAGGCTAGGGCACCCCTAGGCTTAGGCTAGGGCAGCCCTAGGCTTAGGCTAGGGCAGCCATAGGCTTCGGCTAGGGCACCCATAGGCTTAGGCTAAGACTAGGGCTCCCCTATCCTTAGGCTAGGGCACCCCTAGGCTTAGGCTGGGGCATCCCTAGGCTTAGGCTAGGGCACCTCTAGGCTTAGGCTAGGACACCCCTAGGTTAAGGCTAGGGCACCCCTAGGCTTAGGCTAGGGCACCCCTAGGCTTAGGCTAAGGCACCCCTAGGCTTAGGCTAGGGCACCCTTAGGCTTAGGTTAGGGCACCCCTAGGCTTAGGCTAGGGCACCCCTAGGCTTTAGCTAAGACTAGGGCTCCCCTAGCCTAAGGCTAGGGCACCCCTAGGCTTAGGCTAGGGCAACCCCAGGCTTAGGCTAAGGCTAGGGCTCCCGTAGCCTAAGGCTAGGGCATCCCTTGGCTTAGGCTTTGGCACCCCTAGGCTTGGGCTAGGGCCCCCCTAGGCTTAGGCTAAGGCATCCCTAGGTTTAGGTTAGGGCACCCCTAGGCTTAGGCTAGGGCACCCCTAGGCTTAGGATAGGGCACCCCTAGGCTTAGCCTAGTGCACCACTAGGCGTAGGCTAGGGCAATTCTAGGCTTAGGCTAAGGCTACGGCTCCCCTAGCCTAAGGCTAGGGTAACCCTAGGCTCAAGCTATGGCACCCCAAGGCTTAGGCTAGGGCACCCCTAGGCTTAGGCTAGGACACCCCTAGGCTTAAGTTAGGGCACCTCTAGGCTTAGGCTAGGACACCCCTAGGCTTAGGCTAGGGCGAGGGCTCCCCTAGCCTAAGGCTAGGGCACCCCTAGGCTTAGGCTAGGGCACCCCTAGGTTTAGGCTAGGGCAACCCTAGGCTTAGGCTAGTGCATCCCTAGGCTTAGGCTAAGGCCAGGCCTCCCTTGCCTAAGGCTAGGGCACCCCTAGGCTTAGGCTAGGGCACCCTTAGGCTTAGGCTAGGGCACCCCAAGGCTTAGGTTAAGGCACCCCTAGGATTAGGTAAGGGCACCCCTAGGCTTAGGCTAAGGCTAGGGCTCCCCTAGCCTAAGGCTAGGGCACCCCTAGGCTTAGGATAGGGCACCCCTAGAATTAAGCTTTGGCACCCCTACGCTTAGGCTAGGGCCCCCCTAGGCTTAGGCTACGGCACCCCTAGGCTTAGGCAAGGGCACCCCTAGGCTTAGGTTAGGGCACCTCTAGGCTTAGGCTAGGGCACCCCTAGGCTTAGGCTAAGGCGAGGGCTCCCCTAGCCTAAGGCTAGGGCACCCCTAGGCTTAGGCTAGGGCACCCCTAGGATTAGGCTAGGGCAACCCTAGGCTTAGGCTAAGGCTAGAGCTCCCCTAGCCTAAGGCTTGGGCATCCCTAGGCTTAGGCTTTGGCACCCCTAGGCTTAGGCAGGGCCACCCTAGGCTTAGGCTAGGGCAACCCTAGGCTTAGGTTAAGGCTAGGGCTCCCCTAGCCTAAGGCTAGGGCACCACTAGGCTTACGCTAGGGCAGCCCTAAGCTTAGGCTAAGGCCAAGGCTCGCCTAGCCTAAGGCTAAGGCACCCCTAGGCTTAGATTAGGGCAGCCCTAGGCTTAGGCTAGGGCAGCCATAGGCTTCAGCTAGGGCACCCATAGGCTTAGGCTAAGACTAGGGCTCCCCTATCCTTAGGCTAGGGCACCCCTAGGCTTAGGCTGGGGAATCCCTAGGCTTAGGCTAGGGCACCTCTAGGCTTAGGCTAGGACACCCCTAGGTTAAGGCTAGGGCACCCCTAGGCTTAGGCTAGGGCACCCCTAGGCTTAGGCTAGGGCACCCCTAGGCTTAGGCTACGGCACCCTTAGGCTTAGGTTAGGGCACCCATAGGCTTAGGCTAGGGCACCCCTAGGCTTAGGCTAAGACTAGGGCTCCCCTAGCCGAAGGCTAGGGCACCCCTAGGCTTAGGCTAGGGCAGCCCTAGGCTTAGGCTAAGGCTAGGGCTCCCGTAGCCTAAGGCTAGGGCATCCCTTGGCTTAGACTTTGGCACCCCTAGGCTTGGGCTAGGGCCCCCCTAGGCTTAGGCTAAGGCACCCCTAGGTTTAGGTTAGGGCACCCCTAGGCTTACGCTAGGGCACCCCTAGGCTTAGGATAGGGCACCCCTAGGCTTAGGCTAGGGCACCCCTAGGCTTAGGATAGGGCACCCCTAGGCTTAGCCTAGTGCACCACTACGCGTAGGCTAGGGCAATTCTAGGCTTAGGCTAAGGCTACGGCTCCCCTAGCCTAACGCTAGGGTAACCCTAGACTCAAGCTATGGCACCCCTAGGCTTAGGCTAGGGCACCCCTAGGCTTAGGCTAGGACAGCCCTAGGCTTAGGTTAGGGCACCTCTAGGCTTAGGCTAGGGCACCCCTAGGATTTGGCTAAGGCGAGGGCTCCCCTAGCTTAAGGCTAGGGCACCCCTAGGCTTAGGCTAGGGCACCCCTAGGTTTAGGCTAGGGCAACCCTAGGCTTAGGCTAGTGCATCCCTAGGCTTAGGCTAAGGCCAGGCCTCCCTTGCCTAAGGCTAGGGCACCCCTAGGCTTAGGCTAGGGCACCCGTAGGCTTAGGCTAGGGCACCCCAAGGCTTAGGTTAGGGCACCCCTAGGATTAGGTTAGGGCACACCTAGGCTTAGGCTAAGGCTAGGGCTCCCCTAGCCTAAGGCTAGGGCACCCCTAGGCTTAGGATAGGGCACCCCTAGACTTAAGCTTTGGCACCCCTACGCTTAGGCTAGGGCCCCCCTAGGCTTAGGCTAGGGCACCCCTAGGCTTAGGCAAGGGCACCCCTAGGCTTAGGTTAGGGCACCTCTAGGCTTAGGCTAGGGCACCCCTAGGCTTAGGCTAAGGCGAGGGCTCCCCTAGCCTAAGGCTAGGGCACCCCTAGGCTTAGGCTAGGGCACCCCTAGGATTAGGCTAGGGCAACCCTAGGCTTAGGCTAAGGCTAGGGCTCCCCTAGCCTAAGGCTTGGGCATCCCTAGGCTTAGGCTTTGGCACCCCAAGGCTTAGGCAGGGCCACCCTAGGCTTAGGCTAGGGCAACCCTAGGCTTAGGTTAAGGCTAGGTCTCCCCTAGCCTAAGGCTAGGGCATCCCTCTGCTTAGGTTTTTGCACCCCTAGGCTTAGGTTTTGGCACCCCTAGGCTTGGGTTAGGGCACACCTAGGCTTAGGCTAGGGCACCACTAGGCTTAGGATAGGGCACCCCAAGGCTTAGGCTAGGGCACCCCTTGGGTTAGGCTTGGGCACCCCTAGGCATAGGCTGGGGCACCCCTAGGCTTAGGCTAAGGCTAGGGCTCCCCTAGCCTTTGGCTAGGGCACCCCTTGGCTTAGGCTGGGGCATCCCAAGGCTTAGGCTAGGGCACACCTAGGGTTAGTCTAGGGCACCCCTAGGCTTAGGCTTAGGCTAGGGCTCCCCTAGCCTATGGCTAGGGCACCCCTAGGCTTAGATTATGGCACCCCTAGGCTTAGGCTAGGGCACCCCTAGGCTTAGGCTAGGGCACCCCTAGGCTTAGGCTAAGGTTAGGGCTCTCCTAGCCTAAGGCTAGGGCACCACTAGGCTCAGGCTAGGGCACCCCTAGGCTTAGGCTCAGGCTACGGCTCCCCTAGCCTCAGGCTAGGACACCCATAGACTCAGGCTATGGCACCCCTAGGCTTAGGCTAGGGCACCCCTAGGCTTAGGCTAGGGGACCCCTAGGCTTAGGCTAGGGCTCCCATAGGCTTAAGCTAGGGTTGGGCTCCCCTAGCCTAAGGCAAGGGCACCCCTAGGCATAGGCTAGGGCACCCCAAGGCTTAGGCTAGGGCACACCTAAGCTTAGGCTAGGGCACCCCTAGCCTTAGGCTAGGGCACCCCTAGGCTTAGGCTAGGGCACCCATAGGCTTATGCTAAGGCTAGGGCTCACCTAACCTAAGGCTAGGGCACTCCTAGACTCAGGCTAGGGCACCCCTAGGCTTAGGCTAGGGCACCCCTAGGCTTAGGCTAAGGCTATGGCTCCCGTAGCCTAAGACTAGGGCACCCCTACACTCAGGCTATGACACCCCTAGGCTTAGGTTAGGGCAATCTTAGGCTAGACTAAGGCTAGGACTCCACTAGCCTCAGGCTAGGGCGCCCGTAGGCTCAGGCTAGGGCACCCCTAGGCTCAGGCTAGGGCACCCCTAGGCTTAGGCTAGGGCACCCCTAGGCTTTGGCTAGGGGACCCCTAGGCTTAGGCTAGGGCGCCACTAGGTTTAGGCTCAGGCTAGGGCTCACCTAGCCTAAAGCTAGGGCACTCCTAGGCTTATGCTAGGGCATCCCTAGGCTTAGGCTAGGGCACCCCTAGGCTTAGGCTAGGGCACCCCTAGGCTTTGGCTAGGGCTCCCATTGGCTTAGGCTAGGGCACCTCTAGGCTTAGACTAAGGCTAGGGTTCCCCTAGCCTAAGGCTAGGGCACCCAAAGTCTTAGGCTATGGCACACCTAGGCTTAGGCTAGGGCACCCCTAGGCTTAGGCTAAGAGTAGGGCTCCCCTTGCCTAAGGCTAGGGCTCCCCTAGCCTAAGGCTAGGGCTCCCCTAGCCTAAGTCTAGGGCACCCAAACTCTTAGGCTATGGCACACCTAGGCTTAGGCTAGAGCACCCTTAGGCTTAGGCTAAGGCACCCCTAGTCTTAGGCTAGGGCATCCCTAGGCTTAGGCTAAGTCTAGGGCTACCCTAGCCTAAGGCTGGGGCACCCTTATGCTTAGGCTAGGGCTCCCCTAGGCTTAGGCTAGGGCAGCCCTAAGCTTAGGCTAAGGCTAGGGCTCGCATAGCCTAAGGCTAGGGCACCCCTAGTCTTAGGCTAGGGCAGCCCTAGGCTTAGGCTAGGGCATCCCTAGGCTTATGCTGGGCACGCCTAGTCTTAGGCTGGGGCAACCCTAGGCTTAGGCTAAGGCTAGGGCTCCCCTAACCTTAGGCTAGGGCACCCCTAGGCTTAGGCTGGGGCACCCCTAGGCTTAGGCTAAGGCACCCCTAGGCTTAGGCTAGGGCACCCCTAGGCGTAGGCTAAGGTTAGGGCTCCCCTAGCCGAAGGCTAGGGCACCCCTAGGCTCAGGCTAGGGCACCACTAGGCTTAGGCTAGGGCACCCCTAGGCTTTGGCGCAGGCTACAGCTCAACTAGTCTCAGGTTAGGGCACCCCTAGACTCAGGCTATGGCACCCCTAGGCTTAGGCTAGGGCAATCCAAGGCTAGACTAAGGCTAGGGCTCCCCTAGCCTCAGGTTAGGGCACCCCTATGCTTAGGCTAGGGCACCAGTAGGCTTAGGCTAGGGGACCCCTAGGCTTAGGCTAGGGCTCCCCTAGTCTTAGGCTAGGGCACCCCTAGCCTTAGGCTAGGGCTCCCCTAGTCTTAGGCTAGGGCACCCCTAGCCTTAGGCTAGGGCACCCCTAGCCTTAGGCTAAGGCTAGAGCTCCCCTAGCCTAAGGCTAGGGCACCCCTAGGCTCAGGCAAGGGCACCCCTAGTCTTAGGCTAGGGCACCCCGAAACTTAGGTTAGGGCACCCCAAGGCTTTGGCTAGGGAAGCCCTAGTATTAGGCTAGGGCACCCCTCGGCTTAAGCTAGGGCACCTCTAGGCTTAGGCTAGGGGACCCCTAGATTTAGGCTAGGGCAGCCCTAGGCTTAGGATAAGGCTAGGGCTCGCCTAGCCTAAGGCTTGGGCACCCCTAGGCTAGGCTAGGTAACCCCTAGGCTTAGGCTAGGGCACCCCTATACTTAGGCTAGGGCACCCGTAGACTTAGGATAGGGCACTCCTAGGCTTAGGCTAGGGCACTCCTAGACTTAGGTTTGGGCACCCCTAGGCTTAGGCTAAGGCCAGGGCTCCAATAGCCTATGGATAGGGCACCCCTAGGCTTAGACTAGGGCACCCCTAGGCTAAGGCTAGGGCACTCCTAGGCTTAGGTTAGGGCACCCCTAGGCTTAGGCTAGGGCACCCCTTGGCTTAGGCTAAGGCTAGGGCTCCCTTAGCCTAAGGCTAGGGCACCCCTAGGCTTATGCTAGGGCACCCCTAGGCTTACGCTAGGGCACCCCTATGCTTAGCCTAGGGCACTCCTAGGCCTATGCTAAGACTAGGGCTCCCCTAGCCTAAGGCTAGGGCACCTCTAGGCTTAGGCTAGGGCACCCCTATGATTAGGCTAAGGCTAGGGCCCCCCTAGCCTAAAGCTAGGCCACCCCTAGGCTTAGGCTAGGGCAGCCCTAGGCTTAGGCTAAGGCTAGGGCTCGCCTAGCCTAAGGCTAGGGCACCCCTAGGCTAAGGCGACGTCACCCCTCGGCTTAGGCTAGGGCACCCCTAGGCTTAGGCTAGGACATCCCTTTGCTTAGGCTAGGGCACCCCTAGGCTTAGGCAAGGGCACCGCTAGGCTTAGACTAGGGAACCCCTAGACTTAGGCTAAGGCAACGGCTCCCCTAGCCTCAGGCTAGGGCACCCCTAGACTCAGGTTAGGGTACCTCTAGGCTTAGGCTAGGGCAATCCTAGGCTTAGGCTCAGTTTAGGGCTCCCCTAGGTTTAGGCAAGGGCACCCCAAGGCTTAGACTAAGGCTAGGGCTCCCCTAGCCTAAGTCTATGGCCCCCCTAGGCTTAGGTTAGGGCCCCCCTAGGCTTAGGGTAGGGCAATCCTAGGCTAGACTAACGCTTGGGCTCCCCTAGTCTCAGGCTAGGGCAACCGTATGCTCAGGCTAGGGCACCCCTAGGTTCAGTCTAGGGCACCCCTAGGCTTAGGCTAGGGCACCCCTAGGCTTAGGCTAAGGCTAGGGCTCCCCTAGCCTCAGGCTAGGGCACCCCTAAGCTTAGGCTAGGGCACCCCTACGCTTAGGCTAAGGCTAGGGTTCCCCTACCCTAAGGCTAGAGCACCCCTAGGCTTAGGCTAGGGCACCCCTAGGCTTAGGCTAAGGCACCCCTAGGCTTAGGCTAAAGCTAGCCCTCAACAAGCCTAAGGCTAGGGCACCCCTAGGCTTAGGCTGGGGCACCCATAGGCTAGGCTAGGGCACCCCTAGGCTTAGGCTAGGGTACCCCTTGGCTTAGGCTAGGGCACCCCTAGGCTAAGGCTAAGGGTACGGCTCCCCTAGCCTAAGGCTAGGGCACCCCTGGGCTCAGGCTATGTCACCCCTAGGCTTAGGCAAGGGCACCCCTAGGCTTAGGCTAGGACACCCCTTGGCTTAGGCTAGGGCACCCCAAGGCTTAGGCTCTGGCACCCCTTGGCTTAGGCTAGGGCACCCCTAGGCTTAGGTTAGTGCACCCCTAGGCTTAGGCTAGGGCACCTGTAGGCTTATTCTAAGTCTGGGGCTCCCCTAGCCTAAGGCTAGGGCAACCCAAGGCGTAGGCTAGGGCACCCCTAGCCTTCGGCTAGGGCACCCCTAGTCTTCGGCTAGGGCAACCATAGGCTTAGGCTAAGGCTAGGACTCCCCTAGCCTAAGGTTAGGGCACCCCTAGGCTTAGGCTAGGGCACCTCTAGGCTTAGGCTAGGGCGCCCCTAGGATTAGGCTATGGCTAGGGCTTCCCTAGCCTAAAGCTAGGGCACTCCTAGGCTTAGGCTAGGGCACTCCTAGGCTTAGGCTAGGGCACTCCTAGTCTTAGGCTAGGGCAACCATAGGCTTAGGCTAAGGCTAGGTCTCCCGTAGCATAAGGCTAGGACACCCCTAGGCGTAGGCTCGGGCACCACTAGGCTTACATTGGGCACCCCTAGGCTTCGGCTAGGGCACCCCTAAGCTTAGGGTAAGGCTATGTCTCCCTAGACTAAGTCTAGGGCAACCAAAGGCTTAGGCTAAGGCTAGGGCTCCCCTAGCCTAAGATTAGGGCACCCCGAGTATTAGGCTAAGGCACCCCTAGGCTTAGGCTAGTGCACCCCTAGGCTTAGACTAAGGCTAGGGATCCCCTATCCTAAGGCTAGGGCACCCATAATCTTAGGCTACGGCACCCCTAGGCTTAGGCTATGGCACCCCTAGGCTTAGGCTAGTGCACCCCTAGGCTTAGACTAAGGCTAGGGATCCCCTATCCTAAGGCTAGGGCACCCATAATCTTAGGCTACGGCACCCCTAGACTTAGGCTATGGCACCCCTAGGCTTAGGCTAAGGCTAGGGCTTTCCTAGCCTAAGGCTAGGGCACCCTTAGGCTTAAGCTAGGTCACTCCTAGGCTTAGGCTTGGGCACCCCTAGGCTTTGGCAAAGGCTAGGGTTCCCCTAGCCTAAGGCTAGGGCACCCTTAGGCTTAGGCTAGGGCACCCGTAGGCTTAGGCTAGGGCAATCCTAGGCTTAGGCTAAGGCTAGGGCTCCCCTAGCCTCAGGCTAGGGCACCCCTATGCTTAGTCTAAGGCAACCCTAAGTTTAGGCTAGGGCAACCCTAGGGTTAGGTTGTGGCTTCGGTTCCCCTAGCCTAAAGCTAGGGCACCCCTAGGCTCAGGCAATGGCACCCCTAAAATCAGGCTAGGGTACCCCTACGCTTAGGCTAGGGCACCCCTAGGTTTAGGAAAAGCTAGGGTTCCCCTAGCCTAAGGCTAGGGCACCCCTAGGCTTAGGCTAGGGCAACCCTAGGCTTAGGCTAAAGCTAGGGCTCCCCTAGCCTAAGGCTAGGGCACCCCTAGGCTTAGGCTAGGGCACCCTAGGCTTTGGCTAGGGCACCCCTACGCCTTGGCTAAGGCTAGGGCTCCCCTAGCCTAAGGCTAGGGCACCCCTAGGCTTAGGCTACAGCACCCCTAGGCTTAGGCTAGGGCACCCCTAGGCTTAGGCTAGGGCAACCCTAGGCTTAGGCTAAAGCTAGGGCTCCCATAGCTTAAGTCTAGGGAACCCCTAGGCTTAGGCTAGGGTACCCCTAGGCTTAGGCTAGGGCACCCCTCAGCCTAGGCTAAGGCTAGGGCTCCCCTAGTCTCAGGCTAGGGCACCCATAGACTAACGCTAGGGCACCCCTAGCCTTAGGCTAGGTCAATCCTAGGCTTAGTCTAAGGCTAGGGTTCCCCTAGCCTCAGGCTAGGGCACCACGAGGCTCAGGCTAGGGCACCCCTAGTTTTAGGCAAGGGAACCCCAAGGCTTAGGCTAAGTCTATGGCTCCCCTAGCCTAACGCTACGGCACCCCTAGGCTCAGGCTAGGGCACCCCTACGCTTAGGCTTGGGCATACCTAGGCTTAGGCTAGTGCATCCCTAGGCTTAGGTTAAGGCTACGGCTACCCTAGCCTCAGGCTAGTGCACCCCTAGACTCAGGCTATGGCACCCCCAGGCTTAGGGTAGGGCAATCCTAGGCTAGACTAAAGCTTGGGCTCCCATAGCCTCAGGCTAGGGCAACCGTACGCTCAGGCTAGGGGACCCCTAGGTTTGGCTAGGGCACCCCTAGGCTTAGGCTAAGGGCAGGGCTCCAATAGCCTATGGCTAGTGCACCCCTAGGCTTAGGCTAGGGCACCCCTAGGCTAAGGCTAGGGCACCCCTAGGCTTAGGTTAGGGCACCCCTAGGCTTAGGCTAAGGCACCCCGATGCTTAGGCTAAGGCTAGGAGTCCCCTAGCCTAAGGCTAGGGCACCCCTAGGCTTAGGCTAGGGCACCCCTAGGCTTAGGCTAGGGCACCCATAGGCCTAGGCTAAGGCTAGGGCTCCCCAAGCCTAAGGCTAGGGCACCCCTAGGCTTGGGCTATGGCAGCCCTAGGCTTTGGCTAAGGCTAGGGCTCGCCTAGCCTAAGGCTAAGGCACCCATAGGATTAGGCTAGGGTACCCCTAGGCTTAGGGTAGGGCACCACTAGGCTTAGGCTAAGGCTATGGTTCCCCTAGCCTAAGGCTAGGGCACCCCAAGGCTTAGGCTTGGGCACCCCTAGGCTTAGGCTAGGGCACCCTTAGGCTTAGGCTAGGGCACCCCTAGGCTTAGGCTAAGGGTACGGCTCCCATAGCCTAAGGCTAGGGCACCCCTAGGCTCAGGCTATGGCACCCCTAGGCTTAGGCTAGGGCACCCGCAGGCTTAGGCTAGGGCACTCCTAGGCTTAGGCTAGGGCACCCCTAGGCAAAGGCTAGGGCACCCCAAGGCTTAGGTTAGGGCACCCCTAGGCTTAGGCTAGGACACCCCTTGGCTTAGGCTAGGGCACCCCTAGGCTTAGGCTAGGGCACCCTTAGGCTTAGGCAATGGCACCCCTAGGCTTAGGTTAGTGAACCCCTAGGCTTAGGCTAGGGTACCCCTAGGCTTAGGCAAAGGCTGGGGCAAGCCTAGCCTAAGGCTAGGGCAACCCTAGGCTTAGGCTAGGGCACCCCTAGGCTTATTCTAGGGCACCTCTAGGCTTAGGCTACGGCAACCATAGGCTTAGGCTAAGGCTCGGGCCCCCCTACCTAAGGTTAGGGCACCCCAAGGTTTAGGCAAGGGCACCTCTAGTCTTAGGCTAGGGCGCCCCTAGGTTTAGGCTAAGGCTAGGGCTCCCCTAGCCTAAAGCTAGATCACTCCTAGGCTTAGGGTAAGGCACTCCTAGGCTTGGGCTAGGGCACGTCTAGGCTTAGGCTAAGGCTAGGTCTCCCGTAGCATAAGGCTAGGACACCCCTAGGCTTAGGCTCAGGCACCCCTAGGCTTAGGCTACGGCACCCCTAGGCTTAGGCTAGGCCACCCCTAAGCTTAGGCTAAGGCTAGGGCTCCCCTAACCTAAGTCTAGGGCAACCCTAGGCTCAGGCTAGGGCACCCCTAGGCTTAGGCTAGGGCACCCCTAGGCTTAGGCTAAGGCTAGGGCTCAACTAGCCTAAGGCTAGGGCACCCCTAGGCTTAGGCAAGGGCACCCCTAGGCTTAGGCTAGGGCACCCCTAGGCTTAGGCTAGGGCACCCTTAGGCTTAGGCTAGGGCACCCCTAGGCTTAGGCTAGGGCACCCCTAAGCTTAGGCTAGGGCACCCCTAAGCTTAGGCTAAGGGTAGGGCTCCCTAGACTAAGTCAAGGCATCCATAGGCTTAGGCTAAGGCTAGGGCTCCCATAGCATAAGGCTAGGACACCCCTAGGCTTAGGCTCAGGCACCCCTAGGCTTAGGCTACGGCACCCCTAGGCTTAGGCTAGGGCACCCCTAAGCTTAGGCTAAGGGTAGGGCTCCCTAGACTAAGTCAAGGCATCCATAGGCTTAGGCTAAGGCTAGGGCTCCTCTAGAGTTACATTAGGGCACCCCTAGGATTAGGCTCGGGCACCCCTAGGCTTAGGCTAGTGCACCCCTAGGCTTAGACTAAGGCTAGGGCTCCCCTAGCCTAAGGCTAGGGCACCCATAGTCTTAGCCTACGGCACCCCTAGGCTTAGGCTAGGGCACCCCTAGGCTTAGACTAAGGCTAGGGCTGCCCTAGCCTATGGCTAGGGCACCAAAAGTCTTAGGCTATGGCACCCCTAGGCTTAGGCGAGGGCACCCCTAGGATTAGGCTAGGGCACCCCTAGGTTTAGGCTAGGGCAGCCCTAGGCTTAGGCTAAGGCTAGGTCTCGCCTAGCGTAAGGCTAGGGCACCCCTAGGCTAGGCCAAGGAACCCCTAGGCTTAGGCTAGGGCACCCCTAGGCTTAGGCTAGGGCACCCGTAGGCTTAGGCTAGGGCACTCCTAGGCTTAGGCTAGGGCACTCCTAGGCTTAGGTTAAGGCACCCCTAACCTTAGGCTAGGACATCCCTAGACTTAGGATAAGGCCAAGGCTCCAGTAGCCTATGGCTAGGGCACCCCTAGGCTTAGGTTAGGGCACCCCTAGGCTAAGGCTAGGGCACTCCTAGGCTTAGGTTAGGGCACCCCTAGGCTTAGGCTAGGGCACCCCTATGCTTAGGCTAAGGCTAGGGCTCCCTTAGCCTAAGGCTAGGGCACCCCTAGGCTTACGCTAGGGCACCCCTATGCTTAGGCTAGGGCACTCCTAGGCCTATGCTAAGACTAGGGCTCCCCTAGCCTAAGGCTAGGGCACCTCTAGGCTTAGGCTTGGGCACCCCTATGATTAGGCTAAGGCTAGGGCCCCCCTAGCCTAAAGCTAGGCCACCCCTAGGCTTAGGCTAGGGCAGCCCTAGGCTTAGGCTAAGGCTAGGGCTCGCCTAGCCTAAGGCTAGGGCACCCCTAGGCTCAGGCTACGGCACCCCTCGGCTTAGGCTAGGGCACCCCTAGGCTTAGGCTAGGACATCCCTTTGCTTAGGCTAGGGCACCCCTAGGCTTAGGCAAGGGCACCGCTAGGCTTAGACTAGGGCACCCCTAGACTTAGGCTAAGGCAACGGCTCCCCTAGCCTCAGGCTAGGGCACCCCTAGACTCAGGTGAGGGTACCCCTAGGCTTAGGCTAGGGCATTCCTAGGCTTAGGCTCAGGCTAGGGCTCCCCTAGGTTTTGGCAAGGGCACCCCAAGGCTTAGACTAAGGCTAGGGCTCCCCTAGCCTAAGGCTATGGCCCCCCTAGGCTTAGGTTAGGGCCCCCCTAGGCTTAGGGTATGGCAATCCTAGGCTAGACTAACGCTAGGGCTCACCTAGCCTCAGGCTAGGGCAACCGTATGCTCAGGCTAGGGCACCCCTAGGTTCAGGCTAGGGCACCCCTAGGCTTAGGCTAGGGCACCCCTAGGCTTAGGCTAAGGCTAGTGCTTCCCTAGCCTCAGGCAAGGTCACCCCTAAGCTTAGGCTAGGGCACCCCTACGCTTAGGCTAAGGCTAGGGTACCCCTACCCTAAGGCTAGAGCACCCCTAGGCTTAGGCTAAGGCACCCCTAGGCTTAGGCTAAAGCTAGCCCTCAACAAGCCTAAGGCTAGGGCATCCCTAGGCTTAGGCTAGGGCACCCCTAGCCTAAGGCTAGGGCACCCCTGGGCTCAGGCTATGTCACCCCTAGTCTTAGGCAAGGGCACCCCTAGGCTTAGGCTAGGACACCCCTTTGCTTAGGCTAGGGTACCCCAAGGCTTAGGCTAGTGCACCCCTAGGCTTAGACTAAGGCTAGGGATCCCCTATCCTAAGGCTAGGGCACCCATAATCTTAGGCTACGGCACCCCTTGACTTAGGCTATGGCACCCCTAGGCTTAGGCTAAGGCTAGGGCTTCCCTAGCCTAAGGCTAGGGCACCCTTAGGCTTAAGCTAGGTCACTCCTAGGCTTAGGCTTGGGCACCCCTAGGCTTTGGCTAAGGCTAGGGTTCCCCTAGCCTAAGGCTAGGGCACCCTTAGGCTTAGGCTAGGGCACCCCTAGGCTTTGGCTAAGGCTAGGGTTCCCCTAGCCTAAGGCTAGGGCACCCTTAGGCTTAGGCTAGGGCACCCCTAGGCTTAGGCTAGGGCAATCCTAGGCTTAGGCTAAGGCTAGGGCTCCCCTAGCCTCAGGCTAGGGCACCCCTATGCTTAGTCTAAGGCAACCCTAAGTTTAGGCTAGGGCAACCCTAGGGTTAGGTTGTGGCTTCGGTTCCCCTAGCCTAAAGCTAGGGCACCCCTAGGCTCAGGCTATGGCACCCCTAAAATCAGGCTAGGGTACCCCTACGCTTAGGCTAGGGCACCCCTAGGTTTAGGAAAAGCTAGGGTTCCCCTAGCCTAAGGCTAGGGCACCCCTAGGCTTAGGCTAGGGCAACCCTAGGCTTAGGCTAAAGCTAGGGCTCCCCTAGCCTAAGGCTAGGGCACCCCTAGGCTTAGGCTAGGGCACCCCTAGGCTTTGGCTAGGGCACCCCTACGCCTTGGCTAAGGCTAGGGCTCCCCTAGCCTAAGGCTAGGGCACCCCTAGGCTTAGGTTAGGGCACCCCTAGGCTTAGGCTAGGACACCCCTTGGCTTAGGCTAGGGCACCCCTAGGCTTAGGCTAGGGCACCCTTAGGCTTAGGCAATGGCACCCCTAGGCTTAGGTTAGTGAACCCCTAGGCTTAGGCTAGGGTACCCCTAGGCTTAGGCAAAGGCTGGGGCAAGCCTAGCCTAAGGCTAGGGCAACCCTAGGCTTAGGCTAGGGCACCCCTAGGCTTATTCTAGGGCACCTCTAGGCTTAGGCTACGGCAACCATAGGCTTAGGCTAAGGCTCGGGCCCCCCTACCTAAGGTTAGGGCACCCCAAGGTTTAGGCAAGGGCACCTCTAGTCTTAGGCTAGGGCGCCCCTAGGTTTAGGCTAAGGCTAGGGCTCCCCTAGCCTAAAGCTAGATCACTCCTAGGCTTAGGGTAAGGCACTCCTAGGCTTGGGCTAGGACACGCCTAGGCTTAGGCTAAGGCTAGGTCTCCCGTAGCATAAGGCTAGGACACCCCTAGGCTTAGGCTCAGGCACCCCTAGGCTTAGGCTACGGCACCCCTAGGCTTAGGCTAGGCCACCCCTAAGCTTAGGCTAAGGCTAGGGCTCCCCTAACCTAAGTCTAGGGCAACCCTAGGCTCAGGCTAGGGCACCCCTAGGCTTAGGCTAAGGCTAGGGCTCAACTAGCCTAAGGCTAGGGCACCCCTAGGCTTAGGCAAGGGCACCCCTAGGCTTAGGCTAGGGCACCCCTAGGCTTAGGCTAGGGCACCCTTAGGCTTAGGCTAGGGCACCCCTAGGCTTAGGCTAAGGGTACGGCTCCCATAGCCTAAGGCTAGGGCACCCCTAGGCTCAGGCTATGGCACCCCTAGGCTTAGGCTAGGGCACCCGTGGGCTTAGGCTAGGGCACTCCTAGGCTTAGGCTAGGGCACCCCTAGGCAAAGGCTAGGGCACCCCTAGACTTAGGTTAGGGCACCCCTAGGCTTAGGCTAGGACACCCCTTGGCTTAGGCTAGGGCACCCCTAGGCTTAGGCTAGGGCACCCTTAGGCTTAGGCAATGGCACCCCTAGGCTTAGGTTAGTTAACCCCTAGGCTTAGGCTAGGGTACCCCTAGGCTTAGGCAAAGGTTGGGGCAAGCCTAGCCTAAGGCTAGGGCAACCCTAGGCTTAGGCTAGGGCACCCCTAGGCTTATTCTAGGGCACCTCTAGGCTTAGGCTACGGCAACCATAGGCTTAGGCTAAGGCTCGGACCCCCCTACCTAAGGTTAGGGCACCCCAAGGTTTAGGCAAGGGCACCTCTAGTCTTAGGCTAGTGCGCCCCTAGGTTTAGGCTAAGGCTAGGGCTCCCCTAGCCTAAAGCTAGATCACTCCTAGGCTTAGGGTAAGGCACTCCTAGGCTTGGGCTAGGGCACGCCTCGGCTTAGGCTAAGGTTAGGTCTCCCGTAGCATAAGGCTAGGACACCCCTAGGCTTAGGCTCAGGCACCCCTAGGCTTAGGCTACGGCACCCCTAGGCTTAGGCTAGGGCACCCCTAAGCTTAGGCTAAGGGTAGGGCTCCCTAGACTAAGTCAAGGCATCCATAGGCTTAGGCTAAGGCTAGGGCTCCTCTAGAGTTACATTAGGGCACCCCTAGGATTAGGCTCGGGCACCCCTAGGCTTAGGCTAGTGCACCCCTAGGCTTAGACTAAGGCTAGGGCTCCCCTAGCCTAAGGCTAGGGCACCCATAGTCTTAGCCTACGGCACCCCTAGGCTTAGGCTAGGGCACCCCTAGGCTTAGACTAAGGCTAGGGCTGCCCTAGCCTATGGCTAGGGCACCAAAAGTCTTAGGCTATGGCACCCCTAGGCTTAGGCGAGGGCACCCCTAGGCTTAGGCTAGGGCACCCCTAGGTTTAGGCTAGGGCAGCCCTAGGCTTAGGCTAAGGCTAGGTCTCGCCTAGCGTAAGGCTAGGGCACCCCTAGGCTAGGCCAAGGAACCCCTAGGCTTAGGCTAGGGCACCCCTAGGCTTAGGCCAGGGCACCCGTAGGCTTAGGCTAGGGCACTCCTAGGCTTAGGTTAAGGCACCCCTAACCTTAGGCTAGGACATCCCTAGACTTAGGATAAGGCCAAGGCTCCAGTAGCCTATGGCTAGGGCACCCCTAGGCTTAGGTTAGGGCACACCTAGGCTAAGGCTAGGGCACTCCTAGGCTTAGGTTAGGGCACCCCTAGGCTTAGGCTAGGGCACCCCTATGCTTAGGCTTAGGCTAGTGCTCCCCTAGGCTTACGCTAGGGCACCCCTATGCTTAGGCTAGGGCACTCCTAGGCCTATGCTAAGACTAGGGCTCCCCTAGCCTAAGGCTAGGGCACCTCTAGGCTTAGGCTAGGGCACCCCTATGATTAGGCTAAGGCTAGGGCCCCCCTAGCCTAAAGCTAGGCCACCCCTAGGCTTAGGCTAGGGCAGCCCTAGGCTTAGGCTAAGGCTAGGGCTCGCCTAGCCTAAGGCTAGGGCACCCCTAGGCTCAGGCTACGGCACCCCTCGGCTTAGGCTAGGGCACCCCTAGGCTTAGGCTAGGACATCCCTTTGCTTAGGCTAGGGCACCCCTAGGCTTAGGCAAGGGCACCGCTAGGCTTAGACTAGGGCACCCCTAGACTTAGGCTAAGGCAACGGCTCCCCTAGCCTCAGGCTAGGGCACCCCTAGACTCAGGTTAGGGTACCCCTAGGCTTAGGCTAGGGCAATCCTAGGCTTAGGCTCAGGCTAGGGCTCCCCTAGGTTTTGGCAAGGGCACCCCAAGGCTTAGACTAAGGCTAGGGCTCCCCTAGCCTAAGGCTATGGCCCCCCTAGGCTTAGGTTAGGGCCCCCCTAGGCTTAGGGTATGGCAATCCTAGGCTAGACTAACGCTAGGGCTCACCTAGCCTCAGGCTAGGGCAACCGTATGCTCAGGCTAGGGCACCCCTAGGTTCAGGCTAGGGCACCCCTAAGCTTAGGCTAGGGCACCCCTAGGCTTAGGCTAAGGCTAGTGCTTCCCTAGCCTCAGGCAAGGTCACCCCTAAGCTTAGGCTAGGGCACCCCTACGCTTAGGCTAAGGCTAGGGTACCCCTACCCTAAGGCTAGAGCACCCCTAGGCTTAGGCTAAGGCACCCCTAGGCTTAGGCTAAAGCTAGCCCTCAACAAGCCTAAGGCTAGGGCATCCCTAGGCTCAGGCTATGTCACCCCTAGTCTTAGGCAAGGGCACCCCTAGGCTTAGGCTAGGACACCCCTTTGCTTAGGCTAGGGTACCCCAAGGCTTAGGCTCTGGCACCCCTTGGCTTAGGCTAGGGCACCCCTAGGCTTAGGTTAGTGCACCCCTAGGCTTAGGCTAGGGCACCCGTAGGCTTAGGCTAAGTCTGGGGCTCCCCTAGCCTAAGGCTAGGGCAACCCAAGGCGTAGGCTAGGGCACCCCTAGGCTTCGGCTAGGACACCCCTAGTCTTCGGCTAGGGCAACCATAGGCTTAGGCTAGGGCACCTCTAGGCTTAGGCTAGGGCGCCCCTAGGATTAGGCTAAGGCTAGGGCTCCCCTAGTCTAAAGCTAGGGCACTCCAAGGCTTAGGCTAGGGCACTCCTAGGCTTAGGCTACGGCACTCCTAGTCTTAGGCTAGGGCAACCATAGGCTTAGGCTAAGGCTAGGTCTCCCGTAGCATAAGGCTAGGACACCCCTAGGCTTAGGCTCGGGCACCACTAGGCTTACATTGGGCACCCCTAGGCTTCGGCTAGGGCACCCCTAAGCTTAGGGTAAGGCTATGGCTCCCTAGACTAAGTCTAGGGCAACCAAAGGCTTAGGCTAAGGCTAGGGCTCCCCTAGCCTAAGGTTAGGGCACCCCGAGTATTAGGCTCGGGCACCCCTAGGCTTAGGCTAGTGCACCCCTAGGCTTAGACTATGGCTATGGCTCCCCTATCCTAAGGCTAGGGCACCCATAATCTTAGGCTACGGCACCCCTAGGCTTAGGCTAGGGCACCCCTAGGCTTAGGCTAAGGCTAGGGCTTCCCTAGCCTAATGCTAGGGCACCCTTAGGCTTAAGCTAGGGCACCCCTAGGCTTAGGCTTGGGCACCCCTACGCTTTGGCTAAGGCTAGGGTTCCCCTAGCCTAAGGCTAGGGCACCCTTAGGCTTAGGTTAGGGCACCCCTAGGCTTAGGCTAGGGCAATCCTAGGCTTAGGCTAAGGCTAGGGCTTCCCTAGCCTCAGGCTAGGGCACCCCTATGCTTAGTCTAAGGCAACCCTAATTTTAGGCTAGGGCACCCCTAGGGTTAGGTTGTGGCTTCGGTTCCCCTAGCCTAAAGCTAGGGCACCCCTAGGCTCAGGCTATGGCACCCCTAAAATCAGGCTAGGGTACCCCTACGCTTAGGCATGGGCATCCCTAGGCTTACGCTAGTGCATCCCTAGGCTTAGGTTAAGGCTACGGCTACCCTAGCCTCAGGCTAGTGCACCCCTAGACTCAGGCTATGGCACCCCCAGGCTTAGTGTAGGGCAATCCTAGGCTAGACTAAAGCTTGGGCTCCCCTAGCCTCAGGCTAGGGCAACCGTACGCTCAGGCTAGGGGACCCCTAGGTTCAGGCTAGGGCACCCCAAGGCTTAGGCTAAGGCTAGGGCTCCCCTAGCCACAGGCTAGGGCACCCGTAAGCTTAGGCTAGGGCACCCCTAGGCTTAGGCTAGGGCACCCCTAGGCTTAGGCTAAGGCTAGGGCTCCCGTACACTAAGGCTAGAGCACCCCTAGGCTTAGGCTAGGGCACCCGTAGGCTTAGGCAGGGGCACCCCTATGCTTAGGCTAGAGCACCCCTAGACTTAGGTTAGGGCATCCCAAGGCTAAGGCTAAGGCTAGAGCTCCTCTAGCCTAAGGCTAGGGCACCCCTAGGCTTAGGCCAGGGCACCTTTAGCCTTAGGCTAGGGCACCCCTAGGCTTAGGCTAAGGCCAGGGCTCCAATAGCCTATGGATAGGGCACCCATAGGCTTAGGCTAGGGCACCCCTAGGCTAAGGCTAGGGCACTCCTAGGCTTAGGTTAGGGCACCCCTAGGCTTAGGCTAGGGCACCCCTATGCTTAGGCTAAGGCTAGGACTCCCCTAGCCTAAGGCTAGGGCACCCCTAGGCTTAGCCTAGGGCACCCCTAGGCCTAGGCTAAGGCTAGGGCTCCCCTAGCCTAAGGCTAGGGCACCCCTAGGCTTAGGCTATGGCAGCCCTAGGCTTTGGCTAAGGCTAGGGCTCGCCTAGCCTAAGGCTAAGGCACCCATAGGATTAGGCTAGGGTACCCCTAGGCTTAGGGTAGGGCACCACTAGGCTTAGGCTAAGGCTGTGGTTCCCCTAGCCTAAGGCTAGGGCACCCCAAGGCTTTCGCGAGGGCACCGCTAGGCTTAGGATAGGGCACCCCTAGACTTAGGCTAAGGCAACGGTTCCCCTAGACTCAGAATAGGGCACCCCTAGGCTTAGGCTAGGGCAATCCTAGGCTTAGGCTAAGGCTAGGGCTCCCGTAGACTCAGGCTAGGGCACCCCTAGGCTCAGGCTAGGGCACCACTAGGCTAAGGCTAGGGCACCCATAGGTTTAGGCAAGGGCACCCAAGGCTTAGGCTAAGGCTAGGGCTCCCCTAGCCTAAGGCTACGTCACCCCTTGGCTCAGGCTAGGGCACCCCTACGCTTAGGCTTGGGCATCTCTAGGCTTAGGCTAGTCCATCCCTAGGCTTAGGCTAATGCTACGGCTACCCTAGCCTCAGACTAGTGCACCCCTAGACTCAGGCTATAGCACCCCTAGGCTTAGGGTAGGGCACCCCTAGGTTCAGGGTAGGGCACCCCTAGGCTTAGGCTAGGGCACCCCTAGGATTAGGCTAAGGCTAGGGCTCCCCTAGCCTCAGGCTAGGGCACCCCTAAGCTTAGGTTAGGGTACCCCTAGGCTTAGGCTAGGGCACCCCTAGGCTTAGGTTAAGGCTAGGGCTCCCCTACCCTAAGGCTAGAGCACCCCTAGGCTTAGACTAGGGCACCCCTAGGCTTAGGCTAAGGCTAGGGCTCCCCTAACCTAAGTCTAGGGCAACCCTAGGCTCAGGCTAGGGCACCCCTAGGCTTAGGCTAGGGCACACCTAGGCTTAGGCTAAGGCTAGGGCTCAACTAGCCTAAGGCTAGGGCACCCCTAGGCTTAGGCTAGGGCACCCTTAGGCTTAGGCTAGGGCACCCCTAGGCTTAGGCTATGGCACCCTTAGGCTTAGGCTAGGGCACCCCTAGGCTTAGGCTAAGGGTACGGCTCCCATAGCCTAACGCTAGGGCACCCCTAGGCTCAGGCTATGGCACCCCTAGGCTTCGGCTAGGGCACCCCTAGGCTAAGGCTAGGGCACCCCTAGGCTTAGGTTAGGGCACCCCTAGGCTTAGGCTAGGACACCCCTTGGCTTAGGCTAGGGCACCCCTAGGCTTAGGCTAGGGCACCCTTAGGCTTAGGCTATGGTACCCATAGGCTTAGGTTAGTGAACCCCTAGGCTTAGGCTAGGGTACCCCTAGGCTTAGGCTAAGGCTGGGGCAAGCCTAGCCTAAGGCTAGGGCAACACTAGGCTTAGGCTAGGGTACCCCTAGGCTTATTCTAGGGCACCTCTAGGCTTAGGCTACGGCAACCATAGGCTTAGGCTAAGGCTCGGGCCCCCCTACCTAAGGTTAGGGCACCCCAAGGTTTAGGCAAGGGCACCTCTAGTCTTAGGCTAAGGCGCCCCTAGGTTTAGGCTAAGGCTAGGGTTGCCCTAGCCTAAAGCTAGATCACTCCTAGGCTTAGGGTAAGGCACTCCTAGGCTTGGGCTAGGGCACGCCTAGGCTTAGGCTAAGGCTAGGTCTCCCGTAGCATAAGGCTAGGACACCCCTAGGCTTAGGCTCAGGCACCCCTAGGCTTAGGCTAGGGCACCCCTAAGCTTAGGCTAGGGCACCCCTAAGCTTCGGCTAAGTGTAGGGCTCCCTAGACTAAGTCAAGGCATCCATAGGTTTAGGCTAAGGCTAGGGTTCCCCTAGTGTACATTAGGGCACCCCTAGGATTAGGCTCGGGCACCCCTAGGCTTAGGCTAGTGCACCCCTAGGCTTAGACTAAGGCTAGGGCTCCCCTAGCCTAAGGCTAGGGCACCCATAGTCTTAGCCTACGGCACCCCTAGGCTTAGGCTAGGGCACCCCTAGGCTTAGACTAAGGCTAGGGATCCCCTAGCCTATGGCTAGGGCACCCATAGTCTTAGGCTATGGCACCCCTAGGCTTAGGCAAGGGCACCCCTAGGCTTAGGCTAGGGCACCCCTAGGTTTAGGCTAGGGCAGCCCTAGGCTTAGGCGAAGGCTAGGTCTCGCCTAGCCTAAGGCTAGGGCACCCCTAGGCTAGGCCAAGGAACCCCTAGGCTTAGGCTAGGGCTCCCCCAGGCTTAGGCTAGGGCACCCGTAGGCTTAGGCTAGGGAACTCCTAGGCTTAGACTATGGCTAGGGCTCCCCTAGCCTAAGGCTAGGGCACCCATAGTCTAAGCCTACGGCACCCCTAGGCTTAGGCTAGGGCACCCCTAGGCTTAGACTAAGGCTAGGGTTCCCCTAGCCTATGGCTAGGGCACCCATAGTCTTAGGCTATGGCACCCCTAGGCTTAGGCGAGGGCACCCCTAGGCTTAGGCTAGGGCACCCCTAGGTTTAGGCTAGGGCAGCCCTAGGCTTAGGCGAAGGCTAGGTCTCGCCTAGCCTAAGGCTAGGGCACCCCTAGGCTAGGCCATGGAACCCCTAGGCTTAGGCTAGGGCACCCCCAGGCTTAGGCTAGGGCACCCGTAGGCTTAGGCTAGGGCACTCCTAGGCTTAGGCTAGGGCACCCCTAGGCAAAGGCTAGGGCACTCCTAGGCTTAGGTTAGGGCACCCCTAACCTTAGGCTAGGACATCCCTAGACTTAGGCTAAGGCCAGGGCTCCAGTAGCCTATGGCTAGGGCACCCCTAGGTTTAGGTTAGGGAACCCCTAGGCTAAGGCTAGGGCACTCCTAGGCTTAGGTTAGGGCACCCCTAGGCTTAGCCTAGGGCACCCCTATGCTTGGGCTAAGGTTAGGGCTCCCCTAGCCTAAGGAGAGGGCACCCCTAGGCTTAGGCTAGGACACCCCTAGGCTTAGGCTAGGGCACCCCTAGGCTTACACTAGGGCACCCCTCGGCTTTGGCTAGGGCACCCCTAGGCCTAGGTTAAGGCTAGGGCTCCCCTAGCCTAAGGCTAGGGCACACCTAGGCTTAGGCTAGGGCACACCTAGGCTTAGGCTAAGGCTAGGGCTCGCCCAGCCAAAGGCTAGGGCACCCCTAGGATTGGGCTAGGGTACCCCTAGGCTTAGGGTAGGGCATCCCTAGGCTTAGGCTAAGGCTAGGGTTCCCCTAGCCTAAGGCTAGGGCACCCCAAGGCTTAGGCTAGGGCACCGCTAGGCTTAGGGTAGGGCACCCCTAGGCTTAGGCTAAGCAACGGCTCCCCTAGCCTCAGGCTAGGGCACCCCTAGACTCAGGCTAGGGCACCCCTATTCTTAGACTAGGGCATCCATAGGTTTAGGCAAGGCCACCCAAGGCTTAGGCTTAGGCTCAGGCACCCCTAGGCTTAGGCTAGGGCACCCCTAGGCTTAGGCTAGGGCACCCTTAAGTTTAGGCTAAGGCTAGGGCTCCCTAGACTAAGTCTAGGGCAAGCATAGGCTTAGACTAAGGCTAGGGCTCCCCTAGCCTAAGGCTAGGGCACCCAAAGTCTTAGCCTACGGCACCCCTAGGCTTAGGCTAATGCACCCCTAGGCTTAGACTAAGGCTAGGGCTCCCCTAGCCTAAGGCTAGGGCACCCATAGTCTTAGGCTATGGCACCCCTAGGCTTAGGAGAGGGCACCCCTAGGCTTAGGCTAGGGCGCCCCTAGATTTAGGCTAAGGCTAGGGCTCCCCTAGCGTAAAGCTAGGGCACTCCTAGGCTTAGGCTAGGGCACCCCTAGCTTCAGGCTAGGGCAGCCCTAGGCTTAGGCTAAGGCTAGGGCTCGCCTAGCCTAAGGCTAGGGCACCCATAGGCTTAGGCTAGGTCACCCCTAGGCTTAGGCTAGGGCACCCCTAGGCTTAGGCTAGGGCACCCATAGGCTTAGGCTAGGGCACCCCTAGGCTTAGGCTAGGACACCCCTTGGCTTAGGCTAGGGCACCCCTAGGCTTAGGTTGGGCACCCTTAGGCTTAGGCTAAGGCACCCCTAGGCTTGGGTTAGTGCACCCCTAGGCTTAGGCTAGGGCACCCCTAGGCTTAGGCTAAGGCTGGGGCAAGCCTACCCTAAGGCTAGGGCAACCCTAGGCTTAGGCTAGGGCACCCCTAGGCTTAGGCTAGGGCACCCCTAGGCTTAGGCTAGGGCACCCTTAGGCTTAGGCTAGGGCACCCCTAGGTTTAGGTTAAGGGTAAGGCTCCCATATCCTAAGGCTAGGGCACCCCTAGGCTCAGGCTATGGCACCCCTAGGCTTCGGCTAGGGCACCCCTAGGCTAAGGCTAGGGCACCCCTAGGCTTAGGTTAGGGCATCCCTAGGCTTATGCTAGGACACCAATTGGCTTAGGCTAGGGCACCCCTAGGCTTAGGTTGGGCACCCTTAGGCTTAGGTTAAGGCACCCCTAGGCTTAGGTTAGTGCACCCCTAGGCTTAGGCTAGGGCACCCCTAGGCTTAGGCTAAGGCTGGGGCAAGCCTTGCCTAAGGCTAGGGCAACCCTAGGCTTAGGCTAGGGCACCCCTAGGCTTAGGCTAGGGCACACCTAGGCTTAGGCTACGGCAACCATAGGCTTAGGCTAATGCACCCCTAGGCTTAGACTAAGGCTAGGGCTCCCCTAGCCTAAGGCTAGGGCACCCATAGTCTTAGGCTATGGCACCCCTAGGCTTAGGAGAGGGCACCCCTAGGCTTAGGCTAGGGCGCCCCTAGATTTAGGCTAAGGCTAGGGCTCCCCTAGCGTAAAGCTAGGGCACTCCTAGGCTTAGGCTAGGGCACCCCTAGCTTCAGGCTAGGGCAGCCCTAGGCTTAGGCTAAGGCTAGGGCTCGCCTAGCCTAAGGCTAGGGCACCCATAGGCTT
The DNA here is from genome assembly GCF_050624435.1 of Tenrec ecaudatus. NCBI lineage: Eukaryota > Metazoa > Chordata > Mammalia > Afrosoricida > Tenrecidae > Tenrec > Tenrec ecaudatus. Next base: position 953,860 of record NW_027457644.1, read on the forward strand.
AGGCTAGGTCACCCCTAGGCTTAGGCTAGGGCACCCCTAGGCTTAGGCTAGGGCACCCATAGGCTTAGGCTAGGGCACCCCTAGGCTTAGGCTAGGACACCCCTTGGCTTAGGCTAGGGCACCCCTAGGCTTAGGTTGGGCACCCTTAGGCTTAGGCTAAGGCACCCCTAGGCTTGGGTTAGTGCACCCCTAGGCTTAGGCTAGGGCACCCCTAGGCTTAGGCTAAGGCTGGGGCAAGCCTACCCTAAGGCTAGGGCAACCCTAGGCTTAGGCTAGGGCACCCCTAGGCTTAGGCTAGGGCACCCCTAGGCTTAGGCTAGGGCACCCTTAGGCTTAGGCTAGGGCACCCCTAGGTTTAGGTTAAGGGTAAGGCTCCCATATCCTAAGGCTAGGGCACCCCTAGGCTCAGGCTATGGCACCCCTAGGCTTCGGCTAGGGCACCCCTAGGCTAAGGCTAGGGCACCCCTAGGCTTAGGTTAGGGCATCCCTAGGCTTATGCTAGGACACCAATTGGCTTAGGCTAGGGCACCCCTAGGCTTAGGTTGGGCACCCTTAGGCTTAGGTTAAGGCACCCCTAGGCTTAGGTTAGTGCACCCCTAGGCTTAGGCTAGGGCACCCCTAGGCTTAGGCTAAGGCTGGGGCAAGCCTTGCCTAAGGCTAGGGCAACCCTAGGCTTAGGCTAGGGCACCCCTAGGCTTAGGCTAGGGCACACCTAGGCTTAGGCTACGGCAACCATAGGCTTAGGCTAAGGCTCGGGCTCCCCTAGCCTAAGGATAGGGCACCCTTAGGCTTAGGCAAGGGCACCTCTAGTCTTAGGCTAGGGCGCCGCTAGGATTAGGCTAAGGCTAGGGCTCCCCTAGCCTAAAGCTAGGGCACTCCTAGGCTTAGGCTAGGGCACTCTTAACCTTGGGCTAGGGCACCCCTAGGCTTAGGCTAAGGCTAGGTCTCCCATAGCATAAGGCTAGGACACCCCTAGGATTAGGCTCAGGCACCCCTAGGCTTAGGCTAGGGCACCCCTAGGTTTAGGCTAGGGCACCCTTAAGTTTAGGTTCAGGCTAGGGCTCCCTAGACTAAGTCTAGGGCAAGCATAGGCTTAGGCTAAGGCTAGGGCTCCCCTAGTCTAACGTTAGGGCACCCCTAGGATTAGGCTCGGGCACCCCTAGGCTTAGGCTAGTGCACCCCTAGGCTTAGACTAAGGCTAGGGCTCCCATAGCCTTTGCTAGGGCACCCAAAGTCTTAGCCTACGGCACCCCTAGGCTTAGGCTAATGCACCCCTAGGCTTAGACTAAGGCTAGGGCTCCCCTAGCCTAAGGCTAGGGCACCCATAGTCTTAGGCTATGGCACCCCTAGGCTTAGGCGAGGGCACCCCTAGGCTTAGGCTAGGGCGCCCCTAGATTTAGGCTAAGGCTAGGGCTCCCCTAGCGTAAAGCTAGGGCACTCCTAGGCTTAGGCTAGGGCACCCCTAGCTTTAGGCTAGGGCAGCCCTAGGCTTAGGCTAGGGCACCCATAGGCTTAGGCTAGGGCACTCCTAGACTTAGGTTAGGGCACCCCTAGGCTTAGGTTAGGGCACCCCTAGGCTTAGCCTAGGACACCCCTTGGCTTAGGCTAGGGCACCCCTAGGCTTATGTTGGGCAACCTTAGGCTTAGGCTAAGGCACCCCTAGGCTTGGGTTAGTGCACCCCTAGGCTTAGGCTAGGGCACCCCTAGGCTTAGGCTAAGGCTGGGGCAAGCCTACCCTAAGGCTAGGGCAACCCTAGGCTTAGGCTAGGGCACCCCTAGGCTTAGGCTAGGGTACACCTAGGCTTACGCTACGGCAACCATAGGATTAGGCTAAGGCTCGGGCTCCCCTAGCCTAAGGATAGGGCACCCATAGGCTTAGGCAAGGGCACCTCTAGTCTTAGGCTAGGGCGCCCCTAGGATTAGGCTAAGGCTAGGGCTCCCCTAGCCTAAAGCTAGGGCACTCCTAGGCTTAGGCTAGGGCACTCTTAAGCTTGGGCTAGGGCACCCCTAGGCTTAGGCTAAGGCTAGGTCTCCCGTAGCATAAGGCTAGGACACCCCTAGGATTAGGCTCAGGCACCCCTAGGCTTAGGCTAGGGCACCCCTAGGCTTAGGCTAGGGCACCCTTAAGTTTAGGTTCAGGCTAGGGCTCCGTAGACTAAGTCTAGGGCAAGCATAGGCTTAGGCTAAGGCTAGGGCTCCCCTAGTCTAACGTTAGGGCACCCCTAGGATTAGGCTCGGGCACCACTAGGCTTAGGCTAGTGCACCCCTAGGCTTAGACTAAGGCTAGGGCTCCCATAGCCTTTGCTAGGGCACCCAAAGGCTTAGCCTACGGCACCCCTAGGCTTAGGCTAATGCACCCCTAGGCTTAGACTAAGGCTAGGGCTCCCCTAGCCTAAGGCTAGGGCACCCATAGTCTTAGGCTATGGCACCCCTAGGCTTAGGCGAGGGCACCCCTAGGCTTAGGCTAGGGCGCCCCTAGATTTAGGCTAAGGCTAGGGCTCCCCTAGCGTAAAGCTAGGGCACTCCTAGGCTTAAGCTAGGGCACCCCTAGCTTTAGGCTAGGGCAGCCCTAGGCTTAGGCTAGGGCACCCATAGGCTTAGGCTAGGGCACTCCTAGACTTAGGTTAGGGCACCCCTAGGCTTAGGTTAGGGCACCCCTAGGCTTAGCCTAGGACATCCCTTGGCTTAGGCTAGGGCACCCCTAGGCTTATGTTGGGCAACCTTAGGCTTAGGCTAAGGCACCCCTAGGCTTGGGTTAGTGCACCCCTAGGCTTAGGCTAGGGGACCCCTAGGTTTAGGCTAAGGCTGGGGCAAGCCTACCCTAAGGCTAGGGCAACCCTAGGCTTAGGCTAGGGCACCCCTAGGCTTAGGCTAGGGTACACCTAGGCTTAAGCTACGGCAACCATAGGATTAGGCTAAGGCTCGGGCTCCCCTAGCCTAAGGATAGGGCACCCATAGGCTTAGGCAAGGGCACCTCTAGTCTTAGGCTAGGGCGCCCCTAGGATTAGGCTAAGGCTAGGGCTCCCCTAGCCTAAAGCTAGGGCACTCCTAGGCTTAGGCTAGGGCACTCTTAAGCTAGGGCTAGGGCACCCCTAGGCTTAGGCTAAGGCTAGGTCTCCCGTAGCATAAGGCTAGGACACCCCTAGGATTAGGCTCAGGCACCCCTAGGCTTAGGCTAGGGCACCCCTAGGCTTAGGCTAGGGCACCCTTAAGTTTAGGTTCAGGCTAGGGCTCCGTAGACTAAGTCTAGGGCAAGCATAGGCTTAGGCTAAGGCTAGGGCTCCCCTAGTCTAACGTTAGGGCACCCCTAGGATTAGGCTCGGGCACCCCTAAGCTTAGGCTAGTGCACCCCTAGGCTTAGACTAAGGCTAGGGCTCCCATAGCCTTTGCTAGGGCACCCAAAGGCTTAGCCTACGGCACCCCTAGGCTTAGGCTAATGCACCCCTAGGCTTATACTAAGGCTAGGGCTCCCCTAGCCTAAGGCTAGGGCACCCATAGTCTTAGGCTATGGCACCCCTAGGCTTAGGCGAGGGCACCCCTAGGCTTAGGCTAGGGCGCCCCTAGATTTAGGCTAAGGCTAGGGCTCCCCTAGCCTAAGGTTAGGGCACCCCTAGGCTTACGCAAGGGCACCTCTAGTCTTAGGCTAGGGCGCCCCTAGGATTTGGCTAAGGCTAGGGCTCCCCTAGCCTAAAGATAGGGCACTCCTAGGCTTAGGCTAGGGCACTCCTAGGCTTGGGCTAGGGCACCCCTAGGCTTAGGCTAAGGCTAGGTCTCCCGTAGCATAATGCTAGGACACCCCTAGGCTTAGGCTCAGGCACCCCTAGGCTTAGGCTAGGGCACCCCTAAGCATAGGCTAAGGCTAGGGCTCCCTAGACTAAGTATAGGGCAACCATAGGCTTAGGCTAAGGCTAGGGCTCCCCTAGCCTAACGTTAGGGCACCCCTAGGATTAGGCTAGGGCACCCCTAGGCTTAGGCTAGTGCACCCCTAGGCTTAGACTAAGGCTAGGGCTCGCCTAGCCTAAGGCTAGGGCACCCTTAGGTTTAGGCTAGGGCACCCCTAGGCTTGGGCGAGGGCACCCTTAGGCTTAGGCTAGGTCACCCGTAGGTTTAGGCTAGGGCAGCCCTAGGCTTATGCTAAGGCTAGGGCTCACCTAGCCTAAGGCTAGGACACCCCTAGGCTAGGCCAAGGAACCCCTAGTCTTAGGCTAGGGCACCCCTAGACTTAGGCTAGGGCACACGTAGGCTTAGGCTAGGGCACACCTAGGCTTAGGCTAGGGCACCCCTAGACTTAGGTTAGGGCACCCCTAGGCTTAGGCTAAGGCCAGGAATCCAATAGCCTATGGCTAGAGCATCCCTATTCTTAGGCTAGGGCACCCCTAGGCTAAGGCTAGGGTATTCCTAGGCTTAGGTTAGGGCACACCTAGGCTTAGGCTAGGGCACCCCTATGCTTAGGCTAAGGCTAGGGCTCCCCTAGCCTAAGGCTAGGGCACCCCTAGGCTTAGGCTAGAGCACCCCTAGACTTACGCTAGGGCACCCCTAGGTTTAGGCTTGGGCACCCCTAGGCTTAGGTTAGGGCACCCTTAGGCTTAGGCTAGGGCACCCATAGCCTAAGGCTAGGGCACCCTTAGGCTTAGGCTAGGGCACCCCTTGGCTTAGGCTAAGGCTAGGTCTCCCTGAGCCTAAGGCTAGGGCAGCCCTAGGCTCAGGCTATGGCACCCCTCGGCTTAGGCTAGCGCACCCCTAGGCTTAGGCTAGGACATCCCTTGGCTTAGGCTAGGGCACCCCTAGGCTTAGGCTAGGGCACCGCTAGGCTTAGGCTAGGGCACCCCTAGGGCACCCCTAGACTTAGGCTAAGGCAACGGCTCCCCTAGCCTCAGGCTAGGGCACCCCTAGACTCAGGCTAGGGTAACCCTAGGCTTAGGCTAGGACAATCCTAGGCTTAGGCTCAGACTAGGGCTCCCCTAGGTTTATTCAAGGGCACCCCAAGGCTTAGACTAAGGCTAGGGCTCCCCTAGCCTAAGGCTACGGCACCCCTAGGCTCAGGCTAAGACACCCCTACGCTTAGGCTTGGGCATCCCTAGGCTTAGGCTAGTGCATCCCTAGGCTTAGGCTAAGGCTACGGCTACCCTAGCCTCAGGCTAGTGCACGCCTAGACTCAGGCTATGGCACCACTAGGCTTAAGCTAGGGCACCCCTAGGCTTAGGCTAAGGCACCCCTAGGCTTAGGCTAAAGCTAGGCCTCAACAAGCCTAAGGCTAGGGCACCCCTAGACTCAGGTTATAGCACCCCTAGGCATAGGGTAGGGCACCCCTAGGTTCAGGCTAGGGCACCCCTAGGCTTAGGCTAAGGCTAGGGCTCCCCTAGCCTCAGGCTAGGGCACCCTTAAGCTTAGGCTAGGGCACCCCTAGGCTTAGGCTAGGGCACCCTTAGGCTTAGGCTAGGGCACCCCTAGGCTTAGGCTAGGGCACACCTAGGCTTAGGCTAGGGAACCCCTAGGCTTAGGCTAAGGCTAGGGCTCAAATAGCCTAAGGCTAGGGCACCCCTAAGCTTAGGCTAGGGCACCCCTAGGCTTAGGCTAGGGCACCCCTAGGCTTAGGCGAGGGCACCCTTAGGCTTAGGCTAGGGCACCCCAAGGCGTAGGCAAAGGGTACGGCTCCCATAGCCTAAGGCTAGGGCACCCCTAGGCTCAGGCTATGGCACCCCTAGGCTTCGGCTAGGGCACCCCTAGGCTAAGGCTAGGGCACCCCTAGGCTTAGGTTAAGGCTAGGGCTCCCCTACCCTAAGGCTAGAGCACCCCTAGGCTTAGGCTAGGGCACCCCTAGGCTTAGGCTAAGGCTAGGGCTCCCCTAACCTAAGTCTAGGGCAACCCTAGGCTCAGGAAAGGGCACCCCTAGGCTTAGGCAAGGGCACCCCTAGGCTTAGGCTAAGGCTAGGGCTCAACTAGCCTAAGGCTAGGGCACCCCTAGGCTTAGGCTAGGGCACCCCTAGGCTTAGGCTAGGGCACCCCTAGGCTAAGGATAGGGCACCCCTAGGCTAAGGCTATGGCACCCCTAGGCTAAGAATAGGGCACCCCTAGGCTAAGGCTAGGGCATACCTAGGCTTAGGTTAGGGCACCCCTAGGCTTAGGCTAGGACACCCCATGGCTTAGGCTAGGGCACCCCTGGGCTTAGGCTAGGGCACCCTTAGGCTTAGGCTAAGGCACCCTAGGCTTAGGTTAGTGAACCCCTAGGCTTAGGCTAGGGCACCCCTAGGTTTAGGCTAAGGCTGGGGCAAGCCTAGCCTAAGGCTAGGGCAACCCTAGCCTTAGGCTAGGGCACCCCAGGGCTTATTCTAGGGCACCCCTAAGCTAAGGCTAGGGCACCCTTAGGCTTAGGCTAGGGCCCCCCTAGGCTTAGGCTAAGGGTACGGCTCCCATAGCCTAAGGCTAGGGCACACCTAGGCCCAGGCTATGGCACCCCTAGGCTTCGGTTAGGGCACCCCTAGGCTAAGGCTAGGGCACCCCTAGGCTTAGGTTAGGGCACCCCTAGGCTTAGGCTAGGACACCCCTTGGCATAGGCTAGGGCACCCTTAGGCTTAGGTTAGTGCACCCCTAGGCTTAGGCTAGGGCACCCCTAGGCTTAGGCTAAGGCTGGGGCAAGCCTAGCCTAAGGCTAGGGCAACCCTAGGCTTAGGCTAGGTCACCCCTAGGCTTAGGTTAGGGCACCCTTAGGCTTAGGCTAGGGCACCCCTAGGCCTAGGCTAAGGCTAGGGCTCCCCTAGCCTAAGGCTCGGGCACCCTTAAGCTTAGGCTAGGGCATCCCTTGGCTTAGGCTAAGGCTAGGTCTCCCCTAGCCTAAGGCTAGGGCACCCCTAGGCTCAGGCTATGGCACCCCTCGGCTTAGGCTAGGGCACCCCTAGGCTTAGGCAAGGACATCCCTTGGCTTAGGCTAGGGCACCCCTAGGCTTAGGCTAGGGCACCGCTAGGCTTAGGCTAGGGCACCCCTAGGGCACCCCTAGACTTAGGCTAAGGCAACGGCTCCCCTAGCCTCAGATTAGGGCACCCCTAGACTCAGGCTAGGGTACCCCTAAGCTTAGGCTAGGAAAATCCTAGGCTTAGGCTCAGACTAGGGCTCCCCTAGGTTTATTCAAGGGCACCCCAAGGCTTAGACTAAGGCTAGGGCTCCCCTAGCCTAATGCTACGGCACCCCTAGCCTCAGGCTAAGGCACCCCTACGCTTAGGCTTGGGAATCCCTAGTCTTAGGCTAGTGCATCCCTAGGCTTAGGCTAAGGCTACGGCTACCCTAGCCTCAGGCTAGTGCACCCCTAGACTCAGGCTATGGCACCACTAGGCTTAGGCTAGGGCACCCCTAGGCTTAGGCTAAGGCACCCCTAGGCTTAGGCTAAAGCTAGGCCTCAACAAGCCTAAGGCTAGGGCACCCCTAGGCTTAGGCTAGGGCACCCCTAGGCTTATTCTAGGGCACCCCTAGGCTTAGGCTAGGGTACGGCTCCCATGGCCAAAGGCTAGGGCACCCCTAGGCTCAGGCTAGGGCACCCCTAGGCTTAGGCTATGACACCCCTTGTTAGGCTAGGGCACCCCTAGGCTTAGGTTAGGGCACCCCTAGGCTTAGGCTAGGGCACACCTAGGCTTAGGCTAGGGCAACCCTAGGCTTAGGCTAAAGCTAGGGCTCCCCTAGCCTAAGGCTAGGGCACCCCTAGGCTTAGGCTAGGGCACCTCTAGGCTTAGGCTAGGGCACCCCTAGGCTTAGGCTAGGGCAACCCTAGGCTTAGGCTAAAGCTAGGGCTCCCCTAGCCTAAGGCTAGGGCACCCCTAGGCTTAGGCTAGGGCACCTCTAGGCTTAGGCTAGGGCACCCATAGGCCTAGGCTAAGGCTAGGGCTCCCCTAGCCTAAGGCTAGGGCATGCCTAGGCTTAGGCTAGGGCACCCCTAGGCTTAGGCTAGGGCACCCCTCAGCCTAGGCAAAGGCTAGGGCTCCCCTAGCCTAAGGCTAGGGTACCCCTAGGCTTAGGCTAGGGCACACCTAGGCTTAGGCTAGGGCACCCCTAAGCTTAGGCTAAGGCTAGGGCTCCCCTAGCCTAAAGCTTTGGCACCCCTAGGCTTAGGCTAGGGCACCCCTAGTCTTAGGTTAGGACACCCCTTGCCTTAGGCTAGGGCACCCCTAGACTTAGGCTAGCACACAGCTAGGCTTAGGCTAGGGCACCCCTAGGCTTAGGCTAGGACACCCCTTGGCTTAGCCTAGGGCACCCCTAGGCTTAGGCTAGGGCACCGCTAGGCTTAGGCTAGGGCGCCCCTAGTCTTAGTCTATGGCACCCCTAGTCTTAGGCTAAGGCTAGGGCTCCGCTAGCCTCAGGCTAAGGCACTCCTAGGCTTAGGCTAGGGCACCCCTAGGCTTAGGCTAGTGCACCCCAAGCATAGGCTAGGGCACCCCTATGCTTAGGCTAAGGCTAGGGCTCCCTAGCCTATGGCTAGGGCTCCTCTAGCCTATGGTTAGCGCACCCCTAGGCTTAGACTAGGGAACCCCTAGGCTTAGGCTAAGGCTAGGGCTCCCCTAACCTATGGCTAGCGCACCTCTCGGCTTAGAATAGGGCACCCCTAGGCTTAGGCTAGGCCACCCCTAGTCTCAGGCGAGGGCACACCTAGGCTCAGGCTAGGGCTCCCCTGGGCTTAGGCTAGGGCAATCCTAGGCTTAGGCTAAGGCTACGGGTCCCCTAGCCTCAGGCTAGGACACCCCTAGACTCAGCCTATGGCACCCCTAGGCTTAGGCTAGGGCACCCCTAGACTTAGGCTATGGCACCCCTAGGTTTAGGCTAAGGTTAGGGCTCCCCTAGCCTAAGGCTAGGGCACACCTAGACTTAGGCTAGGGCACCCCTAAGCTTAGTCTAGGGCACTACTAGGCTTAGGCTACGGCTAGGGCTCCCCTAGCCTCAGGCTAGGGCACCTCTAGACTCAGGCTAGGGCACCCCTAAGTTTAGGCTAGGGCTCCCCTAGGCTTTGGCTAAGGCTACGTCTCCCCTAGCCTCAGGCTAGTGCACCCCTAGACTCAGGCTATGGCACCCCTAGGCTTTGGCTAGGGCAATCCTAGGCTAAACTAACGCTAGGGCTCCCCTAGCCTCAGGCTAGGGTACCCGTAGGCTCAGGCTAGGGCACCCCTAGGCGCAGGCTAGGGCACCCCTAGGTTTAGGCTAAGGCACCCCTTGGCTTAGGCTAAGGCTTGGGCTCCACTAGCCTAAGGCTAGGGCACCCCTAGGCTTAGGCTAGGGTACGCCTAGGCTTAGGCTAGGGCACCCCTAGACTTAGGCTAGGGCACCCCTAGGCTTAGGCTAAGGCTAGGGCTCCCCTAGCCTAAGGCTAGGGCACCCCAAGAGTCAGCCTATGGCACCCCTCGGCTTAAGTAAGGGCAATCCAAGGCTAGACTAAGGCTAGGGCTCCCCTAGCCTCAGGCTAGGGCACCCGTAGCATCAGGCTAGGGCACCCCTAGGCTCAGGCTAGGGTAGCGGTAGGCTTAGGATAGTACACCCCTAGGCTTAGGCTAAGGCTAGAGCTCCCCCAGCCTAAGGCTAGAGCACCACTAGGCTGAGGCTAGGGCACCCCTAGTCTTAGGATAGGGCACCCCTAGGCTTAGGCTAGGGCACCCCTAGACTTAGGCTAAGGCAACGGCTCCCCAGCCTCAGGCTTGGGCTCCCCTAGCCTCAGGCTAGGGCACCCCTAGCCTCAGGCTCGGGCACCCCTAGACTTAGACTAGGGCACCCCTAGGCTTAGGCTAAGGCCAGGGCTCCCCTAGCCTCAGGCTAAGGCACCCCTAGACTTAGGCTAGGGCACCCCTAGGCTTAGGCTAGGCCACCCCAAGGATAGGCTAGGACACCCCTAGGCTTAGGCTAGGGCACCCCAAGGATAGGCTAGGGCACCCCTAGGCTTAGGCTAAGGGTAGGGCTCCCCTAGACTAAGGCTAGAGCACCCCTAGGCTTAGGCTAGGGCACCCCAAGCATAGGCTACAGCACCCCTAGGCTTAGGCTAGGGCACACCTAGGCTTAGGCTAGGGCACCCCTAGACTCAGGCAAGGGCAGCCCTAGGCTTTAGGCTAGGGCACCCCTAGGTTTAGGCTAAGGCTAGGGCTCCCCTAGCCTAAGGCTAGGGCACTCCTAGGCTTAGGCTATGGCACCCCTAGGCTTAGGCTAGGTCACCCCTAGGCTTAGGCTAGGGTACACCTAGACTTAGGCTAAGTCAACGGCTCCCCAAGCCTCAGGCTAGGACACGGCTAGACTCAGGCTAGGGCACCCTTAAGCTTAGTCTAGGGCACCCCTAGGCTTAGGCTAGGGCACACCTATGCTTAGGCTAATTAGGGCTCCACTAGCTTAAGGCTACGGGACCCCTAGGCTCAGGCTAGGACACCCCTAAGCTTAGGCTAGGGCACCCCTAGGCTTAGGCTAGGGCACCCCAAGGCTTAGGCTAGGGCTCCCGTAGGCTTAGGCTAAGGCTACGGCTCCCCTAGCCTAAGGCTAGGGCACCTCTAGGCTCAGGCTAGGGCACCCCTAAGCTTAGGCTAGGGTACCCCTAGGCTTAGGCTGGGGAACCCCTAGGCTTAGGCTAGGGTACCCCTAGGCTTAGGCAAGAGCAATCCTAGGCTAGACTAAGGCTAGGGCTCCCCTAGCCTCAGGCTAGGGCACCCGTAGCCTCAGGCTAGGGCACCCGAAGGCTCATGTTTGGGCAGCCCTTGGCTTAGGCTAGGGCACCCCTAGGCTTAGGCTAGGGCACCCCTAGGCTTAGGCTAAGGCTAGGGCTCCCCCAGCCTAAGGCTAGGGCAGCCCTAGGTTTAGGCTAGGGCACCCGTAGGCTTAGGCTAGGGAACCCCTAGACTTAGGCTAAGGCAACGGCTCCCCTAGCCTCAGGCGAGGGCACCCCTAGACTCAGGCTAGGGCACCCCTAGGCTTACATGAGGCACCGCTAAGCTTAGGCTAAGGCTTGGGCTCCCCTATCCTAAGGCTACGGCACCCCTAGGCTCAGGCTATGGCACCCCAAGACTTAGGTTAGGGCACCCCTAGGATTAGTATAAGGCACCCCTAGGCTTAGGCTAAGGCTAGGGCTCCCCTAGCCTCAGGCTAAGTCACCACTAGGCTTAGGCTACGGCACCCCTAGTCTTAGGCTAGGGCACCCCTAGGCTTAGGCTAAGGCTAGGGTTCCCCTAGCCTAAGGCTACAGCACCCCTAGGCTCAGACTATGGCACCCCTAGTCTTAGGCTAGGGCGACCCTAGGCTTAGACTAAGGCACCCCTTGCCTTAGGTTAGGGCACCCCTAGGCTTAGGCTAGGGCACCCCTAGCCTTAGGCTAAGGCTAGGGCTCCCCTAGCCTAAGGCTACAGCACCCCTAGTCTTAGGCTACGCACCCCTAAGCTTAGGCTAGGGCACCCCTAGGCTTGGGCTAGGGCACCCCTAGACTTAGGCTATGGCTAGGGCTCCCCTAGCCTAAGGCTACGGCACCCCTAGGCTTAGGCTAGGGCACCCCTAGTCTTAGACTAGGGCACCGCTTGGCTTAGGCTAAGGCTAGGGCTCCCCTACCCTCAGGCTAGGGCACCCATAGGCTCAGGCTAGGGCACCCCTAGGCTCAGGCTAGGGCACCCCTAGGCTACGGCTAGGGCACCCCTAGGCTTAGGCTAGGGCAACCTTAGGCTTAGGCTAAGACTAGGGCTCCCTAGCCTAAGGCTAGGGCACCCCTTGTCTTAGGCTAAGGCACCCCTAGGCTTAGGCTAAGACTGGGGCTCCCCTAGCCTAAGGCTAGGGCACCCCTAGGCTTAGGTTAGGACTCCCATAGGCTTAGGCTAGGGCACCCCTAAACTTAGACGATGGCACCCCTAGGCTTTGGCGAGGGGACCCCTAGGATTAGGCTAGGGCACCCCTAGCCTTAGGCTAGGGCTCCCCTCGGCTTAGGCTAAGGCTAGGGCACCACTAGCCTTAGGGTAGGGTACCCCTAGGCTTCGGCTAGGGAACCCCTAGGCTTAGGCTAGGGAAATCCTAGGCTAGACTAAGACTAGGGCTCCCCTAGCCTCAGGCTAGGGAACCCGTAGGCTCAGGCTAGGCCCCCCCCTAGGCTCAGGCTAGGGCAGCCCTAGGCTTTGGCTAGGGCACCCCTAGGCTTAGGCTAGGGCACCCCTAGGCTTAGGCTAAGGCTAGGGCTCCCCAAGCCAAAAGCTAGGGCACCCCTAGTCTTAGGCTAGGGCACCCCTAAGCTTAGGCTAGGGCACCCCTAGGATTAGGCTAGGGCACCCCTATGCTTAGGCTAAGGCACCCCTAGGCTTAGGCGAGGGCACCCCTAGACTTCGGCTAAGGCAACGGCTCCCCTAGCCTCAGGCTAGGGCCCCTCTAGACTCAGGCTAGGGCACCCCAAAGTTTAGGCTAGGGCAATCCTAGGCTTAGGCTAAGGCTAGGGCTCCCCTAGCCTCAGGCTAGGGCACCCCGAGCCTCAGGCTAGGGCAACCCTAGGCTTAGGCTAGGGCACCCCTAGGCTTAGGCTAGTGCACCCCTAGGCATAAACTAGGGTACATCTCTCCTAGCCTCAGGCTAGGGGACCCCTAAACTCAAGCTATGGCACCCCTAGGCTTATATTAGGGCAATCCTAGGCTAGACTAACGCTATGGCTCCCCTAGCCTCAGGCTAGGGTACCCGTAGGCTCAGGCTAGGGCACCCCTAGGCTCAGGCTAGGGCACCACTAGGTTTAGGCTAGGGTACGCCTAGGCTTAGGCTAGGGCACCCCTAGTCTCAGGCTATGGCACCCCTCGGCTTAGGCAAGGGCAATCCAACGCTAGACTAAGGCTAGGGCTCCCCTAGCCTCAGGCTTGGGCACCCGTAGCCTCAGGCTAGGGCACCCATAGGCTCAGGCTAGGGCATCCATAGGCTTAGGCTAAGGCACCCCTAGGTTTAGGCTAAGGCTAGAGCTCCCCCAGCCTAAGGCTAGAGCACCCCTAGGCTTAGGCTAGGGCATCTCTAGGCTTAGGGTAGGGAACCCCTAGCCTAAGGCTAGGGCACCCCTAGGCTTAGGATAGAGCACCCCTAGGATTAGGCTAGGGCACCGATAGACTTCGGCAAAGGCAACGGCTCCCCTAGCCTTAGGCTTGTGCTCCCCTAGTCTCAGGCTAGGGCACCCCTAGACTCAGGCTAGGGCACCCCTAGACTTAGACTAGGGCACCCCTAGGCTTAGGCTAAGGCTAGGGCTCCCCTAGCCTAAGGCTACGGCACCCCTAGGCTTGGGCTAGGGCACCCCTAGGCTTAGGCTAGTGCACCCCAAGCATAGGCTAGGGCACCCCTAGGCTTTGGCTAAGGCTAGGGCTCCCTAGCCTATGGCTAGGGCTCCCCTAGCCTATGGCTAGCACACCCCTATGCTTAGGCTAGGGCACCCCTAGGCTTAGGCTAAGGCTAGGGCTCCCCTAGCCTAAGGCTAGAGCACCCCTAGGCTTAGTCTAGGGCTCCCCAATCATAGGCTAGGGCACCCCTAGGCTTAGGCTAAGGCTAGGGCTCCCCCAACCTAAGGCTAGGGCACCCCTAGCCTTAGGCTAACTAGGGCTCCTCTAGCTTAAGGCTACGGGACTCCTAGGCTCAGGCTAGGGCACCCCTAAATTTAGGCTACGGCACCCCTAGGCTTAGGCTGGGGAACCCCTAGGCTTAGGCTAGGGCACCCGTAGGCTTAGGCAAGGGCAAGCCTAGGCTAGACTAAGGCTAGGGCTCCCCTAGCCTCAGGCTAGGGCACCCGTAGCCTCAGGCTAGGGCACCCTAAGGCTCATGCTAGGGCAGCCCTAGGCTTAGGCTAGGGCACCCCTAAGCTTAGGCTAGGGCACCCCTAGGCTTAGGCTAAGGCTAGGGCTCCCCCAGACTAAGGCTCGGGCAGCCCTAGGCTTAGGCTAGGGCACCCGTAGGCTTAGGCTAGGTAACCCCTAGCCTAAGGCTAGGGCACCCCTAGGCTTAGGCTAGGGCACCCCTAGACTTAGGCTAAGGCAACGACTCCCCTAGCCTCAGGCTAGGGCACCACTAGGCTTAGGCTAGGGTACGCCTAGGCTTCGGCTAGGGCACACCTAGGCTTAGGCTAGGGCACCCCTAGGCTTAGACTAAGGCTAGGGCTCCCCTAGCCTAAGGCTAGGGCACCCCTATTCTCAGGCTATGGCACCCCTCGGCTTAGGCAAGGGCAATCCTTGGCTAGACTAACGCTAGGGCTCCCCTAGCCTCAGGCTAGGGCACCAGTAGGCCCAGGCTAGGGCACCCCTAGGCTCAGTCTAGGGCACCCCTAGGCTTAGTCTAGGGCACCCCTAGGCTTAGGTTAAGGCTAGGGCTCCCCTAGCCTCAGGCTAGGGCACCCCTAGGCTTAAACTAGGGTACCCCAACCTTAGGCTAGGGCACCCCTAGGCTTAGGCTAAGGCTAGGGCTCCCCTAGCCTAAGACTAGTGCACCCCTAGGCTTAGGAAAAGGCTAGGGTTCCACTAGCCTAAGGCTAGGGCACCCCTAGGCTTAGGTTAGGGAAACCCTAGGCTTAGGATAGGGCACCCCTAGGCTTAAGCTAGGGCTCCCCTAGGCTTAGGCTAGGGCAATCCTAGGCTTAGGCTAAGGCTAGGGCTCCCTTAGCCTCAGGCTAGGGCACCCCTAGGCTTAATCTAGGGCAATCCTAGGCTTAGGCTAAGGCTAGGGCTCCCCTAGGCTTAGGCTAGGACACCCCTTGGCTTAGGCTAGGGCACCCCAAGGCGTAGGCTAGGGAACCGCAAAGCTTAGGCTAGGGCACCCCTACGCTTAGGCTTGGGCATCCCTAGGCTTAGGCTAGGGCACCCCTAGGCTTAGGCTAAGGCTACGGCAACCCTAGCCTAAGACTAGTGCACCCCTAGGCTTAGGAAAAGGCTAGGGTTCCACTAGCCTAAGGCTAGGGCACCCCTAGGCTTAGGTTAGGGAAACCCTAGGCTTAGGATTGGGCACCCCTAGGCTTAAGCTAGGGCTCCCCTAGGCTTAGGCTAGGGCAATCCTAGGCTTAGGCTAAGGCTAGGGCTCCCTTAGCCTCAGGCTAGGGCACCCCTAGGCTTAATCTAGGGCAATCCTAGGCTTAGGCTAAGGCTAGGGCTCCCCTAGGCTTAGGCTAGGACACCCCTTGGCTTAGGCTAGGGAACCCCAAGGCGTAGGCTAGGGAACCGCAAAGCTTAGGCTAGGGCACCACTACGCTTAGGCTTGGGCATCCCTAGGCTTAGGCTAGTGCATCCCTAGGCTTAGGCTAAGGCTACGGCAACCCTAGCCTCAGGCTAGTTCACCCCTAGACTCAGGCTAGGTCAACCGTACGCTCAGGATAGGGCACCCCTAGGTTCAGGCTAGGGCACACCTAGGCGTGGGCTATGGCAGCCCTAGGCTTAGGCTAAGGCTAGCCTTGCCTTGCCTAAGTCTAGGGCACCCCTAGGCTTAGGCTAGGGAACCCCTAGGCTTAGGCTAGAGAACCCCTAGGCTTAGGCTAGGGAACCCCTAGGCTTAGGCTAGGGCACCCCTAGGCTTAGGCTAAGGGTAGGGCTCCTCTAGGCTAATGCTAGAGCACCCCTAGGCTTAGGCTAGGGCACCCCTATACTTAGGCTAGGGGAACCTTAGGCTTAGGCGAAGGCTAGGGCTCCTCTAGCCTAAGGCTAGGGCACACCTAGGCTTAGGCTAGGGCACCCCTAAGCTTAGGCTAGGGAACCCCTAAGCTTACGCTAGGACACCCCTTGGCTGAGACTCGGGCACCCATAGGCTTAGGCTAAGGCCAGGGCTCCCCTAGCCCAAGGCTACGGCACCCCTAGGCTTAGGCTAGGGCACCCCTAGGCTAAAGCTAGGGCACTCCTAGGCTTAGGTTTGGGCACCCCTAGGCTTAGGCTAGGGCACCCGTATGCTTAGGCTAAGGCCATGGCTCCCCTAGCCTAAGGCTAGGGCACCTCTAGGCTTAGGCTAGGGCACCCCTAGGCTAAGGCTAGGGCACTCCTAGGCTTAGGTTTGGGCACCCCTAGGCTTAGGCTAGGGCACCCCTATGCTTAGGCTAAGGCTAGGGCTCCCCAACCTAAGGCTAGGGCACCCCTAGGCTTAGGCTATGGCAGCCCTAGGCTTAGGCTAAGGCTAGGGCTCGCCTAGCCTAAGGCTAGGGCATCCCTAGGCTTAGGCTAGGGCAGCCTGAGGCTTAGGCTAGGGCACCCCTAGGTTTAGGTTTGGGCACTCATAGGATTAGGCTACGGAACCCCTAGGCTTAGGCTAACGCTAGGGCTCCCCTAGCCTAAGGCTAGGGCACCCCTAGGCTTAGGCTAGGGCAGCCCTAGGCTTAGGCTAAGGCTAGGGCTCGCCTAGCCTAAGGCTAGGGCACCCCTAGACTTAGGCTAAGGCAACGGCTCCCCTAGCCTCAGGCTTGGGCTCCCCTAGCCTCAGGCTAGGGCACCCCTAGGCTCAGGCTAGGGCACCCCTAGACTTAGACTAGGTCACCCGTAGGCTTAGGCTAAGGCTAGGGCTCCCCTAGCCTAAGGATACAGCACCCCTAGGCTCAGGCTAAGGCACCACTAGGCTTAGGCTAGGGCGCCCCTAGTCTTAGTCTATGGCACCCCTAGTCTTAGGCTAAGGCTAGGGCTCCGCTAGCCTCAGGCTAAGGCACTCCTAGGCTTAGGCTAGGGCACCCCTAGGCTTAGGCTAGTGCACCCCAAGCATAGGCTAGGGCACCCCTATGCTTAGGCTAAGGCTAGGGCTCCCTAGCCTATGCCTAGGGCTCCTCTAGCCTATGGTTAGCGCACCCCTAGGCTTAGACTAGGGAACCCCTAGGCTTAGGCTAAGGCTAGGGCTCCCCTAACCTATGGCTAGCGCACCTCTCGGCTTAGACTAGGGCACCCCTAGGCTTAGGCTAGGCCACCCCTAGTCTCAGGCGAGGGCACACCTAGGCTCAGGCTAGGGCTCCCCTGGGCTTAGGCTAGGGCAATCTTAGGCTTAGGCTAAGGCTACGGGTCCCCTAGCCTCAGGCTAGGACACCCCTAGACTCAGCCTATGGCACCCCTAGGCTTAGGCTAGGGCACCCCTAGACTTAGGCTATGGCACCCCTAGGTTTAGGCTAAGGTTAGGGCTCCCCTAGCCTAAGGCTAGGGCACACCTAGACTTAGGCTAAGTCAACGGCTCCCCAAGCCTCAGGCTAGGGCACCCCTAGACTCAGGCTAGGGCACCCCTAAGCTTAGTCTAGGGCACTACTAGGCTTAGGCTACGGCTAGGGCTCCCCTAGCCTCAGGCTAGGGCACCTCTAGACTCAGGCTAGGGCACCCCTAAGTTTAGGCTAGGGCTCCCCTAGGCTTAGGCTAAGGCTACGTCTCCCCTAGCCTCAGGCTAGTGCACCCCTAGACTCAGGCTATGGCACCCCTAGGCTTTGGCTAGGGAAATCCTTGACTAGACTAACGCTAGGGCTCCCCTAGCCTCAGGCTAGGGCACCCGTAGGCTCAGGCTAGTGCACCCCTAGGCTCAGTCTAGGGCACACCTAGTCTTAGTCTAGGGCACCCCTAGGCTTAGGCTAAAGCTAGGGCTCCCCTAGCCTCAGGCTACGGCACCCCTAGGCTTTGGCTAAGGCAATCCTAGGCTAGAATAATGCTAGGGTTCCCCTAGCCTCAGGCTTGGGCACACGTAGCCTCAGGCTAGGGCACCCCTAGGCTCAGGCTAGGGCACCCCTAGGTTTAGGCTAGGGCACCCCTTGGCTTAGGCTAAAGCTAGGGCTCCACTAGCCTAAGGCTAGGGCACCACTAGGCTTAGGCTAGGGTACGCCTAGGCTTCGGCTAGGGCACACCTAGACTTATGCTAGGGCACCCCTAGGCTTAGGCTAGGGCACCCCTAGGCTTAGACTAAGGCTAGGGCTCCCCTAGCCTAAGGCTAGGGCACCCCTATTCTCAGGCGATGGCACCCCTCGGCTTAGGCAAGGGCAATCCAAGGCTAGACTAAGGCTAGGGCTCCCCTAGCCTCAGGCTTGGGCACACGTAGCCTCAGGCTAGGGCACCCCTAGGCTCAGGCTAGGGCACCCCTAGGCTTAGGATAGGGCACCCTAGGCTTAGGCTAGGGCACCCCTAGACTTAGGCTAAGGCAACGGCTCCCCTAGCTTCAGGCTTGGGCTCCCCTAGCCTAAGGCTAGGGCACCCCTAGGCTCAGGCTAGGGCACCCCTAGACTTAGACTAGGGCACCCCTAGGCTTAGGCTAAGGCTAGGGCTCCCCTAGTCTAAGGCTACGGCACCCCTAGGCTCAGGCTAAGGCACCCCTAGGCTTAGGCTAGGGCACACCAAGCATAGGCTAGGGCACCCCTAGGCTTAGGCTAAGGCTAGGGCTCCCTAGCCTATGGCTAGGGCTCCTCTAGCCTATGGTTAGCGCACCCATAGGCTTAGACTAGGGAACCCCTAGGCTTAGGCTAAGGCTAGGGCTCCCCTAACCTATGGCTAGCGCACCTCTCGGCTTAGCCTAGGGCACCCCTAGGCTTAGGCTAGGCCACCCCTAGTCTCAGGCGAGGGCTCTCCTAGGCTTAGGCTATGGCAATCCTAGGCTTAGGCTAAGGCTACGGGTCCACTAGCCTCAGGCTAGGACACCCCTAGACTCAGCCTATGGCACCCCTAGGCTTAGGCTAGGGCACCCCTAGACTTACGCTATGGCACCCCTAGATTTAGGCTAAGGCTAGGGCTCCCCTAGCCTAAGGCAAGGGCACTCCTAGGCTTAGGCTATGGCACCCCTAGGCTTAGGCAAAGGCTAGGGCTCCCCTAGCCTAAGGCTGGGGCATCATTATGCTTAGGCTAGGGCACCCCTAGGCTTAGGTGAAGGATTGGGCTCCCCTAGCCTAAGGCTAGGTCACCGCTAGGCTTAGGCTATGGCACCCCTAGGCGTGGGCTATGGCAACCATAGGCTTAGGCTAAGGCTAGCCTTGCCTAGCCTAAGGCTAGGGCACCCCTAGGCTTAGGCTAGGGAACCCCTAGGCTTAGGCTAGAGAACCCCTAGGCTTAGGCTAGGGAACCCCTAGGCTTAGGCTAAGGGTAGGGCTCCTCTAGGATAACGCTAGGGCACCCCTAGGCTTAGGCTAGGGCACCCCTAGGCTTAGGCTAGGGCACCCCTATACTTAGGCTAGGGGAAACTTAGGCTTAGGCGAAGGCTAGGGCTCCTCTAGCCTAAGGCTAGGGCACCCCTAGGCTTAGGCTAGGGCACCCCTAAGCTTAGGCTAGGGCACCCCTAAGTTTACGCTAGGACACCCCTTGGCTTAGACCCGGGCACCCCTAGGCTTAGGCTAAGGCCAGGGCTCCCCTAGCCTAAGGCTACGGCACCCCTAGGTTTAGGCTAGGGCACCCCTAGGCTAAGGCTAGGGCACTCCTAGGCTTAGGTTTGGGCACCCCTAGGCTTAGGCTAGGGCACCCCTATGCTTAGTCTAAGGCTAGGGCTCCCCAACCTAAGGCTAGGGCACCCCTAGGCTTAGGCTATGGCAGCCCTAGGCTTAGGCTAAGGCTAGGGCTCGCCTAGCCTAAGGCTAGGGCATCCCTAGGCTTAGGCTAGGGAAGCCTGAGGCTTATGCTAGGGCACCCCTAGGTTTAGGTTTGGGCACTCATAGGATTAGGCTACGGAACCCCTAGGCTTAGGCTAACGCTAGGGCTCCCCTAGCCTAAGGCTAGGGCACCCCTAGGCTTAGGCTAGGGCAGCCCTAGGCTTAGGCTAAGGCTAGGGCTCGCCTAGCCTAAGGCTAGGGCACCCCTAGACTTAGGCTAAGGCAACGGCTCCCCTAGCCTCAGGCTTGGGCTCCCCTAGCCTCAGGCTAGGGCACCCCTAGGCTCAGGCTAGGGCACCCCTAGACTTAGACTAGGTCACCCGTAGGCTTAGGCTAAGGCTAGGGCTCCCCTAGCCTAAGGATACAGCACCCCTAGGCTCAGGCTAAGGCACCACTAGGCTTAGGCTAGGGCGCCCCTAGTCTTAGTCTATGGCACCCCTAGTCTTAGGCTAAGGCTAGGGCTCCGCTAGCCTCAGGCTAAGGCACTCCTAGGCTTAGGCTAGGGCACCCCTAGGCTTAGGCTAGTGCACCCCAAGCATAGGCTAGGGCACCCCTATGCTTAGGCTAAGGCTAGGGCTCCCTAGCCTATGCCTAGGGCTCCTCTAGCCTATGGTTAGCGCACCCCTAGGCTTAGACTAGGGAACCCCTAGGCTTAGGCTAAGGCTAGGGCTCCCCTAACCTATGGCTAGCGCACCTCTCGGCTTAGACTAGGGCACCCCTAGGCTTAGGCTAGGCCACCCCTAGTCTCAGGCGAGGGCACACCTAGGCTCAGGCTAGGGCTCCCCTGGGCTTAGGCTAGGGCAATCTTAGGCTTAGGCTAAGGCTACGGGTCCCCTAGCCTCAGGCTAGGACACCCCTAGACTCAGCCTATGGCACCCCTAGGCTTAGGCTAGGGCACCCCTAGACTTAGGCTATGGCACCCCTAGGTTTAGGCTAAGGTTAGGGCTCCCCTAGCCTAAGGCTAGGGCACACCTAGACTTAGGCTAAGTCAACGGCTCCCCAAGCCTCAGGCTAGGGCACCCCTAGACTCAGGCTAGGGCACCCCTAAGCTTAGTCTAGGGCACTACTAGGCTTAGGCTACGGCTAGGGCTCCCCTAGCCTCAGGCTAGGGCACCTCTAGACTCAGGCTAGGGCACCCCTAAGTTTAGGCTAGGGCTCCCCTAGGCTTAGGCTAAGGCTACGTCTCCCCTAGCCTCAGGCTAGTGCACCCCTAGACTCAGGCTATGGCACCCCTAGGCTTTGGCTAGGGAAATCCTTGACTAGACTAACGCTAGGGCTCCCCTAGCCTCAGGCTAGGGCACCCGTAGGCTCAGGCTAGTGCACCCCTAGGCTCAGTCTAGGGCACACCTAGTCTTAGTCTAGGGCACCCCTAGGCTTAGGCTAAAGCTAGGGCTCCCCTAGCCTCAGGCTACGGCACCCCTAGGCTTTGGCTAAGGCAATCCTAGGCTAGAATAATGCTAGGGTTCCCCTAGCCTCAGGCTTGGGCACACGTAGCCTCAGGCTAGGGCACCCCTAGGCTCAGGCTAGGGCACCCCTAGGTTTAGGCTAGGGCACCCCTTGGCTTAGGCTAAAGCTAGGGCTCCACTAGCCTAAGGCTAGGGCACCACTAGGCTTAGGCTAGGGTACGCCTAGGCTTCGGCTAGGGCACACCTAGACTTATGCTAGGGCACCCCTAGGCTTAGGCTAGGGCACCCCTAGGCTTAGACTAAGGCTAGGGCTCCCCTAGCCTAAGGCTAGGGCACCCCTATTCTCAGGCGATGGCACCCCTCGGCTTAGGCAAGGGCAATCCAAGGCTAGACTAAGGCTAGGGCTCCCCTAGCCTCAGGCTTGGGCACACGTAGCCTCAGGCTAGGGCACCCCTAGGCTCAGGCTAGGGCACCCCTAGGCTTAGGATAGGGCACCCTAGGCTTAGGCTAGGGCACCCCTAGACTTAGGCTAAGGCAACGGCTCCCCTAGCTTCAGGCTTGGGCTCCCCTAGCCTAAGGCTAGGGCACCCCTAGGCTCAGGCTAGGGCACCCCTAGACTTAGACTAGGGCACCCCTAGGCTTAGGCTAAGGCTAGGGCTCCCCTAGTCTAAGGCTACGGCACCCCTAGGCTCAGGCTAAGGCACCCCTAGGCTTAGGCTAGGGCACACCAAGCATAGGCTAGGGCACCCCTAGGCTTAGGCTAAGGCTAGGGCTCCCTAGCCTATGGCTAGGGCTCCTCTAGCCTATGGTTAGCGCACCCATAGGCTTAGACTAGGGAACCCCTAGGCTTAGGCTAAGGCTAGGGCTCCCCTAACCTATGGCTAGCGCACCTCTCGGCTTAGCCTAGGGCACCCCTAGGCTTAGGCTAGGCCACCCCTAGTCTCAGGCGAGGGCTCTCCTAGGCTTAGGCTATGGCAATCCTAGGCTTAGGCTAAGGCTACGGGTCCACTAGCCTCAGGCTAGGACACCCCTAGACTCAGCCTATGGCACCCCTAGGCTTAGGCTAGGGCACCCCTAGACTTACGCTATGGCACCCCTAGATTTAGGCTAAGGCTAGGGCTCCCCTAGACTAAGGCAAGGGCACTCCTAGGCTTAGGCTATGGCACCCCTAGGCTTAGGCAAAGGCTAGGGCTCCCCTAGCCTAAGGCTGGGGCATCATTATGCTTAGGCTAGGGCACCCCTAGGCTTAGGTGAAGGATTGGGCTCCCCTAGCCTAAGGCTAGGTCACCGCTAGGCTTAGGCTATGGCACCCCTAGGCGTGGGCTATGGCAACCATAGGCTTAGGCTAAGGCTAGCCTTGCCTAGCCTAAGGCTAGGGCACCCCTAGGCTTAGGCTAGGGAACCCCTAGGCTTAGGCTAGAGAACCCCTAGGCTTAGGCTAGGGAACCCCTAGGCTTAGGCTAGGGCACCCCTAGGCTTAGGCTAAGGGTAGGGCTCCTCTAGGATAACGCTAGGGCACCCCTAGGCTTAGGCTAGGGCACCCCTAGGCTTAGGCTAGGGCACCCCTATACTTAGGCTAGGGGAAACTTAGGCTTAGGCGAAGGCTAGGGCTCCTCTAGCCTAAGGCTAGGGCACCCCTAGGCTTAGGCTAGGGCACCCCTAAGCTTAGGCTAGGGCACCCCTAAGTTTACGCTAGGACACCCCTTGGCTTAGACCCGGGCACCCCTAGGCTTAGGCTAAGGCCAGGGCTCCCCTAGCCTAAGGCTACGGCACCCCTAGGTTTAGGCTAGGGCACCCCTAGGCTAAGGCTAGGGCACTCCTAGGCTTAGGTTTGGGCACCCCTAGGCTTAGGCTAGGGCACCCCTATGCTTAGTCTAAGGCTAGGGCTCCCCAACCTAAGGCTAGGGCACCCCTAGGCTTAGGCTATGGCAGCCCTAGGCTTAGGCTAAGGCTAGGGCTCGCCTAGCCTAAGGCTAGGGCATCCCTAGGCTTAGGCTAGGGAAGCCTGAGGCTTATGCTAGGGCACCCCTAGGTTTAGGTTTGGGCACTCATAGGATTAGGCTACGGAACCCCTAGGCTTAGGCTAACGCTAGGGCTCCCCTAGCCTAAGGCTAGGGCACCCCTAGGCTTAGGCTAGGGCAACCCTAGGCTTAGGCTAAGGCTAGGGCTCGCCTAGCCTAAGGCTAGGGCACCCCTAGACTTAGGCTAAGGCAACGGCTCCCCTAGCCTCAGGCTTGGGTTCCCCTAGCCTCAGGCTAGGGCACCCCAAGGCTCAGGCTAGGGCACCCCTAGACTTAGACTAGGTCACCCGTAGGCTTAGGCTAAGGCTAGGGCTCCCCTAGCCTAAGGATACGGCACCCCTAGGCTCAGGCTAAGGCACCACTAGGCTTAGGCTAGGGCGCCCCTAGTCTTAGTCTATGGCACCCCTAGTCTTAGGCTAAGGCTAGGGCTCCGCTAGCCTCAGGCTAAGGCACTCCTAGGCTTAGGCTAGGGCACCCCTAGGCTTAGGCTAGTGCACCCCAAGCATAGGCTAGGGCACCCCTATGCTTAGGCTAAGGCTAGGGCTCCCTAGCCTATGCCTAGGGCTCCTCTAGCCTATGGTTAGCGCACCCCTAGGCTTAGACTAGGGAACCCCTAGGCTTAGGCTAAGGCTAGGGCTCCCCTAACCTATGGCTAGCGCACCTCTCGGCTTAGACTAGGGCACCCCTAGGCTTAGGCTAGGCCACCCCTAGTCTCAGGCGAGGGCACACCTAGGCTCAGGCTAGGGCTCCCCTGGGCTTAGGCTAGGGCAATCCTAGGCTTAGGCTAAGGCTACGGGTCCCCTAGCCTCAGGCTAGGACACCCCTAGACTCAGCCTATGGCACCCCTAGGCTTAGGCTAGGGCACCCCTAGACTTAGGCTATGGCACCCCTAGGTTTAGGCTAAGGTTAGGGCTCCCCTAGCCTAAGGCTAGGGCACACCTAGACTTAGGCTAAGTCAACGGCTCCCCAAGCCTCAGGCTAGGGCACCCCTAGACTCAGGCTAGGGCACCCCTAAGCTTAGTCTAGGGCACTACTAGGCTTAGGCTACGGCTAGGGCTCCCCTAGCCTCAGGCTAGGGCACCTCTAGACTCAGGCTAGGGCACCCCTAAGTTTAGGCTAGGGCTCCCCTAGGCTTAGGCTAAGGCTACGTCTCCCCTAGCCTCAGGCTAGTGCACCCCTAGACTCAGGCTATGGCACCCCTAGGCTTTGGCTAGGGCAATCCTAGGCTAGAATAACGCTAGGGCTCCCCTAGCCTCAGGCTTGGGCACACGTAGCCTCAGGCTAGGGCACCCCTAGGCTCAGGCTAGGGCACCCCTAGGTTTAGGCTAGGGCACCCCTTGGCTTAGGCTAAAGCTAGGGCTCCACTAGCCTAAGGCTAGGGCACCACTAGGCTTAGGCTAGGGTACGCCTAGGCTTCGGCTAGGGCACACCTAGACTTAGGCTAGGGCACCCCTAGGCTTAGGCTAGGGCACCCCTAGGCTTAGACTAAGGCTAGGGCTCCCCTAGCCTAAGGCTAGGGCACCCCTATTCTCAGGCGATGGCACCCCTCGGCTTAGGCAAGGGCAATCCAAGGCTAGACTAAGGCTAGGGCTCCCCTAGCCTCAGGCTTGGGCACACGTAGCCTCAGGCTAGGGCACCCCTAGGCTCAGGCTAGGGCACCCCTAGGCTTAGGATAGGGCACCCTAGTCTTAGGCTAGGGCACCCCTAGACTTAGGCTAAGGCAACGGCTCCCCTAGCCTCAGGCTTGGGCTCCCCTAGCCTAAGGCTAGGGCACCCCTAGGCTCAGGCTAGGGCACCCCTAGACTTAGACTAGGGCACCCCTAGGCTTAGGCTAAGGCTAGGGCTCCCCTAGTCTAAGGCTACGGCACCCCTAGGCTCAGGCTAAGGCACCACTAGGCTTAGGCTAGGGCGCCCCTAGTCTTAGTCTATGGCACCCCTAGTCTTAGGCAAAGGCTAGGGCTCCGCTAGCCTCAGGCTAAGGCACCCCTAGGCTTAGGCTAGGGCACCCCTAGGCTTAGGCTTGTGCACCCCAAGCATAGGCTAGGGCACCCCTAGGCTTAGGCTAAGGCTAGGGCTCCCTAGCCTATGGCTAGTGCTCCCCTAGCCTATGGCTAGCGCACCCCTATGCTTAGGCTAGGGCACCCCTAGGCTTAGGCTAAGGCTAGGGCTCCCCTAGCCTAAGGCTAGAGCACCCCTAGGCTTAGGCTAGGGCACACCAAGCATAGGCTAGGGCACCCCTAGGCTTAGGCTAAGGCTAGGGCTCCCTAGCCTATGGCTAGGGCTCCCCTAGCCTATGGTTAGCGCACCCATAGGCTTAGACTAGGGAACCCCTAGGCTTAGGCTAAGGCTAGGGCTCCCCTAACCTATGGCTAGCGCACCTCTCGGCTTAGCTTAGGGCACCCCTAGGCTTAGGCTAGGCCACCCCTAGTCTCAGGCAAGGGCACACCTAGGCTCAGGCTAGGGCTCCCCTAGGCTTAGGCTATGGCAATCCTAGGCTTAGGCTAAGGCTACGGGTCCACTAGCCTCAGGCTAGGACACCCCTAGACTCAGCCTATGGCACCCCTAGGCTTAGGCTAGGGCACCCCTAGACTTACGCTATGGCACCCCTAGATTTAGGCTAAGGCTAGGGCTCCCCTAGCCTAAGGCAAGGGCACTCCTAGGCTTAGGCTATGGCACCCCTAGGCTTAGGCAAAGGCTAGGGCTCCCCTAGCCTAAGGCTGGGGCATCATAATGCTTAGGCTAGGGCACCCCTAGGCTTAGGTGAAGGATTGGGCTCCCCTAGCCTAAGGCTAGGTCATCGCTAGGCTTAGGCTATGGCACCCCTAGGCGTGGGCTATGGCAACCATAGGCTTAGGCTAAGGCTAGCCTTGCCTAGCCTAAGGCTAGGGCACCCCTAGGCTTAGGCTAGGGAACCCCTAGGCTTAGGCTAGAGAACCCCTAGGCTTAGGCTAGGGAACCCCTAGGCTTAGGCTAGGGCACCCCTAGGCTTAGGCTAAGGGTAGGGCTCCACTAGGATAACGCTAGGGCACCCCTAGGCTTAGGCTAGGGCACCCCTAGGCTTAGGCTAGGGCACCCCTATACTTAGGCTAGGGGAAACTTAGGCTTAGGCGAAGGCTAGGGCTCCTCTAGCCTAAGGCTAGGGCACCCCTAGGCTTAGGCTAGGGCACCCCTAAGCTTAGGCTAGGGCACCCCTAAGCTTACGCTAGGACACCCCTTGGCTTAGACTCGGGGACCCCTAGGCTTAGGCTAAGGCCAGGGCTCCCCTAGCCTAAGGCTACGGCACCCCTAGGCTTAGGCTAGGGCACCCCTAGGCTAAGGCTAGGGCACTCCTAGGCTTAGGTTTGGGCACCCCTAGGCTTAGGCTATGGCACCCCTATGCTTAGGCTAAGGCTAGGGCTCCCCAACCTAAGGCTAGGGCACCCCTAGGCTTAGGCTATGGCAGCCCTAGGCTTAGGCTAAGGCTAGGGCTCGCCTAGCCTAAGGCTAGGGCATCCCTAGGCTTAGGCTAGGGCACCCGTATGCTTAGGCTAAGGCCAGGGCTCCCCTAGCCTAAGGCTAGGGCACCCCTAGGCTTAGGCTAGGGCACCCCTAGGCTAAGGCTAGGGCACTCCTAGGCTTAGGTTTGGGCACCCCTAGGCTTAGGCTAGGGCACCCCTATGCTTAGGCTAAGGCTAGGGCTCCCCAACCTAAGGCTAGGGCACCCCTAGGCTTAGGCTATGGCAGCCCTAAGCTTAGGCTAAGGCTAGGGCTCGCCTAGCCTAAGGCTAGGGCATCCCTAGGCTTAGGCTAGGGCAGCCTGAGGCTTAGGCTAGGGCACCCCTAGGCTTAGGTTTGGGCAACCATAGGCTCAGGCTACGGCACCCCTAGGCTTAGGCTCGGGCACTCCTAGGCTTAGGCTAAGGCAGCCCTAGGCTTAGGCTAAGGCTAGGGCTCGCCTAGCCTAAGGCTAGGGCACCCCTAGGCTTAGGCTAGGGCCCCTAGCCTAAGGCTAGGGCACCCCTAGGTTTAGGCTAGGGCATCCCTAGGCTTAGGCTAGGGCACCCCTAGGCTTAGGCTAGGGCACCGCTATGCTTAGGCTAGGGCACCCCCAGACTTAGGCTAAGGCAACGGCTCTGCTAGCCTCAGGCTAGGACACCCCTAGACTCAGGCTAGGGCACCCCTAGGCTTAGGCTAGGGCAATCCTAGGCTTAGGCTAAGGCTAGGGCTCCCCTAGCCTGAGTCTAGGGCATCACTAGGCTCAGGCTAGGGCAATCCTAGGCTAGACTAACGCTAGGGCTCCCCTAGCCTCAGGCTGGGGCAACCGTACGCTCAGTCTAGGGCACCCCTAGGTTCAGGCTAGGGCACCCCTAGACTTAGGCTAAGGCTAGGGCTCCCCCAGCCTAAGGCTAGGGCACCCCTAGGCTTAGGCTAGGGCACCCCTAGGCTTAGGCTAGGGCACCCCTATGCTTAGGCTAGGGCACCCCTAGGCTTAGGCTAGGGCACCCCTAGGCTTAGGCAAGGGCACCCCTCGGCTTAAACTAGGGCTACGGCTCTCCTAGCCTCAGGCTAGGGCACCCCTAGACTCAGGCTATGGCACCACTAGGCTTAGGCTAGGGCAATCCTAGGCTAGACTAAGGCTAGGGCTTCCCTAGCCTCATCTAGTGCACCCCTATGCTCAGGCTAGGGCAGTGATAGGCTTAGGCTAGGCACCCCTAGGCTTAGGCTAGGAAACCCCTAGGCTTAGGCTAAGGCTAGGGCTCCCCCATTTTAAGGCTAGGGCACCCCTAGGCTTAGGCTAGGGCAATCCTAGGCTTACGCTAAGGCTAGGGCTCCCCTAGCCTGAGGCTAGGGCATCACTAGGCTCAGGCTAGGGCAGCCCTAGGCTTAGGCTAGGGCACCCCTAGGCTTAGGCTAAGGCTAGGGCTCCCATAGCCTAAGGCTACGGCACCCCTAGGCTCAGGTAGGGCACCCCTACGCTTAGGCTTGGGCACCCCTAGGCTTAGGAAAAGGCTAGGGCTCGCCTAGCCTAAGGCTAGGGCACCCCTAGGCTTAGGATAGGGAACCCCTAGGCTTAGGCTAGGGCACACCTAGGCTTAAGCTAAGGCTCCCCTAGGCTTAGGCTAAGGCTAGGGCTCCCATAGCCTAAAGCTACGGCACCCTTAGGCTCAGGCTAGGGCACCGCTACGCTTAGGCTTGGGCACCCCTAGGCTTAGGAAAAGGCTAGGGTTCGCCTAGCCTAAGGCTAGGGCACCCCTAGGCTTAGGCTAGGGAACCCCTAGGATTAGGCTAGGGCACCCCTATGCTTAGGCTAGGGCACCCCTAGGCTTAGGCTAGGGCACCCCTAGGCTTAAACTAGGGCTACGGCTCTCCTAGCCTCGGGCTAGGTCACCCGTAGACTCAGGCTATTGCACCCCTAGGCTTAGGCTAGGGCAATCCTAGGCTAGACTAAGGCTAGGGCTTCCCTAGCCTCATCTAGTGCACCCCTATGCTCAGGCTAGGGCAGCGATAGGCTTAGGCTAGGCACCCATAGGCTTACGCTAGGAAACCCCTAGGCTTAGGCTAAGGCTAGGGCTCCCCCATGTTAAGGCTAGGGCACCCCTAGGCTTAGGCTAGGGCAATCCTAGGCATAGGCTAAGGCTAGCGCTCCCCTAGCCTGAGGCTAGGGCATCACTAGGCTCAGGCTAGGGTAGCCCTAGGCTTAGGCTAGGGCAATCCTAGGCATAGGCTAAGGCTAGCGCTCCCCTAGCCTGAGGCTAGGGCATCACTAGGCTCAGGCTAGGGTAGCCCTAGGCTTAGGCTAGGGCACCCCTAGGCTTAGGAAAAGGCTAGGGCTCGCCTAGCCTAAGGCTAGGGCACCCCTACGCTTAGGCTAGGGAACCCCTAGGATTAGGCTAGGGCACCCCTATGCTTAGGCTAGGGCACCCCTAGGATTAGGCTTGGGCACCCCTAGGCTTAGGAAAAGGCTAGGGCTTGCATAGCCTAAGGCTAGGGCACCCCTAAGCTTAGGCTAGGGAATCCCTAGGATTAGGCTAGGGCACCCCTATGCTTAGGCTAGGGCACCCCTAGGCTTAGGCTAGGGCACCCCTAGGCTTAAACTAGGGCTATGGCTCTCCTAGCCTCAGGCTAGGGCACCCCTAGACTCAGGCTATGGCACCCCTAGGCTTAGGCTAGGGCAATCCTAGGCTTGACTAAGGCTAGGGCTTCCCTAGCCTCATCTAGTGCACCCCTATGCTCAGGCTAGGGCAGGGATAGGCTTAGGCTAGGCACCCCTAGGCTTAGGCTAGGAAACCCCTGGGCTTAGGCTAAGGCTAGGGTTCCCCCATTTTAAGGCTAGGGCACCCCTAAGCTTAGGCTAGGGCAATCCTAGGCTTAGGCTAAGGCTAGGGCTCCCCTAGCCTAAGGCTAGGGCATCACTAGGCTCAGGCTAGGGTAGCCCTAGGCTTAGGCTAGGGAACCCCTAGGCTTAGGCTAAGGCTAGGGCTCCCATAGGCTAAGGCTACGGCACCCCTAGGCTCAGGCTAGGGCACCCCTACGCTTAGGCTTGGGCACCCCTAGGCTGAGGAAAAGGCTAGGGCTCGCCTAGCCTAAGGCTAGGGCACCCCTAGGCTTAGGCTAGGGAACCACTAGGCTTAGGCTAGGGCACACCTAGGCTTAAGCTAAGGCTCCCCTAGGCTTAGGCTAGGGCACCCCTAGGATTAAACTAGGGCTACGGCTCTCCTAGCCTCAGGCTAGGGCACCCGTAGACTCAGGCTATGGCACCCCTAGGCTTAGGCTAGGGCAATCCTAGGCTAGACTAAGGCTAGGGCTTCCCTAGCCTCATCTAGTGCACCCCTATGCTCAGGCTAGGGCAGTGATAGGCTTAGGCTAGGCACCCATAGGCTTAGGCTAGGAAACCCCTAGGCTTGGGCTAAGGCTAGGGCTCCCCCATTTTAAGGCTAGGGCACCCCTAGGCTTAGGCTAGGGCAATCCTAGGCTTAGGCTAAGGCTAGGGCTCCCCTAGCCTGAGGCTAGGGCATCACTAGGCTCAGGCTAGGGTAGCCCTAGGCTTAGGCTAGGGCACCCCTAGGCTTAGGAAAAGGCTAGGGCTCGCCTAGCCTAAGGCTAGGGCACCCCTAGGCTTAGGCTAGGGAACCCCTAGGATTAGGCTAGGGCACCCCTATGCTTAGGCTAGGGCACCCCTAGGCTTAGGCTTGGGCACCCCTAGGCTTAGGAAAAGGCTAGGGTTTGCCTAGCCTAAGGCTAGGGCACCCCTAGGCTTAGGCTAGGGAACCCCTAGGATTACGCTAGGGCACCCCTATGCTTAGGCTAGGGCACCCCTAGGCTTAGGCTAGGGCACCCCTAGGCTTAAACTAGGGCTACGGCTCTCCTAGCCTCAGGCTAGGGCACCCCTAGACTCAGGCTACGGCACCCCTAGGCTTAGGCTAGGGTAATCCTAGGCTAGACTAAGGCTAGGGCTTCCCTAGCCTCATCTAGTGCACCCCTATGCTCAGGCTAGGGCAGCGATAGGCTTAGGCTAGGCACCCCTAGGCTTAGGCTAGGAAACCCCTAGCCTTAGGCTAAGGCTAGGGTTCCCCCATTTTAAGGCTAGGGCACCCCTAAGCTTAGGCTAGGGCAATCCTAGGCTTAGGCTAAGGCTAGGGCTCCCCTAGCCTGAGGCTAGGGCATCACTAGGCTCAGGCTAGGGTAGCCCTAGGCTTAGGCTAGGGCACCCCTAGGCTTAGGCTAAGGCTAGGGCTCCCATAGCCTAAGGCTACGGCACCCCTAGACTCAGGCTAGGGCACCCCTACGCTTAGGCTTGGGCACCCCTAGACTTAGGAAAAGGCTAAGGCTCGCCTAGCCTAAGGCTAGGGCACCCCTAGGCTTAGGCTAGGGAACCCCTAGGCTTAGGCTAGGGCACACCTAGGCTTAAGCTAAGGCTCCCCTAGGCTTAGGTAAGGCTACGGCTCCCCTAGCCTCAAGGTAGTTCACCCCTAGACTCAGGCTATGGCACCCCTAGGCTTAGGCTAGGGCAATCCTAGGCTAGACTAACCCTAGGGCTCCCCTAGCCTCAGGCTGGGGCAACCGTATGCTCAGGCTAGGGCACCCCTAGGTTCAGGCTAGGGCACCCCTAGGCTTAGGCTAAGGCTAGGGCTCCTCCAGCCTAAGGCGAAGGAACCCCTGGGCTTATGCTAGGGCACCCCTAGGCTTAGTCTAGGGCACCCCTAGGCTTAGGCTAGAGCACCCCTAGCCTTAGGCTAAGGCTAGGGCTTCCCTAGCCTAAGGCTAGGGCACCCCTAGGCTCAGGCTAGGGCACCCCTAGTCTTAGGCTAACGCACCGCTAGTATTAGGTTAAGGCTAGGGCTCAACTAGCCTAAGGCTAGGGCACCCCTAGGCTTATGCTAGGGCACCCCTAGGCTTAGGCTATGGCACCCCTAGGCTTAGGCTAGGGCACCCCTAGGCTTAGGCTAGGGCACCCCTTGGCTTAGGCTAGGGCACCCCTAGGCTTCGGCTAGGGCACCCCTAGCCTAAGGCTAGGGCACCCCTAGGCTCAGGCTAGGCCACCCCTAGGCTTAGGCAAGGACACCCCTTGACTTAAGCTAGGGCACCCCTAGTCTTAGGCTAGCGCACCGCTAGGATTAGGTTAAGGCTAGGGCTCAACTAGCCTAAGGCTAGGGCACCCCTAGGGTTAGGCTAGTGCACCCCTAGGCTTAGGTTAGTGCACCCCTAGGCTTAGGCTAGGGCACCCCTAGGGTTAGGCTAGGGCACCCCTAGGCTTAGGCTGGGACACACATAGGCATAGGCTAGGGCCACCATAGGCTTAGGCTAAGGCTAGGGCTCCCCTAGCCTAAGGTTAGGGCACCCCTGGGCTTAGGCTAGTGCACCCCTAGGCTTAGGTTAGTGCACACCTAGGCTTAGGCTAGGGCAACCCTAGGCTTAGGCTAGTGCACCCCTAGGCTTAGGTTAGTACACCCCTAGGCTTAGGCTAGGGCAACCCTAGGCTTAGGCTAGGGCACCCTTAGGCTTAGGCTGGGACACACATAGGCATAGGCTAGGTCAACCATAGGCTTAGGCTAAGGCTAGGGCTCCCCTAGCCTAAGGCTAGGGCACCCCTGGGCTTAGGCTAGGGCACCCCTAAGCTTAGTCTAGGACACCCCTATACTTAGGCTAGGGCACCCCCAGGCTTAGACTAATGCTAGGGCTCCCCGAGCCTAAGGCTAGGGTACCACTGGGCTTAGGCTAGGGCACCCCTAGGCTTAGTCTAGGGCACCCCTAGGCTCAGGCTAGGGCACCCCTAGGCTTAGGCTAGGGCAATCCTAGGCTCAGGCTAGGGCAGCCCTAGGCTTAGGCTGGGCACCCCTAGGCTTAGGCTAGGGCACCCCTAGACTTAGGCTAAGGCAACGGCTCCCCTAGTCTCAGGCTATGGCACCCGTAGGCTCAGGCTAGGGCACCCCAAGGCTCAGGCTAGGGCAGCCCTAGGCTTAGGCTAGGGCAACCCTAGGCTTAGGCTAGGGAACCACTAGGCTTAGGGTAAGGCTAGGGCTCCCCCAGACTAAGGCGAGGGCACCCCTAGGCTTAGGCTTTGGCACCCCTAGGCTTACGCTAAGGCACCCCTAGGCTTAGTCTAGGGCACCCCTAGACTTAGGCTAAGGCAACGGTTCACCTACCCTCAGGCTAGGGTTCCCCTACACTCATTCTAGGGCACCCATAAGCTTAGGCTAGGGCACCCCAAGCTTAGGCTAGGTCACCCCTTGGCTTAGGCTTAGGCTAGGGCTCCCCTAAGCTTAGCCTAGTGCACCCCTAGGCTTAGGCAAGGGCACCCCTAGTCTTAGGCTAGGGCACCCCTAGGCTTAGGCTAGGACACCCCTAGGCTTAGGCTAAGGCTACGGCTCCCCTAGCCTCAGGCTAGGGCACCCCTAGACTCAGGCTATGGAACCACTAGGCTTAGGCTAGGGCAATCCTAGGCTCAGAATAGGGCAGCCCTAGGCTTAGGCTAGGGCAGCCCTAGGATTAGGCTAGGGCACCCCTAGGTTTAGGCTAAGGCAAGGGCTCCCCCAACCTAAGGCTAGGGCACCCCTAGGCTTAGGCTAGGGCACCCCTAGGCTTAGGCTAGGGAACCCCTAGTCTAAGGCTAGGGCACCCCGAGGCTTAGGCTAGGGCATCCCTAGGCTTAGGCTAGGGCACACCCAGACTTAGGCTAAGGCAACGGCTCCCCTAGTCTCAGGATAGGGCACCCCTAGACTCAGGCTAGGGCACCCCTTGGCTTAGGCTAAGGCACCCCTAGGCATAGGCTAAGACTAGGGCTCCCCTAGGCTAAGGCTAGGGCACCCCTAGGCTTAGGCTAGGGCACCCCTAGGCTTAGGCTAGGGCAACCCTAGGCTTAGGCTAGGGCACCCCTAGGCTTAGGCTGGGACACACATAGGCATAGGCTAGGTCAACCATAGGCTTAGGCTAAGGCTAGGGCTCCCCTAGCCTAAGGCTAGGGCACCCCTGGGCTTAGGCTAGGGCTCCCCTCGGCTTAGGCTAAGGCTAGGGCACCCCTAGCCTTAGGGTAGGGCACCCCTAAGCTTAGGCTAGGGCACCCCTAAACTTAGGCTAAGGCTAGGGCTCCCCTAGCCTAAGGCTAGGGCACCCCTAGGCTCACGCTAGGGCACCCGTAGGCTTAGGCTCTGGCACCCCTAGGCTCAGGCTAGGGCAGCCCTAGACTTTGGCTAGGGCACCCCTAGGCTTAGGCTAGGGCACCCATAGGCTTAGGATAAGGCTAGGGCTCCCCCAGCCTAAGGCTAGGGCACTCCTAGGCTTAGGCTAGGGCACCCCTAGGTTTAGGCTAGGGCACCCCTAGGATTAGGCTAGGGCACCTCTATGCTTAGGCTAGGGCACCCCTAGGCTTAAACTAGGGCTACGGCTCTCCTAGCCTCAGGCTAGGGAACCCCTAGACTCAGGCTATGGCACCCCTAGGCTTAGGCTAGGGCAATCCTAGGCTAGAATAAGGCGAGGGCTTCCCTAGCCTCATCTAGTGCACCCCTATGCTCAGGATAGGGCAGCGATAGGCTTAGGCTAGGCACCCCTAGGCTTAGGCTAGGAAACCCCTAGGCTTAGGCTAAGGCTAGGGCTCCCCCATTTTAAGGCTAAGGCACCCCTAGCCTCAGGCTAGGGCACCCCTAGACTCGGTCTAGGGCACCCCTAGGCTTAGACTAGGGCAATTCTAGGCTTAGGCTAAGGCTAGGGCTCCCCTAGCCCCAGGCTAGGGCACCCCTAGTCTCAGGCTAGGGCACCCCTCGGCTTAGGCAAGGGCAATCCAAGGCTAGACTAAGGCTAGGGCTCCCCTAGCCTCAGGCTAGGGCACCCGTAGCCTCAGGATAGGGCACCCCTAGGCTCAGGCTAGGGCAACACTAGTATTAGGCTACGGCATCCATAGGCTTAGGCTAGGGCACCACTAGGCTTAGGCTAAGGCTAGGGCTCCCAAGCCTATGGCTAGGGCTCCCTTAAGCTTAGGCTAGGGCACCCCTAGACTTATCCTAGTGCATCCCTAGGATTAGGCTAGGGCACCCTTATGCTTAGGCTAGGGCACCCCTAGGCTTAGGCTAGGGCACCCCTAGGATTAAACTAGGGCTACGGCTCTCCTAGCCTCAGGCTATGGCACCCCTAGGCTTAGGCTAGGGCAATCCTAGGCTAGATTAAGGCTAGGGCTTCCCTAGCCTCATCTAGTGCACCCCTATGCTCAGGCTAGGGCAGCGATAGGCTTAGGCTAGGCACCCCTAGGCATAGGCTAGGAAACCCCTAGGCTTAGGCTAAGGCTAGGGCTCCCCCATTTTAAGGCTAGGGCACCCGTAGGCTTAGGATAGCGCACACCTAGCCTCAGGCTAGGGCACCCCTAGACTCAGTCTAGGGCACCCCTAGGCTTAGACTAGGGCAATTCTAGGCTTAGGCTAAGGCTAGGGCTCCCCTAGCCCCAGGCTAGGGCACCCCTAGTCTCAGGCTAGGGCACCCCTAGGCTTAGACTAGGGTACCCCTAGGCTTAGGCTGGGACACCACTAGACTTAGGATAGGGCACCCCTAGCCTAGGGCAGCCCTAGGCTTAAGCTAGGGAACCCCTAGGCTTAGGCTTGGTCACCCCTAGCCTTAGGCTAGGGCACCTCTAGGCGTAGGCTAGGGCAATTCTAGGCTTAGGCTAAGGCTAGGGCTCCCCTAGCCTTAGGCTTGGGCACCCCTAGGCTTAGGCTGAGGCATCCCTAGGCTTAGGCTAGGGCACACCTAGGCTTAGGCTAGAGCACCCCTAGGCTTAGGCTAGGGCACCCCTAGGCGTAGGCTAGGGCAATTCTAGGCTTAGGCTAACGCTAGGGCTCCACTAGCCTAAGCCTAGGGCACCCTTAAGCTTAGGCTAGGGCACCCCTAGGCTTAGGCTAGGGCACCCCTAGGCTTAGTCTAAGGCTAGGGCTCGCCAAGCCTAAGGCTAGGGCACCCCTAGGCTTAGGCTAGGGAAACCCTAGGCTTAGGCTAGGGCACCCCTAAACTTAAGCTAGGGCACCCCTAGGCTTAGGATAGGGCACCCGTTGGCTTAAGCTAGGGCACCCCTAGGCTTAGGCTAAGGCTAGGGCTCCTCTAGGCTAACGCTAGGGCACCCCTAGGCTTAGGCTTGGGCACCCCTAGGCTTAGGCTGGGGCACCCCTAGCCTTAGTCTAAGGCTAGGGCTCCCCTAGCATTAGGCTATGGCACCCCTAGGCTTAGGCTGAGGCATCCCTAGGCTTAGGCTAGGGCACCCCTAGGCTTAGGCTAGAGAACCCTTAGGCTTAGGCTAGAGCACCCATAGGCTTAGGCTAGGGCACCCCTAGGCTTAGGCTAAGGCTAGGGCTCCCCTAGCCTAAGGCTAGGGCACCCATAAGCTTAGGCTAGAGCACCCCTAGGCTTAGGTTAGGGCAGGCTTAAGTTTAGGCTAAGGCTAAGGTTCGCCCAGCCTAAGGCTAGGGCACCCCTAGGCTAGGCTAGGGCAGCCCTAGGCTTAAGCTTGGGAACCCCTAAGCTTAGGCTTGGGCTCCCCTAGCCTTAGGCTAGGGCACACCTAGTCTTAGCCCGAGGCATCCCTAGGCTTAGGCTAGGGCACCCCTAAGCTTAGGCTAGAGCACCCCTAGGCTTAGGCTAGGGCACCCCTAGGCGTAGGCTAGGGCAATTCTAGGCTTAGGCTAAACTAGGGCTCGCCAAGCCTAAGGCTAGGGCACCCCTAGGCTTAGGCTAAGGAAACCCTAGGCTTAGGCTAGGGCACCCCTAAGCTTAGGCTAGGGCACCCCTAGGCTTAGTCTAAGGCTAGGGCTCGCCAAGCCTAAGGCTAGGGCACCCCTAGGCTTAGGCTAAGGAAACCCTAGGCTTAGGCTAGGGCACCCCTAGACTTAGGCTAGGGCACCCCAAGGCTTAGGATAGGGCACCCCTAGGCTTAAGCTAGGGCACCCCTAGGCTTAGGCTTGGGCACCCCTAGGCTTAGGCTGGGGCACCCTTAGCCTTAGTCTAAGGTTAGGGCTCCCCTAGCCTTAGGCTATGGCACCCCTAGGCTTAGGCGGTGGCATCCCTAGGCTTACGCTATGGCACCCCTAGGCTTAGGCTAGAGAACCCTTAGGC
Source organism: Tenrec ecaudatus (assembly GCF_050624435.1). Taxonomy (NCBI): domain Eukaryota; kingdom Metazoa; phylum Chordata; class Mammalia; order Afrosoricida; family Tenrecidae; genus Tenrec; species Tenrec ecaudatus. The sequence continues at coordinate 990,349 of NW_027457644.1, forward strand.
TTTGGCTAGGGCACCCCTAAGCTTAGGCTAGGGGACCCCTAGGCTTAGGCTAAGGCTAGGGCTCCCCTAGCCTAAGGCTAGGGCACCCTTAAGCTTAGGCTAGGGCACCCCTAGGCTTAGGTTGGGCAGCCCTAAGCTTAGGCGAAGGCTAGGGCTCACCTAGCCTAAGGCTAGGGCATACCTAGGCTTAGGCTAGGGCACACCTAGGCTTAGGCTAGGGCAACCCTAGGCTTAGGCTAAGGCTAGGGCTCCCCTAGCCTAAGGCTAGGGCATCCCTAGGCTTAGGCTTTGGCACCCCTAGGGTTAGGCTAGGGCCCGCCTAGGCTTAGGCTAGGGCAACCCTAGGCTTAGGCTAAGGCTAGGGCTCCCCTAGCCTAAGGCTAGGGAATCCCTCGGCTTAGGCTTTGGCACCCCTAGGCTTAGGTGAGGGAACCCCTAGGCTTAGGCTAAGGCTAGGACTCCCCTAGCCTAAGGCTAGGGAACCCCTAGGCTTAGGCTAGGGCAGCCTTAGGCTTAGGCTAGGGAACCCCTAGGCTTAGGCTTGGGCACCCCTAGGCTTAGGCTGGGGCACCCCTAGCCTTAGTCTAAGGCTAGGGCTCCCCTAACCTTAGGCTAGGGCACCCCTAGGCTTAGGCTAGGGCACCCCTAGGCGTAGGCTAGGGTAATTCTAGGCTTAGGCTAATGCTACGGCTCCCCTAGCCTAAGGCTACGGCACCCCTAGGCTCAAGCTATGGCACCCCTTGGCTTAGGCTAGGGCACCCCTAGGCTTAGGCTAGGGCACCCCTAATATTAGGCTAAGACATCCCTAGGCTTAGGCTAGGGCACCACTAGGCTTAGGATAAGCCCAGGTTCCCTTGCCTAAGGCTAGCACACCCCTAGGCTTAGGCTAGGGCACCCCTAGGCTTAGGCTAGGGCACCCCTAGGCTTAGGTTAGGGCACCCCTAGGCTTAGGATAGGGCAACCCTAGGTTTAGGGTAGGACACCCCTAGGCTTAGGCTAGGGCACCCCTAGGCTTAGGCTAGGGCACCCTTAAGCTTAGGCTAAGACATCCCTAGGCTTAGGCTAGGGCACCCCTAGGCTTAGGATAAGCCCAGGGCTCCCTTGCCTAAGGCTAGCGCACCCCTAGGCTTAGGCTAGGGCACCCCTAGGCTTAGGCTAGGGCACCCCTAGGCTTAGGTTAGGGCACCCCTAGGCTTAGGATAGGGCAACCCTAGGCTTAGGCGAGGGCACCCGTAGGCTTAGGCTAGGGGACCCCTAGGCTAAGGCTAGGGTACCCCTAGGCTTAGGCTAGGGCACCCATAGGCTTAGGTTATGGCACCCCTAGACTTAGGCTAGGGCACCCCTAGGCGTAGGCTAGGTCAATTCTATGCTTAGGTTAACGCTACGGCTCCCCTAGACTAAGGCTAGGGCACCCCTATGCTCAAGTTATGGCACCCCTAGGCTTAGGCTAGGGCACCCCTAGGCTTAGGCTAGGGCACCCCTAGGCTTAGGATAAGGCCAGGGCTCCCTTGCCTAAGGCTAGGGCAACCCTAGGCTTAAGCTAGGGCACCCGTAGGCTTAGGCTAGGGCACCCTTCTGCTTAGGCTAGGGCACCACTAGGCTTAGGCTAAGGCTAGGGCTCCCCTAGCCTAAGGCTAGGGCACCCCTAGGCTTAGGCTAGGGCACCCCTAAGCTTAGGCTAGGGCACCCCTAGGCTTAGGCTAGGGCACCCCATGACTTAGGCTAAGGCAACGGCTCCCCTAGCCTCAGGCTTGGGCTCCCCTAGCCTCAGGCTAGGGCACCCCTAGACTTAGACTAGGGCACCCCTAGTCTTAGGCTAAGGCTAGGGCTCCCCTTGGCTTAGGCTAGTGCACCCCAAGCATAGGCTAGGGCACCCCTAGGCTTAGGCTAAGGCTAGGGCTATATAGCCTATGGCTAAGGCTCCCCTAGCCTATGGTTAGCGCACCCCTAGGCTTAGGCTAGGGTACCCCTAGGCTTAGGCTAAGGCTAGGGCTCCCCTAGCCTAAGGCTACGGCACCCCTAGGATTAGTCTAGGGCACCCCTAGTCTTAGGCTAAGGCTAGGGCTCCCCTAGCCTCAGGCTTAGGCACCCCTAGGCTTAGGCTAGGGCACCCCTAGGCTTAGGGTAGGGCACCCCAAGCATAGGCTAGCGCACCCCTAGGCTTAGGCTAGGGCAGCCCTAGGCTTAGGCTAAGGCTAGGGCTCCCCTAGCCTTAGGCTAGAGCACTCCTAGGCTTAGGCTAGGGCCCCCAAGCATAGGCTACGGAACCCCTAGGCTTAGGCTAAGGCTAGGGCTCCCAAGCCTATGGCTAGGGCTCCCCTAGCCTATGGTTCGCACACCCCTATGCTTAGGCTAGGGAATCCCTAGGCTTATGCTAAGGCTAGGACTCCCCTAACCTATGGCTAGCGCACCCCTCGGCTTAGCCAAGGGCACCCCTAGGCTTAGGCTAGGGCACCCCTAGTCTCAGGCGAGGGTACACCTAGGCTCAGGCTAGGGCTCCCCTAGCCTTAGGCTAGGGCACCCTTAAGCTTAGGCTAGGGCACCCCTAGACTTATCCTAGTGCATCCCTAGGATTAGGCTAGGGCACCCTTATGCTTAGGTTAGGGCACCCCTAGGCTTAGGCTAGGGCATCCCTAGGATTAAACTAGGGCTACGGCTCTCCTAGCCTCAGGCTAGGGCACCCCTAGACTCAGGCTATGGCACCCCTAGGCTTAGGCTAGGGCATTCCTAGGCTAGATTAAGGCTAGGGCTTCCCTAGCCTCATCTAGTGCACCCCTATGCTCAGGCTAGGGCAGCGATAGGCTTAGGCTAGGCACCCCTAGGCTTAGGCTAGGAAACCCCTAGGCTTAGGCTAAGGCTAGGGCTCCCCCATTTTAAGGCTAGGGCACCCGTAGGCTTAGGCTAGGGCACACCTAGCCTCAGGCTAGGGCACCCCTAGACTCAGTCTAGGGCACCCCTAAGCTTAGACTAGGGCAATTCTAGGCTTAGGCTAAGGCTAGGGCTCCCCTAGCCCCAGGCTAGGGCACCCCTAGTCTCAGGCTAGGGCACCCCTAGGCTTAGACTAGGGTACCCCTAGGCTTAGGCTGGGACACCACTAGACTTAGGATAGGGCACCCCTAGGCTAGGGCAGCCCTAGGCTTAGGCTAGGGAACCCCTAGGCTTAGGCTTGGTCACCCCTAGCCTTAGGCTAGGGCACCTCTAAGCGTAGGCTAGGGCAATTCTAGGCTTAGGATAAGGCTAGGGCTCCCCTAGCCTTAGGCTTGGGCACCCCTAGGCTTAGGCTGAGGCATCCCTAGGCTTAGGCTAGGGCACACCTAGGCTTAGGCTAGAGCACCCCTAGGCTTAGGCTAGGGCACCCCTAGGCGTAGGCTAGGGCAATTCTAGGCTTAGGCTAACGCTAGGGCTCCACTAGCCTAAGGCTAGGGCACCCTTAAGCTTAGGCTAGGGCACCCCTAGGCTTAGGCTAGGGCACCCCTAGGCTTAGTCTAAGGCTAGGGCTCGCCAAGCCTAAGGCTAGGGCACCCCTAGACTTAGGCTAGGGAAACCCTAGGCTTAGGCTAGGGCACCCTTAAACATAAGCTAGGGCACCCCTAGGCTTAGGATAGGGCACCCGTTGGCTTAAGCTAGGGCACCCCTAGGCTTAAGCTAAGGCTAGGGCTCCTCTAGCCTAACGCTAGGGCACCCCTAGGCTTAGGCTTGGGCACCCCTAGGCTTAGGCTGGGGCACCCCTAGCCTTAGTCTAAGGCTAGGGCTCCCCTAGCCTTAGGCTATGGCACTCCTAGGCTTAGGCTGAGGCATCCCTAGGCTTAGGCTAGGGCACCCCTAGGCTTAGGCTAGAGAACCCTTAGGCTTAGGCTAGAGCACCCATAGGCTTAGGCTAGGGCACCCCTAGGCTTAGGCTAAGGCTAGGGCTCCCCTAGCCTAAGGCTAGGGCACCCATAAGCTTAGGCTAGAGCACCCCTAGGCTTAGGTTAGGGCAGGCTTAAGTTTAGGCTTAGGCTAAGGCTCGCCCAGCCTAAGGCTAGGGCACCCCTAGGCTAGGCTAGGACAGCCCTAGGCTTAAGCTAGGGAACCCCTAAGCTTAGGCTTGGGCACCCCTAGGCTTAGGCTTGGGCACCCCTAACCTTAGTCTAAGGCTAGGGCTCCCCTAGCCTTAGGCTAGGGCACCCCTAGGCTTAGGCTAGAGCACCACTAGGCTTAGGCTAGGGCACCCCTAGGCGTAGGCTAGGGCAATTCTAGGCTTAAGCTAAGGCTAGGGCTCGCCAAGCCTAAGGCTAGGGCACCCCTAGGCTTAGGCTAAGGAAACCCTAGGCTTAGGCTAGGGCACCCCTAAGCTTAGGCTAGGGCACCCCTAGGCTTAGTCTAAGGCTAGGGCTCGCCAAGCCTAAGGTAGGGCACCCCTAGGCTTAGGCTAAGGAAACCCTAGGCTTAGGCTAGGGCACCCCTAGACTTAGGCTAGGGCACCCCTAGGCTTAGGATAGGGCACCCCTAGGCTTAAGCTAGGGCACCCCTAGGCTTAGGCTAAGGCTAGGGCTCCCCTAGCCTAAGGCTAGGGCATCCCAAGGCTTAGGCTTTGGCACCCCTAGGGTTAGGCTAGGGCCCGCCTAGGCTTAGGCTAGGGCAACCCTAGGCTTAGGCTAAGGCTAGGGCTCCCCTAGCCTAAGGCTAGGGCATCCCTCGGCTTAGGCTTTGGCACCCCTAGGCTTAGGTGAGGGCACCCCTAGGCTTAGGCTAAGGCACACCTAAGCTTAGGCTAGGACACCACTAGGCTTAGGATAGGGCACACCTAGGCTTAGGCTAAGGCTAGGACTCCCCTAGCCTAAGGCTAGGGAACCCCTAGGCTTAGGCTAGGGCAGCCCTAGGCTTAGGCTAGGGAACCCCTAGGCTTAGGCTTGGGCACCCCTAGGCTTAGGCTGGGGCACCCCTAGCCTTAGTCTAAGGCTAGGGCTCCCCTAACCTTAGGCTGGGGCACCCCTAGGCTTAGGCTAGGGCACCCCTAGGCGTAGGCTAGGGCAATTCTAGGCTTAGGCTAATGCTACGGCTCCCCTAGCCTAAGGCCATGGCACCCCTAGGCTCAAGCTATGGCACCCCTTGGCTTAGGCTAGGGCACCCCTAAGCTTAGGGTAGGACACCCCTAGGCTTAGCCTAGGGCACCCCTAGGCTTAGGCTAGGGCACCCCTAAGCTTAGGCTAAGACATCCCTAGGCTTAGGCTAGGGCACCCCTAGGCTTAGGATAAGCCCAGGGCTCCCTTGCCTAAGGCTAGCGCACCCCTAGGCTTAGGCTAGGGCACCCCTATGCTTAGGCTAGGGCACCCCTAGGCTTAGGTTAGGGCACCCCTAGGCTTAGGATAGGGCAACCCTAGGCTTAGGGTAGGACACCCCTAGGCTTAGGCTAGGGCACCCCTAGGCTTAGGCTAGGGCACCCCTAAGCTTAGGCTAAGACATCCCTAGGCTTAGGCTAGGGCACCCCTAGGCTTAGGTTAAGCCCAGGGCTCCCTTACCTAAGGCTAGCGCACCCCTAGGCTTAGGCGAGGGCACCCCTAGGCTTAGGCTAGGGCACCCCTAGGCTTAGGTTAGGGCACCCCTAGGCTTAGGATAGGGCAACCCTAGGCTTAGGCGAGGGCACCCGTAGGCTTAGGCTAGGGCACCCCTAGGCTTAGGCTAGGGTACCCCTAGGCTTAGGCTAGGGCACCCATAGGCTTAGGTTAGGGCACCCCTAGGCTTAGGCTAGGGCACCCCTAGGCGTAGGCTAGGTCAATTCTATGCTTAGGTTAACGCTATGGCTCCCCTAGACTAAGGCTAGGGCACCCCTAGGCTCAAGTTATGGCACCCCTAGGCTTAGGCTAGGGCACCCCTAGGCTTAGGCTAGGGCACCCCTAGGCTTAGGATAAGGCCAGGGCTCCCTTGCCTAAGGCTAGGACAACCCTAGGCTTAAGCTAGGGCACCCGTAGGCTTAGGCTAGGGCACCACTAGGCTTAGGCTAAGGCTAGGGCTCCCCTAGCCTAAGGCTAGGGCACCCCTAGGCTTAGGCTAGGGCACCCCTAAGCTTAGGCTAGGGCAACCCTAGGCTTAGGCTAAGGCTAGAGCTCCCCTAGCCTAAGGCTAGGTCATCCCTAGGCTTAGGCTTTGGCACACCTAGGCTTAGGCTAGGGCCCCCCTAGGCTTAGGCTAGGGCACCCCTAGGCTTTGGCTAGGGCATCCCTAGGCTTAGGCTAGGGCACCCCTAGGCTTAGGCTAGGGCACCGCTAGGCTTAGGCTAAGGCTAGGGCTCCCCTAGCCTAAGGCTTGGGCACCCCTAGGCTTAGGCTTTGGCACCCCTAGGCTTAGACTTGGGCCCCCCTAGGCGTAGGCTAGGGCAACCCTATGCTTAGGCTAAGGCTAGGGCTCCCCTAGCCTAAGGCTACGGCATCCCTCGGCTTAGGCTTTGGCACCCCTAGACTTAGGTGAGGGCACCCCTAGGCTTAGGCTAGGGCACCCCTAGACTTAGGCTTTGGCACCCCTAAGCTTAGGCTAGGGCCCCCGTAGGCTTAGGCTAGGGCACCCCTAGGCTTAGGCTAGGGCACCCCTAGGCTTAGGCTAAGGCGAGGGCTCCCCTAGCCTAAGGCTAGGGCAACCCTAGGCTTAGGCTAGGGCACACCTAGGCTTAGGCTAGGGTAACCCTAGGCTTAGGCTAAGGCTAGGGCTCCCCTAGCCTAAGGCTAGGGCATCCCTAGGCTTAGGCTTTGGCACCCCTAGGCTTAGGCTGGGCCCCCCTAGGCTTAGGCTAGGGCAACCCTAGGCTTAGGTTAAGGCTAGGGCTCCCCTAGCCTAAGGCTAGGGCATCCCTCGGCTTAGGTTTTGGCACCCCTAGGCTTAGGCTTTGGCACCCCTAGGCTTGAGCTAGGGCACACCTAGGCTTAGGCTAGGGCACCACTAGGCTTAGGATAGGGCACCCCTAGGCTTAGGCTAAGGCTAGGGCTCCCCTAGTCTAAGGCTAGGGCACCCCTAGGCTTAGGCTAGGGGAACCCTAGGGTTAGGCTTGGGCACCCCTAGGCATAGGCTGGGGCACACCTTGGCTTAGGCTAAGGCTAGGGCTCCCCTAGCCTTAGGCTAGGGAACCCCTTGGCTTAGGCTGGGGCATCCCAAGGCTTAGGCTAGGGCACCCCTAGGCTTAGGCTAGGGCACCCCTTGGCTTAGGCTTAGGCTAGGGCTCCCCTAGCCTAAGGCTAGGGCACCACTAGGCTTAGGATAAGGCACACCTAGGCTTAGGCTAGGGGACCCCTAGGGTTAGGCAAGGGCTCCCCTAAGCTTAGGCTCAGGCTAGGGCACCCATATACTCAGGCTATGGCACCCCTAGGATTAGGCTACGGCACCCCTAGGCTTAGGCTAGGGCACCCCTTGGCTTAGGCTAAGGCTGGGCTCCCGTAACCTAAGGCTAGGGCACCCCTATGCTCAGGCTAGGGCACCCCTAGGCTTAGGCTATGGCACCCCTAGGCTTAGGTTAGGGCAATCCTAGGCTAGACTAAGGCTAGGGCTCCCCTAGCCTCAGGCTAGGGCACCCGTAGGCTCAGGCTAGGGCACCCCTAGGCTCAGGCTATGGCACCCCTAGGCTTAGGCTAGGGCATCCCTAGGCTTAGGCTAGGGCACCCTTAGGCTTAGGCTAAGGCTAGGGCTCGCATAGCCTAAGGCTAGGGCACCCCTAGGCTTAGGTTAGGGCAATCCTAGGCTAGACTAAGGCTAGGGCTCCCCTAGCCTCAGGCTAGGGCACCCGTAGGCTCAGGCTAGGGCACCCCTAGGCTCAGGCTATGGCACCCCTAGGCTTAGGCTAGGGCATCCCTAGGCTTAGGCTAGGGCACCCTTAGGCTTAGGCTAAGGCTAGGGCTCGCATAGCCTAAGGCTAGGGCACCCCTAGGCTTAGGCTAGGGCACCCCTAGGCTAAGGCTAAGACTAGGGCTCCCCTTGCCTTAGGCTAGGGCACCCCTAGGCTTAGACTAGAGCACCCCTAGGCTTAGGCTAAGGCACCCCTAGGCTTAGGCTAGGGCATCCATAGGCTTAGGCTAAGTCTAGGGCTACCCTAGCCTAAGGCTGGGGCACCCTTATGCTTAGGCTAGGGAACCCCTAGGCTTAGGCTAGGGCAGCCCTAAGCTTAGGCTAAGGCTAGGGCTCGCATAGCCTAAGGCTAGGGCACCCCTAGGCTTAGGCTAGGGCAGCCCTAGGCTTAGGCTAGGGCACCCCTAGGCTTAGGCTTGGGCACGCCTAGGCTTAGGCTGGGCACCCCCAGGCTTAGGTTAAGGCTAGGGCTCCCCTAACCTTAGGCTAGGGCACCAAAAGGCTTAGGCTGGGGCACCCCTAGGCTTAGGCTAAGGCACCCCTAGGCTTAGGCTAGGGCACCCCTAGGCATAGGCTAAGGTTAGGGCTGCCCTAGCCGAAGGCTAGGGCACCCCTAGGCTCAGGCTAGGGCACCCATAGGCTTAGGCTAGGGCACCCCTAGGCTTAGGCTAGGGCACCCCTAGATTCAGGCTATGGCACCCCTAGGCTTAGGCTAGGGCAATCCTAGGCTAGACTAAGGCTAGGGCTCCCCTAGCCTCAGGTTAGGGCACCCCTAAGCTTAGGCTAGGGCACCCCTTGGCTTAGGCTAGGGGACCCCTAGGCTTAGGCTAGGGATCCCCTAGTCTTAGGCTAGGGCACCCCTAGCCTTAGGCTAGGGCACCCCTATGCTAAGGCTAGGGCACCCCTAGGCTTAGGCTAAGGCTAAAGCTCCCCTAGCCTAAGGCTAGGGCACCCCTAGGCTCAGGCAAGGCACCCCTAGGCTTAGTCTAGGGCACCCTTAGGCTTCGGCTAAGGCTAGGGCTCCCCTAGCCTAAGGCTAGGGCACCTCTAGACTCAGTTTTTGGCACCCCTAAGCTTTTGGCTAGGGCAATCCTAAGCTAGACTAAGGCTAGGGCTCCCCTAGCCTCAGCTTAGGCCACCCGTAGGCTCAGGCTAGGGCACCCTAGGCTCAGGCTAGGGCACCCCTAGGCTTAGGCTTGGGCACCCCTATGCTTAGGCTAGGGCACCCCGAAACTTAGGTTAGGGCACCCCTAGGATTTGGCTAGGGAAGCCCTAGGATTAGGCTAGGGCACCCCTCGGCTTAAGCTAGGGCACCGCTAGGCTTTGGCTAGGGCAACACTAGGTTTAGGCTAGGGCAGCCCTAGGCTTAGGCTAAGGCTAGGGCTTGCCTAGCCTAAGGCTAGGGCACCCCTAGGCTAGGTTAGGGCACCCCTAGGCTTAGTCTAGGGCACCCATAGGCTTAGGCTAGGGCAAATCTTAACTTAGGCTCGGGCACCCCTAGGCTTTGGATAGGGGACCCCTAGGCTTAGGCTAGGGCGCCACTAGGTTTAGGCTCAGGCTAGGGCTCACCTAGCCTAAGGCTAGGGCACTCCAAGGCTTAGGCTAGGACACCCCTAGGCTTAGGCTAAGGCACCCCTAGGCTTAGGCTAGGGCACCCCTAGGCTTAGGTTAAGGCACCCAAAGGCATAGGCTAGGGTACCCCTACGCTTAGGCTAGGGCACTCCTAGGCTTAGGCTAGCACAGCGCTACGCTTAGGCTAAGGCTAGTGCTCGCCAAGCCTAAGGCTCGGGCACCCCTAGGTTTAGGCTAGGGTAGCCCTAGGCTTAGGATAGGGCACCCGTCGGCTTAGGCTTGGGCACCCCTAAGCTTAGCTTGGGGCACCCCTAGGCTTAGGCTTAGGCTAGGGCACCCCAAGGCTTAGGCTAGGGCACCCCTAGGCTTAGGCTAGGGGACCCCTAGGTTTAGGCTAGGGCACCCCTAGGCTTAGGCTAAGGCTAGGGTTCGCCAAGCCTAAGGCTAGGGCACCCCTAGGCTTAGGCTAGGGAAACCCCAAGCTTAGGCTAGGGCACCCCTAGACTTAGGCTAGGGCACCCTTAGGCTTAGGATAGGGCACCCCTAGGCTTAAGATAGGGCACCCCTAGGCTTAGGCTAGAGCACACTTAGGCTTAGGCTCGGGCACCCCTAGACTTAGGCTAGGGTACCTCTAGGCTTAGGCTAAGGCTAGGGCTCCTCTAGCCTAAAGCTAGGGCACCCCTAGGCTTAGGTTAGGGCACCCCTAGGCTTAGTCTAGAGCACCCCTAAACTTAGGTTAGGGCACCCCTAGGCTTAGGCTAGGGCACCCCTAGGCTTAGGCTAGGACACCCCTAGGCTTAGGCTAGGGCACCCCTAGGCTTAGGCTAGGGCACCCCTTGGCTTAGGTTAGGGCACCCCTAGGCTTAGGCTAAGGCACCCAAAGGCATAGGCTAGGGCACCCCTAGTCTTAGGCTAGGGCAACCCTAGGCTTAGGCTAATGCTAGGGCTCCCCTAGCCTAAGGCTAGGGCACTCCTAGTTTTAGGCTAGGGCAGCCCTAGGCTTAGGCTAAGGCTAGTGCTCGCCTAGCCTAAGGCTCGGGCACCCCTAGGTTTAGGCTAGGGTAGCCCTAGGTTCAGGCTAGGGCACCCGTAGGCTTAGGCTTGGGCACCCCTGAGCTTAGCCTGGGGCACCCCGAGGCTTAGGCTTAGGCTAGGGCACCCCAAGGCTTAGGCTAGGGCATCCCTAGGCTTAGGCTAGGGCACCCATAGGCTTAGGTTAGGGCACCCAGAGGCTTTGGCTAAGGCTTGGCCTCCACTAGCCTAAGGGTAGGGCACCCCTAGGCTTAGGCTACCGTACCCCTAGGCTTAGGCTAGGGCACCCATAGGCTTAGGCTAGGGCACCCGTAGGCTTTGGCTAAGGCTAGGGATCAACTAGCCTAAGGCTAGGGCACCACTAGGCTCAGGCTATGGCACCCCTAGGCTTAGGCTATGGCACCCCTATGCTTAGGATAGGGCACCCCTAGGCTTAGGCTAGGGCACCCCTAGGCTTTGGCTAGGGCATCGCTAGGCTTAGACTAAGGCTAGGGCTCCACTAGCCTAAGGCTAGGGCAACCATAGTCTTAGATTATGGCACACTTAGTCTTAGGCTAGGGCAACCCTAGGCTTTGGCTAAGACTAGGGCTCCCCTAGCATAATGCTAGGGCATGCCTAGGCTTAGGCTAGGGCACCCTTAGTCATAGGCTAAGGCACCCCTAGGCTTAGGCTAGGGTACCCATAGGCATAGGCTAAGGCTAGGGCTCCCCTAGCCTATGGCTAGGGCACTCTTAGACTTAGGCTAGGGCACCCCTAGGCTTAGGCTTGGGCACCCCTAAGCTTAGCCTGGGGCACCCCTAGGCATAGGCTTAGGCTAGGGCTCCCCTAGCCTAAGGCTTGGGCACCCCAAGATTTGGGTTAGAGCACCCTAGGCTTGGGCTAGGGCACCCCTAGGCTTAGGCTAGGGCACCCCTAGGCTTAGGCTAAGGCCAGGGCTCCCCTAGCCTAAGGCTAGGGCACCACTAGGCTTAGGCTAGAGCACCCCTAAGCTTAGGATAAGGCTAGGGCTCCCCTAGCCTAAGACTAGGGCACCCCTAGGCTTAGGCTAGGGCATCCCCAGGCTTAGGCTAGGGCGCCCCTAGGTTTAGGGTAAGGCTAGGGCTCCCCTCGCCTAAAGCTAGGGCACTCCTAGGCTTAGGCTAGGGCACCCCTAAGCTTAGGCTAGTGCACCCCTAGGCTTAGGCTAAGGCTGGTCTCCCGTAACCTAAGCTAGGACACCCATAGGCTTAGGCTAGGGCAACCCTAGGCTTAGGCTAGGGCACCCCTAGGCTTAGGCTAGGGCACCCATAAGCTTACTCTAAGGCTAGGGCTCCCTAGAATAAGGCTAGGGCACCCCTAGGATTAGGCTAGGGCACCCATAGGCTTAGGCTAGGGCACCCCTAGGCTTAGACTAAGGCTAGGGCTCCACTAGCCTAAGGCTAGGGCACCCATAGTCTTAGGCTAGGGCACCCATAGGCTTAGGCTAGGGCAACCCTAGGCTTAGGCTAAGACTAGGGCTCCCCTAGCATAAGGCTAGGGCACCCCTAGGCTTAGGCTAGGGCACCCCTAGGCTTGGGAAAAGGCACCCTATGCTTAGGCTAGGGCACCCCTAGGCTTAGGCTAATACAGGGCTCCCCTAGCCTAAAGCTAGGGCACCACTAGGCTTAGGCTAGAGCACCCTTAGGCTTAGGCTCGGGCACCCCTAGACTTAGGCTAGGGCACCCCTAGACTTAGGCTAAGGCTAGGGCTCCCCTAGCCTAAGACTAGGGCAACCCTACGCTTAGGCTAGGGCATCCCTAGGCTTATGCTAGGACAGACCTAGGCTTAGGCTAAGGCTAGGTCTCGCCTAGCCTAAGGCTAAGGCACCCTTAAGCTCAGGCAATGGCACCCCTAGGCTTAGGCTAGGGCACCCATACGCTTAGGCTAGGGCACCCCTAGGCTTAGGCTAGGGCACCCCTAGGCTTAGGCTAGGGCACCCCTAGGCTTAAGCTAGGGCTCCCCTAGGCTTAGGCTAAGGCTACGGCTCCCCTAGCCTCAAGCTAGTGCACCTCTAGACGCAGGATATGGCACCCCTAGGCTTAGGCAAGGGCAATCCTAGGCTAGACTAACGCTTGGGCTCCCCTAGCCTCAGGCTAGGGCATCCGTTGGCTCCGGCTAGGGCACCCCTACCCTCAGGCTAGGGCACCCCTAGGCTTAGGCTAGGGAACCCCTAGGCTTAGGCTAAGGCTAGGGCTCCCCTAACCTCAGGCTAGAGCACCACTAGGCTTAGTCTAGGGCACACCTAGGCTTAGGCAAGGGCCACCCTAGGCTTAGGCTAGGGCACCCCTAGGCTTAGGCTAATGCTACGGCTCCCAAGCCTAAGACTAGGGCACCCCTAGGCTTAGGTAGGGCAGCACTAGCCTTAGGCTAGGGCACCCCTAGGCTTAGGCTTGGGCACCCCTAGGCTTAGGCAGGGGCACCCCTAGTCTTAGGCTAAGGCTAGGGCTCCCCTAGCCTTAGGCTAAGGCTAGGGCTCCCCTAGCCTTAGGCTAGGGCACCCCTATGCTTAGGCTGGGGCATCCCTAGGCTTAGGCTAGGACACCCCTAGACTTAGGCTAGGGCTCCCCAGGCTTAGGCTTAGGCTAGGGCTCCCCTAGCCTAAGGCTAGGGCACCGATAGGCTTAGGCTTAGTCACCCCTACGCTTAGGCTAGGGCACCCCTATTCTTAGGCTAGGGCAGCACTAGGCTTAGGCTAGGGCACCCCTAACTTAGGCTTCGGCACCCCTAGGCTTAGGCTAGGGAAACCCTAGGCTTAGGCTTGGCCACCCCTAGACTTAGGCTACGACACCCCTAGGCTTAGGATAGTGCACCCCTAGGCTTAGGCTAGGGCACCCCTAGCCTTAGGCTAAGGCTAGGCAACCCTAGGCTCAAGCTATGGCAACCCTAGGCTTAGGCTAGGGCACCCCTAGGCTTAGGTTAGGGCAGCCCTAAGCTTAGGCTAAGGCTAGGGCTCACCTAGCCTAAGGCTAGGGCACCCCTAGGCTTAGGCTAGGGCAACCTTAGGCTTAGGCTAGGGCAACCCTAGGCTTAGGCTAAGGCTAGGGTTCCCCTAGCGTAAGGCTAGGGCATCCCTAGGCTTAGGCTTTGGCACCCCTAGGGTTAGGCTAGGGCCCCCCTAGGCTTAGGCTAAGGCACCCCTAGGTTTAGGCTAAGGCTAGGGCTCCCCTAGCCTAAGGCTAGGGCACCCTTAGGCTTAGGTTAGGGCACCCCTAGGCTTAGACTAGGGCACCCCTAGTCTTAGGCTAAGGCTAGGGCTCGCCAAGCCTAAGGCTAGGGCACCCCTAGGCTTAGGCTTGGGAAACCCTAGGCTTAGGCTAGGGCCCCCCTAGACTTAGGCTAGGGCATCCCTAGGCTTAGGATAGGGCACCCCTAGGCTTAAGCTAGAGCACCCTTAGGCTTAGGCTAGGGCACCCCTACACTTAGGCTAGGGCACCCCTAGGCTTAGGCTAAGGCTAGGGCTCCTCTAGCCTAAGGCTAGGGCACCCCTAGGCTTAGGATAGGAAACCCCGAGGCTTAGGCTAGAGCACCCCTAAACTTAGGTTAGGGCACCCCTAGGCTTAGGCTAGGGCACCCCTAGGCTTAGGCTAGGACACCCCTAGGCTTAGGCTAGGGCACCCCTAGGCTTAGGCTAGGGCACCCCTTGGCTTAGGTTAGGGCACCCCTAGGCTTAGGCTAAGGCACCCAAAGGCATAGGCTAGGGCACCCCTAGTCTTAGGCTAGGGCAACCCTAGGCTTAGGCTAATGCTAGGGCTCCCCTAGCCTAAGGCTAGGGCACTCCTAGTTTTAGGCTAGGGCAGCCCTAGGCTTAGGCTAAGGCTAGTGCTCGCCTAGCCTAAGGCTCGGGCACCCCTAGGTTTAGGCTAGGGTAGCCCTAGGTTCAGGCTAGGGCACCCGTAGGCTTAGGCTTGGGCACCCCTGAGCTTAGCCTGGGGCACCCCGAGGCTTAGGCTTAGGCTAGGGCACCCCAAGGCTTAGGCTAGGGCATCCCTAGGCTTAGGCTAGGGCACCCATAGGCTTAGGTTAGGGCACCCAGAGGCTTTGGCTAAGGCTTGGCCTCCACTAGCCTAAGGGTAGGGCACCCCTAGGCTTAGGCTACCGTACCCCTAGGCTTAGGCTAGGGCACCCATAGGCTTAGGCTAGGGCACCCGTAGGCTTTGGCTAAGGCTAGGGATCAACTAGCCTAAGGCTAGGGCACCACTAGGCTCAGGCTATGGCACCCCTAGGCTTAGGCTATGGCACCCCTATGCTTAGGATAGGGCACCCCTAGGCTTAGGCTAGGGCACCCCTAGGCTTTGGCTAGGGCATCGCTAGGCTTAGACTAAGGCTAGGGCTCCACTAGCCTAAGGCTAGGGCAACCATAGTCTTAGATTATGGCACACTTAGTCTTAGGCTAGGGCAACCCTAGGCTTTGGCTAAGACTAGGGCTCCCCTAGCATAATGCTAGGGCATGCCTAGGCTTAGGCTAGGGCACCCTTAGTCATAGGCTAAGGCACCCCTAGGCTTAGGCTAGGGTACCCATAGGCATAGGCTAAGGCTAGGGCTCCCCTAGCCTATGGCTAGGGCACTCTTAGACTTAGGCTAGGGCACCCCTAGGCTTAGGCTTGGGCACCCCTAAGCTTAGCCTGGGGCACCCCTAGGCATAGGCTTAGGCTAGGGCTCCCCTAGCCTAAGGCTTGGGCACCCCAAGATTTGGGTTAGGGCACCCTAGGCTTGGGCTAGGGCACCCCTAGGCTTAGGCTAGGGCACCCCTAGGCTTAGGCTAAGGCCAGGGCTCCCCTAGCCTAAGGCTAGGGCACCACTAGGCTTAGGCTAGAGCACCCCTAAGCTTAGGATAAGGCTAGGGCTCCCCTAGCCTAAGACTAGGGCACCCCTAGGCTTAGGCTAGGGCATCCCCAGGCTTAGGCTAGGGCGCCCCTAGGTTTAGGGTAAGGCTAGGGCTCCCCTCGCCTAAAGCTAGGGCACTCCTAGGCTTAGGCTAGGGCACCCCTAAGCTTAGGCTAGTGCACCCCTAGGCTTAGGCTAAGGCTGGTCTCCCGTAACCTAAGCTAGGACACCCATAGGCTTAGGCTAGGGCAACCCTATGCTTAGGCTAGGGCACCCCTAGGCTTAGGCTAGGGCACCCATAAGCTTACTCTAAGGCTAGGGCTCCCTAGAATAAGGCTAGGGCACCCCTAGGATTAGGCTAGGGCACCCATAGGCTTAGGCTAGGGCACCCCTAGGCTTAGACTAAGGCTAGGGCTCCACTAGCCTAAGGCTAGGGCACCCATAGTCTTAGGCTAGGGCACCCATAGGCTTAGGCTAGGGCAACCCTAGGCTTAGGCTAAGACTAGGGCTCCCCTAGCATAAGGCTAGGGCACCCCTAGGCTTAGGCTAGGGCACCCCTAGGCTTGGGAAAAGGCACCCTATGCTTAGGCTAGGGCACCCCTAGGCTTAGGCTAATACAGGGCTCCCCTAGCCTAAAGCTAGGGCACCACTAGGCTTAGGCTAGAGCACCCTTAGGCTTAGGCTCGGGCACCCCTAGACTTAGGCTAGGGCACCCCTAGACTTAGGCTAAGGCTAGGGCTCCCCTAGCCTAAGACTAGGGCAACCCTACGCTTAGGCTAGGGCATCCCTAGGCTTATGCTAGGACAGACCTAGGCTTAGGCTAAGGCTAGGTCTCGCCTAGCCTAAGGCTAAGGCACCCTTAAGCTCAGGCAATGGCACCCCTAGGCTTAGGCTAGGGCACCCATACGCTTAGGCTAGGGCACCCCTAGGCTTAGGCTAGGGCACCCCTAGGCTTAGGCTAGGGCACCCCTAGGCTTAAGCTAGGGCTCCCCTAGGCTTAGGCTAAGGCTACGGCTCCCCTAGCCTCAAGCTAGTGCACCTCTAGACGCAGGATATGGCACCCCTAGGCTTAGGCAAGGGCAATCCTAGGCTAGACTAACGCTTGGGCTCCCCTAGCCTCAGGCTAGGGCATCCGTTGGCTCCGGCTAGGGCACCCCTACCCTCAGGCTAGGGCACCCCTAGGCTTAGGCTAGGGAACCCCTAGGCTTAGGCTAAGGCTAGGGCTCCCCTAACCTCAGGCTAGAGCACCACTAGGCTTAGTCTAGGGCACACCTAGGCTTAGGCAAGGGCCACCCTAGGCTTAGGCTAGGGCACCCCTAGGCTTAGGCTAATGCTACGGCTCCCAAGCCTAAGACTAGGGCACCCCTAGGCTTAGGCTAGGGCAGCACTAGCCTTTGGCTAGGGCACCCCTAGGCTTAGGCTTGGGCACCCCTAGGCTTAGGCAGGGGCACCCCTAGTCTTAGGCTAAGGCTAGGGCTCCCCTAGCCTTAGGCTAAGGCTAGGGCTCCCCTAGCCTTAGGCTAGGGCACCCCTATGCTTAGGCTGGGGCATCCCTAGGCTTAGGCTAGGACACCCCTAGACTTAGGCTAGGGCTCCCCAGGCTTAGGCTTAGGCTAGGGCTCCCCTAGCCTAAGGCTAGGGCACCGATAGGCTTAGGCTTAGTCACCCCTACGCTTAGGCTAGGGCACCCCTATTCTTAGGCTAGGGCAGCACTAGGCTTAGGCTAGGGCACCCCTAACTTAGGCTTCGGCACCCCTAGGCTTAGGCTAGGGAAACCCTAGGCTTAGGCTTGGCCACCCCTAGACTTAGGCTACGACACCCCTAGGCTTAGGATAGTGCACCCCTAGGCTTAGGCTAGGGCACCCCTAGCCTTAGGCTAAGGCTAGGCAACCCTAGGCTCAAGCTATGGCAACCCTAGGCTTAGGCTAGGGCACCCCTAGGCTTAGGTTAGGGCAGCCCTAAGCTTAGGCTAAGGCTAGGGCTCACCTAGCCTAAGGCTAGGGCACCCCTAGGCTTAGGCTAGGGCCACCTTAGGCTTAGGCTAGGGCAACCCTAGGCTTAGGCTAAGGCTAGGGTTCCCCTAGCGTACGGCTAGGGCATCCCTAGGCTTAGGCTTTGGCACCCCTAGGGTTAGGCTAGGGCCCCCCTAGGCTTAGGCTAAGGCACCCCTAGGTTTAGGCTAAGGCTAGGGCTCCCCTAGCCTAAGGCTAGGGCACCCTTAGGCTTAGGTTAGGGCACCCCTAGGCTTAGACTAGGGCACCCCTAGTCTTAGGCTAAGGCTAGGGCTCGCCAAGCCTAAGGCTAGGGCACCCCTAGGCTTAGGCTTGGGAAACCCTAGGCTTAGGCTAGGGCCCCCCTAGACTTAGGCTAGGGCATCCCTAGGCTTAGGATAGGGCACCCCTAGGCTTAAGCTAGAGCACCCTTAGGCTTAGGCTAGGGCACCCCTACACTTAGGCTAGGGCACCCCTAGGCTTAGGCTAAGGCTAGGGCTCCTCTAGCCTAAGGCTAGGGCACCCCTAGGCTTAGGATAGGAAACCCCGAGGCTTAGGCTAGAGCACCCCTAAACTTAGGTTAGGGCACCCCTAGGCTTAGGCTAGGGCACCCCTAGGCTTAGGCTAGGACACCCCTAGGCTTAGGCTAGGGCACCCCTAGGCTTAGGCTAGGGCACCCCTTGGCTTAGGTTAGGGCACCCCTAGGCTTAGGCTAAGGCACCCAAAGGCATAGGCTAGGGCACCCCTAGTATTAGGCTAGGGCAACCCTAGGCTTAGGCTAATGCTAGGGCTCCCCTAGCCTAAGGCTAGGGCACTCCTAGTTTTAGGCTAGGGCAGCCCTAGGCTTAGGCTAAGGCTAGTGCTCGCCTAGCCTAAGGCTCGGGCACCCCTAGGTTTAGGCTAGGGTAGCCCTAGGCTTAGGCTAGGGCACCCGTAGGCTTAGGCTTGGGCACCCCTAAGCTTAGCCTGGGGCACCCCGAGGCTTAGGCTTAGGCTAGGGCACCCCAAGGCTTAGGCTAGGGCATCCCTAGGCTTAGGCTAGGGCACCCATAGGCTTAGGTTAGGGCACCCAGAGGCTTTGGCTAAGGCTTGGCCTCCACTAGCCTAAGGGTAGGGCACCCCTAGGCTTAGGCTACCGTACCCCTAGGCTTAGGCTAGGGCACCCATAGGCTTAGGCTAGGGCACCCGTAGGCTTTGGCTAAGGCTAGGGATCAACTAGCCTAAGGCTAGGGCACCACTAGGCTCAGGCTATGGCACCCCTAGGCTTAGGCTATGGCACCCCTATGCTTAGGATAGGGCACCCCTAGGCTTAGGCTAGGGCACCCCTAGGCTTTGGCTAGGGCATCGCTAGGCTTAGACTAAGGCTAGGGCTCCACTAGCCTAAGGCTAGGGCACCCATAGTCTTAGATTATGGCACACTTAGTCTTAGGCTAGGGCAACCCTAGGCTTTGGCTAAGACTAGGGCTCCCCTAGCATAATGCTAGGGCATGCCTAGGCTTAGGCTAGGGCACCCTTAGTCATAGGCTAAGGCACCCCTAGGCTTAGGCTAGGGTACCCATAGGCATAGGCTAAGGCTAGGGCTCCCCTAGCCTATGGCTAGGGCACTCTTAGGCTTAGGCTAGGGCACCCCTAGGCTTAGGCTTGGGCACCCCTAAGCTTAGCCTGGGGCACCCCTAGGCTTAGGCTAAGGCTACGGCTCCCCTAGCCTCAGGCTAGTGCACCTCTAGACTCAGGATATGGCACCCCTAGGCTTAGGCAAGGGCAATCCTAGCCTAGACTAACGCTTGGGCTCCCCTAGCCTCAGGCTAGGGCATCCGTTGGCTCCGGCTAGGGCACCCCTACCCTCAGGCTAGGGCACCCCTAGGCTTAGGCTAGGGAACCCCTAGGCTTAGGCTAAGGCTAGGGCTCCCCTAACCTCAGGCTAGAGCACCACTAGGCTTAGTCTAGGGCACACCTAGGCTTAGGCAAGGGCCACCCTAGGCTTAGGCTAGGGCACCCCTAGGCTTAGGCTAATGCTACGGCTCCCAAGCCTAAGACTAGGGCACCCCTAGGCTTAGGCTAGGGCAGCACTAGCCTTAGGCTAGGGAACCCCTAGGCTTAGGCTTGGGCACCCCTAGGCTTAGGCAGGGGCACCCCTAGTCTTAGGCTAAGGCTAGGGCTCCCCTAGCCTTAGGCTAAGGCTAGGGCTCCCCTAGCCTTAGGCTAGGGCACCCCTATGCTTAGGCTGGGGCATCCCTAGGCTTAGGTTAGGACACCCCTAGACTTAGGCTAGGGCTCCCCAAACTTAGGCTTAGGCTAGGGCTCCCCTAGCCTAAGGCTAGGGCACCGATAGGCTTAGGTTTAGGCACCCTACGCTTAGGCTAGGGCACCCCTATTCTTAGGCTAGGGCAGCCCTAGGCTTAGGCTAGGGCACCCCTAACTTAGGCTCCGGCACCCCTAGGCTTAGGCTAGGGAAACCCTAGGCTTAGGCTTGGCCACCCCTAGACTTAGGCTACGACACCCCTAGGCTTAGGATAGGGCACCCCTAGGCTTAGGCTAGGGCACCCCTAACTTAGGCTTCGGCACCCCTAGGCTTAGGCTAGGGAAACCCTAGGCTTAGGCTTGGCCACCCCTAGACTTAGGCTACGACACCCCTAGGCTTAGGATAGGGCACCCCTAGGCTTAGGCTAGGGCACCCCTAGCCTTAGGCTAAGGCTAGGCAACCCTAGGCTCAAGCTATGGCAACCCTAGGCTTAGGCTAGGGCACCCCTAGGCTTAGGTTAGGGCAGCCCTAAGCTTAGGCTAAGGCTAGGGCTCACCTAGCCTAAGGCTAGGGCACCCCTAGGCTTAGGCTAGGGCAACCTTAGGCTTAGGCTAGGGCAACCCTAGGCTTAGGCTAGGGCACCCCTAGCCTTAGGCTAAGGCTAGGGCATCCCTAGGCTTAGGCTTTGGCACCCCTAGGGTTAGGCTAGGGCCCCCCTAGGCTTAGGCTAGGGCTACCCTAGGCTTAGGCTAAGGCTAGGGCTCCCCTAGCCTAAGGCTAGGGCATCCCTCGGCTTAGGCTTTGGCACACCTAAGCTTAGGTGAGGGCACCCCAAGGCTTAGGCTAGGGCACACCTAGGCTTAGGCTAGGACACCACTAGGCTTAGGATAGGGCACCCCTAGGCTAGGCTAGAGCACCCCTAGGCTTAGGCTAGGGCACCCCTAGGCGTAGGCTAGGGCAATTCTAGGCTTAGGCTAAGGCTAGGGCTCCCCTTGCCTAAGGCTAGGGCCCCCTTAAGCTTAGGTTAGGGCACCCCTAGGCTTAGGCTAGGGAAACCCTAGGCTTAGGCTAGGGCACCCCTAGGCTTAGGCTAGGGCACCCCTAGGCTTAGGCTAGGGCACACCTAGCCTTAGACTAAGGCTAGGGCACCCCTAGGCTCAAGCTATGGCACCCCTAGGCTTAGGCTAGGGCACCCCTAGTCTTAGGCTAGGACACCCCTACCCTCAGGCTAGGGCACCCCTAGGCTTAGGCTAGGGAACCCCTAGGCTTAGGCTAAGGCTAGGGCTCCCCTAACCTCAGGCTAGAGCACCACTAGGCTTAGGCTAGGGCACCCTAGGCTTAGGCTAGGGCACCCCTAGTCTTAGGTTAGGGCAGCCCTAAGCTTAGGCTAAGGCTAGGGCTCGCCTAGCAAAAGCCTTGGGCACCCCTAGGCTTAGGCTAGGGCACTCCTAGGCTTAGGTTAGAGCAGCCCTAAGCTTAGGCTTGGGCACCCCTAGGCTTAGGCTAGGACACTACTAGGCTTAGGATAGGGCACAACTAGGCTTAGGCAAAGGCTAGGGCTCCTCTAGCCTAAGGCTAGGGCACCCCTAGGCTTAGGCTAGGGCACCCCTAAGCTTAGGCTAGGACACCCCTAGGCTTAGGCTAGGGCACCCCTAGGCTTAGGCTAAGGCCAGGGCTCCCTTGCCTAAGGCTAGGGCACCCATAGGCTTATGCTGGGGCACCCCTAAGCTTAGGCTAGGGCACCCCTAGGTTAGGCTTGGGCACCCCTAGGCTTAGGCTAGGGTACCCCTAGGTTTAGACTAAGGCACCCCTAGGCTTAATTTAGGGCACCCCTAGGCTTAGGCTAGGGCACCCTTAGGCGTAGGCTAGGGCAGTTTAGTCTTAGGCTAAGGTTACGGCTCCCCTAGCCTAAGGCTAGGGCACCCCTAGGCTCAAGCTATGGCACCCCTAGGCTTAGGTTAGGGCACCACTAGTCTTAGGCTAGGGCACCCCTTGTCTTAGGATAAGGCCAGGGCTCCCTTGTCTAAGGTGAGGGCACCCCTAGGCTTAAGCTCGGGAACCCGTAGGCTTAGGCTAGGGCACCCCTAGGCTTAGGCTAGGGCACCCCTAAGCTTAGGCTAAGGCTAGGGCTCCCCTAGCCTAAGGCTAGGGCATCCCTCGGCTTAGGTTTGGCACCCCTAGGCTTAGGTGAGGGCACCCCAAGGCTTAGGCTAGGGCACACCTAGGCTTAGGCTAGGACAACTCTAGGCTTAGGATAGGGCACCCCTAGGCTAGGCTAGGGCAGCCCTAGGCTTAGGCTAGGGAACCCCTAGGCTTAGGCTTTGGCACCCCTAGGCTTAGGCTAGGGCACCTCTAGGCGTAGGCTAGGGCAATTCTAGGCTTAGGCTAAGGCTAGGGCTCCCCTAGCCTTAGGCTTGGGCACCCCTAGGCTTAGGCTGAGGCATCCCTAGGCTTAGGCTAGGGCACACCTAGGCTTAGGCTAGAGCACCCCTAGGCTTAGGCTAGGGCACCCCTAGGCGTAGGCTAGGGCAATTCTAGGCTTAGGCTAAGGCTAGGGCTCCACTAGCCTAAGGCTAGGGCACCCTTAAGCTTAGGCTAGGGCACCCCTAGGCTTAGGCTAGGGCACCCCTAGGCTTAGTCTAAGGCTAGGGCTCGCCAAGCCTAAGGCTAGGGCACCCCTAGGCTTAGGCTAGGGAAACCCTAGGCTTAGGCTAGGGCACCCCTAGACTTAAGCTAGGGCATCCCTAGGCTTAGGATAGGGCACCCGTAGGCTTAAGCTAGGGCACCACTAGGCTTAGGCTAAAGCTAGGGCTCCTCTAGCCTAACGCTAGGGCACCCCTAGGCTTAGGCTTGGGCACCCCTAGGCTTAGGCTGGGGCACCCCTAGCCTTAGTCTAATGCTAGGGCTCCCCTAGCCTTAGGCTATGGCACCCCTAGGCTTAGGCTGAGGCATCCCTAGGCTTAGGCTATGGCACCCCTAGGCTTAGGATAGAGAACCCTTAGGCTTAGGCTAGGGCACCCATAGGCTTAGGCTAGGGCACCCCTAGGCTTAGGCTTAGGCTAGGGCACCCATAGGCTTAGGCTAGAACACCTCTAGGCTTAGGTTAGGGCAGCCCTAAGCTTAGGCTAAGGCTAGGGCTCGCCTAGCCTAAGGCTAGGGCACCCCTAGGCTTAGGCTAGGGCACCCCTAGGCTTAGGCTAGGGCAACCCTAGGTTTAGGCTAAGGCTAGGGCTCCCCTAGCCTAAGGCTAGGGCATCCCTAGGCTTAGGCTTTGGCACCCCTAGGGTTAGGATAGGGCCCGCCTAGGCTTTGGCTAGGGCAACCCTAGGCTTAGGGTAAGGCTAAGGCTCCCCTAGCCTAAGGCCAAGGCATCCCTCGGCTTAGGCTTTGGCACCCCTAGGCTTAGGTGAGGGCACCCCTAGGCTTAGGCTAGGGCACAATTAGGCTTAGGCTAGGACACCACTAGGCTTAGGATAGGGCACACCTAGGCTTAGGCTAGGGCAGGCTTAAGTTTAGGCTAAGGCTAAGGCTCGCCCAGCCAAAGGCTAGGGCACCCCTAGGCTAGGCTAGGGCAGCCCTAGGCTTAAGCTAGGGAACCCCTAGGCTTAGGCTTGGGCACCCCTAGGCTTAGGCTGGGGCACCCCTAGCCTTAGTCTAAGGCTAGGGCTCCCCTAGCCTTAGGCTAGGGCACCCCTAGTCTTAGGCCGAGGCATCCCTAGGCTTAGGCTAGGGCACCCCTAGGCTTAGGCTAGAGCACCCCTAGGCTTAGGCTAGGGCACCCCTAGGCATAGGCTAGGGCAATTCTAGGCTTAGGCTAAGGCTAGGGCTCCCCTGGCCTAAGGTTAGGGCACCCTTAAGCTTCGGCTAGGGCACCCCTAGGCTTAGGCTAGGGCACACCTAGGCTTAGTCAAAGGCTAGGGATCGCCTAGCCTAAGGCTAGGGCACCCCTATGCTTAGGCTAAGGAAACCCAAGGCTTAGGGTAGGGCACCCCTAGACTTAGGCTAGGGCACCCCTAGGCTTAGGATAGGGCACCCCTAGGCTTAAGCTAGGGTACCCCTAGGCTTAGGCTAAGGCTAGGGCTCCTCTAGCCTAACGCTAGGGCACCCCTAGGCTTAGGCTTGGGCACCCCTAGGCTTAGGCTGGGGCACCCTTATCCTTAGTCTAAGGTTAGGGCTCCCCTAGCCTTAGGCTATGGCACCCCTAGGCTTAGGCGGAGGCATCCCAAGGCTTACGCTATGGCACCCCTAGGCTTAGGCTAGAGAACCCTTAGGCTTTGGCTAGGGCACCCCTAAGCTTAGGCTAGGGCACCCCTAGGCTTAGGCTAAGGCTAGGGCTCCCCTTGCCTAAGGCTAGGGCACCCTTAATCGTAGGCTAGGGCACCCCTAGGCTTAGGTTGGGCAGCCCTAAGCTTAGGCGAAGGCTAGGGCTCACCTAGCCTAAGGCTAGGGCACCCCTAGGCTTAGGCTAGGGCACCCCTAGGCTTAGGCTAGGGCAACCCTAGGCTTAGGCTAAGGCTAGGGCTCCCCTAGCCTAAGGCTAGGGCATCCCTAGGCTTAGGGTTTGGCACCCCTAGGGTTAGGCTAGGGCCCGCCTAGGCTTAGGCTAGGGCACCCATAGGCTTAGGTTAGGGCAACCCTAGGCTTATGCTAGGGCACCCCTAGGCGTAGGCTCGGTCAGTTCTATGCTTAAGCTAAGGCTACGGCTCCCCTAGCCTAAGGCTAGGGCACCCCTAGGCTCAAGCTATGGCACCCCTAGGCTTAGGTTGGGCACCCCTAGGCTGAGGCTAGGGCACCCCTAGGCTTAGGATAAGGCCAGGGCTCCCTTGCCTAAGGCTAGGGCAACCCTAGGCTTAAGCTAGGGCACCCGTAGGCTTAGGCTAGGGCACCCCTCGGCTTAGGCTAGGGCACCCCTAGGCTTAGGCTAAGGCTAGGGCTCCCCTAAACTAAGGCTAGGGCACCCCTAGGCTTAGGCTAGGGCACCCCTAAGCTTAGGCTAGGGCAACCCTAAGCTTAGGCTAAGGCTAGGGCTCCCCTAGCCTAAGGCTAGGTCATCCCTAGGCTTAGGCTATGGCACACCTAGGCTTAGGCCAGGGCCCCCCTAGGCTTAGGCTAGGGCACCCCTAGGCTTAGGCTAGGGCATCCCTAGGCTTAGGCTAGGGCACCCCTAGGCTTAGGCTAGGGCACCGCTAGGCTTATGCTAAGGCTAGGGCTCCCCTAGCCTAAGGCTTGGGCACCCCTAGGCTTAGGCTTTGGCACCCCTAGGCTTAGGCTAGGGCCCCCCTAGGCGTAGGCTAGGGCAACCCTAGGCTTAGGCTAAGGCTAGGGCTCCCCTAGCCTAAGGCTAGGGCATCCCTCGGATTAGGCTTTGGCACCCCTAGACTTAGGTGAGGGCACCCCTAGGCTTAGGCTAGGGCACACCAAGCCTTAGGTTAGGGCACCCCTAGGATTAGGTTGGGCACCCCTAGACTTAGGCTTTGGCACCCCTAAGCTTAGGCTAGGGCCCCCCCTAGGCTTAGGCTAGGGCACCCCTAGGCTTAGGCTAGGGCACCCCTAGGCTTTGGTTAGGGTACCCCTAGGCTTAGGCTAGGGCACCCCTAGGCTTAGGCTAAGACGAGGGCTCCCCTAGCCTAAGGCTAGGGCAACCCTAGGCTTAGGCTAGGGCACCCCCAGGCTTAGGATAGGGCAACCCTAGGATTAGGCTAAGGCTAGGGCTCCCCTAGCCTAAGGCTAGGGCATCCCTAGGCTTAGGCTTTGGCACCCCTAGGCTTAGGCTGGGCCCCCCGAGGCTTAGGCTAGGGCACCCCTAGGCTTAGTTTAAGGCTAGGGCTCCCCTAGCCTAAGGCTAGGGCATCCCTCGGCTTAGGTTTTGGCACCCCTAGGCTTAGGCTTTGGCACCCCTAGGCTTGGGCTAGGGCACACCTAGACTTAGGCTAGGGCACCTCTAGGCTTAGGATAGGGCACCTCTAGCCTTAGGCTAAGGCTAGGGCTCCCCTATCCTAAGGCTAGGGCACCCCTAGGCTTAGGCTAGGGCAACCCTAGGGTTAGGCTTGGGCACCCCTAGTCATAGGCTGGGGCACACCTAGGCTGAGACTAAGGCTAGGGCTCCCCTAGCCTTAGGCTAGGGCACCCCTTGGCTTAGGCTGGGGCATCCCAAGGCTTAGGCTAGGGCACCACTAGGCGTAGTCTAAGGCTAGGGCTCCCCTAGCCTAAGGCTAGGGCACCCCTAGACTCAGGCTATGGCACCCCTAGGCTTAGGTTAGGGCAATCCTAGGCTAGACTAAGGCTAGGGCTCCCCTAGCCTCAGGCTAGGGCACCCGTAGGCTCAGGCTAGGGCACCCCTAGGCTCAGGCTATGGCACCCCTAGGCTTAGGCTAGGGCACCCATAGACTTAGGCTAGGGCAAACCTTAACTTAGGCTCGGGCTCCCCTAGGCTTTGGCTAGGGGACCCCTAGGCTTAGGCTAGGGCGCCACTAGGTTTAGGCTCAGGCTAGGGCTCACCTAGCCTAAAGCTAGGGCACTCCTAGGCTTAGGCTTGGGCATCCTTAGGCTTAGGCTAGGGCACCCTTAGGCTTAGGCTAGGGCACCCCTAGGCTTTGGCTAGGGCACCCCTTGGCTTAGGCTAGGGCACCCCTAGGCTTAGGCTAAGACTAGGGCTCCCCTTGCCTAAGGCTAGGACACCCCTAGGCTTAAACTACAGCACCCGTAGGCTTAGGCTAAGGCACCCCTACGCTTAGGCTAGGGAAGCCCTAAGCTTAGGCTAAGGATAAGGCTCGCATAGCCTAAGGCTAGGGCACCCCAAAGCTTAGGCTAGGGCAGCCCTAGGCTTAGGCTAGGGCACCCCTAGGCTTAGGCTTGGGCACGCCTAGGCTTTGGCTGGGCACCCCCAGGCTTAGGCTAAGGCTAGGGCTCCCCTAACCTTATGCTAGGGCACCAAAAGGCTTAGGCTGGGGCACCCCTAGGCTTAGGCTAAGGCACCGCTAGGCTTAGGCTAGGGCACCCCTAGGCATAGGCTAAGGTTAGGGCTCCCCTAGCCGAAGGCTAGGGCACCTCTAGCTCAGGCTAGGGAACCCATAGTCTTAGGCTAGGGAACCCCTAGGATTACGCTAAGGCTAGGGCTCCCCTAGCCTAAGGCTAGGGCACCCCTAGGCTTAGGCTAGGGCACCCCTAGGCTTAGGCTAGGGCACCCCTAGATTCAGGCTATGGCACCCCCAGGCTTAGGCTAGGGCAATCCTAGGCTAGACTAAGGCTAGGGCTCCCCTAGCCTCAGGTTAGGGCACCCCTAAGCTTAGGCTAGGGCACCCCTAGGCTTAGGCTAGGGGACCCCTAGGCTTAGGCTAGGGCTCCCCTAGTCTTAGGCTAGGGCACCCCTAGCCTTAGGCTAGGGCACTCCTATGCTAAGGCTAGGGCACCCCTAGGCTTAGGCTAAGGCTAGAGCTCCCCTAGCCTAAGGCTAGGGCACCCCTAGGCTCAGGCAAGGCACCCCTAGGCTTAGTCTAGGGCACCCTTAGGCTTAGGCTAAGGCTAGGGCTCCCCTAGCCTAAGGCTAGGGCACCTCTAGACTCAGTTTATGGCACCCCTAAGCTTTTGGCAAGGGCAATCCTAAGCTAGACTAAGGCTAGGGCTCCCCTAGCCTCAGGCTAGGGTACCCGTAGGCTCAGGCTAGGGCACCCCTAGGCTCAGGCTAGGTCACCCCTAGGCTTAGGCTTGGGCACCCCTATGCTTAGGCTACGGCACCCCGAAACTTAGGTTAGGGCACCCCTAGGATTTGGCTAGGGAAGCCCTAGGATTAGGCTAGGGCACCCCTCGGCTTAAGCTAGGGCACCGCTATACTATGGCTAGGGCAACCCTAGGTTTAGGCTAGGGCAGCCCTAGGCTTAGGCTAAGGCTAGGGCTTGCCTGGCCTAAGTCTAGGGCACCCTTGGCTAGGCTAGGGCACCCGTAGGCTTAGGCTAGGGCACCCATAGGCTTAGGCTAGGGCAAACCTTAACTTAGGCTCGGGCACCCCTAGGTTTTGGATAGGGGACCCCTAGGCTTAGGATAGGGCGCCACTAGGTTTAGGCTCAGGCTAGGGCTCACCCAGCCTAAATTTAGGGCACTCCTAGGCTTAGGCTAGGGCATCCCTAGGCTTAGGCTAGGGCACCCTTAGGCTTAGGCTAGGGCACCCCTAGGCTTTGGCTAGGGCACCCCTTGGCTTAGGCTAGGGCACCCCTAGGCTTAGACTAAGGCTAGGGCTCCCCTAGCCTAAGGCTAGGGCACCCAAAGTCTTAGGCTATGGCACCCCTAGGCTTAGGCTAGGGCAGCCCTAAGCTTAGGCTAAGGCTAGGGCTCGCATAGCCTAAGGCTAGGGCACCCCTAGGCTTAGGCTAGGGAAGCCCTAGGCTTAGGCTAGGGCACCCCTAGGCTTAAGCTTGGGCATGCCTAGGCTTAGGCTGGGGCACCCCTAGGCTTAGGCTAAGGCTAGGGCTCCCCTAACCTTAGGATTGGGCACCCCTAGGCTTATGCTAAGGCAGCCCTAAGCTTAGGCTAGGGCACCCCTAGGCTTAGGCTACGGTTAGGGCTCCCCTAGCCGAGGCTAGGGCACCCCTAGTCTCAGGCTAGGGCACCCCTAGGCTTAGGCTAGGGAACCCCGAGGCTTACACTAAGGCTAGGGCTCCCCTAGCCTAATGCTAGGGCACCCCTAGGCTTAGGCTAGGGCACCCCTAGGCTTAGGCTAGGGTACCCCTAGGCTTAGGCTCAGGCTACGGCTCCCCTAGTCTCGGGCTAGGGCACCCCTAGACTCAGGCTATGGCACCCCTAGGCTTGGGCTAGGGCACACCTAGGCTTAGGCTAGGGCACCACTAGGCTTAGGATAGGGCACCCCTAGGCTTAGGCTAAGGCTAGGGCTCCCCTAGGCTAAGGCTAGGGCTCCCCTAGCCTAAGGCTAGGGCACCCCTAGGCTTAGGCTATGGCAACCCTAGGGTTAGGCTTGGGCACCCCTAGGCATAGGCTGGGGCACACCTAGGCTTTGGCTAAGGCTAGGGCTCCCCTAGCCTTAGGCTAGGGCACCCCTTGGCTTAGGCTGGGGCATCCCAAGGCTTAGGCTAGGGCACCCCTAGGCTTAGGCTTAGGCTAGGGCTCCCCTAGCCTAAGGCTAGGGCACCCCTAGGCTTAGGCTTGGGCACCCCTAGCCTTAGGCTAGGGCACCCCTAGGCTTAGGCTAGGGCTCCCCTAGGCTTAGACTAAGGTTAGGGCTCCCCTAGCCTAAGGCTAGGGCACCACTAGGCTCAGGCTTGGGCACCCCTAGGCTTAGGCTCAGGCTACGGCTCCCCTAGCCTCAGGCTAGGGCACCCATAGACTCTGGCTATGGCACCCCTAGGCTAAGGATAGGGCACCCCTAGGTTTAGGCTAGGGGACCCCTAGGCTTAGGCTAGGGCACCCATAGGCTTAGGCTAGGGCAAACCTTAACTTAGGCTCGGGCACCCCTAGGCTTTGGCTAGGGGACCCCTAGGCTTAGGCTAGGGCGCCACTAGGTTTAGGCTCAGGCTAGGGCTCACCTAGCCTAAAGCTAGGGCACTCCTAGGCTTAAGCTAGGGCATCCCAAGGTTAAGGCTAGGGCACCCTTAGGCTTAGGCTAGGGCACCCCTAGGCTTTGGCTAGGGCACCCCTTGGCTTAGGCTAGGGCACCCCTAGGCTTAGACTAAGGCTAGGGCTCCCCTAGCCTGAGGCTAGGGGACCCAAAGTCTTAGGCTATGGCACCCCTAGGCTTAGGCTAGGGCACCCCTAGGCTTAGGCTAAGACTAGGGCTCCCCTTGCCTAAGGCTAGGGCACCCCTAGGCTTAGGCTAGAGCACCCCTAGGCTTAGGCTAAGGCACCCCTAGGCTTAGGCTAGGGCATCCCTAGGCTTAGGCTAAGTCTAGGGCTACCCTAGCCTAAGGCTGGGGCACCCTTATGCTTAGGCTAGGGCACCCCTAGTCTTAGGCTAGGGCAGCCCTAAGCTTAGTCTAAGGCTAGGGCTCGCATAACCTAAGGCTAGGGCACCCCTAGGCTTAGGCTAGGGCAGTCCTAGGCTTAGGCTAGGGCACCCCTAGGCTTAAGCTTGGGCACGCCTAGGCTTAGGCTGGGGCACCCCTAGGCTTAGGCTAAGGCTAGGGCTCCCCTAACCTTAGTCTAGGGCACCCCTAGGCTTAGGCTAAGGCACCCCTAGGCTTAGGCTAGGGCACCCCTAGGCTTAGGCTAAGGTTAGGGCTCCCCTAGCCTAAGGCTAGGGCACCTCTAGACTCAGTTTATGGCACCCCTAAGCTTTTGGCTAGGGCAATCCTAAGCTAGACTAAGGCTTGGGCTCCCCTAGCCTCAGGCTAGGGCACCCTTAGGCTCAGGCTAGGGCACCCCTAGGCTCTGGCTAGGGCACCCCTAGGCTTAGGCTAGGGCACCCCGAAAATTAGGTTAGGGCACCGCTAGGATTTGGCTAGGGGAGCCCTAGCATTAGGCTAGGGCACCCCTCGGCTTAAGCTAGGGCACCCCTAGGCTTTGGCTAAGGCACCCCTAGGTTTAGGCTAGGGCAGCCCTAGGCTTAGGCTAAGGCTAGGGCTCGCCTACCCTAAGGCTAGGGCACCCCTAGGCTAGGCTAGGGAACCCCTAGGCTTAGGTTAGGGCACCCCTAGACTTAGGCTAGGGCACTCCTAGCCTTAGGTTAGGGCACCCCTAGACTTAGGTTTTGGCACCCCTAGGCTTAGGCTAAGGCCAGGGCTCCAATAGCCTATGGCTTGTGCACCCCTAGGCTTAGCCTAGGGCACCCCTAGGATAAGGCTAGGGCACTCCTAGGCTAAGCCTTAGGGCACCCCTAGGCTTAGGCTAGGGCACCCCCAGGCTCAGGCTATGGCACTCCTCGGCTTAGGCTAGGGCACCCCTAGGCATAGGCTAGGACATCCCTTGGCTTAGGCTAGGGCACCTCTAGGCTTAGGCAAGGGCACGGCTAGGCTTAGACTAGGGCACTCCTACACTTAGGCTAAGGCAACGGCTCCCCTAGCCTCAGGCTAGGGCACCCCTAGACTCAGGTTAGGGTACCCCTAGGCTTAGGCTAGGGCAATCCTAGGCTTAGGCTCAGGCTAGGGCTCCCCTAGGTTTAGGCAAGGGCACCCCAAGGCTTAGACTAAGGCTAGGGCTCCCCTAGCCTAAGGTTACGGCACCCCTGGGCTTAGGTTAGGGCCCCCCTAGGCTTAGGGTAGGGCAATCCTAGGCTAGACTAACGGTAGGGCTCCCCTAGCCTCAGGCTAGGGCAACCGTATGCTCAGGCTAGGGCACCCCTAGGTTCAGGCTAGGGCACCACTAGGCTTAGGCTAGGGCACCCCTAGGCTTAGGCTAAGGCTAGGGCTCCCCTAGCCTCAGGCTAGGGCACCCCTAACCTAGGCTAGGGCACCCCTAGGCATAGGCTAGGGCACCCCTAGGCTTAGGCTAAGGCTAGGGCTCCCCTAGCCTCAGGCTAGGGCACCGCTAGGCTTAGGCTAAGGCACCACTAGGCTTAGGCTAAAGCTAGGCCTCAACAAGCCTAAGGCTAGGGCACCCCTAGGCTTAGGCTAGGGCACCGCTAGGCTTCGGCTAGGGTACCCCTAGGCTTAGGTTAGGGCACCCCTAGGCTTAGGCTAGGGGTCTGGCTCCCATAGCCTAAGGCTAGGGCACACCTGGGCTCAGGCTATGGCACCCCTAGGCTTAGGCTAGGGCACCCCTAGGCTTAGGCTAGGACACCCCTTGGCTTAGGCTAGGGCACCCCAAGGCTTAGGTTAGGGCACCCCTAGGCTTAGGCTAGGGCACCCCTAGGCTTAGGTTAGTGCACCCCTAGGCTTCGGCTAGGGCACCCGTAGGCTTAGGCTAAGGCTGGGGCTCCCCTAGCCTAAGGGTAGGGCAACCCTAGGCGTAGGTTAGGGCACCCCTAGGCTTAGGCTAGTGCACCGCTAGTCTTAGGCTAGGGCAAACATAGGCTTAGGCTAAGGCTAGGGCTCCCCTAGCCTAAGGTTAGGGCACCCCTAGGCTTAGGCTAGGGCATCCCTAGGCTTAGGCTAGGGCACCCATAAGCTTAGGCTAAGGCTAGGGCTCCCTAGACTAAGGCTAGGGCACCCCTAGGATTAGACTAGGGCACCCCTAGGCTTAGGCTAGGGCACCCCTAGGCTTAGACTAAGGCTCTGGCTCCACTAGCCTAAGGCTAGGGCACCCATAGTCT
Organism: Tenrec ecaudatus; assembly: GCF_050624435.1. Classification (NCBI taxonomy): domain Eukaryota; kingdom Metazoa; phylum Chordata; class Mammalia; order Afrosoricida; family Tenrecidae; genus Tenrec; species Tenrec ecaudatus. The sequence goes on from NW_027457644.1 coordinate 1,022,030, forward strand.
TAGGCTACGGCACACCTAGGCTTAGGCTAGGGCACCCCTAGGCTTAGGCTACGGCACCCAAAAGCTTAGGCTAAGGCTAGGGCTCCCTAGACTAAGGCTAGGGCACCCCTAGGATTAGACTAGGGCACCCCTAGGCTGAGGCTAGGGCACCCCTAGGCTTAGGCTAGGGTACCCATAGGCTTAGGCTAAGGCTAGGGCTCCCCTAGCCTATGGCTAGGGCACTCTTAGGCTTAGGCTAGGGCACCCCTAGGCTTAGGTTTTGGCACCCCTAAGCTTAGCCTGGGGCAGCCCTAGACTTAGGCTTAGGCTAGGGCTCCCTTAACCTAAGGCTAGGGCACCCCAAGGTTTGGGGTAGGGCACCCCTAGGCTTGGGCTAGGGCACCCCTAGGCTTAGGCTAGGGCACTCCTAGGCTTAGGCTAGGGCACCCCTAGGCTTAGGCTTGGGCAACCCCTAAGCTTAGCCTGGGGCACCCCTAGGCTTAGGCTTAGGCTAGGGCGTCCTAGCCTAAGGCTTGGGCACCCTAAGGTTTTGGCTAGGGCACCACTAGGCTTAGGCTAGAGCACCCCTAGGCTTAGGCTAAGGCTAGGGCTCCCCTAGCCTAAGACTAGGGCACCCCTAGGCTTAGGCTAGGGCATCCCTAGGCTTATGCTGGGACAGACCGAGGCTTAGGCTAAGGCTAGGTCTCGCCTAGCCTAAGGCTAGGGCACCCCTAGGCTCAGGTTACGGCACCCCTAGGCTTAGGCTAGGGCACCCCTAGGCTTAGGCTAGGGCACCCCTAGGCTTAGGCTAAGGCTATGGCTCCCCTAGCCTAAGACTAGGGCACCCCTAGACTCAGGCTATGACACCCCTAGGCTTCGGTTAGGGCAATCCTAGGCTAGACTAAGGCTAGGGCTCCCCTAGCCTCAGGCTAGGGCACCCGTAGGCTCAGGCTAGGGCACCCCTAGGCTCAGGCTAGGCGACCCCTAGGCTTAGGCTAGGGCACCCCTAGGCTTAGGCTAAGGCTAGGGCTCCCGTAACCTAAGGCTCGGGCACCCCTATGCTCAGGCTAGGGCACCCCTAGGCTTAGGCTAGGGCACCCCTAGGCTTAGTCTAAGGCTAGGGCTCCCCTAGCCTAAGGCTAGGGCACCCCTAGACTCAGGCTATGGCACCCCTAGGCTTAGGTTAGGGCAATCCTAGGCTAGACTAAGGCTAGGGCTCACCTAGCCTCAGGCTAGGGCACCCGTAGGCTCAGGCTAGGGCACCCCTAGGCTCAGGCTAGGGCACCCCTAGGCTTAGGCTAGGGCACCCATAGGCGTAGGCTAGGGCAAACTTAACTTAGGCTCGGGCACCCCTAGGCTTTGGCTAGGGGACCCCTAGGCGTAGGCTAGGGCGCCACTAGGTTTAGTCTCAGGCTAGGGCTCACCTAGCCTAAAGCTAGGGCACTCCTAGGCTTAGGCTACGGCATCCCTAGGCTTAGGCTAGGGCACCCTTAGGCTTAGGCTAGGGCACCCCTAGGCTTTGACTAGGGCACCCCTTGGCTTAGGCTAGAGCACCCCTAGGCTTAGACTAAGGCTAGGGCTTCCCTAGCCTAAGGCTAGGGCACCCAAAGTCTTAGACTCTGGCACCCCTAGGCTTAGGCTAGGGCACCCCTAGGCTTAGTCTAAGACTAGGGATCCCCTTGTCTAAGACTAGGGCACCCCAAGGCTTAGGCTACAGCACCCCTAGGCTAAGGCTAGGGCATCCCTAGGCTTAGGCTAAGTCTAGGGCTACCCTAGCCTAAGGCTGGGGAACCCTTATGCTTAGGCTAGGGCACTCCTAGGCTTAGGCTAGAGCAGCCCTAAGCTTAGGCTAAGGCTAGGGGTCGCATAGCCTAAGGCTAGGGCACCCCTAGGCTTAGGCTAGGGCACCCCTAGGCTTAGGCTTGGGCACGCTTAGGCTTAGGCTGGGGCACCCCTAGGCTTAGGCTAAGGCTAGGGCTCCCCTAACCTTAGGCTATGGCACCCCTAGGCTTAGGCTGGGGCACCCCTAAGCTTAGGCTAAGGCACCCCTAGGCTTAGGCTAGGGCACCCCTAGGCTTAGGCTAAGGTTAGGGCTCCCCTAGCCGAAGGCTAGGGCACCCCTAGGCTCAGGCTAGGGCACCCCTAGGCTTAGGCTAGGGAACCCCTAGGCTTACGCTAAGGCTAGGGCTTCCCTAGCCTAAGGCTAGGGCACCCCTAGGCTTAGGCTAGGGCACCCCTAGGCTTAGGCACAGGCTACAGGGCCCCTATTCTCGGGCTAGTGCACCCCTAGACTCAGGCTATGGCACCCTTAGGTTTAGGCTAAGGCTAGGGCTCCCCTAGCCTAAGGCTAGGGCACCTCTAGACTCAGTTTATGGCACCCCTAAGCTTTTGGCTAGGGCAATCCTAAGCGAGACTAAGGCTAGGGCTCCCCTATCCTCAGGCTAGGGCACCCATAGGCTCAGGCTAGGGCACCCCTAAGCTCAGGCTAGCGCACCCCTAGGCTTAGGCTTGGGCACCCCTAGGCTTAGGCTAGGGCACCCCGAAACTTAGGTTAGGGCACCCTAGGATTTGGCTAGGGAAGCCCTAGGATTAGGCTAGGGCACCCCTCCGCTTAAGCTAGGGCACCTCTAGGCTTTGGCTAGGGCACCCCTAGGTTTAGGCTAGGGCAGCCCTAGTCTTAGGCTAAGGCTAGGGCTCGCCTAGCCTAAGGCTAGGGCACCCCTAGCCTAGGCTAGGGAACCCCTAGGCTTACGCTAGGGCACCCCTAGACTTAGGCTAGGGCACCCGTGGGCTTAGGCAAGGGCACTCCTAGGCTTAGGCTAGGGTACCCCTAGACTTAGGTTTGCGCACCCCTAGGCTTAGGCTAAGGCCAGGGCTCCAATAGCCTATGGCTAGGGCACCCCTAGGCTTAGGGTAGGGCACCCCTAGGCTAAGGCTAGGGCACTCTTAGGCTTAGGTTAGGGCACCCCTAGGCTTAGGATAGGGCACCCCTATGCTTAGGCTAAGGCTAGGGCTCCCTTTGCCTAAGGCTAGGGCACCCCTAGGCTTAGGCTAGGGCACCCCTAGGCTTACGCTAGGGCACCCCTAGGCTTAGGCTAGGGCTACCCTAGGCTAAGGCGAAAGCTAGGGCTCCCCTAGCCTAAGGCTAGGGCACCCCTAGCTTAGGTTAGGGCACCCCTATGCTTAGGCTAGGGCACCCCTAGGCTTAGGCTAGGACATCCCTTGGCTTAGGCTAGGGCACCTCTAGGCTTTGGCAAGGGCACCGCTAGGCTTAGAATAGGGCACCCCTAGGCTTAGACTAGGGCACCCCTAGACTTAGGCTAATGCAACGGCTCCCCTAGCCTCAGGCTAGGGCACCCCTAGACTCAGGTTAGGGTACCCCTAGGCTTACGCTAGGGCAATCCTAGGCTTAGGCTCAGGCTAGGGCTCCCCTAGGTTTAGGCAAGGGCACCCCAAGGCTTAGACTAAGGCTAGGGCTCCCCTAGCCTAAGGCTACTCCACCCTTAGGCTTAGGTTAGGGCACCCCTAGGCTTAGGGTAGGGCAATCCTAGGCTAGACTAACCCTAGAGATCCCCTAGCCTCAGGCTAGGGCAACCGTATGCTCAGGCTAGGGCACCCCTAGGTTCAGACTAGGGCACCCCTAGGCTTAGTCTAAGACTAGGGATCCCCTTGTCTAAGACTAGGGCACCCCAAGGCTTAGGCTACAGCACCCCTAGGCTAAGGCTAGGGCATCCCTAGGCTTAGGCTAAGTCTAGGGCTACCCTAGCCTAAGGCTGGGGCACCCTTATGCTTAGGCTAGGGCACCCCTAGGCTTAGGCTAGGGCACCCCTAGGCTTAGGCTTGGGCACGCTTAGGCTTAGGCTGGGGCACCCCTAGGCTTAGGCTAAGTCTAGGGCTCCCCTAACCTTAGGCTAGGGCACCCCTAGGCTTAGGCTGGGGCACCCCTAAGCTTAGGCTAAGGCACCCCTAGGCTTAGGCTAGGGCACCCCTAGGCTTAGGCTAAGGTTAGGGCTCCCCTAGCCGAAGGCTAGGGCACCCCTAGGCTCAGGCTAGGGCACCCCTAGGCTTAGGCTAAGGCTAGGGCTCCCGTAGCCTAAGGCTAGGGCACCCCTAGGCTTAGGCTAGGGCACCCCTAGGCTTAGGCACAGGCTACAGGTCCCCTATTCTCGGGCTAGGGCACCCCTAGACTCAGGCTATGGCACCCCTAGGCTTAGGCTAGGGCAATCCTAGGCTAGACTAAGGCTAGGGCTCCCCTAGCCTCAGGTTAGGGCACCCCTAGGCTTAGGCTAGGTCGCCCCTAGGCTTAGGCTAGGGGACCCCTAGGCTTAGGCTAGGGCTCCCCAAGTCTTAGACTAGGGCACCCATAGCCTTAGGCTAGGGCACCCCTATGCTTAGGCTAGGGCACCCCTAGGCTTAGGCTAAGGCTTGAGCTCCCCTAGCCTAAGGCTAGGGCACCCCTAGGCTTAGGCTAGGGCACCCTTAGGTTTAGGCTAAGGCTAGGGCTCCCCTAGCCTAAGGCTAGGGCACCTCTAGACTCAGTTTATGGCACCACTAAGCTTTTGGCTAGGGCAATCCTAAGCGAGACTAAGGCTAGGGCTCCCCTATCCTCAGGCTAGGGCACCCATAGGCTCAGGCTAGGGCACCCCTAAGCTCAGGCTAGCGCACCCCTAGGCTTAGGCTTGGGCACCCCTAGGCTTAGGCTAGGGCACCCCGAAACATAGGTTAGGGCACCCTAGGATTTGGCTAGGGAAGCCCTAGGATTAGGCTAGGGCACCCCTCCGCTTAAGCTAGGGCACCTCTAGGCTTTGGCTAGGGCACCCCTAGGTTTAGGCTAGGGCAGCCCTAGTCTTAGGCTAAGGCTAGGGCTCGCCTAGCCTAAGGCTAGGGCACCCCTAGCCTAGGCTAGGGAACCCCTAGGCTTACGCTAGGGCACCCCTAGACTTAGGCTAGGGCACCCGTGGGCTTAGGCAAGGGCACTCCTAGGCTTAGGCTAGGGTACCCCTAGACTTAGGTTTGCGCACCCCTAGGCTTAGGCTAAGGCCAGGGCTCCAATAGCCTATGGCTAGGGCACCCCTAGGCTTAGGGTAGGGCACCCCTAGGCTAAGGCTAGGGCACTCTTAGGCTTAGGTTAGGGCACCCCTAGGCTTAGGCTAGGGCACCCCTATGCTTAGGCTAAGGCTAGGGCTCCCTTTCCCTAAGGCTAGGGCACCCCTAGGCTTAGGCTAGGGCACCCCTAGGCTTACGCTAGGGCACCCCTAGGCTTAGGCTAGGGCTACCCTAGGCTAAGGCGAAAGCTAGGGCTCCCCTAGCCTAAGGCTAGGGCACCCCTAGCTTAGGTTAGGGCACCCCTATGCTTAGGCTAGGGCACCCCTAGGCTTAGGCTAGGACATCCCTTGGCTTAGGCTAGGGCACCTCTAGGTTTTGGCAAGGGCACCGCTAGGCTTAGAATAGGGCACCCCTAGGCTTAGACTAGGGCACCCCTAGACTTAGGCTAATGCAACGGCTCCCCTAGCCTCAGGCTAGGGCACCCCTAGACTCAGGTTAGGGTACTCCTAGGCTTACGCTAGGGCAATCCTAGGCTTAGGCTCAGGCTAGGGCTCCCCTAGGTTTAGTCAAGGGCACCCCAAGGCTTAGACTAAGGCTAGGGCTCCCCTAGCCTAAGGCTACTCCACCCTTAGGCTTAGGTTAGGGCACCCCTAGGCTTAGGGTAGGGCAATCCTAGGCTATACTAACCCTAGAGATCCCCTAGCCTCAGGCTAGGGCAACCGTATGTCAGGCTAGGGCACCCCTAGGTTCAGACTAGGGCACCCCTAGGCTTAGGCTAGGGCACCCCTAGGCTTAGTCTAAGGCTAGGACTCCCCTTGCCTCAGGCTAGGGCAACCCTAAGCTTAGGTTAGGGCACCCCTAGGCATAGGCTAGGGCACCCCTAGGCTTAGGCTAAGGCTTGGACTCCCGCAGCCTAAGGCTAGGGCACCCCTAGGCTTAGGCTAAGGCACCCCGTTGCTTAGGCTAAAGCTAGGCCTCAACAAGCCTAAGGATAGGGCACCCCTAGGCTTAGGCTAGGGCAACCCTAGGCATAGCCTAGGACACCCCTAGGCTTAGGCAAAGGCTAGTGCTCCCCTAGCCTCAGGCAAGGGCACCCCCAGGCTTAGGCTAAGGCACCCCTAGGCTTAGGCTAAAGCTAGGCCTCAACAAGCCTAAGGATAGGGCACCCCTAGGCTTAGGCTAGGGCACCCCTAGGCATAGGCTAGGGCACCCCTAGGCTGAGGCTTAGCCTAGGGCACCCCTAGGCTTAGGCTAGGGCACCCCTAGGCTTAGGCTAGGGTACCCCTAGGCTTAGGCTATGGCACCCCTAGGCTTAGGCTAGGGCACCCCTAGGCTTAGGCTAGGACACTCCTTGGCTTAGGCTTGGGCACCCCTAGGCTTAGGTTATTGCACCCCTAGGCTTAGGCTAGGGCACCCGTAGGCTTAGGCTAAGGCTGGGGCTCCCCTAGCCTAAGGCTAGGGCAACCCTAGGCGTAGGCTAGGGCACCCCTAGGCTTAGGCTAGGGCACCCCTAGTCTTAGGCTAGCGCAATCATAGGCTTAGGCTAAGGCTAGGGCTCCCCTAGCCTAAGGTTAGGGCACCCCTAGGCTTAGGCTAGGGCACCCCTAGGCTTAGGCTAGGGCACCGATAAACTTAGGCTAAGGCTAGGGCTCCCTAGACTAAGGCTAGGGCACCCCAAGATTAGGCTAGGGCACCCCTAGGCTTAGGCTAGGGCACCCCTAGGCTTAGACTAAGGCTAGGGCTCCCCTAGCCTAAGACTAGGGCACCCATAGTCTTAGCCTATGGCAACCCTAGGCTTAGGCTAGGGCACCCCTAGGCTTAGGCTAGGGCACCCCTAGGCTAAAGATAAGGCCTGGAATCCCTTGCCTAAGGCTAGGGCACCCCTAGGCTTAAGCTAGGGCACTCGTAGGCTTAGGCTAGGGCACCCCTAGGCATAGGCTAGGGCACCCCTAGGCTTAGGCTAGGGCACACCTAGGCTTAGGCTAGGGCACCCCTAGGCGTAGGCTAGGGCACCCCTAGGCGTAGGCTAGGGCAATTCTAGGCTTAGGCTAAGGCCACGGCTCCCCTAGCTAAGGCTAGGGCACCCCTAGGCTCAAGCTATGGCACCCCTAGGCTTACGTTAGGGCACCCCTAGGCTTAGGCTAGGGCACCCCTAGGCTAAAGATAAGTCCAGGGCTCCCTTGCCTAAGGCTAGGGGACCCCTAGGCTTAAGCTAGGGCACCCGTAGGCTTAGGCTAGGGCACCCCTAGGCTTAGGTTAGGGCACCCCTAGGCTTAGGCTAGGGCACCCCTAGGCTTAGGCTAAGGCTAGAGATCCCCGAGCCTAAGGCTAGGGCACCACTAGGCATACGCTAGGGCACCCCTAGGCTTAGGCTAGGGCACCCCTAGGCTTAGGTTAGGGCAGTACTAGGCTTAGGCTAGGGCACCCCTAGGCTAGGCTAGGGCAGCCCCAGGCTTAGGCTAGGGAACCCCTAGCCTTAGTCTAAGGCTAGGGCTCCCCTAGCCTTAGGCTAGGGCACCCCTAGTCTTAGGCTGAGGCATCCCTAGGCTTAGGCTAGGGCACCCCTAGGCTTAGGCTAGAGGACCCCTAGGCTTAGGCGAGGGCACCCCTAGGCGTAGGCTAGGGCAGTACTAGGCTTAGGCTAATGCTACGGCTCCCCTAGCCTAAGGCTAGGGCACCCCTCGGCTCAATCTATGGCACCCCTAGGCTTAGCCTAGGGCACCCCTAGGCTTAGGCTAGGGCACCCCTAAGCTTATGCTAGGACACCCCTAGGCTTAGGCTAGGGCGCCCCTAGGCTTAGGCTAAGACCAGGGCTCCCTTGCCTAAGGCTAGGGCACCCCTAGGCTTAGGCTAGGGCACCCCTAGGCTTAGGTTAGGGCACCCCTAGGCTTAGGCGAGGGCACCCCTAGGCTTAGGCTAGGGCACCTCTAGGCTTAGGGTAGGGTACCCCTAGGCTTAGGCTAGGGCACCCCTAGGCTTAGGTTAGGGCACCCCTAGGCTTAAGCTAGGGCACCCCTAGGCGTAAGCTAGGGCAATTCTAGGCTTAGGCTAAGGCTACGGCTCCCCTTGCCTAAGGCTTGGGCACCCCTAGGCTTAAGCTAGGGCACCCCTAGGCTTAGGCTAGGGCACCCCTAGGCTAAAGATAAGGCCAGGGCTCCCTTGCCTAAGGCTAGGGCATCCCTAGGCTTAAGCTTTGGCACCCCAAGCTTAGGCTAGGGCCCCCCTAGGCTTAGGCTAGGGCATCCCTGGGCTTAGGCTTTGGCACCCCTAGACTTAGGAGAGGGCACCCATAGGCTTAGGCTAGGGCACACCAAGGCTTAGGCTAGGGCACCACTAGGCTTAGGATAGGGCAGCCCTAGGCTTAGGCTAGGGCAGCCATAGGCTTCGGCTAGGGCACCCATAGGCTTAGGCTAAGACTAGGGCTCCCCTATCCGTAGGCTAGGGCACCCCTAGGCTTAGGCTGGGGCATCCCTAGGCTTAGGCTAGGGCACCTCTAGGCTTAGGCTAGGACACCCCTAGGTTAAGGCTAGGGCACCCCTAGGCTTAGGCTAGGGCACCCCTAGGCTTAGGCTAGGGCACCCCTAGGCTTAGGCTAGGGCACCCTTAGGCTTAGGTTAGGGCACCCCTAGGCTTAGGCTAGGGCACCCCTAGGCTTAGGCTAAGACTAGGGCTCCCCTAGCCTAAGGCTAGGGCACCCCTAGGCTTAGGCTAGGGCAACCCTAGGCTTAGGATAAGGCTAGGGCTCCCGTAGCCTAAGGCTAGGGCATCCCTTGGCTTAGGCTTTGGCACCCCTAGGCTTGGGCTAGGGCCCCCCTAGGCTTAGGCTAAGGCACCCCTAGGTTTAGGTTAGGGCACCCCTAGGCTTAGGCTAGGGCACCCCTAGGCTTAGGATAGGGCACCCCTAGGCATAGCCTAGTGCACCACTAGGCGTAGGCTAGGGCAATTCTAGGCTTAGGCTAAGGCTACGGCTCCCCTAGCCTAAGGCTAGGGTAACCCTAGGCTCAAGCTTTGGCACCCATAGGCTTAGGCTAGGACACCCCTAGGCTTAGGTTAGGGCACCTCTAGGCTTAGGCTAGGGCACCTCTAGGCTTAGGCTAGGGCACCCCTAGGCTTAGCCTAAGGCGAGGGCTCCCCTAGCCTAAGGCTAGGGCACCCCTAGGCTTAGGCTATGGCACCCCTAGGTTTAGGCTAGGGCAACCCTAGGCTTAGGCTAGTTCATCCCTAGGCTTAGGCTAAGGCCAGGGCTCCCTTGCCTAAGGCTAGGGCACCCCTAGGCTTAGGCTAGGGCACCCCTAGGGTTAGGCTAGGGCACCCCAAGGCTTAGGTTAGGGCACCCCTAGGATTAGGTTAGGGCACCCCTAGGCTTAGGCTAAGGCTAGGGCTCCCCTAGCCTAAGGCTAGGGCACCCCTAGGCTTAGGATAGGGCACCTCTAGACTTAAGCTTTGGCACCCCTAAGCTTAGGCTAGGGCCCCCCTAGGCTTAGGCTAGGGCACCCCTAGGCTTAGGCAAGGGCACCCCTAGGCTTAAGTTAGGGCACCTCTAGGCTTAGGCTAGGGCACCCCTAGGCTTAGGCTAAGGCGAGGGCTCCCCTAGTCTAAAGCTAGGGCACCCCTAGGCTTAGGCTAGGGCACCCCTAGGATTAGGCTAGGGCAACCGTAGACTTAGGCTAAGGCTAGGGCTGCCCTAGCCTAAGGCTTGGGCATCCCTAGGCTTAGGCTTTGGCACCCCTAGGCTTAGGCAGGGCCACCCTAGGCTTAGGCGAGGGCAACCCTAGGCTTAGGTTAAGGCTAGGGCTCCCCTAGCCTAAGGCTAGGGCATCCCTCGGCTTAGGTTTTTGCACCCCTAGGCTTAGGTTTTGGCACCCCTAGGCTTGGGATAGGGCACACCTAGGCTTAGGCTAGGGCACCACTAGGCTTAGGATAGGGCACCCCAAGGCTTAGGCTAGGGCACCCCTAGGGTTAGGCTTGGGCACCCCTAGGCATAGGCTGGGGCACCCCTAGGCTTAGGCTAAGGTTAGGGCTCCCATAGCCTAAGGCTAGGGCACCACTAGGCTCAGGCTAGGGCACCCATAGGCTTAGGCTCAGGCTACGGCTCCCCTAGCCTCAGGCTAGGGCACCCATAGACTCAGGCTATGGCACCCCTAGGCTTAGGCTAGGGCACCCCTAGGCTTAGGATAGGGGACCCCTAGGCTTAGGCTAGGGCTCCCATAGGCTTACGCTAGGGTTGGGCTCCCCTAGCCTAAGGCTAGGGCACCCCTATGCTTAGGCTAGGGCACCCAAAGGCTTAGGCTAGGGCAACCCTAATCTTAGGCTAGGGCACCCCTAGCCTTAGGCTAGGGCCCCCTAGGCTTAGGCTAGGGCACCCCTAGGCTTAGGCTAAGGCGAGGGCTCACCTAACCTAAGGCTAGGGCACTCCTAGACTCAGGCTAGGGCACCCCTAAGCTTAGGCTAGGGCACCCCTAGGCTTAGGCTAAGGCTATGGCTCCCGTAGCCTAAGAATAGGGCACCCCTACACTCAGGCTATGACACCCCTAGGCTTAGGTTAGGGCAATCTTAGGCTAGACTAAGGCTAGGACACCACTAGCCTCAGGCTAGGGCACCCGTAGGCTCAGGCTAGGGCACCCCTAGGCTCAGGCTAGGGCACCCCTAGGCTTAGGCTAGGACACCCATAGGCTTTGGCTAGGGGACCCCTAGGCTTAGGCTAGGGCGCCACTAGGTTTAGGCTCAGGCTAGGGCTCACCTAGCCTAAAGCTAGGGCACTCCTAGGCTTATGCTAGGGCATCCCTAGGCTTAGGCTAGGGAACCCCTAGGCTTAGGCTAGGGCACCCTTAAGCTTAGGCTAGGGCACCCCTAGGCTTTGGCTAGGGCGCCCCTTGGCTTGGGCTAGGGCACCCCTAGGCTTAGACTAAGGCTAGGGCTCCCCTAGCCTAAGGCTAGGGCACCCAATGTCTTAGGCTATGGCACACCTAGGCTTAGGCTAGGGCACCCCTAGGCTTAGGCTAAGACTAGGGCTCCCCTTGCCTAAGGCTAGGGCTCCCGTAGCCTAAGTCTAGGGCACCCAAACTCTTAGGCTATGGCACACCAGGCTTAGGCTAGAGCACCCTTAGGCTTAGGCTAAGGCACCCCTAGGCTTAGGCTTGGGCATCCCTAGGCTTAGGCTAAGTCTAGGGCTACCCTAGCCTAAGGCTGGGGCACCCTTATGCTTAGGCTAGGGCACCCCTAGACTTAGGCTAGGGCAGCACTAAGCTTAGGCTAAGGCTAGGGCTCACATAGCCTAAGGCTAGGGCACCCCTAGTCTTAGGCTAGGGCAGCCGTAGGCTTAGGCTAGGGCACCCCTAGGCTTAGGCTGGGCATGCCTAGTCTTAGGATGGGGCACCCCTAGGCTTAGGCTAAGGCTAGGGCTCCCCTAACCTTAGGCTAGGGCACCCCTAAGCTTAGGCTGGGGCACCCCTAGGCTTAGGCTAAGGCACACCTAGGCTTAGGCTAGGGCACCCCTAGGCTTAGGCTAAGGTTAGGGCTCTCCTAGCCGAAGGCTAGGGCACCCCTAGGCTCAGGCTAGGGCACCACTAGGCTTAGGCTAGGGAACCCCTAGGCTTACGCTAAGGCTAGGGCTCCCCTTGCCTAAGGCTTGGGCACCCCTAGGCTTAGGCTAGGGCACCCCTAGGCTTAGGCTAGGGCACCCCTAGGCTTTGGCGCAGGCTACACCTCCCCTAGTCTCAGGTTAGGGCACCCCTAGACTCAGGCTATGGCACCCCTAGGCTTAGGCTAGGGCAATCCAAGGCTAGACTAAGGCTAGGGCTCCGCTAGCCTCAGGTTAGGGCACCCCTATGCTTAGGCTAGGCCACCAGTAGGCTTAGGCTAGGGGACCCCTAGGCTTAGGCTAGGGCTCCCCTAGTCTTAGGCTAGGGAACCCCTAGGCTTACGCTAAGGCTACGGCTCCCCTTGCCTAAGGCTAGGGCACCCCTAGGCTCAGGCAAGGGCACCCCTAGTCGTAGGCTAGGGCACCCCGAAACTTAGGTTAGGGCACCCCAAGGCTTTGGCTAGGGAAGCCCTAGGATTAGGCTAGGGCACCCCTCGGCTTAAGCTAGGGCACCGCTAGTCTTAGGCTAGGGGACCCCTAGATTTAGGCTAGGGCAGCCCTAGGCTTAGGATAAGGCTAGGGCTCGCCTAGCCTAAGGCTAGGGCACCCCTAGGCTAGGCTAGGGAACCCCTAGGCTTAGGCTAGGGCACCCCTACACTTAGGCTAGGGCACCCGTCACTTAGGCTAGGGCACTACTAGGCTTAGGCTAGGGCACTCCTAGACTTAGGTTTGGGCACCCCTAGGCTTAGGCTAAGGCCAGGGCTCCAATAGCCTATGGCTAGGGCACCCCTAGGCTTAAGCTAGGGCACCCCTAGGCTAAGGCTAGGGCACTCCTAGGCTTAGGTTAGGGCACCCCTAGGCTTAGGCTAGGGCACCCCTATGCTTAGGCTAAGGCTAGGGCTCCCTTAGCCTAAGGCTAGGGCACCCCTAGGCTTAGGCTAGGACACCCCTACGCTTACGCTAGGGCACCCCTATGCTTAGGCTAGGGCACTCCTAGGCCTATGCTAAGACTAGGGCTCCCCTAGCCTAAGGCTAGGGCACCTCTAGGCTTAGGCTAGGGCACCCCTATGATTAGGCTAAGGCTAGGGCCCCCCTAACCTAACGCTAGGCCACCCCTAGGCTTAGGCTAGGGCAGCCCTAGGCTTAGGCTAAGGCTAGGGCTCGCCTAGCCTAAGGCTAGGGCACCCCTAGGCTCAGGCTACGGCACCCCTCGGCTTAGGCTAGGGCACCCGTAGGCTTAGGCTAGGACATCCCTTTGCTTAGGCTAGGGCACCCCTAGGCTTAGGCAAGGGCACCGCTAGGCTTAGACTAGGGCACCCCTAGACTTAGGCTAAGGCAACGGCTCCCCTAGCCTCAGGCTAGGGCACCCCTAGACTCAGGTTAGGGTACCCCTAGGGTTAGGCTAGGGCAATCCTAGGCTTAGGCTCACGCTAGGGCTCCCCTAGGTTTAGACAAGGTCACCCCAAGGCTTAGACTAAGGCTAGGGCTCCCCTAGCCTAAGGCTATGGCCCCCGTAGACTTAGGTTAGGGCCCCCCTAGGCTTAGGGTAGGGCAATCCTAGGCTAGACTAACGCTAGGGCTCCCCTAGCCTCAGGCTAGGGCAACCGTATGCTCAGGCTAGGGCACCCCTAGGTTCAGGCTAGGGCACCCCTAGGCTTAGGCTAGGGCACCCCTAGGCTTAGGCTAATGCTAGGGCTCCCCTAGCCTCAGGCTAGGGCACCCCTAAGCTTAGGCTAGGGCACCCCTACGCTTAGGCTAAGGCTAGGGTTCCCCTACCCTAAGGCTAGAGCACCCCTAGGCTTAGGCTAGGGCACCCCTAGGCTTAGGCTAAGGCACCCCTAGGCTTAGGCTAATGCTAGCCCTCAATAAGCCTAAGGCTAGGGCACCCCTAGGCTTAGGCAAGGGCACCGCTAGGCTTAGACTAGGGCACCCCTAGACTTAGGCTAAGGCAACGGCTCCCCTAGCCTCAGGCTAGGGCACCCCTAGACTCAGGTTTGGGCACCCCTAGGCTTAGGCTAAGGCCAGGGCTCCAATAGCCTATGGCTAGGGCACCCCTAGGCTTAAGCTAGGGCACCCCTAGGCTAAGGCTAGGGCACTCCTAGGCTTAGGTTAGGGCACCCCTAGGCTTAGGCTAGGGCACCCCTATGCTTAGGCTAAGGCTAGGGCTCCCTTAGCCTAAGGCTAGGGCACCCCTAGGCTTAGGCTAGGACACCCCTACGCTTACGCTAGGGCACCCCTATGCTTAGGCTAGGGCACTCCTAGGCCTATGCTAAGACTAGGGCTCCCCTAGCCTAAGGCTAGGGCACCTCTAGGCTTAGGCTAGGGCACCCCTATGATTAGGCTAAGGCTAGGGCCCCCCTAGCCTAAAGCTAGGCCACCCCTAGGCTTAGGCTAGGGCAGCCCTAGGCTTAGGCTAAGGCTAGGGCTCGCCTAGCCTAAGGCTAGGGCACCCCTAGGCTCAGGCTACGGCACCCCTCGGCTTAGGCTAGGGCACCCGTAGGCTTAGGCTAGGACATCCCTTTGCTTAGGCTAGGGCACCCCTAGGCTTAGGCAAGGGCACCGCTAGGCTTAGACTAGGGCACCCCTAGACTTAGGCTAAGGCAACGGCTCCCCTAGCCTCAGGCTAGGGCACCCCTAGACTCAGGTAAGGGTACCCCTAGGCTTAGGCTAGGGCAATCCTAGGCTTAGGCTCACGCTAGGGCTCCCCTAGGTTTAGGCAAGGTCACCCCAAGGCTTAGACTAAGGCTAGGGCTCCCCTAGCCTAAGGCTATGGCCCCCGTAGACTTAGGTTAGGGCCCCCCTAGGCTTAGGGTAGGGCAATCCTAGGCTAGACTAACGCTAGGGCTCCCCTAGCCTCAGGCTAGGGCAACCGTATGCTCAGGCTAGGGCACCCCTAGGTTCAGGCTAGGGCACCCCTAGGCTTAGGCTAGGGCACCCCTAGGCTTAGGCTAATGCTAGGGCTCCCCTAGCCTCAGGCTAGGGCACCCCTAAGCTTAGGCTAGGGCACCCCTACGCTTAGGCTAAGGCTAGGGTTCCCCTACCCTAAGGCTACAGCACCCCTAGGCTTAGGCTAGGGCACCCCTAGGCTTAGGCTAATGCTAGCCCTCAATAAGCCTAAGGCTAGGGCACCCCTAGGCTTAGGCTAGGGCACCCATAGGCTTAGGTTAGGGCACCCCTAGGCTTAGGCTAGGGCACCCGTAGGCTTATTCTAAGGCTGGGGCTCCCCTAGCCTAAGGCTAGGGCAACCCAAGGCGTAGGCTAGGGCACCCCTAGGCTTAGGCTAGGGCACCCCTAGTCTTCGGCTAGGGCAACCATAGGCTTAGGCTAAGGCTAGGGCTCCCCTAGCCTAAGGTTAGGGCACCCCTAGGCTTAGGCTAGGGCGCCCCTAGGATTAGGCTATGGCTAGGGCTCCCCTAGCCTAAAGCTAGGGCACTCCTAGGCTTAGGCTAGGGCACTCCTAGGCTTAGGCTAGGGCACTCCTAGTCTTAGGCTAGGGCAACCATAGGCTTAGGCTAAGGCTAGGTCTCCCGTAGCATAAGGCTAGGACACCCCTAGGCTTAGGCTCGGGCTCCACTAGGCTTACATTGGGCACACCTAGGCTTCGGCTAGGGCCCCCCTAAGCTTAGGGTAAGGCTATGGCTCCCTAGACTAAGTCTAGGGCAACCAAAGGCTTAGGCTAAGGCTAGGGCTCCCATAGCCTAAGGTTAGGGCACCCCGAGTATTAGGCTAGGGCACCCCTAGGCTTAGGCTAGTGCACCCCTAGGCTTAGACTAAGGCTAGGGCTCACCTATCCTAAGGCTAGGGCACCCATAATCTTAGGCTACGGCACCCCTAGGCTTAGGCTAGGGCACCCCTAGGCTTAGGCTAAGGCTAAGGCTAGGGCTTCCCTAGCCTAAGGCTAGGGCACCCTTAGGCTTAAGCTAGGTCACCCCTAGGCTTAGGCTTGGGCACCCCTAGGCTTTGGCTAAGGCTAGGGTTCCCCGAGCCTAAGGCTAGGGCACACTTAGGCTTAGGCTAGGGCACCCCTAGGCTTAGGCTAGGGAAATCCTAGGCTTATGCTTAGGCTAGGGCTCCCCTAGCTTCAGGCTAGGGCACCCCTATGCTTAGTCTAAGGCAACCCTAAGTTTAGGCTAGGGCACCCCTAGGGTTAGGTTGTGGCTTCGGTTCCCCTAGCCTAAAGCTAGGGCACCCCTAGGCTCAGGCTATGGCACCCCTAAAATCAGGCTAGGGCACCCCTAGGCTTAGGCTAGGGCAACCCTAGGCTTAGGCTAAAGCTAGGGCTCCCCTAGCCTAAGGCTAGGGCACCCCTAGGCTTAGGCTAGGGCACCCCTAGGCTTTGGCTAGGGCACCCCTACGCCTTGGCTAAGGCTAGGGCTCCCCTAGCCTAAGGCTAGGGCACCCCTAGGCTTAGGCTACAGCACCCCTAGGCTTAGGCTAGGGCACCCCTAGGCTTAGGCTAGGGCAACCCTAGGCTTAGGCTAAAGCTAGGGCTCCCATAACCTAAGGCTAGGGAACCCCTAGGCTTAGGCTAGGGTACCCCTAGGCTTAGGCTTGGGCACCCCTCAGCCTAGGCTAATGCTAGGGCTCCCCTAGTCTCAGGCTTGGGCACCCCTAGACTAAGGCTAGGGCACCCCTAGGCTTAGGCTAGGTCATTCCTAGGCTTAGTCTAAGGCTAGGGTTCCCCTCGCCTCAGGCTAGGGCACCACTAGACTCAGGCTAGGGCACCCCTAGGTTTAGGCAAGGGAACCCCAAGTCTTAGGCTAAGTCTATGGCTCCCCTAGCCTAACGCTACGGCACCCCTAGGCTCAGGCTAGGGCACCCCTACGCTTAGGCTTGGGCATCCCTATGCTTAGGCTAGTGCATCCCTAGGCTTAGGTTAAGGCTACGGCTACCCTAGCCTCAGGCTAGTGCACCCCTAGACTCAGGCTATGGCACCCCCAGGCTTAGGGTAGGGCAATCCTAGGCTAGACTAAAGCTTGGGCTCCCCTAGCCTCAGGCTAGGGCAACCGAACGCTCAGGCTAGGGGACCCCTAGGTTCAGGCTAGGGCACGCCTAGGCTTAGGCTAAGGCTAGGGCTCCCCTAGCCTCAGGCTAGGGCACCCGTAAGCTTAGGCTAGGGCACCCCTAGGCTTAGGCTAGGGCACCCCTAGGCTTAGGCTAAGGCTAGGGCTCCCCTACACTAAGGCTAGAGCACCCCTAGGCTTAGGCTAGGGCACCCGTAGGCTTAGGCTAGGGCACCCCTATGCTTAGGCTAGGGCACCCCTAGACTTAGATTAGGGCATCCCAAGGCTAAGGCTAAGGCTAGAGCTCCTCTAGCCTAAGGCTAGGGCACCCCTAGGCTTAGGCCAGGGCACCTCTAGACTTAGGCTAGGGCACCCCTAGGCTTAGGCTAGGGCACCCCTAGCCTTAGGCTAGGGCACCCCTAGGCTTAGGCTAAGGCCAGGGCTCCAATACCCTATGGCTAGTGCACCCCTAGGCTTAGGCTAGGGCAACCCTAGGCTAAGGCTAGGGCACTCGTAGGCTTAGGTTAGGGCACCCCTAGGCTTAGGCTAGGGCACCCCGATGCTTAGGCTAAGGCTAGGACTCCCCTAGCCTAAGGCTAGGGCACCCCTAGGCTTAGGCTAGGGCACCCCTAGGCTTAGGCTAGGGCACCCCGATGCTTAGGCTAAGGCTAGGACTCCCCTAGCCTAAGGCTAGGGCACCCCTAGGCTTAGGCTAGGGCACCCCTAGGCTTAGGCTAGGGCACACCTAGGCCTAGGCTAAGGCTAGGGTTCCCCAAGCCTAAGCCTAGGGCACCCCTAGGCTTAGGCTATGGCAGCCATAGGCTTTGGCTAAGGCTAGGGCTCGCCTAGCCTAAGGCTAGGGCACCCCAACGCTTTGGCGAGGGCACCGCTAGGCTTAGGATAGGGCACCCCTAGACTTAGGCTAAGGCAACGGTTCCCCTAGCCTCAGGCTAGGGCACCCCTAGGCTTAGGCTAGGGCAATCCTAGGCTTAGGCTAAGGCTAGGGCTCCCCTAGACTCAGGCTAGGGCACCCTAGGCTCAGGCTAGCGCACCACTAGGCTAAGGCTAGGGCACCCATAGGTTTAGGCAAGGGCACCCAAGGCTTAGGCTAAGGATAGGGCTCCCCTAGCGTAAGGCTACGGCACCCCTTGGCTCATGCTAGGGCACCCCTACGCTTAGGCTTGGGCATCTCTAGGCTTAGGCTAGTCCATCCCTAGGATTAGGCTAATGCTACGGCTACCCTAGACTCAGACTAGTGCACCCCTAGACTCAGGCTATAGCACCCCTAGGCTTAGGGTAGGGCACCCCTAGGTTCAGGGTAGGGCACCCCTAGGCTTAGGCTAGGGTACCCCTAGGATTAGGCTAAGGCTAGGGCTCCCCTAGCCTCAGGCTAGGGCACCCCTAAGCTTAGGCTAGGGTACCCCTAGGCTTAGGCTAGGGCACCCTAGGCTTAGGTTAAGGCTAGGGCTCCCCTACCCTAAGGCTAGAGCACCCCTAGGCTTAGGCTAGGGCATCCCTAGGCTTAGGCTAAGGCTAGGGCTTCCCTAAACTAAGTCTAGGGCAACCCTAGGCTCAGGCTAGGGCACCCCTAGGCTTAGGCTAGGGCACCCCTAGCCTTAGGCTAGGGCACCCCTAGGCTTAGGCTAAGGCCAGGGCTCCAATACCCTATGGCTAGTGCACCCCTAGGCTTAGGCTAGGGCACCCCTAGGCTAAGGCTAGGGCACTCCTAGGCTTAGGTTAGGGCACCCCTAGGCTTAGGCTAGGGCACCCCGATGCTTAGGCTAAGGCTAGGACTCCCCTAGCCTAAGGCTAGGGCACCCCTAGGCTTAGGCTAGGGCACCCCTAGGCTTAGGCTAGGGCACCCCGATGCTTAGGCTAAGGCTAGGACTCCCCTAGCCTAAGGCTAGGGCACCCCTAGGCTTAGGCTAGGGCACCCCTAGGCTTAGGCTAGGGCACACCTAGGCCTAGGCTAAGGCTAGGGCTCCCAAAGCCTAAGCCTAGGGCACCCCTAGGCTTAGGCTATGGCAGCCCTAGGCTTTGGCTAAGGCTAGGGCTCGCCTAGCCTAAGGCTAGGGCACCCCAACGCTTTGGCGAGGGCACCGCTAGGCTTAGGATAGGGCACCCCTAGACTTAGGCTAAGGCAACGGTTCCCCTAGCCTCAGGCTAGGGTACCCCTAGGCTTAGGCTAGGGCAATCCTAGGCTTAGGCTAAGGCTAGGGCTCCCCTAGACTCAGGCTACGGCACCCTAGGCTCAGGCTAGGGCACCACTAGGCTAAGGCTAGGGCACCCATAGGTTTAGGCAAGGGCACCCAAGGCTTAGGCTAAGGATAGGGCTCCCCTAGCGTAAGGCTACGGCACCCCTTGGCTCATGCTAGGGCACCCCTACGCTTAGGCTTGGGCATCTCTAGGCTTAGGCTAGTCCATCCCTAGGCTTAGGCTAATGCTACGGCTACCCTAGCCTCAGACTAGTGCACCCCTAGACTCAGGCTATAGCACCCCTAGGCTTAGGGTAGGGCACCCCTAGGTTCAGGGTAGGGCACCCCAAGGCTTAGGCTAGGGTACCCCTAGGATTAGGCTAAGGCTAGGGCTCCCCTAGCCTCAGGCTAGGGCACCCCTAAGCTTAGGCTAGGGTACCCCTAGGCTTAGGCTAGGGCACCCCTAGGCTTAGGTTAAGGCTAGGGCTCCCCTACCCTAAGGCTAGAGCACCCCTAGGCTTAGGCTAGGGCATCCCTAGGCTTAGGCTAAGGCTAGGGCTCCCCTAAACTAAGTCTAGGGCAACCCTAGGCTCAGGCTAGGGCACCCCTAGGCTTAGGCTAGGGCACCCCGAGGCTTAGGCTAGGGCACCCCTAGGCTTAGGCTAGGGCACCCCTAGGCTTAGGCTAGGGCACCCTTAGGCTTAGGCTAGGGCACCCCTAGGCTTAGGCTAAGGGTACGGCTCCCATAGCCTAAGGCTAGGGCACCCCTAGGCTCAGGCTATGGCACCCCTAGGCTTAGGCTAGGGCACCCGTAGGCTTAGGCTAGGGCACTCCTAGGCTTAGGGTAGGACACCCCTTGGCTTAGGCTAGGGCACCCCTAGGCTTAGGCTAGGGTACCCTTAGGCTTAGGCAATGGCACCCCTAGGCTTAGGTTAGTGAACCCCTAGGCTTAGGCTAGGGTACACCTAGGCTTAGGCAAAGGCTGGGGCAAGCCTAGCCTAAGGCTAGGGCAACCCAAGCTTAGGCTAGGGCACCCCTAGGCTTATTCTAGGGCACCTCTAGGCTTAGGCTATGGCAACCATAGGCTTAGGCTAAGGCTCGGGCCCCCCTACCTAAGGTTAGGGCACCCCAAGGTTTAGGCAAGGGCACCTCTAGTCTTAGGCTAGGGCGCCCCTAGGTTTAGGGTAAGGCTAGGGCTCCCCTAGCCTAAAGCTAGATCACTCCTAGGCTTAGGGTAAGGCACTCCTAGGCTTGGGCTAGGGCACGCCTAGGCTTAGGCTAAGGCTAGGTCTCCCGTAGCATAAGGCTAGGACACCCCTAGGCTTAGGCTCAGGCACACCTAGGCTTAGGCTACGGCACCCCTAGGCTTAGGCTAGGGCACCCCTAAACTTAGGCTAAGGGTAGGGTTCCCTAGACTAAGTCAAGGCATCCATAGGCTTAGGCTAAATCTAGGGCTCCCCTAGTGTTACATTAGGGCACCCCTAGGATCAGGCTCGGGCACCCCTAGGCTTAGGCTAGTGCACACCTAGGCTTAGACTAAGGCTAGGGCTCCCCTAGCCTAAGGCTAGGGCACCCATAGTCTTAGCCTACGGCACCCCTAGGCTTAGGCTAGGGCACCCCTAGGCTTAGACTAAGGCTAGGGCTCCCCTAGCCTATGGCTAGGGCACCCATAGTCTTTGGCTATGGCACCCCTAGGCTTAGGCGAGGGCACCCCTAGGCTTAGGCTAGGGCACCCCTAGGTTTAGGCTAGGGCAGCCCTAGGCTTAGGCTAAGGCTACGTCTCGCCTAGCCTAAGGCTAGGGCACCCCTAGGCTAGGCCAAGGAACCCCTAGGCTTAGGCTAGGGCACCCCTTGGCTTAGGCTAGGGCACCCCTAGGCTTAGGCTACGGCACCCCTAGGCTTAGGCTAAGGCTGGGGCAAGCCTAGCCTAAGGCTAGTGCAACCCTAGGCTTAGGCTAGGGCACCCCTAGGCTTAGGCTAGGGCACACCTAGGCTTAGGCTACGGCAACCATAGGCTTAGGCTAAGGCTCAGGCTCCCCTAGCCTAAGGTTAGGGCACCCCTAGGCTTAGGCAAGGGCACCTCAAGTCTTAGGCCTGGGCGCCCCTATTATTAGGCTGAGGGTAGGGTTCCCCTAGCCTAAAGCTAGGGCACTCCTAGGCTTAGGCTAGGGCACTCCTAGGCTTGGGCTAGGGCACCCCTAGGCTTAGGCTAAGGCTAGGTCTCCCGTAGCATAAGGCTAGGACACCCCTAGGCCAAGGCTCAGGCACCCCTAGGCTTAGGCTAGGGCACCCCTAGGCTTAGGGTGGGCACCCTTAGGCTTAGGCTAGGGTACCCCTAGGCTTAGGCTAAGGGTACGGCTCCCATAGCCTAAGGCTAGGGCACCCCTAGGCTCAGGCTATGGCACCACTAGGCTTCGGCTAAGGCACCCCTAGGCTAAGGCTAGGGCACCCCTAGGCTTAGGTTAGGGCACCCCTAGGTTTAGGCTAGAACACCCCTTGGCTTAGGCTAGGGCACCCCAAGGCTTAGGCTAGGGCACCCTTAGGGTTAGGCTAAGGCACCCCTAGGCTTAGGATAGTGCACCCCGAAGCTTAGGCTAGGGCACCCCTAGGCTTAGGCTAAGGCTGGGGAAAGCCTAGCCTAAGGCTAGGGCAACCCTAGGCTTAGGCTAGGGCACCCCTAGGCTTAGGCTAGGGCACACCTAAGCTTAGGCTACGGCAACCATAGGCTTAGGCTAAGGCTCGGGCTCCCCTAGCCTAAGGTTAGGGCACCCCTAGGCTTAGGCAAGGGCACCTCTAGTCTTAGGCTAGGGCGCTCCTAGGATTAGGCTAAGGCTAGGGTTCCCCTAGCCTAAAGCTAGGGCACTGCTAGGCTTAGGCTAGGGCACTCCTAGGCTTGGGCTAGGGCACCCCTAGGCTTAGGCTAAGGCTAGGTCTCCCGTAGCATAAGGCTAGGGCACCCCTAGGCTTAGGCTCAGGCACCCCCAGGCTTAGGCTAGGGCACCCCTAGACTTAGGCTAGGGCACCCCTAAGCTTAGGCAAAGGCTAGGGCTCCCTAGACTAAGTCTAGGGCAACCATAGGCTTAGGCTAAGGCTAGGGCTCCCCTAGCCTAACGTTAGGGCACCCCTAGGATTAGGCTAGGTTACCCCTAGGCTGAGGCTAGTGCACCCCTAGGCTTAGACTAAGGCTAGGGCTCCCCTAGCCTAAGGCTCAGGCAACCATAGTCTTAGCTTACGGCACCCCTAGGCTTAGGCGAGGGCACGCCTAGGCTTAGACTAAGGCTAGGGCTCCCCTAGACTAAGGCTAGGGCACCCTTAGGCTTAGGCTAGGGCACCCCTAGGCTTAGGCGAGGGCACCCTTAGGCTTAGGCTAGGGCACCCATAGGTTTAGGCTAGGGCAGCCCTAGGCTTATGCTAAGGCTAGGGCTCGCCTAGCCCAAGGCTAGGGCACCCCTAGGCTAGGCCAAGGAACCCCTTGGCTTAGGCTAGGGCACCCCTAGACTTAGGCTAGGGCACCCGTAGGCTTAGGCTAGGGCACTCCTAGGCTTAGGCTAGGGCACCCCTAGACTTAGGTTAGGGCACCCCTAGGCTTAGACTAAGGCCAGGACTCCAATAGCCTATGGCTAAGGCACCCCTAGGCTAAGGCTAGGGCACTCCTAGGCTTACGTTAGGGCACCCCTATGCTTAGGCTAGGGCACCCCTATGCTTAGGCTAAGGCTAGGGCTCCCCACGCCTAAGACTAAGGCACCCCTAGGCTTAGGCTAGAGCACCCCTAGGCTTACGCTAGGGCACCCCTAGGCTTAGGCTAGGGCAACGCTAGGCTTAGGCTAAAGCTAGGGCTCCCCTAGCCTAAGGTAGGGCACCCCTAGGCTTAGGTTAGGGCACCCCTAGGCTTAGGCTAGGGTACCCCTAGGCCTAGGCTAAGGCTAGGGCTCCCCTAGCCTAAAGCTAGGGCACCCCTAGGCTTAGGCTAGGGCAGCCCTAGGCTTAGGCTAAGGCTAGGGCTCGCCTAGCCTAAGGCTAGGGCACCCCTAGGCTCAGGCTATGGCACCCCTCGGCTTAGGCTAGGGCACCCCTAGGCTTAGGCTAGGACATCCCTTGTCTTAATCTAGGGCACCCCTAGGCTCAGGCTAAGGCACCCCTACGCTTAGGCTTGGGCATCCCTAGGCTTAGGCTAGTGCATCCCTATGCTTAGGCTAGTGCATCCTTTGGCTTAGGGTAAGGCTCGGGCTCCCCTAGCCTAAGGTTAGGGCACCCCTAGGCTTAGGCAAGGGCACCTCTAGTCTTAGGCTAGGGTGCCCCTAGGATTACGCTAAGGCTAGGGTTCCCCTAGCCTAAAGCTAGGGCACTCCTATGCTTAGGCTAGGGCACTCCTAGGCTTGGGCTAGGGCACCCCTAGGCTTAGGCTAAGGCTAGGTCTCCCGTAGCATAAGGCTAGGACACCCCTAGGCTTAGTCTCAGGCACCCCTAGGCTTAGGCTAGGGCACCCTTAGGCTTAGGCTAGGGCACCCCTAGGCTTAGGCTAGGGCACCCCTAGGCTTAGGCTAGGGCACCCCTAGGCTTAGGCTAAGGGTACGGCTCCCATAGCCTAAGGCTAGGGCACCCCTAGGCTCAGGCTATGGCACCACTAGGCTTAGGCTAGGGCACCCCTTGACTTAGGCTAAGGCACCCCTAAGCTTAGGCTAAGGCCTGGGCTCCCTAGACTAAGTCTAGGGCAACCATAGGCTTAGGCTAAGGCTAGGGCTCCCCTAGCCTAACATTAGGGCACCCCTAGGATTAGGCTAGGGCACCCCTAGGCTTAGGCTAGTGCACCCCTAGAATTAGAGAAAGGCTAGGGCTCCCCTAGCCTAAGGCTAGGGCACCCATAGTCTTAGCCTACGGCACCCCTAGGCTTAGGCGAGGGCACGCCTAGGCTTAGACTAAGGCTAGGGCTCCCCTAGCCTAAGGCTAGGGCACCCTTAGGCTCAGGCTAGGGCACCCCTAGGCTTAGGCGAGGGCACCCTTAGGCTTAGGCTAGGGCACCCATAGGTTTAGGCTAGGGCAGCCCTAGGCTTATGCTAAGGTTAGGGCTCGCTTGCCTAAGGCTGGGGCACCCCTAGGCTAGGCCAAGGAACCCCTAGGCTTAGGCTTGGGCTCCCCTAGACTTAGGCTAGGGCACCCGTAGGCTTAGGCTAGGGCACTCTTAGGCTTAGGCTAGGGCACCCCTAGGCTTAGGTTAGGGCACCCCTAGGCTTAGGCTAAGGCCAGGACTCCAATAGCCTATGGCTAGGGCACCCCTATGCTTAGGCTAGGGCACCCCTAGGCTAAGGCTAGGGCACTCCTAGGCTTACGTTAGGCCACCCCTATGCTTAGGCTAGGGCACCCCTATGCTTAGGCTAAGGCTAGGGCTCCCCTCGCCTAAGGCTAAGGCACCCCTAGGCTTAGGCTAGAGCACCCCTAGGCTTACGCTAGGGCACCCCTAGGCTTAGGCTAGGGCAACGCTAGGCTTAGGCTAAAGCTAGGGCTCCATTAGCCTAAGGTAGGGCACCCCTAGGCTTAGGTTAGGGCACCCCTAGGCTTAGGCTAGGGCACCCCTAGGCCTAGGCTAAGGCTAGGGCTCCCCTAGCCTAAGGCTAGGGCACCCTTAGGCTTAGGCTAGGGCACCCCTAGGCTTAGGCTAAGGCTAGGTCTTCCCTAGCCTAAAGCTAGGGCACCCCTAGGCTTAGGCTAGGGCAGCCCTAGGCTTAGGCTAAAGCTAGGGCTCGCCTAGCCTAAGGCTAGGGCACCCCTAGGCTCAGGCTATGTCCCCCTTGGCTTAGGCTAGGGCACCTCTAGGCTTAGGCTAGGACATCCCTTGGCTTAATCTAGGGCACCCCTAGGCTTAGGTTAGGGTACCGCTAGGCTTAGGCTAGGGAACCCCTAGGGCACCCCTAGACTTAGGCTAAGGCAACGGCTCCCCTAGCCTCAGGCTAGGGCACCCCTAGACTCAGGTTAGGGTACCCCTAGGCTTAGGCTCAGGCACCCCTAGGCTTAGGCTAGGGCACCCCTAGGCTTAGGTTAGGGCACCCCTAGGCTTAGGCTAGGGCACCCCTAGGCTTGGGCTAGGGCACCCCTAGGCTTAGGCTAGGGCACCCTTAGGCTTAGGCTAGGGCACCCCTAGGCTTAGGCTAAGGGTACGGCTCCCATAGCCTAAGGCTAGGGCACCCCTAGGCTCAGGCTATGGCACCACTAGGCTTTGGCTAAGGCACCCCTAGGCTAAGGCTAGGGCACCCCTAGGCTTAGGTTAGGGCACCCCTAGGTTTAGGCTAGGACACCCCTTGGCTTAGGCTAGGGCACCCCTAGGCTTAGGCTAGGGCACCCTTAGGCATAGGCTAAGGCACCCCTAGGCTTAGGTTAGTGCACCCCTAGGCTTAGGCTAGGGCACCCCTAGGCTTATGCTAAGGCAGGGGCAAGCCTAGCCTAAGGCTAGTGCAACCCTAGGCTTAGGCTAGGGCACCCCTAGGCTTAGGCTACGGCAACAATAGGCTTAGGCTAAGGCTCAGGCTCCCCTAGCCTAAGGTTAGGGCACCCCTAGGCTTAGGCAAGGGCAACTCTAGTCTTAGGCTAGGGCGCCCCCAGGATTAGGCTAAGGGTAGGGTTCCCCTAGCCTATACCTAGGGCACTCCTAGGCTTAGGCAAGCGCACTCCTAGGCTTGGGCTTGGGCACCCCTAGGGTTAGGCTAAGGCTAGGTCTCCCGTAGCATAAGGCTAGGACACCCCTAGGCTTAGGCTCAGGCACCCCTAGGCTTAGTCTAGGGCACCCCTAGGCTTAGGCTAGGGCACCCTTAGGCTTAGGCTAGGGCACCCCTAGGCTTAGGCTAGGGCACCCTTAGGCTTAGGCTAGGGCACCCCTAGGCTTAGGCTAGGGCACCCCTAGGCTTAGGCTAGGGCACCCTAAGGCTTAGGCTAGGGCACCCCTAGGCTTAGGCTAAGGGTACGCTCCCATAGCCTAAGGCTAGGGCACCCCTAGGCTCAGGCTATGGCACCACTAGGCTTAGGCTAGGGCACCCTTAGGGTTAGGCTAAGGCACCCCTAGGCTTAGGTTAGTGCACCCCTAGGCTTAGTCTAGGGCACACCTAGGCTTAGGATAAGGCTGGGGCAAGCCTAGCCTAAGGCTAGGGCAACCCTAGGCTTAGGCTAGGGCACCCCAAGGCTTAGGCTAGGGCACACCTAGGCTTAGGCTACGGCAACCATAGGCTTAGGCTAAGGCTCGGGCTCCCCTAGCCTAAGGTTAGGGCACCTCTAGTCTTAGGCTAGGAGCCCCTAGGATTAGGCTAAGGCTAGGGTTCCCCTAGCCTAAAGCTAGGGCACTCCTAGGCTTAGGCTAGGGCACTCCTAGGCTCGGGCTAGGGCACCCCTAGGCTTAGGCTAAGGCTAGGTCTCCCGTAGCATAAGGCTAGGACACCCCTAGGCTTAGGCTCAGGCACCACTAGGCTTAGGCTAGGGCACCCCTTGACTTAGGCTAGGGCACCCCTAAGCTTAGGCTAAGGCCTGGGCTCCCTAGACTACGTCTAGGGCAACCATAGGCTTAGGCTAAGGCTAGGGCTCCCCTAGCCTAACGTTAGGGCACCCCTCGGATTAGGCTAGGGCACCCCTAGGCTTAGGCTAGTGCACCCCTAGGCTTAGACTAAGGCTAGGGCTCCCCTAGTCTAAGGCTAGGGCACCCATAGTCTTAGCCTACGGCACCCCTAGGCTTAGGCGAGGGCACGCCTAGGCTTAGACTAAGGCTAGGGCTCCCCTAGCCTAAGGCTAGGGCATCCTTAGGCTTAGGCTAGGGCACCCCTAGGCTTAGGCGAGGGCACCCTTAGGCTTAGGCTAGGGCAGCCATAGGTTTAGGCTAGGGCAGCCCTAGGCTTATGCTAAGGCTAGGGCTCGCCTAGCCTAAGGCTAGGGCACCCCTAGGCTAGGCCAAGGAACCCCTTGGCTTAGGCTAGGGCACCCCTAGACGTAGGCTAGGGCACCCGTAAGCTTAGGCTAGGGCACTCCTAGGTTTGGCTAGGGCACCCCTAGACTTAGGTTAGGGCACCCCTAGGCTTAGGCTAATGCCAGGGCTCCAATAGCCTATGGCTAGGGCACCCCTAGGCTTAGGCTAGGGCACCCCTAGGCTAAGGCTAGGGCACTCCTAGGCTTAGGTTAGGGCACCCCTAGGCTTAGGATAGGGCACCCCTAGGCTTAGGCTAGAGCACCCCTAGGCTTACGCTAGTGCACCCCTAGGCTTAGGCTAGGGCAACCCTAGGTTTAGGCTAAAGCTAGGGCTCCCCTAGCCTAAGGCTAGGGCACCCTTAGGCTTAGGCTAGGGCACCCCTAGGCTTAGGCGAGGGCACCCTTACGCTTAGGCCAGGGCACCCATAGGTTTAGGCTAGGGCAGCCCAAGGCTTAGGCTAAGGCTAGGGCTCGCCTAGCCTAAGGCTGGGGCACCCCTAGGCTAGGCCAAGGAACCCCTTGGCTTAGGCTAGGGCACCCCTAGACTTAGGCTAGGGCACCCGTAAACTTAGGCTAGGGCACTCCTAGGTTTGGCTAGGGCACCCCTAGACTTACGTTAGGGCACCCCTAGGCTTAGGCTAATGCCAGGGCTCCAATAGCCTATCGCTAGGGCACCCCTAGGCTTAGGCTAGGGCACCCCTAGGCTAAGGCTAGGGCACTCCTAGGCTTAGGTTAGGGCATCCCTAGGCTTAGGATAGGGCACCCCTATGCTTAGGCTAAGGCTAGGGCTCCCCTAGCCTAAGGCTAGGGCACCCCTAGGCTTAGGCTAGAGCACCCCTATGCTTACGCAAGGGCACCCCTAGGCTTAGGCTAGGGCAACCCTAGGCTTAGGCTAAAGCTAGGGCTCCCCTAGCCTAAGGCTAGGGCACCCCTAGGCTTAGGTTAGGGCACCCCTAGGCTTAGGCTAGGGCACCCCTAAGCTTGGGCTAGGGCACCCCTAGGCTTAGGCTAGGGCACCCTTAGGCTTAGGCTAGGGCACCCCTAGGCTTAGGCTAAGGGTACGGCTCCCATAGCCTAAGGCTATGGCACCCCTAGGCTCAGGCTATGGCACCACTAGGCTTTGGCTAAGGCACCCCTAGGCTAAGGCTAGGGCACCCCTAGGCTTAGGTTAGGGCACCCCTAGGTTTAGGCTAGGACACCCCTTGCTTAGGCTAGGGCACCCCTAGGCTTAGGCTAGGGCACCCTTAGGCATAGGCTAAGGCACCCCTAGGCTTAGGTTAGTGCACCCCTAGGCTTAGGCTAGGGCACCCCTAGGCTTATGCTAAGGCAGGGGCAAGCCTAGCCTAAGGCTAGTGCAACCCTAGGCTTAGGCTAGGGCACCCCTAGGCTTAGGCTACGGCAACAATAGGCTTAGGCTAAGGCTCGGGCTCCCCTAGCCTAAGGTTAGGGCACCCCTAGGCTTAGGCAAGGGCACCTCTAGTCTTAGGCTAGGGCTCCCCCAGGAATAGGCTAAGGGTAGGGTTCCCCTAGCCTAAACCTAGGGCACTCCTAGGCTTAGGCAAGCGCACTCCTAGGCTTGGGCTTGGGCACCCCTAGGGTTAGGCTAAGGCTAGGTCTCCCGTAGCATAAGGCTAGGACACCCCTAGGCTTAGGCTCAGGCACCCCTAGGCTTAGGCTAGGGCACCCCTAGGCTTAGGCTAGGGCACCCTTAGGCTTAGGCTAGGGCACCCCTAGGCTTAGGCTAAGGGTACGGCTCCCATAGCCTAATGCTAGGGCACCCCTAGGCTCAGGCTATGGCATCACTAGGCTTCGGCTAAGGCACCCCTAGGCTAAGGCTAGGGCACCCCTAGGCTTAGGTTAGGGCACCCCTAGGTTTAGGATAGGACATCCCTTGGCTTAGGCTAGGGCACCCCTAGGCTTAGGCTAGGGCACCCTTAGGGTTAGGCTAAGGCACCCCTAGGCTTAGGTTAGTGCACCCCTAGGCTTAGTCTAGGACACACCTAGGCTTAGGATAAGGCTGGGGCAAGCCTAGCCTAAGGCTAGGGCAACCCTAGGCTTAGGCTAGGGCACCCCAAGGCTTAGGCTAGGGCACACCTAGGCTTAGGCTACGGCAACCATAGGCTTAGGCTAAGGCTCGGGCTCCCCTAGCCTAAGGTTAGGGCACCCCTAGGCTTAGGCAAGGGCACCTCTAGTCTTAGGCTAGGCGCCCCTAGGATTAGGCTAAGGCTAGGGTTCCCCTAGCCTAAAGCTAGGGCACTCCTAGGCTTAGGCTAGGGCACTCCTAGGCTCGGGCTAGGGCACCCCTAGGCTTAGGCTAATGCTAGGTCTCCCGTAGCATAAGGCTAGGACACCCCTAGGCTTAGGCTCAGGCACCACTAGGCTTAGGCTAGAGCACCCCTAGGCTTACGCTAGTGCACCCCTAGGCTTAGGCTAGGGCAACCCTAGGTTTAGGCTAAAGCTAGGGCTCCCCTAGCCTAAGGCTAGGGCACCCTTAGGCTTAGGCTAGGGCACCCCTAGGCTTAGGCTAATGCTAGGTCTCCCCTAGCCTAAATCTAGGGCACCCCTAGGCTTAGGCTAGGGCACCCCAAGGCTTAGACTAAGGCTAGGGCTCCCCTAGCCTAAGGCTAGGGCACCCCTAGGCTTAGGCTAGAGCACCCCTATGCTTACGCAAGGGCACCCCTAGGCTTAGGCTAGGGCAACCCTAGGCTTAGGCTAAAGCTAGGGCTCCCCTAGCCTAAGGCTAGGGCACCCCTAGGCTTAGGTTAGGGCACCCCTAGGCTTAGGCTAGGGCACCCCTAGGCTTGGGCTAGAGCACCCCTAGGCTTAGGCTAGGGCACCCTTAGGCTTAGGCTAGGGCACCCCTAGGCTTAGGCTAAGGGTACGGCTCCCATAGCCTAAGGCTAGGGCACCCCTAGGCTCAGGCTATGGCACCACTAGGCTTAGGCTAGGGCACCCCTTGACTTAGGCTAAGGCACCCCTAAGCTTAGGCTAAGGCCTGGGCTCCCTAGACTAAGTCTAGGGCAACCATAGGCTTAGGCTAAGGCTAGGGCTCCCCTAGCCTAACATTAGGGCACCCCTAGGATTAGGCTAGGGCACCCCTAGGCTTAGGCTAGTGCACCCCTAGAATTAGAGAAAGGCTAGGGCTCCCCTAGCCTAAGGCTAGGGCACCCATAGTCTTAGCCTACGGCACCCCTAGGCTTAGGCGAGGGCACGCCTAGGCTTAGACTAAGGCTAGGGCTCCCCTAGCCTAAGGCTAGGGCACCCTTAGGCTCAGGCTAGGGCACCCCTAGGCTTAGGCGAGGGCACCCTTAGGCTTAGGCTAGGGCACCCATAGGTTTAGGCTAGGGCAGCCCTAGGCTTATGCTAAGGTTAGGGCTCGCTTGCCTAAGGCTGGGGCACCCCTAGGCTAGGCCAAGGAACCCCTAGGCTTAGGCTTGGGCTCCCCTAGACTTAGGCTAGGGCACCCGTAGGCTTAGGCTAGGGCACTCTTAGGCTTAGGCTAGGGCACCCCTAGACTTAGGTTAGGGCACCCCTAGGCTTAGGCTAAGGCCAGGACTCCAATAGCCTATGGCTAGGGCACCCCTATGCTTAGGCTAGGGCACCCCTAGGCTAAGGCTAGGGCACTCCTAGGCTTACGTTAGGCCACCCCTATGCTTAGGCTAGGGCACCCCTATGCTTAGGCTAAGGCTAGGGCTCCCCTCGCCTAAGGCTAAGGCACCCCTAGGCTTAGGCTAGAGCACCCCTAGGCTTACGCTAGGGCACCCCTAGGCTTAGGCTAGGGCAACGCTAGGCTTAGGCTAAAGCTAGGGCTCCATTAGCCTAAGGTAGGGCACCCCTAGGCTTAGGTTAGGGCACCCCTAGGCTTAGGCTAGGGCACCCCTAGGCCTAGGCTAAGGCTAGGGCTCCCCTAGCCTAAGGCTAGGGCACCCTTAGGCTTAGGCTAGGGCACCCCTAGGCTTAGGCTAAGGCTAGGTCTTCCCTAGCCTAAAGCTAGGGCACCCCTAGGCTTAGGCTAGGGCAGCCCTAGGCTTAGGCTAGAGCTAGGGCTCGCCTAGCCTAAGGCTAGGGCACCCCTAGGCTCAGGCTATGTCCCCCTTGGCTTAGGCTAGGGCACCTCTAGGCTTAGGCTAGGACATCCCTTGGCTTAATCTAGGGCACCCCTAGGCTTAGGTTAGGGTACCGCTAGGCTTAGGCTAGGGAACCCCTAGGGCACCCCTAGACTTAGGCTAAGGCAACGGCTCCCCTAGCCTCAGGCTAGGGCACCCCTAGACTCAGGTTAGGGTACCCCTAGGCTTAGGCTCAGGCACCCCTAGGCTTAGGCTAGGGCACCCCTAGGCTTAGGTTAGGGCACCCCTAGGCTTAGGCTAGGGCACCCCTAGGCTTGGGCTAGGGCACCCCTAGGCTTAGGCTAGGGCACCCTTAGGCTTAGGCTAGGGCACCCCTAGGCTTAGGCTAAGGGTACGGCTCCCATAGCCTAAGGCTAGGGCACCCCTAGGCTCAGGCTATGGCACCACTAGGCTTTGGCTAAGGCACCCCTAGGCTAAGGCTAGGGCACCCCTAGGCTTAGGTTAGGGCACCCCTAGGTTTAGGCTAGGACACCCCTTGGCTTAGGCTAGGGCACCCCTAGGCTTAGGCTAGGGCACCCTTAGGCATAGGCTAAGGCACCCCTAGGCTTAGGTTAGTGCACCCCTAGGCTTAGGCTAGGGCACCCCTAGGCTTATGCTAAGGCAGGGGCAAGCCTAGCCTAAGGCTAGTGCAACCCTAGGCTTAGGCTAGGGCACCCCTAGGCTTAGGCTACGGCAACAATAGGCTTAGGCTAAGGCTCGGGCTCCCCTAGCCTAAGGTTAGGGCACCCCTAGGCTTAGGCAAGGGCACCTCTAGTCTTAGGCTAGGGCGCCCCCAGGATTAGGCTAAGGGTAGGGTTCCCCTAGCCTAAACCTAGGGCACTCCTAGGCTTAGGCAAGCGCACTCCTAGGCTTGGGCTTGGGCACCCCTAGGGTTAGGCTAAGGCTAGGTCTCCCATAGCATAAGGCTAGGACACCCCTAGGCTTAGGCTCAGGCACCCCTAGGCTTAGGCTAGGGCACCCCTAGGCTTAGGCTAGGGCACCCTTAGGCTTAGGCTAGGGCACCCCTAGGCTTAGGCTAAGGGTACGGCTCCCATAGCCTAAGGCTAGGGCACCCCTAGGCTCAGGCTCAGGCACCCCTAGGCTTAGGCTAGGGCACCCCTAGGCTTAGGTTAGTGCACCCCTAGGCTTAGTCTAGGGCACACCTAGGCTTAGGATAAGGCTGGGGCAAGCCTAGCCTAAGGCTAGGGCAACCCTAGGCTTAGGCTAGGGCACCCCAAGGCTTAGGCTAGGGCACACCTAGGCTTAGGCTACGGCAACCATAGGCTTAGGCTAAGGCTCGGGCTCCCCTAGCCTAAGGTTAGGGCACCCCTAGGCTTAGGCAAGGGCACCTCTAGTCTTAGGCTAGGCGCCCCTAGGATTAGGCTAAGGCTAGGGTTCCCCTAGCCTAAAGCTAGGGCACTCCTAGGCTTAGGCTAGGGCACTCCTAGGCTCGGGCTAGGGCACCCCTAGGCTTAGGCTAAGGCTAGGTCTCCCGTAGCATAAGGCTAGGACACCCCTAGGCTTAGGCTCAGGCACCACTAGGCTTAGGCTAGGGCACCCCTTGACTTAGGCTAGGGCACCCCTAAGCTTAGGCTAAGGCCTGGGCTCCCTAGACTACGTCTAGGGCAACCATAGGCTTAGGCTAAGGCTAGGGCTCCCCTAGCCTAACGTTAGGGCACCCCTCGGATTAGGCTAGGGCACCCCTAGGCTTAGGCTAGTGCACCCCTAGGCTTAGACTAAGGCTAGGGCTCCCCTAGTCTAAGGCTAGGGCACCCATAGTCTTAGCCTACGGCACCCCTAGGCTTAGGCGAGGGCACGCCGAGGCTTAGACTAAGGCTAGGGCTCCCCTAGCCTAAGGCTAGGGCATCCTTAGGCTTAGGCTAGGGCACCCCTAGGCTTAGGCGAGGGCACCCTTAGGCTTAGGCTAGGGCAGCCATAGGTTTAGGCTAGGGCAGCCCTAGGCTTATGCTAAGGCTAGGGCTCGCCTAGCCTAAGGCTAGGGCACCCCTAGGCTAGGCCAAGGAACCCCTTGGCTTAGGCTAGGGCACCCCTAGACGTAGGCTAGGGCACCCGTAAGCTTAGGCTAGGGCACTCCTAGGTTTGGCTAGGGCACCCCTAGACTTAGGTTAGGGCACCCCTAGGCTTAGGCTAATGCCAGGGCTCCAATAGCCTATGGCTAGGGCACCCCTAGGCTTAGGCTAGGGCACCCCTAGGCTAAGGCTAGGGCACTCCTAGGCTTAGGTTAGGGCACCCCTAGGCTTAGGATAGGGCACCCCTAGGCTTAGGCTAGAGCACCCCTAGGCTTACGCTAGGGCACCCCTAGGCTTAGGCTAGGGCAACCCTAGGTTTAGGCTAAAGATAGGGCTCCCCTAGCCTAAGGCTAGGGCACCCTTAGGCTTAGGCTAGGGCACCCCTAGGCTTAGGCTAATGCTAGGTCTCCCCTAGCCTAAAGCTAGGGCACCCCTAGGCTTAGGCTAGGGCACCCTTAGGGTTAGGCTAAGGCACCCCTAGGCTTAGGTTAGTGCACCCCTAGGCTTAGTCTAGGGCACACCTAGGCTTAGGATAAGGCTGGGGCAAGCCTAGCCTAAGGCTAGGGCAACCCTAGGCTTAGGCTAGGGCACCCCAAGGCTTAGGCTAGGGCACACCTAGGCTTAGGCTACGGCAACCATAGGCTTAGGCTAAGGCTCTGGCTCCCCTAGCCTAAGGTTAGGGCACCCCTAGGCTTAGGCAAGGGCACCTCTAGTCTTAGGCTAGGCGCCCCTAGGATTAGGCTAAGGCTAGGGTTCCCCTAGCCTAAAGCTAGGGCACTCCTAGGCTTAGGCTAGGGCACTCCTAGGCTCGGGCTAGGGCACCCCTAGGCTTAGGCTAAGGCTAGGTCTCCCGTAGCATAAGGCTAGGACACCCCTAGGCTTAGACTCAGGCACCACTAGGCTTAGGCTAGGGCACCCCTTGACTTAGGCTAGGGCACCCCTAAGCTTAGGCTAAGGCCTGGGCTCCCTAGACTACGTCTAGGGCAACCATAGGCTTAGGCTAAGGCTAGGGCTCCCCTAGCCTAACGTTAGGGCACCCCTCGGATTAGGCTAGGGCACCCCTAGGCTTAGGCTAGTGCACCCCTAGGCTTAGACTAAGGCTAGGGCTCCCCTAGTCTAAGGCTAGGGCACCCATAGTCTTAGCCTACGGCACCCCTAGGCTTAGGCGAGGGCACGCCTAGGCTTAGACTAAGGCTAGGGCTCCCCTAGCCTAAGGCTAGGGCACCCTTAGGCTTAGGCTAGGGCACCCCTAGGTTTAGGCGAGGGCACCCTTAGGCTTAGGCTAGGGCAGCCATAGGTTTAGGCTAGGGCAGCCCTAGGCTTATGCTAAGGCTAGGGCTCGCCTAGCCTAAGGCTAGGGCACCCCTAGGCTAGGCCAAGGAACCCCTTGGCTTAGGCTAGGGCACCCCTAGTCGTAGGCTAGGGCACCCGTAAGCTTAGGCTAGGGCACTCCTAGGTTTGGCTAGGGCACCCCTAGAGTTAGGTTAGGGCACCCCTAGGCTTAGGCTAATGCCAGGGCTCCAATAGCCTATGGCTAGGGCACCACTAGGCTTAGGCTAGGGCACCCCTAGGCTAAGGCTAGGGCACTCCTAGGCTTAGGTTAGGGCACCCCTAGGCTTAGGATAGGGCACCCCTAGGCTTAGGCTAGAGCACCCCTAGGCTTACGCTAGGGCACCCCTAAGCTTAGGCTAGGGCAACCCTAGGTTTAGGCTAAAGCTAGGGCTCCCCTAGCCTAAGGCTAGGGCACCCTTAGGCTTAGGCTAGGGCACCCCTAGGCTTAGGCTAAGGCTAGGGCTCCCCTAGCCTAAGGCTACGGCACCCCTAGGCTCAGGCTAAGGCACCCCTACGCTTAGGCTTGGGCATCCCTAGGCTTAGGCTAGTGCATCCCTATGCTTAGGCTAGTGCATCCCTAGGCTTAGGCTAAGGCTCGGGCTCCCCTAGCCTAAGGTTAGGGCACCCCTAGCCTTAGGCAAGGGCACCTCTAGTCTTAGGCTAGGGCGCCCCTAGGATTAGGCTTAGGCTAGGGTTCCCCTAGCCTAAAGCTAGGGTACTCCTAGGCTTAGGCTAGGGCACTCCTAGGCTTGGGCTAGGGCACCCCTAGGCTTAGGCTATGGCTAGGTCTCCCGTAGCATAAGGCTAGGACACCCCTAGGCTTAGGCTCAGGCACCCCTAGGCTTAGGCTAGGGCACCCCTAGGCTTAGGCTAGGGCACCCTTAGGCTTAGGCTAGGGCACCCCTAGGCTTAGGCTAGGGCACCCCTAGGCTTAGGCTAGGGCACCCTAAGGCTTAGGCTAGGGCACCCCTAGGCTTAGGCTAAGGGTACGGCTCCCATAGCCTAAGGCTAGGGCACCCCTAGGCTCAGGCTATGGCACCACTAGGCTTAGGCTAGGGCACCCCTTTACTTAGGCTAGGGCACCCCTAAGCTTAGGCTAAGGCCTGGGCTCCCTAGACTAAGTCTAGGGCAACCATAGGCTTAGGCTAAGGCTAGGGCTCCCCTAGCCTAACGTTAGGGCACCCCTAGGATTAGGCTAGGGCACCCCTTGGATTAGGCTAGTGCACCCCTAGGCTTAGACTAAGGCTAGGGCTTCCCTAGCCTAAGGGTAGGGCACCCATAGTCTTAGCCTACGGCACCCCTTGGCTTAGGCAAGGGCACGCCTAGGCTTAGACTAAGGCTAGGGCTCCCCTAGCCTAAGGCTAGGGCACCCTTAGGCTTAGGCTAGGGCACCCCTAGGCTTAGGCGAGGGCACCCTTAAGCTTAGGCTAGGGCACCCATAGGTTTAGGCTAGGGCAGCCCAAGGCTTATGCTAAGGCTAGGGCTCGACTAGCCTAAGTCTGGGGCACCCCTAGGCTAGGCCAAGGAACCCCTTGGCTTAGGCTAGGGGACCCCTAGACTTAGGCTAGGGCACGCGTAAGCTTAGGCTAGGGCACTCCTAGGTTTGGCTAGGGCACCCCTAGACTTACGTTAGGGCACCCCTAGGCTTAGGCTAATGCCAGGGCTCCAATCGCCTATGGCTAGGGCACCCCTAGGCTTAGGGTAGGGCACCCCTAGGCTAAGGCTAGGGCACTCCTAGGCTTAGGTTAGGGCACCCCTAGGCTTAGGATAGGGCACCCCTATGCTTAGGCTAAGGCTAGGGCTCCCCTAGCCTAAGGCTAGGGCACCCCTAGGCTTAGGCTAGAGCACTCCTATGCTTACGCAAGGGCACCCCTAGGCTTAGGCTAGGGCAACCCTAGGCTTAGGCTAAAGCTAGGGCTCCCCTAGCCTAAGGCTAGGGCACCCCTAGGCTTAGGTTAGGGCACCCGTAGGCTTAGGCTAGGGCACCCCTAGGCTTGGGCTAGGGCACCCCTAGTCTTAGGCTAGGGCACCCTTAGGTTTGGGCTAGGGCACCCCTAGGCTTAGGCTAAGGGTACGGCTCCCATAGCCTAAGGCTAGGGCACCCCTAGGCTCAGGCTATGGCACCACTAGGCTTTGGCTAAGGCACCCCTAGGCTAAGGCTAGGGCACCCCTAGGCTTAGGTTAGGGCACCCCTAGGTTTAGGCTAGGACACCCCTTGGCTTAGGCTAGGGCACCCCTAGGCTTAGGCTAGGGCACCCTTAGGCATAGGCTAAGGCACCCCTAGGCTTAGGTTAGTGCACCCCTACGCTTAGGCTAGGGCACCCTAGGCTTATGCTAAGGCACCACTAGGCTTTGGCTAAGGCACCCCTAGGCTAAGGCTAGGGCACCCCTAGGCTTAGGTTAGGGCACCCCTAGTTTTAGGCTAGGACACCCCTTGGCTAAAGCTAGGGCTCCCCTAGCCTAAGGCTAGGGCACCATTAGGCTTAGGCTAGGGCACCCCTAGGCTTAGGCTAATGCTAGGTCTCCCCTAGCCTAAAGCTAGGGCACCCCTAGGCTTAGGCTAGGGCAGCCCTAGGCTTAGGCTAAGGCTAGGGCTCGCCTAGCCTAAGGCTAGGGCACCCCTAGGCTCAGACTATGGCACCCCTCGGCTTAGGCTAGGGCACCCCTAGGCTTAGGCTAGGACATCCCTTGACTTAGGCAAGGGCACCCCTAGGCTTAGGCTAGGGCACCGCTAGGCTTAGGCTAGGGCACCCCTAGGGCACCCCTAGACTTAGGCTAAGGCAACGGCTCCCCTAGCCTCAGGCTAGAGCACCCCTAGACTCAGGCTAGGGTACCCCTAGGCTTAGGCTAGGGCAATCCTAGGCTTAGGCTCAGGCTAGGGCTCCCCTAGCTTTAGGCAAGGTCACCCAAAGGCTTAGACTAAGGCTAGGGCTCCCCTAGCCTAAGGCTACGGCACCCCTAAGCTCAGGCTAAGGCACCCCTAGGCTTGGGCTAAGGCTAGGGTTCCCCTAGCCTAAGGCTAGGGCACCCTTAGGCTTAGGCTAGGGCACCCCTAGGCTTAGTCTAGGGCAATCCTAGGCTTAGGCTAAGGCTAGGGCTCCCCTAGCCTCAGGCTAGGGCACCCCTATGCTTAGTCTAAGGCAACCCTAAGTTTAGGCTAGGGCATCCCTAGGCTTAGGCTATGGCTTCGGTTACCCTAGCCTAAAGCTAGGGCACCCCTAGGCTCAGGCTATGGCACTCCTAGACTCAGGCTAGGGCACCCCTACGCTTAGGCTAAGGCACCCTTAGGCTTAGGAAAAGGCTAGGGTTCCCCTAGCCTATGGCTAGGGCACCCCTAGGCTTAGGCTAGGGCACCCATACTTTTAGGCTACGGCACTCCTAGGCTTAGGCTAGGGCACCCCTAGGCTTGGGCTAAGGCTAGGGCTCCACAAGCCTAAGGCTAGGGCACCCTTAGGCTTAGGCTAGGGCACCCCTAGGCTTAGGCTAGGGCAATCCTAGGCTTAGGGTAAGGCTAGGGCTCCCCTAGCCTCAGGTTAAGGCACCCCTATGATTAGTCTAAGGCAACCCTAAATTTAGGCTAGGGCACCCCTAGGCTTAGGCTATGGCTTCGGTTACCCTAGCCTAAAGTTAGGGCACCCCTAGTCTCAGGCTATGGCACCCGTAGACTCAGGCTTAGGCACCCCTAGGCTTAGGAAAAGGCTAGGGTTCCCCTAGCCTAAGGCTAGGGCACCCCTAGGCTTAGGCTAGGGCACCCCTAGGCTTAGGCTAAGGCTAGGGCTCCCCTAGCCTAAGGTTAGGGCACCCCTAGGCTTAGGCTAGGGCACCCCTAGGCTTAGGCTAGGGCAACCCTAGGCTTAGGTTAAAGCTAGTGCTCCCCTAGCCTAAGGCTAGGGCACCCCTAGGCTTAGGCTAGGGCACCCCTAGGTTTAGGCTAGGGCACCCCTAGGCCTAGGCTAAGGCTAGGGCTCCCCTAGACTAAGGCTAGGGCACCCCTAGGCTTAGGCTACGGCACCCCTGGGCTCAGGCTAGGGCACCCCTAGGCTTAGGCTAGGGCAACCCTAGGCTCATGCTAAAGCTAGGGCTCCCCTAGCCTAAGGCTAGGGCACCCCTAGGCTTAGGCTATGGCACCCCTCAGCCTTGGCTAAGGCTAGGGCTCCGCTAGCCTAAGGATAGGGCACCCCTAGGCTTAGGCTAGGACACCCCTAGGCTTAGGCTAGGGCACCCCTAGGCTTAGGCTAAGGCTAGGGAACCCCTAGGCTTAGGCTAAGGCTAGGGCTCCCCTAGCCTAAAGCTATGGCACCCCTATGCTTAGGCTAGGGCACCCCTAGTCTTAGGCTAGGACACCCCTTGGATTAGGCTAAGGAACACCTAGACTTAGGCTAGGGCACCGCTAGGCTTAGGCTAGGGCACCCCTAGGCTTAGGCTATGGCACCCCTAGGCTTAGGCTAGGACATCCCTTGGCTTAGCCTAGGTCACCCCTAGGCTTAGGCTAGGGCACCGCTAGGCTTAGGCTAGGACACCCCTAGACTTAGGCTAAGGCAACGGCTCCCCTAGCCTCAGGATAGGGCACCCCTAGACTCAGGCTAGGGCACCCCTAGGTTTAGGCAAGGGCACCCCAAGGCTTAGGCTAAGGCTAAGGCTCCCCTAGCCTAAGGCTAGGGCACCCATAGGCTCAGGGTAGGGCACCCCAACGCTTAGGCTTGGGCATCCCTAGGCTTAGGCTAGTGCATCCCAAGGCTTAAGCTAAGGCTACGGCTACCCTAGCCTCAGGCTAGTGCACCCCTAGACTCAGGCTACGGCACCCCCAGGCTTAGGGTAGGGCAATCCTAGGCTTAGGCTAAGGCTAGGTCTCGCCTACCGTAAGGCTAGATCTCCCCTAGGCTTAGGCTAGGGCACCCCTAGGGTTAGGCTGGGGCACCCCTAGACTTAGTTTAGGGCACCACAAGGCTTAGGCTAAGGCAAGGGCTCCTCTAGCCTAAGGCTAGGGCACCCCTAGGCTTAGGCTAGGACACCCATAGGCTTAGGCTAGGGCACCCCTAGCCTTAGGCTAGGACATCCCTAGGCTTAGGCTAAGGCCAGGGGCTCCAATAGCCTATGGCTAGGGCACCCCTAGGCTTAGGCTAGGACACCCCTAGGCTTAGGCTAGGGCACCCTTAGGCTTAGGCTAGGGAAACCCTAGACTTAAGCTAAAGCTAGGGCTCCCCTAGCCTAAGGCTAGGGCACCCCTTGACTTAGGCTAGGGCACCCCTAGGCTTAGGCTAGGGCACCCCTAGGCCTAGGCTAAGGCTAGGGCTCCCCTAGCCTAAGGCTAGGGCACCCCTAGGCTTAGGCTAGGGCAGCCCTAGGCTTAGGCTAAGGCTCGGTCTCCCCTAGCCTAAGGCTAGGGCACCCCTAGGCTTAGGCTAGGGCAGCCCTAGGCCTAGGCTAAGGATAAGGCTCCCCTAGCCTAAGGCTAGGGCACCCCTAGGATTAGGCTCGGGTACCCCTAGGCTTAGGCTAGGGCACCCCTAGGCTTGGGCTAGGGCACCCCTAGTCTTAGGCTAGGGCACCCTTAGGTTTGGGCTAGGGCACCCCTAGGCTTAGGCTAAGGGTACGGCTCCCATAGCCTAAGGCTAGGGCACCCCTAGGCTCAGGCTATGGCACCACTAGGCTTTGGCTAAGGCACCCCTAGTCTAAGGCTAGGGCACCCCTAGGCTTAGGTTAGGGCACCCCTAGGTTTAGGCTAGGACACCCCTTGGCTTAGGCTAGGGCACCCCTAGGCTTAGGCTAGGGCACCCTTAGGCATAGGCTAAGGCACCCCTAGGCTTAGGTTAGTGCACCCCTAGGCTTAGGCTAGGGCACCCTAGGCTTATGCTAAGGCACCACTAGGCTTTGGCTAAGGCACCCCTAGGCTAAGGCTAGGGCACCCCTAGGCTTAGGTTAGGGCACCCCTAGGTTTAGGCTAGGACACCCCTTGGCTAAAGCTAGGGCTCCCCTAGCCTAAGGCTAGGGCACCCTTAGGCTTAGGCTAGGGCACCCCTAGGCTTAGGCTAATGCTAGGTCTCCCCTAGCCTAAAGCTAGGGCACCCCTAGGCTTAGGCTAGGGCAGCCCTAGGCTTAGGCTAAGGCTAGGGCTCGCCTAGCCTAAGGCTAGGGCACCCCTAGGCTCAGACTATGGCACCCCTCGGCTTAGGCTAGGGCACCCCTAGGCTTAGGCTAGGACATCCCTTGACTTAGGCTAGGGCACCCCTAGGCTTAGGCTAGGGCACCGCTAGGCTTAGGCTAGGGCACCCCTAGGGCACCCCTAGACTTAGGCTAAGGCAACGGCTCCCCTAGCCTCAGGCTAGAGCACCCCTAGACTCAGGCTAGGGTACCCCTAGGCTTAGGCTAGGGCAATCCTAGGCTTAGGCTCAGGCTAGGGCTCCCCTAGCTTTAGGCAAGGTCACCCAAAGGCTTAGACTAAGGCTAGGGCTCCCCTAGCCTAAGGCTACGGCACCCCTAAGCTCAGGCTAAGGCACCCCTACGCTTAGGCTTGGGAATCCATAGGCTTAGGCTAGTGCATCCCTAGGCTTAGGCTAAGGCTACGGCTACCCTAGCCTCAGGCTAGTGAACCCCTAGACTCAGGCTATGGCACCACTAGGCTTAGGGTAGGGCAATCCTAGGCTAGACTATCGCTAGGGCTCCCCTAGCCTCAGGCTAGGGCAACCGTATGCTCAGGCTAGGGCACCCCTAGGTTCAGGCTAGGGCACCCCTAGGCTTAGGCTAGGGCACCCCTAGGCGTAGGCTAAGGCTAGGGCTCCCCTAGCCTCAGGCTAGGGCACCCCTAAGCTTAGGCTAGGACATCCCTTGGCTTAGGCTAGGGCACCCCTAGGCTTAGGCTAGGGTACCGCTAGGCTTAGGCTAGGGCACCACTAGGGCACCCCTAGACTTAGGCTCAGGCAACGGCTCCCCTAGCCTCAGGCTAGGGCACCCCTAGACTCAGGCTAGGGCTCCCCTACCCTAAGGCTAGAGCACCCCTAGGCTTAGGCTAGGGAACCCCGAGGCTTAGGCTAAGGCACCCCTAGGCTTAGGCTAGGGCACCTCTAGGCTTAGGCTAGGGCGCCCGTAGGTATAGGCTAAGGCTAGGGCTCCCCTTGCCTAAAGCTAGGGCACTCCTAGGCTTAGGCTAGGGCACTCCTAGGCTTAGGCTAGGGCACCCCTAGGCTTAGGCTAAGGCTAGGTCTCCCGTAGCATAAGGCTAGGACACCCCTAGGCTTAGGCTCAGGCACCCCTAGGCTTAGATTGGGCACCCATAGGCTTAGATTAGGGCTCCCCTAGGCTTAGGCTAGGGCACCCCTAAGCTTAGGGTAAGGCTAGGGCTCCCCAAGCCTAAGGCTAGGGCACCCTTAGGCTTAGACTAGGGCACCCCTAGGCTTAGGCTAAGGCTAGGGTTCCCCTAGCCTAAGGCTAGGGCACCCTTAGGCTTAGGCTAGGGCACCCCTAGGCTTAGTCTAGGGCAATCCTAGGCTTAGGCTAAGGCTAGGGCTCCCCTAGCCTCAGGCTAGGGCACCCCTATGCTTAGTCTAAGGCAACCCTAAGTTTAGGCTAGGGCATCCCTAGGCTTAGGCTATGGCTTCGGTTACCCTAGCCTAAAGCTAGGGCACCCCTAGGCTCAGGCTATGGCACTCCTAGACTCAGGCTAGGGCACCCCTACGCTTAGGCTAAGGCACCCTTAGGCTTAGGAAAAGGCTAGGGTTCCCCTAGCCTATGGCTAGGGCACCCCTAGGCTTAGGCTAGGGCACCCATACTTTTAGGCTACGGCACTCCTAGGCTTAGGCTAGGGCACCCCTAGGCTTGGGCTAAGGCTAGGGCTCCACAAGCCTAAGGCTAGGGCACCCTTAGGCTTAGGCTAGGGCACCCCTAGGCTTAGGCTAGGGCAATCCTAGGCTTAGGCTAAGGCTAGGGCTCCCCTAGCCTCAGGTTAAGGCACCCCTATGATTAGTCTAAGGCAACCCTAAATTTAGGCTAGGGCACCCCTAGGCTTAGGCTATGGCTTCGGTTACCCTAGCCTAAAGTTAGGGCACCCCTAGTCTCAGGCTATGGCACCCGTAGACTCAGGCTTAGGCACCCCTAGGCTTAGGAAAAGGCTAGGGTTCCCCTAGCCTAAGGCTAGGGCACCCCTAGGCTTAGGCTAGGGCACCCCTAGGCTTAGGCTAAGGCTAGGGCTCCCCTAGCCTAAGGTTAGGGCACCCCTAGGCTTAGGCTAGGGCACCCCTAGGCTTAGGCTAGGGCAACCATAGGCTTAGGCTAAAGCTAGTGCTCCCCTAGCCTAAGGCTAGGGCACCCCTAGGCTTAGGTTAGGGCACCCCTAGGTTTAGGCTAGGGCACCCCTAGGCCTAGGCTAAGGCTAGGGCTCCCCTAGACTAAGGCTAGGGCACCCCTAGGCTTAGGCTACGGCACCCCTGGGCTCAGGCTAGGGCACCCCTAGGCTTAGGCTAGGGCAACCCTAGGCTCATGCTAAAGCTAGGGCTCCCCTAGCCTAAGGCTAGGGCACCCCTAGGCTTAGGCTATGGCACCCCTCAGCCTTGGCTAAGGCTAGGGCTCCGCTAGCCTAAGGATAGGGCACCCCTAGGCTTAGGCTAGGACACCCCTAGGCTTAGGCTAGGGCACCCCTAGGCTTAGGCTAAGGCTAGGGAACCCCTAGGCTTAGGCTAAGGCTAGGGCTCCCCTAGCCTAAAGCTATGGCACCCCTATGCTTAGGCTAGGGCACCCCTAGTCTTAGGCTAGGACACCCCTTGGCTTAGGCTAAGGAACACCTAGACTTAGGCTAGGGCACCGCTAGGCTTAGGCTAGGGCACCCCTAGGCTTAGGCTATGGCACCCCTAGGCTTAGGCTAGGACATCCCTTGGCTTAGCCTAGGTCACCCCTAGGCTTAGGCTAGGGCACCGCTAGGCTTAGGCTAGGACACCCCTAGACTTAGGCTAAGGCAACGGCTCCCCTAGCCTCAGGATAGGGCACCCCTAGACTCAGGCTAGGGCACCCCTAGGTTTAGGCAAGGGCACCCCAAGGCTTAGGCTAAGGCTAA
This sequence comes from Tenrec ecaudatus, assembly GCF_050624435.1. NCBI lineage: Eukaryota > Metazoa > Chordata > Mammalia > Afrosoricida > Tenrecidae > Tenrec > Tenrec ecaudatus. The sequence continues at coordinate 1,065,282 of NW_027457644.1, forward strand.
GGCTTCCCTAGCCTAAGGCTAGGGCACCCATAGGCTCAGGGTAGGGCACCCCTACGCTTAGGCTTGGGCATCCCTAGGCTTAGGCTAGTGCATCCCAAGGCTTAAGCTAAGGCTACGGCTACCCTAGCCTCAGGCTAGTGCACCCCTAGACTCAGGCTACGGCACCCCCAGGCTTAGGGTAGGGCAATCCTAGGCTTAGGCTAAGGCTAGGTCTCGCCTACCGTAAGGCTAGATCTCCCCTAGGCTTAGGCTAGGGCACCCCTAGGGTTAGGCTGGGGCACCCCTAGACTTAGTTTAGGGCACCACAAGGCTTAGGCTAAGGCAAGGGCTCCTCTAGCCTAAGGTTAGGGCACCCCTAGGCTTAGGCTAGGACACCCATAGGCTTAGGCTAGGGCACCCCTAGCCTTAGGCTAGGACATCCCTAGGCTTAGGCTAAGGCCAGGGCTCCAATAGCCTATGGCTAGGGCACCCCTAGGCTTAGGCTAGGACACCCCTAGGCTTAGGCTAGGGCACCCTTAGGCTTAGGCTAGGGAAACCCTAGACTTAAGCTAAAGCTAGGGCTCCCCTAGCCTAAGGCTAGGGCACCCCTTGACTTAGGCTAGGGCACCCCTAGGCTTAGGCTAGGGCACCCCTAGGCCTAGGCTAAGGCTAGGGCTCCCCTAGCCTAAGGCTAGGGCACCCCTAGGCTTAGGCTAGGGCAGCCCTAGGCTTAGGCTAAGGCTCGGTCTCCCCTAGCCTAAGGCTAGGGCACCCCTAGGCTTAGGCTAGGGCAGCCCTAGGCCTAGGCTAAGGATAAGGCTCCCCTAGCCTAAGGCTAGGGCACCCCTATGATTAGGCTCGGGTACCCCTAGGCTTAGGCTAGGGCACCCCTAGGCTTAGGCTCAGGCTAGGGTTCCCCTAGCCTAAGGTTAGGGCACCCCTAGTCTTAGGCTCAGGCACCCCTAGGCTTAGGCTAGGGCACCCCTAGGCTTAGGCTAGGGCACCCCTAAGCGTAGGCTAAGGCTAGGGCTCCCTAGACTATGTCTAGGGCAACCATAGGCTTAGGCTAAGGCTAGGGCTCCCCTAGCCTAACGGTAGGGCACCCCTAGATTAGGCTAGGACACCCCTACGCTTAGGCTTGTGTACCCCTAGGCTTAGACTAAGGCTAGGGCTCCCCTAGCCTAAGGCTAGGGCACCCGTAGTCTTAGCCTACGGCACCCCTAGGCTTAGGCTAGGGCACCCCTAGGCTTAGGCTAAGGCTAGGGCTCCCCTATCCTAAGGCTAGGGCACACTTAGGCTTAGACTAGGGCACCCCTAGGCTTAGGCTAGGGCACCCCTAGGCTTAGGCTAAGGCTAGGGTTCCCCTAGGCTAAGGCGATGGCACCCTTAGGCTTAGGCTAGGGCACCCCTAGGCTTAGTCTAGGGCAATCCTAGGCTTAGGCTAAGGCTAGGGCTCCCCTAGCCTCAGGCTAGGGCACCCCTATGCTTAGTCTAAGGCACCCCTAAGTTTAGGCTAGGGCAACCCTAGGCTTAGGCTAGGGCTCCCCTAGGCTTAGGCTTAGGCTAGGGCTCAACTAGCCTAAGACTAGGGCACCCCTAGGCTTAGGCTAGGGCACCCCTAGGCTTAGGCTAGGGCAACCCTAGGCTTAAGCTAGGGCACCCCTAGGCTTAGGCTAAGGCTAGGGCTCAACCAGCCTAAGGCTAGGGCACCCCTAGGCTTAGTCTAGGGCACCCCTAGGCTTAGGCTAGGGCACCCCTAGGCTTAGGCTAGGACACCCTTAGGCTTAGGCTAGGGCACCCCAAGGCTTAGGCTAAGGGTACGGCTCCCATAGAATAAGGCTAGGGCACCCCTAGGCTCGGGCTATGGCACCCCTAGGTTTCGGCTAGGGCACCCCTAGGCTAAGGCTAGGACACCCCTCGGCTTAGGTTAGGGCACCCCTAGGCTTAGGCTAGGACACCTTTTGGCTTAGGCTAGGGCACCCCTAGGCTTAGGCTAGGGCACTCTTAGGCTTAGGCTAAGGCACCCCTAGGCTTAGGTTAGTGCACCGCTAGGCTTAGGCTAGGGCAATCCTAGGCTTAGGCTAAGGCTAGGGCTCCCCTAGCCTCAGGCTAGGGCACCACTAGGCTCAGGCTATAGCACCCCTAGGCATAGTGTAGGGCACCCCTAGGTTCAGGCTAGGGCCCCCTTAGGCTTAGGCTAAGGCACCCCTAGGCTTAGGCAAGGGCGCCCATAGGTTTAGCCTAAGGCTAGGGCTCCCCTAGCCTAAAGCTAGGGCACTCCTAGGCTTAGGCTAGGGCACTCCTAGTCATGGGCTAGGGCACCCCTAGGCTTAGGATAAGGCTAGGTCTCCCGTAGCATAAGGCTAGGACACCCCTAGGCTTAGGCTCAGGCACCCCTAGGCTTAGGCTAGGGCACCCCTAGGCTTAGGCTAGGGCACCCCTAGACTTAGGCTAGGGCACCCCTAAGCTTAGGCTAAGGCTAGGGCTCCATAGACTATGTCTAGGGCAACCATAGCCTTAGGCTAAGGCTAGGGCTCCCCTAGCCTAACGTTAGGGCACACCTAGGATTAGGCTAGGACACCCCTAGGCTTAGGCTAGTGCACCCCTAGGCTTAGACTAAGGCTAGTGCTCCCCTAGCCTAAGGCTAGGGCACCCATAGTCTTAGCCTACGGCACCCCTAGGCTTAGGCTAGGGCACCCCTAGGCTTAGGCTAAGGCTAGGGCTCCCCTAGCCTAAGGCTAGGGCACCCTTAGGCTTAGGCTAGGGCAGCCCTAGGCTTAGGCTAGGGCACCCCTAGGCTTAGGTTAGGGCACCCCTAGGCTTAGGCTAAGGGTACGGCTCCCAAAGCCTAAGGCTAGGGCACCCCTAGGCTCAGGCTATGGCACCCCTAGGCTTAGGCTAGGGCACCCCTAGGCTAAGGCTAGGGCCTCCCTAACCTAAGTTTAGGGCACCCCTAGGCTTAGGCAAGGGCGCCCCTAGTTTTAGGCTAAGGCTAGGGTTCCCCTAGCCTAAAGCTAGGGCACTCCTAGGCTTAGGCTAGGGCACTCCTAGGCATGGGCTAGGGCACACGTAGGCTTAGATTAAGGCTAGGTCTCCCGTAGCATAAGGCTAGGACACCCCTAGTCTTAGGCTAGGGCACCCCTAGGCTTAGGCTAGGGCACCCCTAGGCTTAGGCTAGGGCACCCCTAAGCTTAGGCTAAGGCTAGGGCTCCATAGACTATGTCTAGGGCAACCATAGCCTTAGGCTAAGGCTAGGGCTCCCCTAGCCTAACGTTAGGGCACACCTAGGATTAGGCTAGGACACCCCTAGGCTTAGGCTAGTGCACCCCTAGGCTTAGACTAAGGCTAGTGCTCCCCTAGCCTAAGGCTAGGGCACCCATAGTCTTAGCCTACGGCACCCCTAGGCTTAGGCTAGGGCACCCCTAGGCTTAGGCTAAGGCTAGGGCTCCCCTAGCCTAAGGCTAGGGCACCCTTAGGCTTAGGCTAGGGCAGCCCTAGGCTTAGGCTAGGGCACCCCTAGGCTTAGGCTAGGGCACCCCTAGGCTTAGGCTAGGGCACCCCTAAGCGTAGGCTAAGGCTAGGGCTCCCTAGACTATGTCTAGGGCAACCATAGGCTTAGGCTAAGGCTAGGGCTCCCCTAGCCTAACGGTAGGGCACCCCTAGGATTAGGCTAGGACACCCCTAGGCTTAGGCTTGTGTACCCTTAGGCTTAGACTAAGGCTAGGGCTCCCCTAGCCTCAGGCTAGGCCACCCATAGTCTTAGCCTATGGCACCCCTAGGCTTAGGCTAGGGCACCCCTAGGCTTAGGCTAAGGCTAGGGCTCCCCTATCCTAAGGCTAGGGCACCCTTAGGCTTAGGCTAGGGCACCCCTAGGCTTAGGCTAGGGCACCCCTAGGCTTAGGCTAAGGCTAGGGTTCCCCTAGGCTAAGGCGAGGGCACCCTTAGGCTTAGGCTAGGGCACCCCTAGGCTTAGGCTAGGGCAGACCTAGGCTTAGGCTAAGGCTATGTCTCGCCTAGCCGAAGGCTACGGTACCCCAAGACGTAGGATAGGGCACCCCTAGGCTTAGGCTAGGGCACCCCTAGACTTAGGCTAAGACGGCGCCTCCCCTAGCCTAAGGCTAGGGTACCCCTAGGTTTAGGCTTGGGCACCCCTAGGCTTAGGATAGGGCACCCCTAGGCTTAGGCTAGGGCACCCCAAGGCTTAGGCTCAGGCTACGGCTCCCCTAGCCTCAGGCTAGGGCACCCCTAGACTCAGGCTATGGCACCCCTAGGCTTAGGCTAGGGCAATCCTAGGCTAGACTAACGGTAGGGCTCCCTTAGCCTCAGGCTAGGGCACCCCTAGTCTCAGGCTAGGGCACCTCTATACTCAGGCTATGGCATCCCTAGTCTTAGATTAGGGCACCCCTAGGCTTAGGGTAAGGCACCAATAGGCTTAGGCTAGGGCTCCCCTAGGCTTAGCCTAGGGCACCACTAGGCTTAGGCTAGGGCACCCCTAGGCTGAGCCTAGGGCACTCCTAGCCTTAGGCTAGGGCACCCCTAGACTTAGGCTAGGGCACCACTAGTCGTAGGCTAAGACTAGGGCTCCCCTAGCCTAATGCTAGTGCACCCCTAGGCTCAGGCTAGGCCACCCCTAGGCTTCGGCTAGGACACCCCTAGGCTTAGGTTAAGGCTAAGGCTCCCCTAGCCTAAGGCTTGGGCACCCCTAGGCTTAGGCTAGGGCACCCCTAGGCTTAGGCTAGGGCACCCCTAGGCTTAGGCTAAGTGTGCGGCTCCCCTAGCCTCAGGCTAGGGCACCCGTAGGCTCAGGCTACGGCACCCCTAGGCTCATGCTAGGGCAGCCCTAGGCTTAGGCTAGGGCACCCCTAGGCTTAGGCTAGGGCACCCCTAGGCTTAGGCAAAGGCTAGTGCTTCCCCAGCCCACGGCTAGGGCACCCCTACGCTCAGGCTAGGGCACCCGTAGGCTTAGGCTAGGGCACCCCTAGGCTTAAGCTAGGGCTCCCCTAGGTTTAGGCTAAGGCACCCCTAGGCTTAGGCTAAGGCTAGGGCTCCCCTAGCCTAAAGCTAGAGCACCCCTAGGCTTAGGCTGGGGCACCCCTAGGCTTAGGCTAGGGCAGACCTAGGCTTAGGCTAAGGCTATGTCTCGCCTAGCCGAAGGCTACGGTACCCCAAGACTTAGGATAGGGCACCCCTAGGCTTAGGCTAGGGCACCCCTAGACTTAGGCTAAGACGGCGCCTCCCCTAGCCTCAGTCTAGGGCACCCCAAGACTCAGGCTAAGGCACCCCAAGGCATAGCCTAGGGCAATCCTAGGCTTAGGCTAAGGCTGGGGCTCCCCTAGCCTCAGCCTAGGTCACCCCTATGCTTAGGCTAGGGCACCCCTAATTTTAGGCTAGGGCACTCCTAGGCTTAGGAAAAGGCTAGGGTTCCCCCAGCCTAAGGCTAGGGCATCCGTAGCCTAAGGCTAGGGCACCCCTAGGCTTAGGCTAGGGCACCCCTAGGCTTAGGCTAGGGCACCCCTAGGCTTAGGCTAGGGCACCCCTAGGCTTAGGCTAGGGCACCCCTAGGCTTAGGCTAGGGCACCCCTAGGCTTAGGCTAAGGCTAGATCTCCCCTAGCCTCAGGCTAGGGCACCCCTAGGCTTACGCTAGGGTACCCCTAAGCTTAGGCTAGGGCACCCCAAGGCTTAGGCTAAGGCTAGGGCTCCCCTAGCCTAAGGCTAGAGCACCCCTAGGCTTAGGCTAGAGCACCCCTAGGCTAAGGCTAGGGCAGCACTAGGCTTAGGCAAGGTCACCCATAACCTTAGGCTAAGGCTAGGGCTCCCCTTGGCTTAGGTTAGGGCCCCCCTTAGCGTAGGCTAGGGCACCCATAGGCTTAGTCTAGGGCACCCCTAGGCTTAGGCTAAGGCTAGGGCTCCCCCAGCCTAAGGCTAGGGCACCACTAGGCTTAGGCTAGGGCACGCTAGGCTTAGGCTAGGGAACACCTAGGCTTAGGCAAGGGCACCCCTAGGCTTAGGCTAGAGCAACCCTAGACTTAGGCTAAGGCTAGGACTCCCCTAGCCTAAGGCTACGGCACCCCTAGGCTCAGGCTAGGGCTCCCCTAGGCTTAGGCTAGGGCAACCCTAGGCTTAAGCTAAGGCTCCCCTAGGCTTAGGGTAGGAAACCCCTAGGCTCAGGCTAGGGCACCCCTGGGCTTAGTCTAGGGCACCCCTAGCCTTAGTCTAAGGCTAGGGCTCCCCTAGCCTCAGGCTAGGGCACCCTTAGGCTTAGGCTAGGCCATCCCTAGACTTAGGCTCGGGCACCCCTAGGCTTAGGCTATTTCTAGGGCTCCCCTAGCCTAAGGCTAGGGCACCCATAGGCTTAGGCTGGGGCACACCTAGGCTTAGGCTAGGGCAATCCTAGGCTTATGCTAAGGCAAGGGCTCCCCTAGCCTCAGGCTAAGGCACCCCTAGGCTCAGGCTTTGGCACCCCTAAGCTTAGACTAGGGCAACCCTAGGCTTAGGCTAAGGCTACGGGTCACCTAGCCTCAGGCTAGTGCACCCCTACACTCAGGATATGGCACCCCTAGGCTTAGCTAGGTCAATCCTAGGCTAGACTAACGCTAGGGCTCCCCTAGCCTCAGGCTAGTGCACCCTTAAGCTTAGGCTAGGGCTCCCCTAGGCTTAAGCTAGGGCACCCCTAGGCTTAAGCTAGGACTCCCCTAGGCTTAGGCTAAGGCTACGGCTCCCCTAGCCTAAGGCTGCTGCACACCTAGACTCAGTATATGGCACCCCTAGACTTAGCTAGGGCAATCCTAGGCTAGATTAACGCTAGGGCTCCCATAGCCTCAGGCTAGTGCACCCGTTGGCTCAGGCTAGGGCACCCTTGGCTCAGGCTAGGGCACCCCTACGCTCAGGCTAGGGCACCCCTAGGCTTAGGCTAAGGCTAGGGCTCCACTAGCCTCAGGCTACGGCACCCCTAGGCTTACACTAGGGCACCCCTAGGCTTAGGCTAGGGCACCCCTAGGCTTAGGCTAAGGCTAGGGCTCACCTAGCCTAAAGCTAGAGCACCCCTAGGCTTAGGCTAGGGCACTCCTAGGCTTAGGCTAAGGCCAGGGCTCCCCTAGCCTAAGGCTAGGGCACCCCTAGGCTTAGGCTAGGGCACCCCTGGGCTTAGGCTAAGGCTAGGGCTCCCCTAGCCTAAAGCTAGAGCACCCCTGGGCTTAGGCTAGGGCACCCCTAGGCTTAGGCTAAAGTTAGGGCTCCCCTAGCCTAAGACTAGGGCACCACTTGACTTAGCCTAGGGCATCCCTAGGCTTAGGCTAGGGCAGACCTACGCTTAGGCTAAGGCTAGGTCTCGCCTAGCCTAAGGCTAGGGCACCGCCAGGCTTAGACTAGGGCTCCCCTAAGCTTAGGCTAGGGAACCCCTAGACTTAGGCTAACGCACCCCTTGGCTTAGGCTAGGGCAATCCTAGGCTTAGGCTTATGCTAGGGCTCCCCTAGCCTCAGGCTAGGGCAACCCTATGCTTAGGTTAGGGCACCCCTAAGTTTAGGCTAGGGCACCCCTAGGCTTAGGCTATGGCTTCGGCTCCCATAGCCTAAGGCTAGGGCTCCCCTACCCTCAGCCTAGGGCAACCCTAGGCTTAAGCTAGGGCACCCCTAGGCTTAGGCTAGGGCACACCTAGGTTTAGGCTAGGGCACCCCTAGACTTAGGCTAAGGCAACGGCTCCTCTAGCCTCAGGCTACGTCACGCCAAGTCTCAGGCTATGGCACAGCTAGGCTTAGGCTAGGGTACCCCTAAGTTTAGCCTAGGGCACCCCTAGGCTTAGGCTATGGCTTCGGCTCCCCTAGCCTAAAGCTAGGGCGCCCCTAGGCTCAGGCTATGGCACCCCTATACTCAGGCTAGGGCTCCCCTACGCTTAGGCTAGGGCACCACTAGGCTTAGAAAAGGCTAGGGTTCCCCTAGCCTAAGGCTAGGGCACCCCTTGGCTTAGGTTACGGCACCCCTAGGCTAGGGCACCCCTAGGCTTAAGCTAGGGCAATCCTAGGCTAGACTAACGCTAGATCTCCCCTGGCCTCAGACTAGGGCACCCGTTGGCTCAGGCTAGGGCACCCCTACGCTCAGGCTAGGGCACCCCTAGGCTTAGGCTAGGGCACCCCTAGGCTTAGGCTAAGGCTAGGGCTGCCTAGCCTCAGGCTAGGTCACCCCTAGGCTTACGCTAGGACATCCCTAGGCTTAGGCTAAGGCACCCCTAGGCTTAGGCTAAGGCTAGGGCTCCCCTAGCCTAAAGCTAGAGCACCCCTAGGCTTAGGCTAGGGCACCCCTAGGCTTAGGCTAAGGCCAGGGCTCCCCTAGCCTAACGTTATGGCAACCCTAGGCTTAGGCTAGGGCACCACTAGGCATAGGCTAGGGCACCCCTAGGCTTAGGTTAGGGCATCCCTAGGCTTAGGCTATGGCACCCCTAGGCTTAGGTGAGGGCACCCCTAGGCTTAGGGTAGGGCACCCCTAGGCTAAGGCTAGAGCACCCCTAGTCTTAGAATAGGGCACCCCTAGGCTTAGGCTAAGGCTAGGGCTCCCTTAGCCTAAGGCTAGGGCACCCCTAGCCTTAGGATAGGGCAGCCCTAAGCTTAGGCTAGGGCACCCCTAGGCTTAGGCTAGGGCAGACCTACGCTTAGGCTACGGCACCCCTTGGCTTAGGAAAAGGCTAGGGTTACCCTAGCCTAAGGCTAGGGCACCCTTAGGCTTAGGCTGGGGGACCCCTAGGCTTAGGCTAGGGCACCCCTAGGCTTAAGCTAGGACTCCCCTAGGCTTAGAAAACTGCTCCCCTAGCCTCAGGCTAGTGCACCGCTTGACTCAGTATATGACACCCTTAGGCTTAGCAAGGGCAATCCTAGGCTAGACTAACGCTAGGGCTCCCCTAGCCTCAGGCTAGTGCACCCGTGGGCTCAGGCTAGGGAACCCCTACGCTCAGGCTAGGGCACCCCTAGGCTTAGGCTAGGGCACCCCTGGGCTTAGGCTAAGGCTAGGGCTCCCCTAGCCTAAAGCTAGAGCACCCCTGGGCTTAGGCTAGGGCACCCCTAGGCTTAGGCTAAAGTTAGGGCTCCCCTAGCCTAAGACTAGGGCACCACTTGACTTAGCCTAGGGCATCCCTAGGCTTAGGCTAGGGCAGACCTACGCTTAGGCTAAGGCTAGGTATCGCCTAGCCTAAGGCTAGGGCACCGCCAGGCTTAGACTAGGGCTCCCCTAAGCTTAGGCTAGGGCACCCCTAGACTTAGGCTAAAGCACCCCTTGGCTTAGGCTAGGGCAATCCTAGGCTTAGGCTTAGGCTAGGGCTCCCCTAGCCTCAGGCTAGGGCAACCCTATGCTTTGGTTAGGGCACCCCTAAGTTTAGGCTAGGGCACCCCTAGGTTTAGGCTATGGCTTCGGCTCCCATAGCCTAAGGCTAGGGTTCCCCTACCCTCAGGCTAGGGCAACCCTAGGCTTAAGCTAGGGCACCCCTAGGCTTAGGCTAGGGCACACCTAGGTTTAGGCTAGGGCACCCCTAGACTTAGGCTAAGGCAACGGCTCCTCTAGCCTCAGGCTACGTCACGCCAAGTCTCAGGCTATGGCACTGCTAGGCTTAGGCTAGGGTACCCCTAAGTTTAGCCTAGGGCACCCCTAGGCTTAGGCTATGGCTTCGGCTCCCCTAGCCTAAAGCTAGGGCACCCCTAGGCTCAGGCTATGGCACCCCTATACTCAGGCTAGGGCTCCCCTACGCTTAGGCTAGGGCACCACTAGGCTTAGAAAAGGCTAGGGTTCCCCTAGCCTAAGGCTAGGGCACCCCTTGGCTTAGGTTACGGCACCCCTAGGCTAGGGCACCCCTAGGCTTAAGCTAGGGCAATCCTAGGCTAGACTAACGCTAGGTCTCCCCTGGCCTCAGACTAGGGCACCCGTTGGCTCAGGCTAGGGCACCCCTACGCTCAGGCTAGGGCACCCCTAGGCTTAGGCTAGGGCACCCCTAGGCTTAGGCTAAGGCTAGGGCTCCCTAGCCTCAGGCTAGGTCACCCCTAGGCTTACGCTAGGACATCCCTAGGCTTAGGCTAAGGCACCCCTAGGCTTAGGCTAAGGCTAGGGCTCCCCTAGCCTAAAGCTAGAGCACCCCTAGGCTTAGGCTTGGGCACCCCTAGGCTTAGGCTAAGGCCAGGGCTCCCCTAGCCTAACGTTATGGCAACCCTAGGCTTAGGCTAGGGCACCACTAGGCATAGGCTAGGGCACCCCTAGGCTTAGGTTAGGGCATCCCTAGGCTTAGGCTATGGCACCCCTAGGCTTAGGTGAGGGCACCCCTAGGCTTAGGGTAGGGCACCCCTAGGCTAAGGCTAGAGCACCCCTAGTCTTAGAATAGGGCACCCCTAGGCTTAGGCTAAGGCTAGGGCTCCCTTAGCCTAAGGCTAGGGCACCCCTAGGCTTAGGATAGGGCAGCCCTAAGCTTAGGCTAGGGCACCCCTAGGCTTAGGCTAGGGCAGACCTACGCTTAGGCTACGGCACCCCTTGGCTTAGGAAAAGGCTAGGGTTACCCTAGCCTAAGGCTAGGGCACCCTTAGGCTTAGGCTGGGGGACCCCTAGGCTTAGGCTAGGGCACCCCTAGGCTTAAGCTAGGACTCCCCTAGGCTTAGAAAACTGCTCCCCTAGCCTCAGGCTAGTGCACCGCTTGACTCAGTATATGAAACCCTTAGGCTTAGCAAGGGCAATCCTAGGCTAGACTAACGCTAGGGCTCCCCTAGCCTCAGGCTAGTGCACCCGTGGGCTCAGGCTAGGGCACCCCTACGCTCAGGCTAGGGCACCCCTAGGCTTAGGCTAGGGCACCCCTGGGCTTAGGCTAAGGCTAGGGCTCCCCTAGCCTAAAGCTAGAGCACCCCTGGGCTTAAGCTAGGGCACCCCTAGGCTTAGGCTAAAGTTAGGGCTCCCCTAGCCTAAGACTAGGGCACCACTTGACTTAGCCTAGGGCATCCCTAGGCTTAGGCTAGGGCAGACCTACGCTTAGGCTAAGGCTAGGTATCGCCTAGCCTAAGGCTAGGGCACCGCCAGGCTTAGACTAGGGCTCCCCTAAGCTTAGGCTAGGGCACCCCTAGACTTAGGCTAAAGCACCCCTTGGCTTAGGCTAGGGCAATCCTAGGCTTAGGCTTAGGCTAGGGCTCCCCTAGCCTCAGGCTAGGGCAACCCTATGCTTTGGTTAGGGCACCCCTAAGTTTAGGCTAGGGCACCCCTAGGTTTAGGCTATGGCTTCGGCTCCCATAGCCTAAGGCTAGGGTTCCCCTACCCTCAGGCTAGGGCAACCCTAGGCTTAAGCTAGGGCACCCCTAGGCTTTGGCTAGGGCACACCTAGGTTTAGGCTAGGGCACCCCTAGACTTAGGCTAAGGCAACGGCTCCTCTAGCCTCAGGCTACGTCACGCCAAGTCTCAGGCTATGGCACTGCTAGGCTTAGGCTAGGGTACCCCTAAGTTTAGCCTAGGGCACCCCTAGGCTTAGGCTATGGCTTCGGCTCCCCTAGCCTAAAGCTAGGGCACCCCTAGGCTCAGGCTATGGCACCCCTATACTCAGGCTAGGGCTCCCCTACGCTTAGGCTAGGGCATCACTAGGCTTAGAAAAGGCTAGGGTTCCCCTAGCCTAAGGCTAGGGCACCCCTTGGCTTAGGTTACGGCACCCCTAGGCTAGGGCACCCCTAGGCTTAAGCTAGGGCAATCCTAGGCTAGACTAACGCTAGGTCTCCCCTGGCCTCAGACTAGGGCACCCGTTGGCTCAGGCTAGGGCACCCCTACGCTCAGGCTAGGGCACCCCTAGGCTTAGGCTAGGGCACCCCTAGGCTTAGGCTAAGGCTAGGGCTCCCTAGCCTCAGGCTAGGTCACCCCTAGGCTTACGCTAGGACATCCCTAGGCTTAGGCTAAGGCACCCCTAGGCTTAGGCTAAGGCTAGGGCTCCCCTAGCCTAAAGCTAGAGCACCCCTAGGCTTAGGCTAGGGCACCCCTAGGCTTAGGCTAAGGCCAGGGCTCCCCTAGCCTAACGTTATGGCAACCCTAGGCTTAGGCTAGGGCACCACTAGGCATAGGCTAGGGCACCCCTAGGCATAGGTTAGGGCATCCCTAGGCTTAGGCTATGGCACCCCTAGGCTTAGGTGAGGGCACCCCTAGGCTTAGGGTAGGGCACCCCTAGGCTAAGGCTAGAGCACCCCTAGTCTTAGAATAGGGCACCCGTAGGCTTAGGCTAAGGCTAGGGCTCCCTTAGCCTAAGGCTAGGGCACCCCTAGGCTTAGGATAGGGCAGCCCTAAGCTTAGGCTAGGGCACCCCTAGGCTTAGGCTAGGGCAGACCTACGCTTAGGCTACGGCACCCCTTGGCTTAGGAAAAGGCTAGGGTTACCCTAGCCTAAGGCTAGGGCACCCTTAGGCTTAGGCTGGGGGACCCCTAGGCTTAGGCTAGGGCACCCCTAGGCTTAAGCTAGGACTCCCCTAGGCTTAGAAAACTGCTCCCCTAGCCTCAGGCTAGTGCACCGCTTGACTCAGTATATGACACCCTTAGGCTTAGCAAGGGCAATCCTAGGCTAGACTAACGCTAGGGCTCCCCTAGCCTCAGGCTAGTGCACCCGTGGGCTCAGGCTAGGGCACCCCTACGCTCAGGCTAGGGCACCCCTAGGCTTAGGCTAGGGCACCCCTAAGCTTAGGCTAAGTCTAGGGCACCCCTACGCTTAGGCTAAAGCTAGGACTCCCCTTGCCTAAGGCTAGAGCACCCCTAGGCTTAGGCTAGGGCACCCCTATGCTTAGGCTACGGCACCCTAGGCTTAATCTAGGGCTCCCCTAGGCTCAGGCTATGGCACCCCTAGACTCAGGCTAGGGCACCCCTACACTTAGGCTAGGGCACACCTAGGCTTAGGAAAAGGCTAGGGTTCCCCTAGCCTAAGGCTAGGGCACCCCTTGGCTTAGGCTAGGGCACCCCTAGGCTTAGGCTAGGGCACCCCTAGGCTTAAGCTAGGGCTCCCCTATGCTTACGCTAAGGCAAGGATCCCCTAGCTTCAGGCTAGTGCACCCCTAGACTCAGGATATGACACCCCTAGGCTTAGCTAGGGAAATCCTAGGCTTAGGCTAAGGCTAGGGCTCCCCTATCCTAAGACTAGGGCGCCCCTAGGCTTAGGCTGGGGCATCCCTACGCTTAGCCTAGGGCAGACCTAGGCTTAGGCTAAGGCTAAGGCTCCCCTAGCCTCAGGCTAGGGCACCCCTAGGCTTACGCTAGGGCACCCCCAGGCTTAGGCTAGGGCACCCCTAGGCTTAGGCTAATGCTAGGGCTCCCCTAGCCTAAGGCTAGAGCACCTCTAGCCTAAGGCTAGGGCACCCCTAGGCTTACGCTAGGGCACCCCCAGGCTTAGGCTAGGGCACCCCTAGTCTTAGGCTAATGCTAGGGCTCCCCTAGCCTAAGGCTAGAGCACCTCTAGCCTAAGGCTAGGGCACCCCTAGGCATAGGCTAGGGCATCCCTAGGCTTAGGCAAGGGCAGACCTGGGCTTAGGCTAAGGATAGGTCTTGCCTAGCCTAAGGCTAGGGCACCCCTAGGCTTAGGCTAGGGCACCCCTGGGCTTAGGCTAAGGCTAGGGCTCCCCTAGCCTAAAGCTAGAGCACCCCTGAGCTTAGGCTAGGGCACCCCTAGGCTTAGGCTAAAGTTAGGGCTCCCCTAGCCTAAGACTAGGGCACCACTTGACTTAGCCTAGGGCATCCCTAGGCTTAGGCTAGGGCAGACCTACGCTTAGGCTAAGGCTAGGTCTCGCCTAGCCTAAGGCTAGAGCACCGCCAGGCTTAGACTAGGGCTCCCCTAAGCTTAGGCTAGGGCACCCCTAGGCTTAGGCTAATTCTAGGGCTCCCCTAGCCTAAGGCTAGGGCACCCATAGGCTTAGGCTAGGGCACACCTAGGCTTAGGCTAGGGCAATCCTAGGCTTAGGCTAAGGCTAGGGCTCCCCTAGCCTCAGGCTAAGGCACCCCTAGGCTCAGGCTTCGGCACCCCTAAGCTTAGACTAGGGCACCCCTAGGCTTAGACTAAGGCTACGGCTCACCTAGCCTCAGGCTAGTGCACCCCTACACTCAGGATATGGCACCCCTAGGCTTAGCTAGGGCAATCCTAGGCTAGACTAACGCTAGGGCTCCCATAGCCTCAGGCTAGGGCACCCTTGGCTCAGGCTAGGGCACCCCTACGCTCAGGCTAGGGCACCCCTAGGCTTAGGCTAGGGCACCCCTAGGCTTAGGCTAAGGCTAGGGCTCCACTAGCCTCAGGCTACGGCACCCCTAGGCTTACGCTAGGGCACCCCTAGGCTTAGGTTAGGGCACGCCTAGGTTTAGGCTAAGGCTAGGGCTCCCCTAGCCTAAAGCTAGAGCACCCCTAGGCTTAGGCTAGGGCACTCCTAGGCTTAGGCTAAGGCCAGGGCTCCCCTAGCCTAAGGCTAGGGCACCCCTAGGCTTAGGCTAGGGCACCCCTAGGCTTAGGCTAGGGCATCCCTAGGCTTAGGCTAGGGCAGACCTACGCTTAGGCTAAGGCTAGGTCTCGCCTAGCCTAAGGCTAGGGCACCCCCAGGCTTAGGCTAGGGCACCCCTAGGCTTAGGCTAGGGTACCCCTAGACTGAGGCTAAAGCAACGGCTCCCCTAGCCTCAGGCTAGGGCGCCCCACGACTCAGGCTAAGGCACCCCTTGGCTTAGGCAGGGCAATCCTAGGCTTAGGCTTAGGCTAGTGCTCCCCTAGCCTCAGGCTAGGGCAACCCTATGCTTAGGTTAGGGCACCCCTAAGTTTAGGCTAGGGCACCCCTAAGTTTAGCCTAGGGCACTCCTAGGCTTAGGAAAAGGCTAGGGTTCCCCTAGCCGAAGGCTAGGGCACCCCTAGCCGAAGGCTAGGGCACCCCTAGGCTTAGGCTAGGGCACCCCACGGCTTAGGCTAGGGCACCCCTAGGCTTAGGCTAGGGCACCCCTAGGCTTAGGCTAAGGCTAGAACTTCCCTAGCCATAGGCTAAGGCACCCCTAGGCTTATGCTAGGGTACCCCTAAGCTTAGGCTATGGCACCCCTAGGCTTAGGCTAAGGCTAGGGCTCCCCTAGCCTAAGGCTTAGAGCACCCCTAGGCTAAGGCAAGGGCAGCACTAGGCTTAGGCAAGGTCACCCATAACCTTATGCTAAGGCTAGAGCTCCCCTACCCTAAGGCGGGGGTACCCCTATGTTCAGGCTACGGCACCCCTAGGCTTTGGCTAGGGCACCCCTAGGCTTAGGCTAAGGCTATGGTTCCCCTAACCTAAGGCTGAGGCACCCCTAGGCTTAGGCTATGGCACCCCTAGCCTTAGGTTAGGGCCCCCCTTAGCGTAGGCTAGGGCACCCCTAGGCTTAGTCTAGGGCACCCCTAGGCTAAGGCTAAGGCTACGGCTCCCCTAGCCTAAGGCTAGGGCACCCCGAGGCTCAAGCTATGGCACCCCTAGTCTTAGGCTAGGGCACCCCTAGACTTAGGCTAGGACACCCCTATGGTTAGGCTAGGGCACCTCTAGGCTTAGGCTAAGACTAGGGCTCCCTTGCCTAAGGCTAGGGCACCCCTAGGCTTAGGCTAGGGCACCCCTAGGCTTAGGTTAGGGTACCCCTAGGCTTAGGCTAGGGCACCCCTAGGCTTAGGCTTGGGCATCCCTAGGCTTCGGATAGGGCACCCATAGGCTTAGGCTAAGGCTAGGGCACCCCTAGCCTTAGGCTAGGGCACCCCTAGGCTTAGGCTGGGGCACCCCTAGGCTTAGGGTAGGGCACCCCTAGGTTTAGGCTAGGGCACTCCTACGCTTAGGCTGGGGCACCGGTAGGCTTGGCTAAGGCCAGGGCTCCCCTAGATTAAGGCTAGGCACCCCAAGGCTTAGGCTAGGGCACCCCTTGGCTTAGGCTAGGGCAGACCTAGGCTTAGGCTTAGGCTAGGTCTCGCCTAGCCTAAGGCTAGGGTACCCCAAGACTTAGGCTAGGGCACCCCTAGGCTTAGGCTAGGGCACCCCTAGACTTAGGCTAAGGCAACGCCTCCCCTAGCCTCAGGCTAGGGCACCCCAAGACTCAGGCTAAGGCACCCCTAGGCTTAGCCTAGGGCAATCCTAGGCTTAGGCTAAGGCTAGGGCTCCCCTAGCCTCAGGCTAGCGCACCCCTATGCTTAGGCTAGGGCACCCCTAAGTTTAGGCTAGGGCACTCCTAGGCTTAGGAAAAGGCTAGGGTTCCCCTAGCCTAAGGCTAGGGCACCCCTAGCCGAAGTCTAGGGCACCCCTAGGCTTAGGCTACGGCACCCGTAGGCTTAGGCTAGGGCACCCCTAGGCTTAGGCTAGGGCATACCTAGGCTTAGGCTAGGGCAATCCTAGGCTAGACTAAGAGTAGGGCTCCCCTAGCCTCAGGCTAGGGCACCCCTAGTCTCAGGCTAGGGCACCTCTAGACTCAGGCTATGGCATCCCTAGTCTTAGGTTAGGGAACCCCTAGGCTTAGGCTAAGGCACCTCTAGGCTTAGACTAGGGCTGCCCTAGGCTTAGCCTAGGGCAACACTAGGCTCAGGCTAGGGCACCCCTAGGTTTAGGCTAGGGCACCCCTAGGCTTAGTCTAAGGCTAGAACTCCCCTAGCCTCAGGCTAGGGCACCCCTAGGCTTACGCTAGGGTGCCCCTAGGCTTAGGCTAGGGCACCCCAAGGCTTAGGCTAAGGCTAGGGCTCCCCTAGCCTAAGGCTAGAGCACCCCTAGGCTTATGCTAGAGCACCCGTAACTTAGGCCAGCGAACCCATAGCCTTAGGCTAAGGCTAGGGCTCCACTAGCCTAAGGCGAGGGCACCCCTATGTTCAGGCTAGGGCACCCCTAGGCTTAGGCTAGGGCACCCCTAGGCTTAGGCTAAGGTTATGGTTCCCCTAACCTAAGGCTGGGGCACCCCTAGGCTTAGGCTAGGGCACCCCTCGGCTTAGGCTAGGGCACCCCTAGGCGTAGGCTAGGACACCCCTAGGCTTAGGCTAGGGCACCCCTAGGCTAAGGCTAAGGCTAAGGCTACGGCTCCCCTATCCTAAGGCTAGGGCACCCCCAGGCTGAAGCTATGGCACCCCTAGGCTTAGGCTAGGGCACCCCTAGACTTAGGCTAGGACACCCCTATGGTTAGGCTAGGGCACCCCTAGGTTTAGTCTAAGGCCAGGGCTCCCTTGCCTAAGGCTAGGGCACTCCTAGGCTTAGGCTACCGCACCCCTAGGCTTAGGCTAGGGCACCCTAGGCTTAGGCTCAGGATACGGCTCCCCTAGCCTCAAGCTAGGGCACCCCTAGATTCAGGCTATGGCACCCCTTGGCTTAGGCTAGGGCAATCCTAGGCTACACTAAGGGTAGGGCTCCCCTAGCCTCAGGCTAGGGCACCCCTAGTCTCACGCTAGGGCACCTCTAGACTCAGGCTATGGCATCCCTAGTCTTAGGTTAGGGCACCCCTAGGCTTAGGCTAAGGCACCACTAGGCTTAGGCTAGGGCTCCCCTAGGCTTAGCCTAGGGCACCACGAGGCTTAGGCTAGGGCACCCCTAGACTTAGGCTAGGGCACCCCTAGTCGTAGGCTAAGACTAAGGCTCCCCTAGCCTAAGGCTAGGGCAACCCTACGCTAAGGCTAGGGCACCCCTAGGCTTAGGTTAATGCTAGGGCTCCCCAAGCCTAAGGCTAGGGCAACCGTACGCTAAGGCTAGGGCACCCCTAGGCTTAGGCTAGGGCACCCCTAGGCTTAGGTTAAGGCTAGGGCTCCCCTAGCCTCAGGCTAGGGCACCCCTATGCTTAGGCTAGGGCACTGCTAAATTTAGGCTAGGGCACCCCAAGACTCAGGCTAAGGCACCCCTAGGCTTAGCCTAGGGCAATCCTAGGCTTAGGCTAAAGCTAGGGCTCCCCAAAGCTCAGGCTAGGGCACCCCTATGCTTAGGCTAGAGCACCGCTAGGCTTAGGCCAGGGCACCCATAGCCTTAGGCTAAGGCTAGGGCTCCCATAGCCTAAGGCGAGGGCACCCCTATGCTCAGGCTAGGCCACCCCTAGACTTCGGCTATGACACCCCTAGACTTAGGTTAAGGCTAGGGCTCCCCTAGCCGAAAGCTTTTGGCACCCCTAGGCTTAGGCTAGGGCACCCCTTGGCTTAGGCTAGGACACCCCTATGGTTAGGCTAGGGCACCCCTAGGCTTAGGCTAAGGCCAGGGCTCCCTTGCCTAAGGCTAGGGCACTCCTAGGCTTAGGCTAGAGCACCCCTAGGCTTAGGCTTGGGCAACCCTAGGCTTAGGTTAGGGCACCCCTAGGCATAGGATAGGGCACCCCTAGGCTTAGGCTAAGGCTAGGGCCCGCCTAGCCTAAGGCTAGGGCACCCCTAGGCTTAGGCTGGGGCACACCTAGGCTTAGGCTAGGGCACCCCTAGGTTTAGGCTAGGGCACCCCTAGGCGTAGGCGAGGGAACCCCTAGCCTTAGGCTTGGGCGCCCCTAGGCTTAGGCTGGGGCACCCCTAGGCTTAGGCTAAGGCTAGGGCTCCCCTAGCCTTAGGCCAGGGCACCCCTAGGCTTAGGCTGGGGCACCCCTAGGCTTAGGCTCGGGCACCCCTAGGTTTAGGCTAGGGCACCCCTAGGCTTAGGCTTAGGCTAGGGCTCCCCCAGCCTTAGGCTAGGACACACCTAGGCTTAGGCTTGGGCAACCCTAGGCTTAGGGTAGGGCACCCCTAGGCTTAGGCTAGGACACCCCTAGGCTTAGGCTCAGGCTACGGCTCCCCTAGCCTCAGGCTTGGGAACCTCTAGACTCAGGCTATGGCACCCCTAGGCTTAGGCTAGGGCAATTCTAGGCTAGACTAAGGGTAGGGCTCCCCTAGCCTCAGGCTAGGGCACCCCTAGTCTCAGGCTAGGGCACCTCTAGACTAAGGCTATGGCATCCCTAGTCTTAGGTTAGGGCACCCCTAGACTCAGGCTATGGCACCCCTAAGCTTAGGCTAGGGCACCCCTAGGCTTAGGTTAGGGCACCCCTAGACTTAAGCTAGGGCACACCTAGGCTTAGGCTAGGGCACCCCTAGGCTTAGGATAGGGCACCCCTAGGCTTAGGCTAAGGCTAGGGCCCGCCTAGCCTAAGGCTAGGGCACCCCTAGGCGTAGGCGAGGGAACCCCTAGCCTTAGGCTTGGGCGCCCCAAGGCTTAGGCTGGGGCACTCCTAGGCTTAGGCTAAGGCTAGGGCTCCCCTAGCCTCAGGCTACGGCACCCCTAGCCTCAGGCTAGGGCACCCCTAGTCTCAGGCTAGGGCACCTCTAGACTCAGGCTGTGGCATCCCTAGTCTTAGGTTAGGGCACCCCTAGGCTTAGGCTCAGGCTACGGCTCCCCTAGCCTCAGGCTACGGCACCCCTAGCCTCAGGCTAGGGCACCCCTAGTCTCAGACTAGGGCACCTCTAGACTCAGGCTGTGGCATCCCTAGTCTTAGGTTAGGGCACTCCTAGACTTAGGCTAAGGCACCACTAGGCTTAGGCTAGGGCTCCCCTAGGCTTAGCCTAGGCACCACTAGGCTTAGGCTAGGGCACCCCTAGACTTAGGCTAGGGCACCCCTAGTCGTAGGCTAAGACTAGGGCTCCCCTAGCCTAAGGCTAGGGCACCCCTAGGCTCAGGCTAGGCCACCCCTAGACTTCGGCTATGACACCCCTAGACTTAGGTTAAGGCTAGGGCTCCCGTAGCCGAAAGCTTGGGCACCCCTAGGCTTAGGCTAGAGCACCCCTAGGCTTAGGCTAGGGCACCCCTAGGCTTAGGCTAGGGCACCCCTAGGCTTAGGATAACGCTGCAGCTCCCCTAGCCTCAGGCTAGGGCACCCGTAGGCTCAGGCTAGGGCACCCCTAGGCTCATGCTAGGGCAGCCCTAGTCTTAGGCTAGGGCACCCCTAGGCTTAGGCTAGGGCACCCCTAGGCTTAAGATAAGGCTAGGGCTCCCCTAGCCTCAGGCTAGGGCACCCCTATGCTTAGGCTAGGGCACCCCTAAGTTTAGGCTAGGGCACCCCAAGACTCAGGCTAAGGCACCCCTAGGCTTAGCCTAGGGCAATCCTAGGCTTAGGCTTAGGCTAGGGCTCCCCTAACCTCAGGCTAGGGCACCCCTATGCTTAGGCTAGAGCACCCCTAGGCTTAGGCTAGGGCACCCATAGCCTTAGGCTAAGGCTAGGGCTCCCATAGCCTAAGGCGAGGGCACCCCTATGCTCAGGCTAGGGCACCCCTAGGCTTAGGCTAGGGCACCCCTAGGCTTAGGCTAAGGCTATGGTTCCCCTAACCTAAGGCTGGGGCACCCCTAGGCTTAGGCTAGGGCACCCCTTTGCTTAGGCTAGGGCACCCCTAGGCGTAGGCTAGGGCACCCCTAGGCTTAGGCTAAGGCTAGGGCCCGCCTATCCTAAGGCTAGGGCACCCCTAGACTTAGGCTGGGGCACCACTAGGCTTAGACTAGGGCACCCCTAGGTTTAGGCTAGGGCACCCCTAGGCGTAGGCGAGGGAACCCCTAGCCTTAGGCTTGGGCGCCCCTAGGCTTAGGCTGGGGCACCCCTAGGCTTAGGCTAGGGCACCCCTAGGTTTAGGCTAGGGCACCCCTAAGCTTAGGCTTAGGCTAGGGCTCCCCTAGCCTAAGGCTAGGATACCCCTAGGCTTAGGCTTTGGCACCCCTAGGCTTAGGATAGGGCACCCCTAGGCTTAGGCTAGGGCACCCCTAGGCTTACGCTCAGGCTACGATTCCCCTAGCCTCAGGCTAGGGCACCCCTAGACTCAGGCTATGGCACCCCTAGGCTTAGGCTAGGGCAATCCTAGGCTAGACTAAGGGTAGGGCTCCCCTAGCCTCAGGCTAGGGCACCCCTAGTCTCAGGCTAGGGCACCTCTAGACTCAGGCTATGGCATCCCTAGTCTTAGGTTAGGGCACCCCTAAGCTTAGGCTAAGGCACCACTAGGCTTAGGCTAGGGCTGCCCTAGGCTTAGCCTAGGGCACCATTAGGCTTAGGCTAGGGCACCCCTAGACTTAGGCTAGGGCACCCATAGTCGTAGGCTAAGACTAGAGCTCCCCTAGCCTAAGGCTAGGGCACCCCTAGGCTCAGGCTAAGCCACCCTTAGGCTTCGGCTATGACACCCCTAGACTTAGGTTAAGGCTAGGGCTCCCGTAGCCTAAGGCTTGGGAACCCCTAGGCTTAGGCTAGGGCACCCCTAGGCTTAGGTTAGGGCACCCCTAGGCTTAGGCTAAGGCTGCGGCTCCCCTAGCCTCAGGCTAGGGCACCCGTATGCTCAGGCTAGGGCACCCCTAGGCTCATGCTAGGGCAGCCCTAGGCTTAGGCTAGTGCACCCCTAGTCTAAGGCTAAGGCTAGGGCTCCCCCAACCTAAGGCTAGGGCAACCCTACGCTCAGGCTAGGGCACCCCTAGGTTTAGGCTAGGGCACCACTAGGCTTAGGCTAAGGCTAGGGCTCCCCTAGCCTCAGGCTAGGGCACCCCTAAGTTTAGGCTAAGGCACCCCAAGACTCAGGCTAAGGCACCCCTAGGCATAGCCTAGGGCAATCCTAGGCTTAGGCTAAGGCTAGGGCTCCCCTAGCCTCAGGCTAGGGCACCCCTATGCTTAGGCTAGAGCACCCATAGGCTTAGGCCAGGGCACCCATAGCCTTAGGCTAAGGCTAGGGCTCCCCAAGCCTAAGGCGAGGGCACCCCTATGCTTAGGCTAGGGCACCCCTAGACTTAGGCAAAGGCACCCCTAGTGGTAGGCTAAGACTAGGGCTCCCCTAGCCTAAGGCTAGGGCACCCCTAGGCTCAGGCTAGGCCACCCCTAGGCTCAGGCTAGGGCACCCCTACGCTTATGCTAAAGCTAGGGCTCCCCTAGCCTAAGGCTAGGGCACCCCTAGGCTTAGGCTATGGCACCCCTCAGCCTTGGCTAAGGCTAGGGCTCCCCTAGCCTAAGGCTAGGGCACCCCTAGGCTTAGGCTAGGGCACCCCTAGGCTTAGGCTAGGGCACCCCTAGGCTTAGGCTAAGGCTAGGGATCCCCTGGCCTAAAGCTATGGCACCACTAGGCTTAGTCTAGGGCACCCCTAGTCTTAGGCTAGGACACCCCTTGGCTTAGGCTAAGGAACCCCTAGACTTAGGCTAGGGCACCGCTAGGCTTAGGCTAGGGCACCCCTAGGCTTAGGCTATGGCACCCCTAGGCTTAGGCTAGGACATCCCTTGGCTTAGGCTAGGGCACCCCTAGGCTTAGGCTAAGGCAACGGCTCCCCTAGCCTCAGGCTAGGGCACCCCTAGCCTCAGGCTAGGGCACCCCTAGGTTTAGGCAAGGGCACCCCAAGGCTTAGGCTAAGGCTAAGGCTCCCCAAGCCTAAGGCTACGGCACCCCTAGGCTCAGGGTAGGGCACCCCTACGCTTAGGCTTGGGCATCCCTAGGCTTAGGCTAGTGCATCCCTTGGCTTAGGCTAAGGCTACGGCTACCCTAGCCTCAGGCTAGTGCACCCCTAGACTCAGGCTATGGCACCCCCAGGCTTAGGGTTGGGCAATCCTAGGCTTAGGCTAAGGCTATGGCTCGCCTACCGTAAGGCTAGAGCACCCCTAGGCTTAGGCTAGGGCACCCGTAGGCTTAGGCTAGGGCACCCCTAGGCTTAGGCTGGGGCACCCCTAGACTTAGGTTAGGGCACCACAAGGCTTAGGCTAAGGCTCGGGCTCCTCTAGCCTAAGGCTAGGGCACCCCTAGGCTTAGGCTAGGACACCCCTAGGCTTAGGCTAGGGCACCCCTAGCATTAGGCTAGGACATCCCTAGGCTTAGGCTAAGGCCAGGGCTCCAATAGCCTATGGCTAGGGCACCCCTAGGCTTAGGCTAGGACACGCCTAGGCTTAGGCTAGGGCACCCTTAGGCTTAGGCTAGGGAAACCCTAGACTTATGCTAAAGCTAGGGCTCCCCTAGCCTAAGGCTAGGGCACCCCTAGACTTAGGCTAGGGCACCCCTAGGCTTAGGCTAGGGCACCCCTAGGCCTAGGCTAAGGCTAGGGCTCCCCTAGCCTAAGGTTAGGGCACCCCTAGGCTTAGGCTAGGGCAGCCCTAGGCTTAGGCTAAGGCTACGGCTCCCCTAGCCTAAGGCTAGGGCACCCCTAGGCTTAGGCTAGGGCAGCCCGAGGCCTAGGCTAAAGCTAGGGCTCCCCTAGCCTAAGGCTAGGGCACCCCTAGGATTAGGCTAGGGTACCCCTAGGCTTAGGCTAGGGCATCCCTAGGCTTAGGCTAAGGCTAGGGTTCCCCTAGCCTACGGTTAGGGCACCCCTAGGCTTCGGCTAGGGCACCGCTAGGCTTAGGCTAGGGCACCCCTAGACTTAGGCTAAGGCTAGGACTCCCCTAGCCTAAGGTTAGGGCACCCCTAGGCTTAGTCTAGGGCACCGCTAGGCTTAGGCTAGGGCAATCCTAGGCTTAGGCTAAGACTAGGGCTCCCCTAGCCTCAGGCTAGGGCACCACAAGGCTCAGGTTATAGCACCCCAAGGCATAGGGTAGGGCACCCCTAGGTTCAGGGTAGGGCACCCCTAGGCTTAGGCTAGGGCACCCCTAGGCTTAGGCCAAGGCTAGGGCTCCCCTAGCCTCAGGCTAGGGCACCCTTAAGCTTAGGCTAGGGCACCCCTAGGCTTAGGCTAGGGCACCCCTAGGCTTAGGCTAGGGCACCCCTAGGCTTAGGCTAAGGCTAGGTTTCCCCTACCCTAAGGCTAGAGCACCCCTAGGCTTAGGCTAGCGCACCCCTAGGCTTAGGCTTAGGCTAGGGCTCAACTAGCCTAAGACTAGGGCACCCCTAGGCTTAGGTTAGGGCACCCCTAGGCTTAGGCTAGGGCACCTCTAGGCTTAGGCTAGGGCACCACTAGGCTTAGGCTAGGGCACCCTTAGGCTTAGGCTAGGGCACCCCAAGGCTAAGGCTAAGGGTACGGCTCCCATAGCCTAAGGCTAGGGAAACCCTAGGCTCAGCCTATGGCACCCCTAGGCTTCGGCTAGGGCATTCCTAGGCTAAGGCTAGGGCACCCCTAGGTTTAGGCTACGGCACCCTTAGGCTTAGGCTAAGGCACCCCTAGGCTTAGGTTAGTGCACCCCTAGCCTTAGGCTAGGGCAATCCTAGGCTTAGGCTAAGGCTAGGGCTCCCCTAGCCTCAGGCTAGGGCACCACTAGGCTCAGGCTATAGCACCCCTAGGCATAGGGTAGCTCACCCCTAGGTTCAGGCTAGGGCACCCCTAGGCTTAGGCTAGGGTACCCTTAGGCTTAGGCTAAGGCACCCCTAGGATTAGGCTAGGGCAACCATAGGCTTAGTCTAAGGCTAGGGCTCCCATATCCTAAGGTTAGGGCACCCCTAGGCTTAGGCAAGGGCGCCCCTAGGTTTAGGCTAAGGCTAGGGTTCCCCTAGCCTAAAGCTAGGGCACCCGTAGGCTTAGGCTAAGGCTAGGTCTCCCGTCGCATAAGGCTAGGACACCCCTAGTCTTAGGTTCAGACACCCCTAGGCTTAGGCTAGGGCACCCCTAGGCTTAGGCTAGGGCACCCCTAAGCGTAGGCTAAGGCTAGGGCTCCCTAGACTATATCTAGGGCAACCATAGGCTTAGGCTAAGGCTAGGGTTCCCCTAGCCTAACGTTAGGGCACCCCTAGGATTAGGCTAGGACACCCCTAGGCTTAGGCTTGTGTACCCCTAGGCTTAGACTAAGGCTAGGGCTCCCCTAGCCTAAGGCTAGGGCACCCGTAGTCTTAGCCTACGGCACCCCTAGGCTTAGGCTAGGGCACCCCTAGGCTTAGGCTAAGGCTAGGGCTCCCCTATCCAAAGGCTAGGGCACCCTTAGGCTTTGCTAGGGCACCCCTAGGCTTAGGCTAGGGCACCCCTAGGCTTAGGCTAAGGCTAGGGTTCCCCTAGGCTAAGGCGAGGGCACCCTTAGGCTTAGGCTAGGGCACCCCTAGGCTTAGTCTAGGGCAATCCTAGGCTTAGGCTAAGGCTAGGGCTCCCCTAGCCTCAGGCTAGGGCACCCCTATGCTTAGTCTAAGGCACCCCTAAGTTTAGGCTAGGGCAACCCTAGAATTAGGCTAGGGCTCCCCTAGGCTTAGGCTTAGGCTAGGGCTCAACTCGCCTAAGACTAGGGCACCCCTAGGCTTAGGCTAGGGCACCCCTAGGCTTAGGCTAGGGCACCCCTAGGCTTAAGCTAGGGCACCACTAGGCTTAGGCTAAGGCTAGGGCTCAACCAGCCTAAGGCTAGGGCACCCCTAGGCTTAGGCTAGGGCACCCCTAGGCTTAGGCTAGGGCACCCCTAGGCTTAGGCTAGGGCACCCTTAGGCTTAGGCTAGGGCACCCCAAGGCTTAGGCTAAGGGTACGGCACCCATAGCCTAAGGCTAGGGCACCCCTAGGCTCAGGCTATGGCACCCCTAGGTTTCGGCTAGGGCACCCCTAGGTTAAGGCTAGGACAACCCTTGGCTTAGGTTAGGGCACCCCTAGGCTTAGACTAGGACACCCTTAGGCTTAGGCTAAGGCACCCCTAGGCTTAGGTTAGTGCACCCCTAGGCTTAGGCTAGGGCAATCCTGGGCTTAGGCTAAGGCTAGGGCTCCCCTAGCCTCAGGCTAGTGCACCACTAGGCTCAGGCTATAGCACCCCTAGGCATAGGGTAGGGCACCCCTAGGTTCAGGCTAGGGCACCCCTAGGCTTAGGCTAGGGCACCCTTAGGCTTAGGCTAAGGCACCCCTAGGCTTAGACTAGGGCACCCCTACGATTAGGCTAGGGCAACCATAGGCTTAGGCTAAGGCTAGGGCTCCCCTAACCTAAGGTTAGGGCACCCCTAGGCTTTGGCAAGGGCGCCCATAGGTTTAGGCTAAGGGTAGGGCTCCCCTAGCCTAAAGCTAGGGCACTCCTAGCCTCAGGCTACGGCACCCCTAGCCTCAGGCTAGGGCACTCCTAGTCTCAGGCTAGGGCACCTCTAGACTCAGGCTGTGGCACCCCTAAGCTTAGGCTAGGGCACCCCTAGGCTTAGGCTAGGGCACCCTTATGCTTAGTCTAAGGCACCCCTAAGTTTAGGCTAGGGCAACCCTAGGCTTAGGCTATGGCTTCGGTTCCCCTAGCCTAAAGCTAGGGCACCCCTAGGCTCAGGCTATGGCACCCCTAGGCTTAGGCTAGGGCACCCCTAGGCTTAGGCTAAGGCTAGGGCTCCACTAACCTAAGGCTAGGGCACCCTAGGCTCAGGATAGGGCACCCCTAGGCTTAGTCTAGGGCACCCCTAGGCTTAGGCTAAGGCTAGGGCTCAACTAGCGTAAAGCGAGGACACCCCTAGGCTTAGGCTAGGGCAGCCCTAGGCTTAGGCTAGGGCACCCCTAGGCTTAGGTTAGGGCACCCCTAGGCTTAGGCTAAGGGTACGGCTCCCAAAGCCTAAGGCTAGGGCACCCCTAGGCTCAGGCTATGGCACCCCTAGGCTTAGGCTAGGGCACCCCTAGGCTAAGTCTAGGGCTCCCCTAGCCTAAGGCTAGGGCACCCTTAGGCGTAGGCTAGTGCACCCCTAGGCTTAGGCTAGGGCACCCCTAGGCTTAGGCTTAGGCTAGGGCACCCTTTGGCTTAGGCTAGGGCACCCCTAGGCTTATGCTAGGGCAATCCTAGGCTTAGGATAAGGCAGGGCTCCCGTGGACTCAGGCTAGGGCACCCCTATGCTTAGTCTAAGGCACCCCTAAGTTTAGGCTAGGGCACCCCTACGCTTATGCTAGGGCACCCCTAGGCTTAGGCTAGGGCACCCCTAGGCTTAGGCTAAGGCTAGGGCTCCTCTAGCCAAAGTCTAGGGCACCCCTAGGCTTAGGCTAGGGCACCTCTAGACTTAGGCTAGGGCACCCCTCGGCTTAGGCTAGGGCACCCCTAGGCTTAGGCTAAGGCTAGGGCTCCACTAGCCTCAGGCTAGGGCACCCCTAATCTTAGGCTAGGGCACCCCTTGGCTTAGGCTAGGGCACCCGTAGGCTTAGGCTAAGGCTAGGGCTCCCCTACCCTAAGGCTAGAGCACCCCTAGGCTTAGGCTAGGGCACCCATAGGCTTAGGCTAGGGCACCCCTAGGCTTAGGCTAGGGCACCCCTAGACTTATGTTAGGGCACCCCAAGGCTTAGGCTAAGGCTAGGGCTCCTCTAGCCAAAGTCTAGGGCACCCCTAGGCTTAGGCTAGGGCACCTCTAGACTTAGGCTAAGGCACCCCTCGGCTTAGGCTAGGGCACCCCTAGCCTTAGGCTAGCACACCCCTAGGCTTAGGCTAAGGCCAGGGCTCCAATAGTCTATGGCTAGGACACCCCTAGGCTTAGGCTAGGGCACCCCTAGGCTAAGGCTAGGGCACTCCTAGGCTTAGGTTAGGGCACCCCTAGGCTTAGGCTAGGGCACCGCTATGAATAGGCTAAGGCTAGGGCTCCCCTAGCCTAAGGATAGGGCAGCCCTAGGCTTAGGCTAGGGCACCACTAGGCTTAGGCTAGGGAAACTCTAGGCTTAGGCTAGGGAAACTCTAGGCTGAGGCTGAAATTAGGGCTCCCCTAGCCTAAGGCTAGGGCTCGCCTAGCCTAAGGCTAGGGCTCGCCTAGCCTAAGGCTAGGGCTCGCCTAGCCTAAGGTTAGGGCTCGCCTAGCCTAAGGCTAGGGCACCGCTAGGCTTAGGCTAGGGCACCCCTAGGCTTAGGCTAGGGCACCCCTAGGCCTAGGCTAAGGCTAGGGCTCCCCTAGCCTAAGGCTAGGGCACCCCTAGGCTTAGGCTAAGGCTAGGGCTCCCCTAGCCTAAAGCTAGGGCCCCCCTGGCTTAGGCTAGGGCACCCCGAGCCTTAGGCTAGGGCAGCCCTAGGCTTAGGCTAAGGCTAGGGCTCGCCTAGCCTTAGGCTAGGGCACCCCTAGGCTCAGGCTATGGCACCCCTAGGCTTAGGCTAGGGCACCCCTAGGCTTAGGTTAGGACACCCCTTGGCTTAGGCTAGGGCACCCCTAGGCTTAGGCTAGGGCACCGCTACGCTTAGGCTAAAGCTAGGGCTCCCCTAGGCTAAGGCTAGGGCTCGCCTAGCCTACGGCTAGGGCATCCCTAGGCTTAGGCTAGGGCACTGCTAGGCTTAGACTAGGGCACCACTAGACTTAGGCTAAGGCAACGGCTCCCCTTGCCTCAGGCTAAGGCATCCATAGACTCAGGCTAGGGTACCCCTAGGCTTAGGCTAGGGCAATCCTAGGCTTAGGCTAAGGCTAGGGCTCCCCTAGCCTTAGGCTACGGCACCCCTAGGCTCAGGCTAGGGCACCCCTACGCTTAGGCTTGGGCATCCCTAGGATTAGGCTAGTCCATCCCTAGGCTTAGGCTAAGGCTACGGCTACCCTAGCCTCAGACAAGTGCACCCCTAGACTCAGGCTCTGGCACCCGTGGCTTAGGGTAGGGAAATCCTAGGCTAGACTAACACTAGGGCTCCCCTAGACTCAGGCTAGGGCAACCATACGCTCAGGTTAGGGCCCCCTAGGTTCAGGCTAGGGCATCCCTAGGCTTAGGCTAAGGCTAGGGCTCCCCTAGCCTCAGGCTAGGGCACCCCTAAGCTTAGGTTAGGGCACCTCTAGGCTTAGGCTAGGGCACCCCTAGGCTTAGGCCAAGGCTAGGGCTCCCCTACCCTAAGGCTAGGGCACCCTAGGCTTAGGCTAAGGCTAGGGCTCCCCTACCTAAGGTTAGGGCACCCGTTGCCTCAGGCAAGGGCACCCGTAGGCTTAGGGTAGGGCACCCCTAGGCTTAGGCTAAGGCTAGGGCTCAAATAGCCTAAGGCTAGGGCACCCCTAGGCTTAGGCTAGGGCACCCTATTCTTAGTCTAAGGCACCCCTAAGTTTAGATTAGGGCACCCCTAGGCTTAGGCTATGGCTTCGGTTCCCCTAACCTAAAGCTAGGCACGCCTAGGATCAGGCTATGGCACCCCTAGACTCAGGCTAAGGCACCCCTACGCTTAGGCCAAGGAACCCCTAGGCTTAAAAAAGGCTAGGGTTCCCCTAGCCTAAGGCTAGGGCACCGCTGGGCTTAGGCTAATGCTAGGGCTCCCCTAGCCTAAGGTTAGGCCACCCTTAGGCTTAGGGTAGGGCACCCCTAGGCTTAGGCTAAGGTTAGGGCACCCCTAGTCTTAGGCTAGGGCACCCCTAGGCTTTTGCTAGGGCAACCCTAGACTTAGGTTAGGGCACCCCTAGACTTAGGCTAGGGCACCCGTAGGCTTAGTCTAGTGCACCCCTAGGATTAGGCTAGGGCACCCCTAGACTTAGGTTAGGGCACCCCAAGGCTTAGGCTAAGGCTAGGGCACCCCTAGGCTTAGGCAATGGCACCCCTAGGCTTAGGCAAGGACACCCCTAGGCATAGGCTAAGGCACCCCAAGGCTTAGGCTAAGGCTAGGGCACCCCTAGGCTTAGGCTATGGCACCCCTAGGCTTAGGCTAGGACACCCCTAGGCATAGGCTAAGCCCAGGGCCCTAATAGCCTATGGCTAGGGCACCCCAAGGCTTAGGCTAGGGCAACCCTAGGCTAAGGGTAGGGCACTCTTAGGCTTAGGTTAGGGCACCCCTAGGCTTAGGCTAGGGCACACCTATGCTTAGGCTAAGGCTAGGGCTCCCCTAGCCTAAGGATAGGGCACCCCTAGGCTTAGGCTAGGGCACCCCTAAGCTTAGGCTAGGGCACCCCTAGGCTTACGCTAGGGCACCCCTAGGCTTAGTCTAGGGCACCCCTATGCTTAGGCTAGGGCACACCTAGACTTAGGCTAGGGCACCCCTATGCCTAGCCTAAGGCTAGGGCTCCTCTAGCCTAAAGCTAGCGCACCCCTAGGCTTAGGCTAGGGCACCCCTAGGCATAGGCTAGGGCACCCCTAGGCTTAGGCTAAGGCTCGGGCTCCCCTAGCCTAAAGCTAGGGCCCCACTAGATTTAGGCTAGGGCACCCCTAGGCTTAGGCTAGGACACCCCTTGGCTTAGGCTAGGGCACCCCTAGGCTTAGGCTAGGGCACCGCTAGGCTTAGGCTAGGGCACCCCTAGACTTAGGCTAAGGCAACGGCTCCCCTAGCCTCAGGCTGGGGCACCCCTAGGTTTATGCAAGGGCACCCCAAGGCTTAGGCTAAGGCTAGGGCTCCCCTAGCCTAAGGCTACAGCACCCCTAGGCTCAGGCTAGGTCACCCCTACGCTTAGGCTTGGGCATCCCTATGCTTAGGCTAGTGCATCCGTAGGCTTAGGCTAAGGCTACGGCTACCCTAGCCTCAGGCTAGTGCACCCCTAGACTCAGGCTATGGCACCCCTAGGCTTAGGGTAGGGCAATCCTAGGCTAGACTAACGCCAGGTCTCCCCTAGGCTCAGGCTAAGGCAACCGTACGCTCAGGCTAGGGCACCCCTAGGTTCAAGCTAGGGCACCCCTAGGCTTAGGATAAGGCACCCCTAGGTTTAGGCTAAGGCTAGGGCTCCCCTAGGCTTAGGCTAGAGCACCCCTAGGCTTAGGCTAAGGCTAGGGCTCCCCTACCCTAAGGCAAGAGCACCCCAAGACTTAGGCTAGGGCACCCGTAGGCTTAGGCTAGGGCACCCCTAGGCTTAGGCTAGGGCACCCATAGACTTAGGATAGGGCACCCCAAGGCTTAGGCTAAGGCTAGGGCTCCTCTAGCCTAAGGCTAGGGTACCCCTAGTTTTAGGCTAGGGCACCTCTAGACTTAGGCTAGGGCACTCCTAGGCTTAGGCTAGGGCACTCCTAGCCTTAGGCTAGGACACTCGTAGGCTTAGGCTAAGGCCAGGGCTCCAATAGCCTATGGCTAGGGCACCCCAAGGCTTAGGGTAGGGCACCCCTAGGGTAAGGCTAGGGCACTCCTAGGCTTAAGTTAGGGCACCCCTAGGCTTAGGCTAGGGCACCCCTATGCTTAGTCTAAGGCTAGGGATCCCCTAGCCTAAGGCTAGGTCACCGCTAGGCTTAGGCTAGGGCACCCCTAGGCTTAGGCTAGGGAAACTCTAAGCTTAGGCTAGGGAAACTCTAGGCTTAGGCTAAAGCTAGGGCTCCCCTAGCCTAAGGCTAGGGCTAGCCTAGCCTAAGGCTATGGCACCCATAGGCTTAGGCTAAGGCACCCCTAGGCTCAGGCTAGGGCACCCCAAGGCTTAGGCTAGGGCACCCCTAGGCTTAGGCTAAGGCTAGGGCTCATCTAGCCTAAGGCTTTGGCACCCCTAGGATTAGGCTAGGGCACCCCTAGGCTTTGGCTAGGGCACCCCTAGGCTTAGGTTAGGGCACCCCTAGGATTAGGCTAGGGCACCCCTAGGCTTAGGCTAAGGGTACGGCTCCCAAAGCCTAAGGCTAGGGCATCCCTAGGCTCAGGCTATGGTACCCCTAGGCTTAGGCTAGGGCACCCCTAGGCAAGGCTAGGGCACCCCTAGGCTTAGGCTAGGGCAACCCTAGGCTAAGGCTAGGGCACCCCTAGGCTTAGGCTAGGGCACCCCTAGGCTTAGGCTAGGGCACCCCTAGGCTTAGGCTAGGGCAACCGAGGCTTAGGCTAAGGCTAGGGCTCCCCTAGCCTAAGGCTAGGGCTCCCCTAGCCTCAGGCTAGGGCACCCCTATGCTTAGGGACAGGGCACCCCTAAGTTCAGGCGAGGGCACCCCTAGGCTTATGCTAGGGCAACCCTAGACTTAGGTTAGGGCACCCCTAGACTTAGGCTAGGGCACCCGTAGGCTTAGGCTAGGGCACCGCTAGACTTAGGCTAAGGCTAGGGCACCCCTAGGCTTAGGCTAGGGCACCCCTAGGCTTAGGCTATGGCACCCCTAGGCTTAGGCTAGGTCACCCCTAGGCTTAGGCTAAGGCCAGGGCTCCAATAGCCTATGGCTAGGGCACCCCTAGGCTTAGGCTAGGGCACCCCTAGGCTTAGGCTAGGGCACCCCTAGACTTAGGCTAGGGCACCCCTATGTCTAGGCTAAGGCTAGGGCTCCCCTAGCCTAAGGCTAGGGCACCCCTAGGCTTAGTCTAGGGCACCCCTAGGCTTAGGCTAGGGCACCCCTAGGCTTAGGCTAAGGCTAGGGCTCCCCTCGTCTAAAGCTAGGGCCCCCCTAGGCTTAGGCAAGGGCACCCCTAGGCTTAGGCTAGGGCAGCCCTAGGCTTAGGCTAAGGCTAGGGCTCGCCTATCCTAAGGCTAGGGCACCCCTAGGCTCAGGCTATGGCACACCTAGGCTTAGGCTAGGGCACCCCTAGGCTTAGGCTAGGACACCCCTTGGCTTAGGCTATGGCACCCCTAGGCTTAGTCTAGGGCACCGTTAGGCTTAGGCTAGGGCACCCATAGACTTAGGCTAAGGCAACGGCTCCCCTAGCCTCATGCTAGGGCACCCCAAGACTCAGGCTAGGGCACCCCTAGGCTTAGGCTAGGGCAATCCTAGGCTTAGGCTAAGGTTAGGGCTCCCCTAGCCTCAGACTAGGGCACCACTAGGCTCAGGCTAGGGCACCCCTAGGTTTATGCAAGGGCACCCCAAGGCTTAGGCTAAGGCTAGGGCTCCCCTAGCCTAAGGCTACGGCACCCCTAGGTTCAGGCTAGGGCACCCCTACGCTTAGGCTTGGGCATCCCTATGCTTAGGCTAGTGCATCCCTAGGCTTGGGCTAAGGCTACGGCTACCCTTGCCTCAGGCTAGTGCACCCCTAGACTCAGGCTATGGCACCACTAGGTTTAGGGTAGGGCAATCCTAGGCTAGACTAACGCCAGGGCTCCCCTAGCCTCAGGCTAAGGCAACCGTACGCTCAGGCTAGGGCACCTCTAGGTTCAGGCTAGGGCACCCCTATGCTTAGGCTAAGGAACCCCTAGGTTTAGGCTAATGCTAGGGCTCCCCTAGGCTTAGGCTAGGGCACTCCTAGGCTTAGGCTAAGGCTAGGGCTCCCCTACCCTAAGGCTAGAGCACCCCTAGGCTTAGGCTAGGGCACCCGTAGGCTTAGGGTAGGGCACCCCTAGGCTTAGGCTAGGGCACCCCTAGACTTAGGTTAGGGCACCCCAAGGCTTAGGCTAATGCTAGGGCTCCTCTAGCTTAAGGTTAGGGTACCCCTAGTTTTACGCTAGGGCACCTCTAGACTTAGGCTAGGGCACCCCTAGGCTTAGGCTAGGGCACTCCTAGCCTTAGGCTAGGACACCCGTAGGCTTAGGCTAAGGCCAGGGCTCTAATAGCCTATGGCTAGGGCACCCCAAGGCTTAGGCTAGGACACCCCTAGGCTAAGGCTAGGGCACTCCTAGGCTTAGGTTAGGGCACCCCTAGGCTTAGGCTAGGGCACTCCTAGCCTTAGGCTAGGACACCCGTAGGCTTAGGCTAAGGCCAGGGCTCTAATAGCCTATGGCTAGGGCACCCCAAGGCTTAGGCTAGGACACCCCTAGCCTAAGGCTAGGGCACCCCTAGGCTTAGGCTAGGGAAACTCTAAGTTTAGGCTAGGGAAACTCTAGGCTTAGGCTAAAGCTAGGGCTCCCCTAGCCTAAGGCTAGGGCTAGCCTAGCCTAAGGCTAGGGCACCATTGCGTTAGGCTAGGGCACCCCTAGGCTCAGGCTAGGGCACCCCAATGCTTAGGCTAGGGCACCCCTAGGCTTAGGCTAAGGCTAGGGCTCAACTAGACTAAGGCTAGGGCACCCCTAGGATTATGCTAGGGCACCCCTAGGCTTAGGCTTGGGCACCCCTAGGCTTAGGCTAGGGAACCCTTAGGATTACTCAAGGGTACCCCTAGGCTTAGGCTAAGGGTACGGCTCCCAAAGCCTAAGGCTAGGGCACCCCTAGGCTCAGGCTATGGCACCCCTAGGCTTATGCTAGGGCACCCCTAGAATATGGTTATGGCACCCCTAGCCTTAGGCTAGGGCAACCCAAGGCTTAGGCTAAGGCTAGGGCTCCCCTAGCCTAAGGCTAGGGCACCCCAAGACTCAGGCTAGGGCACCCCTATGCTTAGGGCCAGGGCACCCCTAATTTCAGGCTATGGCACCCCTAGTCTTATGCTGGGCAACCCTAGACTTAGGTTAGGGCACCCCTAGACTTAGGTTAGGGCACCCCTAGGCTTAGGCTAAGGCTAGGGCACCCCTAGGCTTAGGCTAGGGCACCCCTAGGCTTAGGCTATGGCACCCCTAGGCTTAGGCTAGGACACCCCTAGGCTTAGGCTAAGGCCAGGGCTCCAATAGCCTATGGCTAGGGCACCCCTAGGCTTAGGCTAGGGCACCCCTAGGCTAAGGGTAGGGCACTCTTACGCTTAGGTTAGGGCACCCCTAGGTTTACGCTAGGGCACCCCTAGGCTTAGGCTAGGGCACCCCTAGGCTCAGGCTATGGCACACCTAGGCTTAGGCTAGGGCACCCCTAGGCTTAGGCTAGGACACCCCTTGGCTTAGGCTAGGGCACCCCTAGACTTAGGCTAGGGCACCCCTAGGCTTAGGCTAGGGCACCCCTAGGCTTAGGCTAAGGCTAGAACTCCCCTAGCCTCAGGCTAGGGCACCCCTAGGCTTAGGCTAGAGCACCCCTAGGCTAAGGCTAGGGCAGCACTAGGCTTAGGCAAGGTCACCCATAGCCTTAGTCTAAGGCTAGGGCTCCCCTAGCCTAAGGCGGGGGCACCCCTATGTTCAGGCTAGGGCACTCCTAGGATTTTGCTGGGGCACCCCTAGGCTTAGGCTAAGGCTATGGTTCCCCTAACCTAAGGCTGAGGCACCCCTAGGCTTAGGCTAGGGCACCCCTAGCCTTAGGTTAGGGCCCCCCTTAGTGTAGGCTAGGGCACCCCTAGGCTTAGTCTAGGGCACCCCTATGCTAAGGCTAAGGCAACGGCTCCCCTAGCCTAAGGCTAGGGCACACCCAGGCTCAAGCTATGGCACCCCTAGCCTTAGGCTAGGACACCCCTATGGTTAGGCTAGGGCACCCCTAGGCTTAGGCTAAGGCTAGGGCTCCCTTGCCTAAGGCTAGGACACCCCTAGGCTTAGGCTAGGGCACCCCTAGGCTTAGGTTAGGGTACCCCTAGGCTTAGGCTAGGGCACCCCTAGGCTTAGGCTTGGGCACCCCTAGGCTTAGGATAGGGCACCCATAGGCTTAGGCTAAGGCTAGGGCCCTCCTAGCCTAAGGCTAAGGCACCCCTAGGCATAGGCTAGGGCACCCAGCGTTAGGCTTAGGCGCCCCTAGGCTTAGCCTGGGGCACCCTAGGCTTAGGCTAAGGCTCGTGCTCCCCTAGCCTTAGGCTAGGGCACCCCTAGGCTTAGGCTGGGGCACCCCTAGGCTTAGGCTAGGGCACCCCTAGGTTTAGGCTAGGTCACCCCTAGGCTTAGGCTTAGGCTAGGGTTCCCCTAGCCTAAGGCTAGGTCACCCCTAGGCTTAGGCTTGGGCACCCCTAGGCTTAGGATAGGGCTCCCCTAGGCTTAGGCTAGGGCACCCCTAGGCTTAGGCTCAGGCTACGGCTCCCCTAGCCTCAGGCTAGGGCACCCCTAGACTCAGGCTATGGCACCCCTAGGCTTAGGCGAGGGCAATCATAGGCTAGACTAAGGGTAGGGCTCCCCGAGCCTCAGGCTAGGGCACCCCTAGTCTCAGGCGAGGGCACCGCTAGACTCAGGCTATGGCAACCCTAGTTTTAGGTTAGGGCACCCCTAGGCTTATCCTAAGGCACCCCTAGGCTTAGGCTAGGGCTCCCCTAGGCTTAGCCTAGGGCACCACTAGGCTTAGGCTAGGGCACCCCTAGGCTTAGCCTAGGGCACTCCTAGCCTTAGGCTAGGGCACCCCTAGACTTAGGCTATGGCACCCCTAGTCGTAGGCTAAGAATAGGGCTCCCCTAGCCTATGGCTAGGGCACCCCTAGGCTCAGGCTAGGGCACCCCTAGGCGTCGGCTAGGACACCCCTAGGCATAGGCTAAGGCTAGTGCTCCCCTAGCCTAAGGCTTGGGCACCCCTAGGCTTAGGCTAGGGCACCCCTAGGCTTATGTTAGGGCACCCCTAGGCTTAGGCTAAGGCTGCGGCTCCCCTAGCCTCAGGCTAGGGCACCCGTATGCTCAGGCTAGGGAACCCCTAGGCTCATGCTAGGGCAGCCCTAGGCTTAGGCTAGGGCACCCCTAGGCTTAGGCTAGGGCACCCCTAGGCTTAGGCTAAGGCTAGGGCTCCCGCAGCCTAAGGCTAGGGCACCACTAGGCTTAGGCTAGGGCACCCTAGGCTTAGGCTAGGGAATGCCTAGGCTTAGGCAAAGGCTAGGGCTCCCCTAGCCTAAGGCTACGGCACCCATAGGCTCAGGCTAGGTCTCCCCTAGGCTTAGGCTAGGGCACCCCTAGGCTTAAGCTAAGGCTCCCCTAGGCTTAGGGTAGGGCACCCCTAGGCTCAGGCTAGGGCACCCCTGGGCTTAGTCTAGGGCACCCCTAGCCTTAGTCTAAGGCTAGGGCTCCCCTAGCCTCAGGCTAGGGCACCCTTAGGCTTAGGCTAGGCCATCCCTAGATTTAGGCTCGGGCACCCCTAGGCTTAGGCTAAGGCTAGCGCTCCCCTAGCCTAATGCTAGAGCACCCCTAGGCTTAGGCTAGGGCACCCCAAGCTTAGGCTTGTCACCCCTAGGCTTAGGCTAATTCTAGGGCTTCCCTAGCCTAAGGCTAGGGCACCCATAGGCTTAGGCTAGGGCACACCTAGGCTTAGGCTAGGGCAATCCTAGGCTTAGGCTAAGGCTAGGGCTCCCCTAGCCTCAGGCTAAGGCACTCCTAGGCTCAGGCTTCGGCCCCGCTAAGCTTAGACTAGGGCACCCCTAGGCTTAGGCTAATGCTACGGCTCACCTAGCCTCAGGCTTGTGCACCCCTACACTCAGGATATGGCACCCCTAGGCTTAGCTAGGGCAATCCTAGGCTAGACTAACGCTAGGGCTCCCATAGCCTCAGGCTAGGGCACCCTTGGCTCAGGCTAGGGCACCCCTACGCTCAGGCTAGGGCACCCCTAGGCTTAGGCTAGGGCACCCCTAGGCTTAGGCTAAGGCTAGGGCTCCACTAGCCTCAGGCTATGGCACCCCTAGGCTTACGCTAGGGCACCCCTAGGCTTAGGCTAGGGCACCCCTAGGCTTAGGCTAAGGCTAGGGCTCCCCTAGCCTAAAGCTAGAGCACCCCTAGGCTTAGGCTAGGGAACTCCTAGGCTTAGCCTAAGGCCAGGGCTCCCCTAGCCTAAAGCTAGAGCACCCCTAGGTTTAGGCTAGGGCACCCCTAGGCTTAGGCTAGGGCATCCCTAGGCTTAGGCTAGGGCAGACCTACGCTTAGGCTAAGGCTAGGTCTCGCCTAGCCTAAGGCTAGGGCACCCCCAGGCTTAGGCTAGGGCACCCCTAGGCTTAGGCTAGGGTACCCCTAGACTGAGGCTAAAGCAACGGCTCCCATAGCCTCAGGCTAGGGCACCCCAAGACTCGGGCTAAGGCACCCCTTGGCTTAGGCTAGGGCAATCCTAGGCTTAGGCTTAGGCTAGGGCTCCCCTAGCCTCAGGCTAGGGCAAACCTATGCTTAGGTTAGAGCACCTCTAAGTTTAGGCTAGGGCACCCCTAGGCTTAGGCTATGAATTTGGTTCCCCTAGCCTAAGGCTAGGGCTCCCCTACCCTCAGGCTAGGGCACCCCTAGGCTTACGCTAGGGCACCCCTAGGCTTAGGCTAGGGTACCCCTAGGTTTAGGCTAGGGCACCCCTAGACTTAGGCTAAGGCAACGGCTCCTCTAGCCTCAGGCTACGTCACGCCAAGACTCAGGCTAGGGCACCCCTAGGCTTAGGTTCGGGCACCCCTAAGTTTAGGCTAGGGCACCCCGAGGCTTAGGCTATGGCTACGGCTCCCCTAGCCTAAAGCAAGGGCACCCCTAGGCTCAGGCTATGGCACCCCTATACTCAGGCTAGGGCTCCCCTACGCTTAGGCTAGGGCACCACTAGGCTTAGTATAGGGCACCCATAGGCTTAGGCTAAGGCTAGGGCCCTCCTAGCCTAAGGCTAGGGCATCCCTAGGCGTAGGCTAGGGCACCCAGCGTTAGGCTTGGGCGCCCCTAGGCTTAGTCTGGGGCACCCCTAGGCTTAGGCTAAGGCTAGGGCTCCCCTAGCCTTAGGCTAGGGCACCCCTAGGCTTAGGCTGGGGCACCCCTAGGCTTAGGCTAGGGCACCCCTAGGTTTAGGCTAGGGCACCCCTAGGCTTACGCTTAGGCTAGGGCTCCCTTAGACTAAGGCTAGGGCACCCCTAGGCTTATGCTTGGGCACCCCTAGGCTTAGGATAGGGCACCCCTAGGCTTAGGCTAGGGCACCCCTAGGCTTAGGCTCAGGCTACGGCTCCCCTAGCCTCAGGCTAGGGCACCCCAAGACTCAGGCTAAGGCACCCCTTGGCTTAGGCTAGGGCAATCCTAGGCTTAGGCTTAGGCTAGTGCTCCCCTAGCCTCAGGCTAGGGCAACCCTATGCTTAGGTTAGGGCACCCCTAAGTTTAGACTAGGACACCCCTAGGCTTAGGCTATGGCTTCGGCTCCCCTAGCCTAAGGCTAGGGCTCCCCTACCCTCAGGCTAGGGCACCCCTATGCTTAGGGACAGGGCACCCCTAAGTTCAGGCTAGGGCACCCCTAGGCTTATGCTAGGGCAACCCTAGACTTAGGTTAGGGCACCCCTAGACTTAGGCTAGGGCACCCGTAGGCTTAGGCTAGGGCACCGCTAGACTTAGGCTAAGGCTAGGGCACCCCTAGGCTTAGGCTAGGGCACCCCTAGGCTTAGGCTATGGCACCCCTAGGCTTAGGCTAGGTCACCCCTAGGCTTAGGCTAAGGCCAGGGCTCCAATAGCCTATGGCTAGGGCACCCCTAGGCTTAGGCTAGGGCACCCCTAGGCTTAGGCTAGGGCACCCCTAGACTTAGGCTAGGGCACCCCTATGTCTAGGCTAAGGCTAGGGCTCCCCTAGCCTAAGGCTAGGGCACCCCTAGGCTTAGTCTAGGGCACCCCTAGGCTTAGGCTAGGGCACCCCTAGGCTTAGGCTACGGCTAGGGCTCCCCTCGTCTAAAGCTAGGGCCCCCTAGGCTTAGGCAAGGGCACCCCTAGGCTTAGGCTAGGGCAGCCCTAGGCTTAGGCTAAGGCTAGGGCTCGCCTAACCTAAGGCTAGGGCACCCCTAGGCTCAGGCTATGGCACACCTAGGCTTAGGCTAGGGCACCCCTAGGCTTAGGCTAGGACACCCCTTGGCTTAGGCTATGGCACCCCTAGGCTTAGGCTAGGGCACCGTTAGGCTTAGGCTAGGGCACCCATAGACTTAGGCTAAGGCAACGGCTCCCCTAGCCTCATGCTAGGGCACCCCAAGACTCAGGCTAGGGCACCCCTAGGCTTAGGCTAGGGCAATCCTAGGCTTAGGCTAAGGTTAGGGCTCCCCTAGCCTCAGACTAGGGCACCACTAGGCTCAGGCTAGGGCACCCCTAGGTTTATGCAAGGGCACCCCAAGGCTTAGGCTAAGGCTAGGGCTCCCCTAGCCTAAGGCTACGGCACCCCTAGGTTCAGGCTAGGGCACCCCTACGCTTAGGCTTGGGCATCCCTATGCTTAGGCTAGTGCATCCCTAGGCTTGGGCTAAGGCTACGGCTACCCTAGCCTCAGGCTAGTGCACCCCTAGACTCAGGCTATGGCACCACTAGGTTTAGGGTAGGGCAATCCTAGGCTAGACTAACGCCAGGTCTCCCCTAGCCTCAGGCTAAGGCAACCGTACTCTCAGGCTAGGGCACCTCTAGGTTCAGGCTAGGGCACCCCTATGCTTAGGCTAAGGAACCCCTAGGTTTAGGCTAATGCTAGGGCTCCCCTAGGCTTAGGCTATGGCAATCCTAGACTTAGGCTAAGGCTAGGGCTCCCCTACCCTAAGGCTAGAGCACCCCTAGGCTTAGGCTAGGGCACCCGTAGGCTTAGGCTAGGGCACCCCTAGGCTTAGGCTAGGGCACCCCTAGACTTAGGTTAGGGCACCCCAAGGCTTAGGCTAATGCTAGGGCTCCTTAGCTTAAGGTTAGGGTACCCCTAGTTTTACGCTAGGGCACCTCTAGACTTAGGCTAGGGCACCCCTAGGCTTAGGCTAGGGCACTCCTAGCCTTAGGCTAGGACACCCGTAGGCTTAGGCTAAGGCCAGGGCTCTAATAGCCTATGGCTAGGGCACCCCAAGGCTTAGGCTAGGACACCCCTAGCCTAAGGCTAGGGCACCCCTAGGCTTAGGCTAGGGAAACTCTAAGTTTAGGCTAGGGAAACTCTAGGCTTAGGCTAAAGCTAGGGCTCCCCTAGCCTAAGGCTAGGGCTAGCCTAGCCTAAGGCTAGGCACCCTTGGCTTAGGCTAGGGCACCCCTAGGCTCAGGCTAGGGCACCCCAATGCTTAGGCTAGGGCACCCCTAGGCTTAGGCTAAGGCTAGGGCTCAACTAGACTAAGGCTAGGGCACCCCTAGGATTATGCTAGGGCACCCCTAGGCTTAGGCTTGGGCACCCCTAGGCTTAGGCTAGGGAACCCTTAGGATTAGGCAAGGGTACCCCTAGGCTTAGGCTAAGGGTACGGCTCCCAAAGCCTAAGGCTAAGGCACCCCTAGCTCAGGCTATGGCACCCCTAGGCTTAGGCTAGGGCACCCTTAGAATATGGTTATGGCACCCCTAGCCTTAGGCTAGGGCAACCCAAGGCTTAGGCTAAGGCTAGGGCTCCCCTAGCCTAAGGCTAGGGCACCCCAAGACTCAGGCTAGGGTACCCCTATGCTTAGGGCCAGGGCACCCCTAATTTCAGGCTATGGCACCCCTAGTCTTATGCTGGGCAACCCTAGACTTAGGTTAGGGCACCCCTAGACTTAGGTTAGGGCACCCCTAGGCTTAGGCTAAGGCTAGGGCACCCCTAGGCTTAGGCTAGGGCACCCCTAGGCTTAGGCTATGGCACCCCTAGGCTTAGGCTAGGACACCCCTAGGCTTAGGCTAAGGCCAGGGCTCCAATAGCCTATGGCTAGGGCACCCCTAGGCTTAGGCTAGGGCACCCCTAGGCTAAGGGTAGGGCACTCTTACGGTTAGGTTAGGGCACCCCTAGGTTTACGCTAGGGCACCCCTAGGCTTAGGCTAGGGCACCCCTAGGCTCAGGCTATGGCACACCTAGGCTTAGGCTAGGGCACCCCTAGGCTTAGGCTAGGACACCCCTTGGCTTAGGCTAGGGCACCCCTAGGCTTAGGCTAGGGCACCCCTAGGCTTAGGCTAGGGCACCCCTAGGCTTAGTCTAAGGCTAGAACTCCCCTAGCCTCAGGCTAGGGCACCCCTAGGCTTAGGCTAGAGCACCCCTAGGCTAAGGCTAGGGCAGCACTAGGCTTAGGCAAGGTCACCCATAGCCTTAGTCTAAGGCTAGGGCTCCCCTAGCCTAAGGCGGGGGCACCCCTATGTTCAGGCTAGGGCACTCCTAGGCTTTGGCTGGGGCACCCCTAGGCTTAGGCTAAGGCTATGGTTCCCCTAACCTAAGGCTGAGGCACCCCTAGGCTTAGGCTAGGGCACCCCTAGCCTTAGGTTAGGGCCCCCCTTAGTGTAGGCTAGGGCACCCCTAGGCTTAGTCTAGGGCACCCCTATGCTAAGGCTAAGGCAACGGCTCCCCTAGCCTAAGGCTAGGGCACACCCAGGCTCAAGCTATGGCACCCCTAGCCTTAGGCTAGGACACCCCTATGGTTAGGCTAGGGCACCACTAGGCTTAGGCTAAGGCTACGGCTCCCTTGCCTAAGGCTAGGACACCCCTAGGCTTAGGCTAGGGCACCCCTAGGCTTAGGTTAGGGTACCCCTAGGCTTAGGCTAGGGCACCCCTAGGCTTAGGCTAGGGCACCCCTAGGCTTAGGCTAGGGCAACCGAGGCTTAGGCTAAGGCTAGGGCTCCCCTAGCCTAAGGCTAGGGCTCCCCTAGCCTCAGGCTAGGGCACCCCTATGCTTAGGGACAGGGCACCCCTAAGTTCAGGCGAGGGCACCCCTAGGCTTATGCTAGGGCAACCCTAGACTTAGGTTAGGGCACCCCTAGACTTAGGCTAGGGCACCCGTAGGCTTAGGCTAGGGCACCGCTAGACTTAGGCTAAGGCTAGGGCACCCCTAGGCTTAGGCTAGGGCACCCCTAGGCTTAGGCTATGGCACCCCTAGGCTTAGGCTAGGTCACCCCTAGGCTTAGGCTAAGGCCAGGGCTCCAATAGCCTATGGCTAGGGCACCCCTAGGCTTAGGCTAGGGCACCCCTAGGCTTAGGCTAGGGCACCCCTAGACTTAGGCTAGGGCACCCCTATGTCTAGGCTAAGGCTAGGGCTCCCCTAGCCTAAGGCTAGGGCACCCCTAGGCTTAGTCTAGGGCACCCCTAGGCTTAGGCTAGGGCACCCCTAGGCTTAGGCTAAGGCTAGGGCTCCCCTCGTCTAAAGCTAGGGCCCCCCTAGGCTTAGGCAAGGGCACCCCTAGGCTTAGGCTAGGGCAGCCCTAGGCTTAGGCTAAGGCTAGGGCTCGCCTATCCTAAGGCTAGGGCACCCCTAGGCTCAGGCTATGGCACACCTAGGCTTAGGCTAGGGCACCACTAGGCTTAGGCTAGGACACCCCTTGGCTTAGGCTATGGCACCCCTAGGCTTAGTCTAGGGCACCGTTAGGCTTAGGCTAGGGCACCCATAGACTTAGGCTAAGGCAACGGCTCCCCTAGCCTCATGCTAGGGCACCCCAAGACTCAGGCTAGGGCACCCCTAGGCTTAGGCTAGGGCAATCCTAGGCTTAGGCTAAGGTTAGGGCTCCCCTAGCCTCAGACTAGGGCACCACTAGGCTCAGGCTAGGGCACCCCTAGGTTTATGCAAGGGCACCCCAAGGCTTAGGCTAAGGCTAGGGCTCCCCTAGCCTAAGGCTACGGCACCCCTAGGTTCAGGCTAGGGCACCCCTACGCTTAGGCTTGGGCATCCCTATGCTTAGGCTAGTGCATCCCTAGGCTTGGGCTAAGGCTACGGCTACCCTTGCCTCAGGCTAGTGCACCCCTAGACTCAGGCTATGGCACCACTAGGTTTAGGGTAGGGCAATCCTAGGCTAGACTAACGCCAGGGCTCCCCTAGCCTCAGGCTAAGGCAACCGTACGCTCAGGCTAGGGCACCTCTAGGTTCAGGCTAGGGCACCCCTATGCTTAGGCTAAGGAACCCCTAGGTTTAGGCTAATGCTAGGGCTCCCCTAGGCTTAGGCTAGGGCACTCCTAGGCTTAGGCTAAGGCTAGGGCTCCCCTACCCTAAGGCTAGAGCACCCCTAGGCTTAGGCTAGGGCACCCGTAGGCTTAGGGTAGGGCACCCCTAGGCTTAGGCTAGGGCACCCCTAGACTTAGGTTAGGGCACCCCAAGGCTTAGGCTAATGCTAGGGCTCCTCTAGCTTAAGGTTAGGGTACCCCTAGTTTTACGCTAGGGCACCTCTAGACTTAGGCTAGGGCACCCCTAGGCTTAGGCTAGGGCACTCCTAGCCTTAGGCTAGGACACCCGTAGGCTTAGGCTAAGGCCAGGGCTCTAATAGCCTATGGCTAGGGCACCCCAAGGCTTAGGCTAGGACACCCCTAGGCTAAGGCTAGGGCACTCCTAGGCTTAGGTTAGGGCACCCCTAGGCTTAGGCTAGGGCACTCCTAGCCTTAGGCTAGGACACCCGTAGGCTTAGGCTAAGGCCAGGGCTCTAATAGCCTATGGCTAGGGCACCCCAAGGCTTAGGCTAGGACACCCCTAGCCTAAGGCTAGGGCACCCCTAGGCTTAGGCTAGGGAAACTCTAAGTTTAGGCTAGGGAAACTCTAGGCTTAGGCTAAAGCTAGGGCTCCCCTAGCCTAAGGCTAGGGCTAGCCTAGCCTAAGGCTAGGGCACCATTGGGTTAGGCTAGGGCACCCCTAGGCTCAGGCTAGGGCACCCCAATGCTTAGGCTAGGGCACCCCTAGGCTTAGGCTAAGGCTAGGGCTCAACTAGACTAAGGCTAG
The DNA here is from genome assembly GCF_050624435.1 of Tenrec ecaudatus. Taxonomy (NCBI): domain Eukaryota; kingdom Metazoa; phylum Chordata; class Mammalia; order Afrosoricida; family Tenrecidae; genus Tenrec; species Tenrec ecaudatus. Next base: position 1,109,044 of record NW_027457644.1, read on the forward strand.
GGCACCCCTAGGATTATGCTAGGGCACCCCTAGGCTTAGGCTTGGGCACCCCTAGGCTTAGGCTAGGGAACCCTTAGGATTACTCAAGGGTACCCCTAGGCTTAGGCTAAGGGTACGGCTCCCAAAGCCTAAGGCTAGGGCACCCCTAGGCTCAGGCTATGGCACCCCTAGGCTTATGCTAGGGCACCCCTAGAATATGGTTATGGCACCCCTAGCCTTAGGCTAGGGCAACCCAAGGCTTAGGCTAAGGCTAGGGCTCCCCTAGCCTAAGGCTAGGGCACCCCAAGACTCAGGCTAGGGCACCCCTATGCTTAGGGCCAGGGCACCCCTAATTTCAGGCTATGGCACCCCTAGTCTTATGCTGGGCAACCCTAGACTTAGGTTAGGGCACCCCTAGACTTAGGTTAGGGCACCCCTAGGCTTAGGCTAAGGCTAGGGCACCCCTAGGCTTAGGCTAGGGCACCCCTAGGCTTAGGCTATGGCACCCCTAGGCTTAGGCTAGGACACCCCTAGGCTTAGGCTAAGGCCAGGGCTCCAATAGCCTATGGCTAGGGCACCCCTAGGCTTAGGCTAGGGCACCCCTAGGCTAAGGGTAGGGCACTCTTACGCTTAGGTTAGGGCACCCCTAGGTTTACGCTAGGGCACCCCTAGGCTTAGGCTAGGGCACCCCTAGGCTCAGGCTATGGCACACCTAGGCTTAGGCTAGGGCACCCCTAGGCTTAGGCTAGGACACCCCTTGGCTTAGGCTAGGGCACCCCTAGGCTTAGGCTAGGGCACCCCTAGGCTTAGGCTAGGGCACCCCTAGGCTTAGGCTAAGGCTAGAACTCCCCTAGCCTCAGGCTAGGGCACCCCTAGGCTTAGGCTAGAGCACCCCTAGGCTAAGGCTAGGGCAGCACTAGGCTTAGGCAAGGTCACCCATAGCCTTAGTCTAAGGCTAGGGCTCCCCTAGCCTAAGGCGGGGGCACCCCTATGTTCAGGCTAGGGCACTCCTAGGATTTTGCTGGGGCACCCCTAGGCTTAGGCTAAGGCTATGGTTCCCCTAACCTAAGGCTGAGGCACCCCTAGGCTTAGGCTAGGGCACCCCTAGCCTTAGGTTAGGGCCCCCCTTAGTGTAGGCTAGGGCACCCCTAGGCTTAGTCTAGGGCACCCCTATGCTAAGGCTAAGGCAACGGCTCCCCTAGCCTAAGGCTAGGGCACACCCAGGCTCAAGCTATGGCACCCCTAGCCTTAGGCTAGGACACCCCTATGGTTAGGCTAGGGCACCCCTAGGCTTAGGCTAAGGCTAGGGCTCCCTTGCCTAAGGCTAGGACACCCCTAGGCTTAGGCTAGGGCACCCCTAGGCTTAGGTTAGGGTACCCCTAGGCTTAGGCTAGGGCACCCCTAGGCTTAGGCTTGGGCACCCCTAGGCTTAGGATAGGGCACCCATAGGCTTAGGCTAAGGCTAGGGCCCTCCTAGCCTAAGGCTAAGGCACCCCTAGGCATAGGCTAGGGCACCCAGCGTTAGGCTTAGGCGCCCCTAGGCTTAGCCTGGGGCACCCTAGGCTTAGGCTAAGGCTCGTGCTCCCCTAGCCTTAGGCTAGGGCACCCCTAGGCTTAGGCTGGGGCACCCCTAGGCTTAGGCTAGGGCACCCCTAGGTTTAGGCTAGGTCACCCCTAGGCTTAGGCTTAGGCTAGGGTTCCCCTAGCCTAAGGCTAGGTCACCCCTAGGCTTAGGCTTGGGCACCCCTAGGCTTAGGATAGGGCTCCCCTAGGCTTAGGCTAGGGCACCCCTAGGCTTAGGCTCAGGCTACGGCTCCCCTAGCCTCAGGCTAGGGCACCCCTAGACTCAGGCTATGGCACCCCTAGGCTTAGGCGAGGGCAATCATAGGCTAGACTAAGGGTAGGGCTCCCCGAGCCTCAGGCTAGGGCACCCCTAGTCTCAGGCGAGGGCACCGCTAGACTCAGGCTATGGCAACCCTAGTTTTAGGTTAGGGCACCCCTAGGCTTATCCTAAGGCACCCCTAGGCTTAGGCTAGGGCTCCCCTAGGCTTAGCCTAGGGCACCACTAGGCTTAGGCTAGGGCACCCCTAGGCTTAGCCTAGGGCACTCCTAGCCTTAGGCTAGGGCACCCCTAGACTTAGGCTATGGCACCCCTAGTCGTAGGCTAAGAATAGGGCTCCCCTAGCCTATGGCTAGGGCACCCCTAGGCTCAGGCTAGGGCACCCCTAGGCGTCGGCTAGGACACCCCTAGGCATAGGCTAAGGCTAGTGCTCCCCTAGCCTAAGGCTTGGGCACCCCTAGGCTTAGGCTAGGGCACCCCTAGGCTTATGTTAGGGCACCCCTAGGCTTAGGCTAAGGCTGCGGCTCCCCTAGCCTCAGGCTAGGGCACCCGTATGCTCAGGCTAGGGAACCCCTAGGCTCATGCTAGGGCAGCCCTAGGCTTAGGCTAGGGCACCCCTAGGCTTAGGCTAGGGCACCCCTAGGCTTAGGCTAAGGCTAGGGCTCCCGCAGCCTAAGGCTAGGGCACCACTAGGCTTAGGCTAGGGCACCCTAGGCTTAGGCTAGGGAATGCCTAGGCTTAGGCAAAGGCTAGGGCTCCCCTAGCCTAAGGCTACGGCACCCATAGGCTCAGGCTAGGTCTCCCCTAGGCTTAGGCTAGGGCACCCCTAGGCTTAAGCTAAGGCTCCCCTAGGCTTAGGGTAGGGCACCCCTAGGCTCAGGCTAGGGCACCCCTGGGCTTAGTCTAGGGCACCCCTAGCCTTAGTCTAAGGCTAGGGCTCCCCTAGCCTCAGGCTAGGGCACCCTTAGGCTTAGGCTAGGCCATCCCTAGATTTAGGCTCGGGCACCCCTAGGCTTAGGCTAAGGCTAGCGCTCCCCTAGCCTAATGCTAGAGCACCCCTAGGCTTAGGCTAGGGCACCCCAAGCTTAGGCTTGTCACCCCTAGGCTTAGGCTAATTCTAGGGCTTCCCTAGCCTAAGGCTAGGGCACCCATAGGCTTAGGCTAGGGCACACCTAGGCTTAGGCTAGGGCAATCCTAGGCTTAGGCTAAGGCTAGGGCTCCCCTAGCCTCAGGCTAAGGCACTCCTAGGCTCAGGCTTCGGCCCCGCTAAGCTTAGACTAGGGCACCCCTAGGCTTAGGCTAATGCTACGGCTCACCTAGCCTCAGGCTTGTGCACCCCTACACTCAGGATATGGCACCCCTAGGCTTAGCTAGGGCAATCCTAGGCTAGACTAACGCTAGGGCTCCCATAGCCTCAGGCTAGGGCACCCTTGGCTCAGGCTAGGGCACCCCTACGCTCAGGCTAGGGCACCCCTAGGCTTAGGCTAGGGCACCCCTAGGCTTAGGCTAAGGCTAGGGCTCCACTAGCCTCAGGCTATGGCACCCCTAGGCTTACGCTAGGGCACCCCTAGGCTTAGGCTAGGGCACCCCTAGGCTTAGGCTAAGGCTAGGGCTCCCCTAGCCTAAAGCTAGAGCACCCCTAGGCTTAGGCTAGGGAACTCCTAGGCTTAGCCTAAGGCCAGGGCTCCCCTAGCCTAAAGCTAGAGCACCCCTAGGTTTAGGCTAGGGCACCCCTAGGCTTAGGCTAGGGCATCCCTAGGCTTAGGCTAGGGCAGACCTACGCTTAGGCTAAGGCTAGGTCTCGCCTAGCCTAAGGCTAGGGCACCCCCAGGCTTAGGCTAGGGCACCCCTAGGCTTAGGCTAGGGTACCCCTAGACTGAGGCTAAAGCAACGGCTCCCATAGCCTCAGGCTAGGGCACCCCAAGACTCGGGCTAAGGCACCCCTTGGCTTAGGCTAGGGCAATCCTAGGCTTAGGCTTAGGCTAGGGCTCCCCTAGCCTCAGGCTAGGGCAAACCTATGCTTAGGTTAGAGCACCTCTAAGTTTAGGCTAGGGCACCCCTAGGCTTAGGCTATGAATTTGGTTCCCCTAGCCTAAGGCTAGGGCTCCCCTACCCTCAGGCTAGGGCACCCCTAGGCTTACGCTAGGGCACCCCTAGGCTTAGGCTAGGGTACCCCTAGGTTTAGGCTAGGGCACCCCTAGACTTAGGCTAAGGCAACGGCTCCTCTAGCCTCAGGCTACGTCACGCCAAGACTCAGGCTAGGGCACCCCTAGGCTTAGGTTCGGGCACCCCTAAGTTTAGGCTAGGGCACCCCGAGGCTTAGGCTATGGCTACGGCTCCCCTAGCCTAAAGCAAGGGCACCCCTAGGCTCAGGCTATGGCACCCCTATACTCAGGCTAGGGCTCCCCTACGCTTAGGCTAGGGCACCACTAGGCTTAGTATAGGGCACCCATAGGCTTAGGCTAAGGCTAGGGCCCTCCTAGCCTAAGGCTAGGGCATCCCTAGGCGTAGGCTAGGGCACCCAGCGTTAGGCTTGGGCGCCCCTAGGCTTAGTCTGGGGCACCCCTAGGCTTAGGCTAAGGCTAGGGCTCCCCTAGCCTTAGGCTAGGGCACCCCTAGGCTTAGGCTGGGGCACCCCTAGGCTTAGGCTAGGGCACCCCTAGGTTTAGGCTAGGGCACCCCTAGGCTTACGCTTAGGCTAGGGCTCCCTTAGACTAAGGCTAGGGCACCCCTAGGCTTATGCTTGGGCACCCCTAGGCTTAGGATAGGGCACCCCTAGGCTTAGGCTAGGGCACCCCTAGGCTTAGGCTCAGGCTACGGCTCCCCTAGCCTCAGGCTAGGGCACCCCAAGACTCAGGTTAAGGCACCCCTTGGCTTAGGCTAGGGCAATCCTAGGCTTAGGCTTAGGCTAGTGCTCCCCTAGCCTCAGGCTAGGGCAACCCTATGCTTAGGTTAGGGCACCCCTAAGTTTAGACTAGGACACCCCTAGGCTTAGGCTATGGCTTCGGCTCCCCTAGCCTAAGGCTAGGGCTCCCCTACCCTCAGGCTAGGGCACCCCTATGCTTAGGGACAGGGCACCCCTAAGTTCAGGCTAGGGCACCCCTAGGCTTATGCTAGGGCAACCCTAGACTTAGGTTAGGGCACCCCTAGACTTAGGCTAGGGCACCCGTAGGCTTAGGCTAGGGCACCGCTAGACTTAGGCTAAGGCTAGGGCACCCCTAGGCTTAGGCTAGGGCACCCCTAGGCTTAGGCTATGGCACCCCTAGGCTTAGGCTAGGTCACCCCTAGGCTTAGGCTAAGGCCAGGGCTCCAATAGCCTATGGCTAGGGCACCCCTAGGCTTAGGCTAGGGCACCCCTAGGCTTAGGCTAGGGCACCCCTAGACTTAGGCTAGGGCACCCCTATGTCTAGGCTAAGGCTAGGGCTCCCCTAGCCTAAGGCTAGGGCACCCCTAGGCTTAGTCTAGGGCACCCCTAGGCTTAGGCTAGGGCACCCCTAGGCTTAGGCTACGGCTAGGGCTCCCCTCGTCTAAAGCTAGGGCCCCCCTAGGCTTAGGCAAGGGCACCCCTAGGCTTAGGCTAGGGCAGCCCTAGGCTTAGGCTAAGGCTAGGGCTCGCCTAACCTAAGGCTAGGGCACCCCTAGGCTCAGGCTATGGCACACCTAGGCTTAGGCTAGGGCACCCCTAGGCTTAGGCTAGGACACCCCTTGGCTTAGGCTATGGCACCCCTAGGCTTAGGCTAGGGCACCGTTAGGCTTAGGCTAGGGCACCCATAGACTTAGGCTAAGGCAACGGCTCCCCTAGCCTCATGCTAGGGCACCCCAAGACTCAGGCTAGGGCACCCCTAGGCTTAGGCTAGGGCAATCCTAGGCTTAGGCTAAGGTTAGGGCTCCCCTAGCCTCAGACTAGGGCACCACTAGGCTCAGGCTAGGGCACCCCTAGGTTTATGCAAGGGCACCCCAAGGCTTAGGCTAAGGCTAGGGCTCCCCTAGCCTAAGGCTACGGCACCCCTAGGTTCAGGCTAGGGCACCCCTACGCTTAGGCTTGGGCATCCCTATGCTTAGGCTAGTGCATCCCTAGGCTTGGGCTAAGGCTACGGCTACCCTAGCCTCAGGCTAGTGCACCCCTAGACTCAGGCTATGGCACCACTAGGTTTAGGGTAGGGCAATCCTAGGCTAGACTAACGCCAGGTCTCCCCTAGCCTCAGGCTAAGGCAACCGTACTCTCAGGCTAGGGCACCTCTAGGTTCAGGCTAGGGCACCCCTATGCTTAGGCTAAGGAACCCCTAGGTTTAGGCTAATGCTAGGGCTCCCCTAGGCTTAGGCTATGGCAATCCTAGACTTAGGCTAAGGCTAGGGCTCCCCTACCCTAAGGCTAGAGCACCCCTAGGCTTAGGCTAGGGCACCCGTAGGCTTAGGCTAGGGCACCCCTAGGCTTAGGCTAGGGCACCCCTAGACTTAGGTTAGGGCACCCCAAGGCTTAGGCTAATGCTAGGGCTCCTTAGCTTAAGGTTAGGGTACCCCTAGTTTTACGCTAGGGCACCTCTAGACTTAGGCTAGGGCACCCCTAGGCTTAGGCTAGGGCACTCCTAGCCTTAGGCTAGGACACCCGTAGGCTTAGGCTAAGGCCAGGGCTCTAATAGCCTATGGCTAGGGCACCCCAAGGCTTAGGCTAGGACACCCCTAGCCTAAGGCTAGGGCACCCCTAGGCTTAGGCTAGGGAAACTATAAGTTTAGGCTAGGGAAACTCTAGGCTTAGGCTAAAGCTAGGGCTCCCCTAGCCTAAGGCTAGGGCTAGCCTAGCCTAAGGCTAGGCACCCTTGGCTTAGGCTAGGGCATCCCTAGGCTCAGGCTAGGGCACCCCAATGCTTAGGCTAGGGCACCCCTAGGCTTAGGCTAAGGCTAGGGCTCAACTAGACTAAGGCTAGGGCACCCCTAGGATTATGCTAGGGCACCCCTAGGCTTAGGCTTGGGCACCCCTAGGCTTAGGCTAGGGAACCCTTAGGATTAGGCAAGGGTACCCCTAGGCTTAGGCTAAGGGTACGGCTCCCAAAGCCTAAGGCTAGGGCACCCCTAGCTCAGGCTATGGCACCCCTAGGCTTAGGCTAGGGCACCCCTAGAATATGGTTATGGCACCCCTAGCCTTAGGCTAGGGCAACCCAAGGCTTAGGCTAAGGCTAGGGCTCCCCTAGCCTAAGGCTAGGGCACCCCAAGACTCAGGCTAGGGTACCCCTATGCTTAGGGCCAGGGCACCCCTAATTTCAGGCTATGGCACCCCTAGTCTTATGCTGGGCAACCCTAGACTTAGGTTAGGGCACCCCTAGACTTAGGTTAGGGCACCCCTAGGCTTAGGCTAAGGCTAGGGCACCCCTAGGCTTAGGCTAGGGCACCCCTAGGCTTAGGCTATGGCACCCCTAGGCTTAGGCTAGGACACCCCTAGGCTTAGGCTAAGGCCAGGGCTCCAATAGCCTATGGCTAGGGCACCCCTAGGCTTAGGCTAGGGCACCCCTAGGCTAAGGGTAGGGCACTCTTACGGTTAGGTTAGGGCACCCCTAGGTTTACGCTAGGGCACCCCTAGGCTTAGGCTAGGGCACCCCTAGGCTCAGGCTATGGCACACCTAGGCTTAGGCTAGGGCACCCCTAGGCTTAGGCTAGGACACCCCTTGGCTTAGGCTAGGGCACCCCTAGGCTTAGGCTAGGGCACCCCTAGGCTTAGGCTAGGGCACCCCTAGGCTTAGTCTAAGGCTAGAACTCCCCTAGCCTCAGGCTAGGGCACCCCTAGGCTTAGGCTAGAGCACCCCTAGGCTAAGGCTAGGGCAGCACTAGGCTTAGGCAAGGTCACCCATAGCCTTAGTCTAAGGCTAGGGCTCCCCTAGCCTAAGGCGGGGGCACCCCTATGTTCAGGCTAGGGCACTCCTAGGCTTTGGCTGGGGCACCCCTAGGCTTAGGCTAAGGCTATGGTTCCCCTAACCTAAGGCTGAGGCACCCCTAGGCTTAGGCTAGGGCACCCCTAGCCTTAGGTTAGGGCCCCCCTTAGTGTAGGCTAGGGCACCCCTAGGCTTAGTCTAGGGCACCCCTATGCTAAGGCTAAGGCAACGGCTCCCCTAGCCTAAGGCTAGGGCACACCCAGGCTCAAGCTATGGCACCCCTAGCCTTAGGCTAGGACACCCCTATGGTTAGGCTAGGGCACCCCTAGGCTTAGGCTAAGGCTACGGCTCCCTTGCCTAAGGCTAGGACACCCCTAGGCTTAGGCTAGGGCACCCCTAGGCTTAGGTTAGGGTACCCCTAGGCTTAGGCTAGGGCACCCCTAGGCTTAGGCTTGGGCACCCCTAGGCTTAGGATAGGGCACCCATAGGCTTAGGCTAAGGCTAGGGCCCTCCTAGCCTAAGGCTAAGGCACCCCTAGGCATAGGCTAGGGCACCCAGCGTTAGGCTTAGGCGCCCCTAGGCTTAGCCTGGGGCACCCCTAGGCTTAGGCTAAGGCTCGTGCTCCCCTAGCCTTAGGCTAGGGCACCCCTAGGCTTAGGCTGGGGCACCCCTAGGCTTAGGCTAGGGCACCCCTAGTTTTAGGCTAGGTCACCCCTAGGCTTAGGCTTAGGCTAGGGCTCCCCTAGCCTAAGGCTAGGGCACCCCTAGGCTTAGGCTTGGGCACCCCTAGGCTTAGGATAGGGCTCCCCTAGGCTTAGGCTAGGGCACCCCTAGGCTTAGGCTCAGGCTATGGCTCCCATAGCCTCAGGCTAGGGCACCCCTAGACTCAGGCTATGGCACCCCTAGGCTTAGGCGAGGGCAATCATAGGCTAGACTAAGGGTAGGGCTCCCCGAGCCTCAGGCTAGGGCACCCCTAGTCTCAGGCGAGGGCACCGCTAGACTCAGGCTATGGCAACCCTAGTTTTAGGTTAGGGCACCCCTAGGCTTATCCTAAGGCACCCCTAGGCTTAGGCTAGGGCTCCCCTAGGCTTAGCCTAGGGCACCACTAGGCTTAGGCTAGGGCACCCCTAGGCTTAGCCTAGGGCACTCCTAGCTTTAGGCTAGGGCACCCCTAGACTTAGGCTATGGCACCCCTAGTCGTAGGCTAAGAATAGGGCTCCCCTAGCCTATGGCTAGGGCACCCCTAGGCTCAGGCTACGGCACCCCTAGGCGTCGGCTAGGACACCCGTAGGCATAGGCTAAGGCTAGTGCTCCCCTAGCCTAAGGCTTGGGCACCCCTAGGCTTAGGCTAGGGCACCCCTAGGCTTATGCTAGGGCACCCCTAGGCTTAGGCTAAGGCTGCGGCTCCCCTAGCCTCAGGCTAGGGCACCCGTATGCTCAGGCTAGGGAACCCCTAGGCTCATGCTAGGGCAGCCCTAGGCTTAGGCTAGGGCACCCCTAGGCTTAGGCTAGGGCACCCCTAGGCTTAGGCTAAGGCTAGGGCTCCCCCAGCCTAAGGCTAGGGCACCACTAGGCTTAGGCTAGGGCACCCTAGGCTTAGGCTAGGGATTGCCTAGGCTTAGGCTAGGGCACACCTAGGCTTAGGCTAGGGCACCCCTAGACTTAGGCAAAGGCTAGGGCTCCCCTAGCCTAAGGCTACGGCACCCATAGGCTCAGGCTAGGTCTCCCCTAGGCTTAGGCTAGGGCACCCCTAGGCTTAAGCTAAGGCTCCCCTAGGCTTAGGGTAGGGCACCCCTAGGCTCAGGCTAGGGCACCCCTGGGCTTAGTCTAGGGCACCCCTAGCCTTAGTCTAAGGCTAGGGCTCCCCTAGCCTCAGGCTAGGGCACCCTTAGGCTTAGGCTAGGCCATCCCTAGATTTAGGCTCGGGCACCCCTAGGCTTAGGCTAAGGCTAGCGCTCCCCTAGCCTAATGCTAGAGCACCCCTAGGCTTAGGCTAGGGCACCCCAAGCTTAGGCTTGTCACCCCTAGGCTTAGGCTAATTCTAGGGCTCCCCTAGCCTAAGGCTAGGGCACCCATAGGCTTAGGCTAGGGCACACCTAGGCTTAGGCTAGGGCAATCCTAGGCTTAGGCTAAGGCTAGGGCTCCCCTAGCCTCAGGCTAAGGCACCCCTAGGCTCAGGCTTCGGCCCTGCTAAGCTTAGACTAGGGCACCCCTAGGCTTAGGCTAATGCTACGGCTCACCTAGCCTCAGGCTTGTGCACCCCTACACTCAGGATATGGCACCCCTAGGCTTAGCTAGGGCAATCCTAGGCTAGACTAACGCTAGGGCTCCCATAGCCTCAGGCTAGGGCACCCTTGGCTCAGGCTAGGGCACCCCTACGCTCAGGCTAGGGCACCCCTAGGCTTAGGCTAGGGCACCCCTAGGCTTAGGCTAAGGCTAGGGCTCCACTAGCCTCAGGCTATGGCACCCCTAGGCTTACGCTAGGGCACCCCTAGGCTTAGGCTAGGGCACCCCTAGGCTTAGGCTAAGGCTAGGGCTCCCCTAGCCTAAAGCTAGAGCACCCCTAGGCTTAGGCTAGGGAACTCCTAGGCTTAGGCTAAGGCCAGGGCTCCCCTAGCCTAAAGCTAGAGCACCCCTAGGTTTAGGCTAGGGCACCCCTAGGCTTAGGCTAGGGCATCCCTAGGCTTAGGCTAGGGCAGACCTACGCTTAGGCTAAGGCTAGGTCTCGCCTAGCCTAAGGCTAGGGCACCCCCAGGCTTAGGCTAGGGCACCCCTAGGCTTAGGCTAGGGTACCCCTAGACTGAGGCTAAAGCAACGGCTCCCCTAGCCTCAGGCTAGGGCACCCGAAGACTCGGGCTAAGGCACCCCTTGGCTTAGGCTAGGGCAATCCTAGGCTTAGGCTTAGGCTAGGGCTCCCCTAGCCTCAGGCTAGGGCAAACCTATGCTTAGGTTAGAGCACCCCTAAGTTTAGGCAAGGCACCCCTAGGCTTAGGCTATGAATTTGGTTCCCCTAGCCTAAGGCTAGGGCTCCCCTATCCTCAGGCTAGGGCACCCCTAGGCTTACGCTAGGGCACCCCTAGGCTTAGGCTAGGGTACCCCTAGGTTTAGGCTAGGGCACCCCTAGACTTAGGCTAAGGCAACGGCTCCTCTAGCCTCAGGCTACGTCACGCCAAGACTCAGGCTAGGGCACCCCTAGGCTTAGGTTCGGGCACCCCTAAGTTTAGGCTAGGGCACCCCTAGGCTTAGGCTATGGCTTCGGCTCCCCTAGCCTAAAGCAAGGGCACCCCTAGGCTCAGGCTATGGCACCCCTATACTCAGGCTAGGGCTCCCCTACGCTTAGGCTAGGGCACCACTAGGCTTAGTATAGGGCACCCATAGGCTTAGGCTAAGGCTAGGGCCCTCCTAGCCTAAAGCTAGGGCACCCCTAGGCGTAGGCTAGGGCACCCAGCGTTAGGCTTGGGCGCCCCTAGGCTTAGTCTGGGGCACCCCTAGGCTTAGGCTAAGGCTAGAGCTCCCCTAGCCTTAGGCTAGGGCACCCCTAGGCTTAGGCTGGGGCACCCCTAGGCTTAGGCTAGGGCACCCCTAGGTTTAGGCTAGGGCACCCCTAGGCTTACGCTTAGGCTAGGGCTCCCCTAGACTAAGGCTAGGGCACCCCTAGGCTTAGGCTTGGGCACCCCTAGGCTTAGGATAGGGCACCCCTAGGCTTAGGCAAAGGCTAGGGCTCCCCTAGCCTAAGGCTACGGCACCCATAGGCTCAGGCTAGGTCTCCCCTAGGCTTAGGCTAGGGCACCCCTAGGCTTAAGCTAAGGCTCCCCTAGGCTTAGGGTAGGGCACCCCTAGGCTCAGGCTAGGGCACCCCTGGGCTTAGTCTAGGGCACCCCTAGCCTTAGTCTAAGGCTAGGGCTCCCCTAGCCTCAGGCTAGGGCACCCTTAGGCTTAGGCTAGGCCATCCCTAGATTTAGGCTCGGGCACCCCTAGGCTTAGGCTAAGGCTAGCGCTCCCCTAGCCTAATGCTAGAGCACCCCTAGGCTTAGGCTAGGGCACCCCAAGCTTAGGCTTGTCACCCCTAGGCTTAGGCTAATTCTAGGGCTCCCCTAGCCTAAGGCTAGGGCACCCATAGGCTTAGGCTAGGGCACACCTAGGCTTAGGCTAGGGCAATCCTAGGCTTAGGCTAAGGCTAGGGCTCCCCTAGCCTCAGGCTAAGGCACCCCTAGGCTCAGGCTTCGGCCCTGCTAAGCTTAGACTAGGGCACCCCTAGGCTTAGGCTAATGCTACGGCTCACCTAGCCTCAGGCTTGTGCACCCCTACACTCAGGATATGGCACCCCTAGGCTTAGCTAGGGCAATCCTAGGCTAGACTAACGCTAGGGCTCCCATAGCCTCAGGCTAGGGCACCCTTGGCTCAGGCTAGGGCACCCCTACGCTCAGGCTAGGGCACCCCTAGGCTTAGGCTAGGGCACCCCTAGGCTTAGGCTAAGGCTAGGGCTCCACTAGCCTCAGGCTATGGCACCCCTAGGCTTACGCTAGGGCACCCCTAGGCTTAGGCTAGGGCACCCCTAGGCTTAGGCTAAGGCTAGGGCTCCCCTAGCCTAAAGCTAGAGCACCCCTAGGCTTAGGCTAGGGAACTCCTAGGCTTAGCCTAAGGCCAGGGCTCCCCTAGCCTAAAGCTAGAGCACCCCTAGGTTTAGGCTAGGGCACCCCTAGGCTTAGGCTAGGGCATCCCTAGGCTTAGGCTAGGGCAGACCTACGCTTAGGCTAAGGCTAGGTCTCGCCTAGCCTAAGGCTAGGGCACCCCCAGGCTTAGGCTAGGGCACCCCTAGGCTTAGGCTAGGGTACCCCTAGACTGAGGCTAAAGCAACGGCTCCCCTAGCCTCAGGCTAGGGCACCCCAAGACTCGGGCTAAGGCACCCCTTGGCTTAGGCTAGGGCAATCCTAGGCTTAGGCTTAGGCTAGGGCTCCCCTAGCCTCAGGCTAGGGCAAACCTATGCTTAGGTTAGAGCACCCCTAAGTTTAGGCAAGGCACCCCTAGGCTTAGGCTATGAATTTGGTTCCCCTAGCCTAAGGCTAGGGCTCCCCTATCCTCAGGCTAGGGCACCCCTAGGCTTACGCTAGGGCACCCCTAGGCTTAGGCTAGGGTACCCCTAGGTTTAGGCTAGGGCACCCCTAGACTTAGGCTAAGGCAACGGCTCCTCTAGCCTCAGGCTACGTCACGCCAAGACTCAGGCTAGGGCACCCCTAGGCTTAGGTTCGGGCACCCCTAAGTTTAGGCTAGGGCACCCCTAGGCTTAGGCTATGGCTTCGGCTCCCCTAGCCTAAAGCAAGGGCACCCCTAGGCTCAGGCTATGGCACCCCTATACTCAGGCTAGGGCTCCCCTACGCTTAGGCTAGGGCACCACTAGGCTTAGTATAGGGCACCCATAGGCTTAGGCTAAGGCTAGGGCCCTCCTAGCCTAAAGCTAGGGCACCCCTAGGCGTAGGCTAGGGCACCCAGCGTTAGGCTTGGGCGCCCCTAGGCTTAGTCTGGGGCACCCCTAGGCTTAGGCTAAGGCTAGAGCTCCCCTAGCCTTAGGCTAGGGCACCCCTAGGCTTAGGCTGGGGCACCCCTAGGCTTAGGCTAGGGCACCCCTAGGTTTAGGCTAGGGCACCCCTAGGCTTACGCTTAGGCTAGGGCTCCCCTAGACTAAGGCTAGGGCACCCCTAGGCTTAGGCTTGGGCACCCCTAGGCTTAGGATAGGGCACCCCTAGGCTTAGGCTAGGGCACCCCTAGGCTTAGGCTCAGGCTACGGCTCCCCTAGCCTCAGGCTAGGGCACCCCAAGACTCAGGCTAAGGCACCCCTTGGCTTAGGCTAGGGCAATCCTAGGCTTAGGCTTAGGCTAGTGCTCCCCTAGCCTCAGGCTAGGGCAACCCTATGCTTAGGTTAGGGCACCCCTAAGTTTAGACTAGGACACCCCTAGGCTTAGGCTATGGCTTCGGCTCCCCTAGCCTAAGGCTAGGGCTCCCCTACCCTCAGGCTAGGGCACCCCTAGGCTTACGCTAGGGCACCCCCAGGCTTAGGCTAGGGCACCCCTAGGCTTAGGCTAATGCTAGGGCTCCCCTAGCCTAAGGCTAGAGCACCTCTAGGCTTAGGCTAGGGCACCCCTAGGCTTAGGCTAAGGCCAGGGCTCCCCTACCCTAAGAATAGGTCACCCCTAGGCTTAGGCTAGCGCACCCCTAGGCTTAGGCTAAAGCTAGGGCTCCCCTAGCCTAAGACTAGTGCACCCCTAGGCTTAGGCTAGGGCATCCCTAGGCTTAGGCTAGGGTAGACCTGGGCATAAGCTAAAGAAACGGCTCCCCTAACCTCAGGCTAGGGCACCCCAAGACACAGGCTAGGGCACCCCTAGGCTTACGCTAGGGCACCCCTAGGCTTAGGCTAGGGTACCCCTAGGTTTAGGCTAGGGCACCCCTAGACTTAGGCTAAGGCAACGGCTCCTCTAGCCTCAGGCTACGTCACGCCAAGACTCAGGCTAGGGCATCCCTAGGCTTAGGTTTGGGCACCCCTAAGTTTAGCCTAGGGCACCCCTAGGCTTAGGCTATGGCTTCGGCTCCCCTAGTCTAAAGCAAGGGCACCCCTAGGCTCAGGCTATGGCACCCCTATACTCAGGCTAGGGCTCCCCTACGCTTAGGCTAGGGCACCACTAGGCTTAGTATAGGGCACCCATAGGCTTAGGCTAAGGCTAGGGCCCTCCTAGCCTAAGGCTAGGGCACCCCTAGGCGTAGGCTAGGGCACCCAGCGTTAGGCTTGGGCGCCCCTAGGCTTAGTCTGGGGCACCCCTAGGCTTAGGCTAAGGCTAGGGCTCCCCTAGCCTTAGGCTAGGGCACCCCTAGGCTTAGGCTGGGGCACCCCTAGGCTTAGGCTAGGGCACCCCTAGGTTTAGGCTAGGGCACCCCTAGGCTTACGCTTAGGCTAGGGCTCCCCTAGACTAAGGCTAGGGCACCCCTAGGCTTAGGCTTGGGCACCCCTAGGCTTAGGATAGGGCACCCCTAGGCTTAGGCTAGGGCACCCCTAGGCTTAGGCTCAGGCTACGGCTCCCCTAGCCTCAGGCTAGGGCACCCCAAGACTCAGGCTAAGGCACCCCTTGGCTTAGGCTAGGGCAATCCTAGGCTTAGGCTTAGGCTAGTGCTCCCCTAGCCTCAGGCTAGGGCAACCCTATGCTTAGGTTAGGGCACCCCTAAGTTTAGACTAGGACACCCCTAGGCTTAGGCTATGGCTTCGGCTCCCCTAGCCTAAGGCTAGGGCTCCCCTACCCTCAGGCTAGGGCACCCCTAGGCTTACGCTAGGGCACCCCCAGGCTTAGGCTAGGGCACCCCTAGGCTTAGGCTAATGCTAGGGCTCCCCTAGCCTAAGGCTAGAGCACCTCTAGGCTTAGGCTAGGGCACCCCTAGGCTTAGGCTAAGGCCAGGGCTCCCCTACCCTAAGAATAGGTCACCCCTAGGCTTAGGCTAGCGCACACTTAGGCTTAGGCTAAAGCTAGGGCTCCCCTAGCCTAAGACTAGTGCACCCCTAGGCTTAGGCTAGGGCATCCCTAGGCTTAGGCTAGGGTAGACCTGGGCATAAGCTAAAGAAACGGCTCCCCTAACCTCAGGCTAGGGCACCCCAAGACTCAGGCTAGGGCACCCTTAGGCTTAGGCTAGGGCACCCCTAAGTTTAGGCTAGGGCACAGCTAGGCTTAGGCTATGGCTTCGGCTTCCCTAGCCTAAGGCTAGGGCACCCCTAGGCTCAGGCCATGGCACCCCTAGACTCAGGCTAGAGCACTTCTAGGCTTAGGCTAGGGCACCCCTAGGCTTAGGCTAAGGCCAGGGCTCCCCAAGCCTAAGGCTAGGGCACCCCTAGGCTTAGGCTAGGACACCCCTAGGCTTAGGCTAAAGCTAGGGCTCCCCTACCCTAAGACTAGGGCACCCCTAGGCTTAGGCTAGGGAATCCCTAGGCTTAGACTAGGGCACCCCTAGGCTTAGGCTAAGGCTATGGTTCCCCTAACCTAAGGCTGGGGCACCACTAGGCTTAGGCTAGGGCACCCCTAGGCTTAGGCTAGGGCACCCCTAGTCATAGGCTACGGCACCCCTAGGCTTAAGCTAGGGCATCTCTAGGCTAAGGCTAAGGCTACGGCTCTCCTAGCATAAGGCTAGGGCACCCCCAGGCTCAAGCTATGGCACCCCTAGGCTTAGGCTAGGGCACCCCTAGAGTTAGGCTTGGACACCCCTATGGTTAGGCTAGGGCACCACTAGGCTTAGGCTAAGGCCAGGGCTCCCTTGCCTAAGGCTAGGGTACCCCTAGGCTTAGGCTAGGGCACCCCTAGGCTTAGGCTAGGGCACCCCTAGGCTTAGGTTAGGGCACCCGTAGGCTTAGGCTAGGGCACCCCTAGGCTTAGGCTAGGGCACCGCTAGGCTTAGGGTAGGGCACCCCTAGGCTTAGGCTAAGGCTAGGGCCCGCCTAGCCTAAGGCTAGGGCACCCCTAGGCGTAGGCTAGGGAACCCCTAGGTTTAGGATAGGGCAACTCTAGGCTTAGGCTTAGGCTAGGGCTCCCCTAGCCTAAGGCTAGAGCACCCCTAGGTTTAGGCTTGGGCACGCCTACGCTTAGGCTAGGGCACCCCTAGGCTTAGTCTCAGGCTACGGCTCCCCTAGCCTCAGGCTAGGTCACCCCTAGACTCAGGCTATGGCACCCCTAGGCTTAGGCTAGGGCAATCCTAGGCTAGACTAAGAGGAGGGCTCCCTTAGCCTCAGGCTAGGGCACCCCTAGTCTCAGGCTAGGGCACCTCTAGACTCAGGCTATGGCATCCCTAGTCTTAGCTTAGGGCACCCCTAGGCTTAGGCTAAGGCACCACTAGGCTTAGGCTAGGGCACCCCTAGGCTTAGGCTAGGGCACCCCTAGGCTTAGGTTAGGGCACCCGTAGGCTTAGGCTAGGGCACCCCTAGGCTTAGGCTAGGGCAATCCTAGGCTAGACTAAGGGTAGGGCTCCCCTAGCCTCAGGCTAGAGCACCCCTAGTCTCAGCCTAGGGCACCTCTAGACTCAGGCTATGGCATCCCTAGTCTTAGGTTAGGGCACCCCTAGGCTTAGGCTAAGGCACCACTAGGCTTAGGCTAGGGCTCCCCTAGGCTTAGCCTAGGGCACCACTAGGCTTAGGCTAGGGCACCCCTAGGCTGAGCCTAGGGCACTCCTAGCCTTAGGCTAGGGCACCCCTAGACTTAGGCTAGGGCAAACCTAGTCGTAGGCTAAGACTAGGGCTCCCCTAGCCGAAGGCTAGTGCACTCCTAGGCTCAGGCTAGGCCACCCCTAGGCTTCGACTAGGACACCCCTAGGCTTAGGTTAAGGCTAAGGCTCCCATAGCCTAAGGCTTGGGCACCCTAGGCTTAGGCTAGGGCACCCCTAGGCTTAGGCTAGGGCACCCCTAGGCTTAGGCTAAGGCTGCGGCTCCCCTAGCCTCAGGCTAGGGCACCCGTAGGCTCAGGCTAGGGGACCCCTAGGTTCATGCTAGGGCAGCCCTAGTCTTAGGCTAGGGCACCCCTAGACTTAGGCTAGGGCACTCCTAGGCTTAGGCTAAGGCTAGGGCTCCCCCAGCCTATGGATAGGGCACCCCTACGCTCAGGCTAAGGCAACCCAAGGCTTAGGCTAGGGCACCCCTAGGCTTAGGCTAATGCTAGGGCTCCCATAGCCTCAGGCAAGGGCACCCCTATGCTTAGGCTAGGGCACCCCTAAGTTTACGCTAGGGCACCCCTAGGCTCTGGCTATGGCACCACTAGACTCAGGCTAGGGCACCCCTACGCTTAGGCTAGGGCACCCCTAGGCTTAGGCTAGGGCACCCCTAGGCTTAAGCTAGGGCTCCCCTAGGTTTAGGCTAAGGCACCCCTAGGCTTAGGCTAAGGCTAGGGCTCCCCTAGCCTAAAGCTAGAGCACCCCTAGGCTTAGAGTGGGGCACCCCTAGGCTTAGGCTAGGGCACCCCAAGTCTTAGGCTAGGGCACCCCTAGGTTTAGGCTTGGGCACCCCTAGGCTTAGGCAAAGGCTATGGGTCCCCTAACCTAAGGCTGATGCACCCCTAGGCTTAGGCTAGGGCACCCCTAGGCTTAGGTTAGGGCCCCCCTTAGCGTATGCTAGGGAACCCTTAGGCTTAGTCTAGGGCACCCCTAGGCTAAGGCTAAGGCTACGGCTCCCCTAGCCTAAGGCTGGGCACTCCCAGGCTTAAGCTATGGCACCCCTAGGCTTAGGCTAGGACACCCCTATGGTTAGGCTAGGGCACCCCTAGTCGTAGGCTAAGACTAGGCCTCCCCTAGCCTAAGGCTAGGGCACCCCTAGGCTCAGGCTAGGGCACCCTTAGGCTTCGGCTAGGACACCCCTAGGCATAGGCTAAGGCTAGTGCTCCCCTAGCCTAAGGCTTGGGCACACCTAGGCTTAGGTTAGGGCACCCCTAGGCTTAGACTAAGGCTGCGGCTCCCTTAGCCTCAGGCTAGGGTACCCGTATGCTCAGGCTAGGGCACCCCTAGGCTCATGCTAGGGCAGCCCTAAGCTTAGGCTAGGGCACCCCTAGGCTTATGCTAGGGCACCCCTAGGCTTAGGCTAAGGCTAGGGCTGCCCCAGCCTAAGGCTAGGGCACCACTAGGTTTAGGCGAGGGCACCCTAGGCTTAGGCTAGGGAACGCCCAGGCTTAGGCTAGGGCACCCCTAGGCTTAGGCTAGGGCACCCCTAGACTTAGGCTAAGGCTAGGGCTCCCCTAGCCTAAGGCTACGGCACCCCTATGCTCAGGCTAGGGCTCCCCTAGGCTTAGGATAGGTCAATCCTAGGCTTAGGCTAGGGCACCCCTAGGCTTAAGCTAAGGCTCCCCTAGGCTTAGGGTAGGACACCCCTAGGCTCAGGCTAGGGCACCCCTGGGCTTAGTCTAGGGCACCCCTAGCCTTAGTCTAAGGCTAGGGCTCCCCTAGCCTCAGGCAAGGGCACCCTTAGGCTTAGGCTAGGCCATCCCTAGACTTAGGCTCGGGCACCCCTAGGCTTAGGCTAAGGCTAGGGCTCCTCTAGCCTAAGGCTAGGGCACCCATAGGCGTAGGCTAGGGCACACCTAGGCTTAGCCTAGGGCAATCCTAGGCTTAGGCTAAGGCTAGGGCTCCCCTAGCCTCAGGCTAAGGCACCCCTAAGCTTAGACTATGGCACCCCTAGGCTTAGGCTAAGGCTACGGCTCACCTAGCCTCAGGCTAGTGCACCCCTACACTCAGGATATGGCACCCCTAGGCTTAGCTAGGGCACTCCTAGGCTAGACTAACGCTAGGGCTCCCATAGCCTCAGGCTAGGGCACCCTTGGCTCAGGCTAGGGCACCCCTACGCTCAGGCTAGGGCACCCCTAGGCTTAGGCTAGGGCACCCCTAGGCTTAGGCTAGGGCACCCCTAGGTTTAGGCTAAGGCTAGGGTTCCACTAGCCTCAGGCTACGGCACCCCTAGGCTTAAGCTAGGGCACCCCTGGGCTTAGGCTAGGGCACCCCTAGGCTTAGGCTAAGGCTAGGGCTCCCCTAGCCTAAAGCTAGGGCACCCCTAGGCTTAGGCTAGGGCACACCTAGGCTTACGCTAAGGCCAGGGCTCCCCTAGCCTAAGGCTAGGGCACCCCTAGGCTTAGGCTAGGGCACCCCTAGGCTTAGGCTAAGGCTAGGGCTCCCCTAGCCTAAAGCTAGAGCACCCCTGGGCTTAGGCTAGGGCACCCCTAGGCTTAGGCTAAAGTTAGGGCTCCCCTACCCTAAGACTAGGGCACCCCTTGACTTAGGCTAGGGCATCCCTTGGCTTAGGCTAGGGCAGACCTACGCTTAGGCTAAGGCTAGGTCTCGCCTAGCCTAAGGCTAGGGGACCACCAGGCTTAGGCTAGGGCACCCCTAGGCTTAGGCTAGGGCTCCCCTAGACTTAGGCTAAAGAAACGGCTCCCCTAGCCTCAGGCCAGGGCACCCCATGACTCAGGCTAAGGCACCCCTTGGCTTAGGCTAGGGCAATCCTAGGCTTAGGCTTAGGATAGGGCTCCACTAGCCTCAGGCTAGGGCAACCCTATGCTTAGGTTAGGGCACCCCTAAATTTAGGCTAGGACACCCCTAGGCTTAGGCTATGGCTTCGGCTCCCCTAGCCTAAGGCTAGGGCTCCCCTACCCTCAGGCTAGGGCACATCTAGGCTTACGCTAGGGCACCCCCAAGCTTAGGCTTGGGCACCCCTAGGCTTGGGCTACTGCTAGGGCTCCCCTAGCCTAAGGCTAGAGCACCTCTACGCTTAGGCTAGGGCACCCCTAGGCTTAGGCTAAGGCCAGGGCTCCCCTACCCTAAGAAAAGTCACCCCTAGGCTTAGGCTAGCGCACCCCTAGGCTTAGGCTAAAGCTAGGGCTCCCCTAGCCTAAGACTAGGGCACCCCTAGGCTTAGGCTAGGGCATCCCTAGGCTT
Source organism: Tenrec ecaudatus (assembly GCF_050624435.1). Lineage (NCBI taxonomy): Eukaryota > Metazoa > Chordata > Mammalia > Afrosoricida > Tenrecidae > Tenrec > Tenrec ecaudatus. The sequence goes on from NW_027457644.1 coordinate 1,129,159, forward strand.
AGGCTAGGGCAGACCTGGGCTTAGGCTAAGGATAGGTGTTGCCTAGCCTAAGGCTAGGGCACACCTAGGCTTAGTCTAGGGCACCCCTAGGCTTAGGCTAGGGCACCCCTAGCCTAAGACTAGGGCACCCCTAGGCTTAGGATAGGGCATCCCTAGGCTTAGGCTAGGGTAGACCTGGGCATAAGCTAAAGAAACGGCTCCCCTAACCTCAGGCTTGGGCACCCCAAGACTCAGGCTAGGGCACCCTTAGGCTTAGGCTAGGGCACCCCTAAGTTTAGGCTAGGGCACCGCTAGGCTTAGGCTATGGCTTCGGCTTCCCTAGCCTAAGGCTAGGGCACCCCTAGGCTCAGGCCATGACACCCCTAGACTCAGGTTAGAGCACCCCTAGGCTTAGGCTAGGGCACCCCTAGGCTTAGGCTAAGGCCAGGGATCCCCAAGCCTAAGGCTAGGGCACCCCTAGGCTTAGGCTAGGGAATCCCTAGGCTTAGACTAGGGCACCCCTAGGCTTAGGCTAAGGCTATGGTTCCCCTAACCTAAGGCTGGGGCACCACTAGGCTTAGGCTAGGGCACCCCTAGGCTTAGGCTAGGGCACCCCTAGGCGGAGGCTAGGGCACCCCTAGGCTTAGGCTAAGGCACCCCTAGGCTAAGGGTAAGGCTACGGCTCCCCTAGCATAAGGCTAGGGCACCCCCAGGCTCAAGCTATGGCACCCCTAGGCTTAGGCTAGGGCACCCCTACGGTTAGGCTTGGACACCCCTATGGTTAGGCTAGGGCACCACTAGGCTTAGGCTAAGGCCAGGGCTCCCTTGCCTATGGCTAGGGCACCCCTAGGCTTAGGCTAGGGCACCCCTAGGCTTAGGCTAGGGCACCCCTAGGCTTAGGTTAGGGCACCCGTAGGCTTAGGCTAGGGCACCCCTAGGCTTAGGCTAGGGCACCCCTAGGCTTAGGATAGGGCACCCCTAGGCTTAGGCTAAGGCTAGGGCCTGCCTAGCCTAAGGCTAGGGCACCCCTAGGCGTAGGCTAGGGAACCCCTAGCCTTAGGCTTGAGCGCCCCTAGGTTTAGGATGGGGGACCCCTAGGCTTAGGCTAAGGCTAGGGCTCCCCTCGCCTTAGGCTAGGGCACCCCTAGGCTTATGCTCGGGCACCCCTAGGCTTAGGCTAGGGCACCCCTAGGTTTAGGCTAGGGCACCTCTAGGCTTAGGCTTAGGCTAGGGCTCCCCTAGCCTAAGGCTAGGGCACCCCTAGGCTTAGGCTTGGGCACGCCTAGGCTTAGGCTAGGGCACCCCTAGGCTTAGTCTCAGGCTACGACTCCCCTAGCCTCAGGCTAGGACACCCCTAGACTCAGGCTATGGCATCCCTAGGCTTAGGCTAGGGCAATCCTAGGCTAGACTAAGAGGAGGGCTCCCCTAGCCTCAGGCTAGGGCACAACTAGTCTTAGGTTAGGGCACCCCTAGTCTTAGGCTAAGGCACCACTAGGTTTAGGCTAGGGCTCCCCTAGGCTTAGCCTAGGGCACCACTAGGCTTAGGCTAGGGCACCCCTAGGCTGAGCCTAGGGCACTCCTAGCCTTAGGCTAGGGCACCCCTTGACTTAGACTAGGGCACCCCTAGTCGTAGGCTAAGACTAGGGCTCCCCTAGCCTAAGGCTAGTGCACCCCTAGGCTCAGGCTAGGCCACTCCTAGGCTTCGGCTAGGACACCCCTAGGCTTAGGTTAAGGCTAAGGCTCCCCTAGCCTAAAGCTTGGGCACTCCTAGGCTTAGGCTAGCGCACCCCTAGGCTTAGGCTTGGGCAGCCCTAGGCTTAGGCTAAGGCTGCGGCTCCCCTAGCCTCAGGCAAGGGCACCCGTAGGCTCAGGCTAGGGCACCCCTAGGCTCATGCTAGGGCAGCCCTAGGCTTAGGCTAGGGCACCCCTAGGCTTAGGCTAGGGCACCCCTAGGCTTAGGCTAATGCTAGGGCTCCCATAGCCTCAGGCTAGGGCACCCCTATGCTTAGGCTAGGGTACCCCTAAGTTTACGCTAGGGAACCCCTAGGCTCAGGCTATGGCACAACTAGACTCAGGCTAGGGCACCCCTACGCTTAGGCTCGGGCACCCATAGGCTTAGGCTAGGGCACCCCTAGGCTTAAGCTAGGCTCCCCTAGGTTTAGGCTAAGGCACCCCTAGGCTTAGGCTAAGGCCAGGGCTCCCCTAGATTAAGGCTAGGCACCCCAAGGCTTAGGCTAGGGCACCCCTAGGCTTAGGCTAGGGCAGATCTAGGCTTAGGCTAAGGCTAGGTCTCGCCTAGCCTAAGGCTAGGGTACCCCAAGACTTAGGCTAGGGCACCCCTAGGCTTAGGCTAGGGCACCCCTAGACTTAGGCTAAGGCAACACCTCCCATAGCCTCAGGCTAGGGCACCCCAAGACTCAGGCTAAGGCACCCCTAGGCTTAGCCTAGCACAATCCTAGGCTTAGGCTAAGGCTAGGGCTCCCCTAGCCTCAGGCTAGCGCACCCCTATGCTTAGGCTAGGGCACCCCTAAGTTTAGGCTAGTGCACTCCTAGTCTTAGGAAAAGGCTAGGGTTCCCCTAGCCTAAGGCTAGGGCACCCCTAGCCGAAGGCTAGGGCACCCCTAGGCTTAGACTAGGGCACCCCTAGTCTTAGGCTAGGGCACCCCTAGGCTTAGGCTAGGGCACCCCTAGGCTTAGGCTAGGGCACCCCTAGGCTTAGGCTAAGGCTAGAACTCCCCTAGCCTCAGGCTAGGGCACCCCTAGGCTTAGGCTAGAGCACCCCTAGGCTAAGGCTAGGGCAGCCCTAGGCTTAGGCAAGGTCACCCATAGCCTTAGTCTAAGGCTAGGCCTCCCCTAGCCTAAGGCTGGGGCACCCCTATGTTTAGGCTAGGGCACCCCTAGGCTTAGGCTAGGGCACCCCTAGGCTTAGGCTAAGGGTATGGTTCCCCTAACCTAAGGCTGAGGCACCCCTAGGCTTAGGCTAGGGCACCCATAGCCTTAGGTTAGGGCCCCCCTTAGTGTAGGCTAGGGCACCCCTAGGCGTAGTCTAGGGCACCCCTATGCTTAGGTTAGGGTACCCCTAGGCTTAGGTTAGGGCACCCCTAGGCTTAGGCTTGGGCACCCCTAGGCTTAGGATAGGGCACCCATAGGCTTAGGCTAAGGCTAGGGCCCTCCTAGCCTAAGGCTAAGGCACCCCTAGGCGTAGGCTAGGGCACCCAGCGTTAGGCTTGGGCGCCCCTAGGCTTAGCCTGTGGCACCCCTAGGCTTAGGCTAAGGCTAGGGCTCCCCTAGCCTTAGGCTAGGGCACCCCTAGGCTTAGGTTAGGGCACCCGTAGGCTTAGGCTAGGGCACCCCTAGGCTTAGGCTAGGGCAATCCTAGGCTAGACTAAGGGTAGGGCTCCCCTAGCCTCAGGCTAAAGCACCCCTATGCTTAGGCTAGGGGACCCCTAAGTTTAGGCTAGGGCACTCCTAGGCTTAGGAAAAGGCTAGGGTTCCCCTAGCCTAAGGCTAGGGCACCCCTAGCCGAAGGCTACTGCACCCCTAGGCTTAGGATAGGGCACCCCTAGTCTTAGGCTAGGGCACCCCTAGGCTTAGGCTAGGGCACACCTAGGCTTAGGATAGGGCACCCCTAGTCTAGGCTAGGGCACCCCTAGGCTTAGGCTAGGGCACCCCTAGGCTTAGGCTAAGGCTAGAACTCCCCTAGCCTCAGGCTAGGGCACCCCTAGGCTTAGGCTAGAGCACCCCTAGGCTCAGGCTAGGGCACCCCTAGGCTTAGGCTAGGGCACCCCTAGGCTTAGGCTAAGGCTATGGTTCCCCGAACCTAAGGCTGGGGCACCCCCAGGCTCAAGGTATGGCACCCCTAGGCTTAGGCTAGGGCACCCCTAAACTTAGGCTAGGACACCCCTACGGTTAGGCTAGGGCACCCCTAGGCTTAGGCTAAGGCCAGGGTCCCTTGCCTAAGGCTAGGGCACTCCTAGGCTTAGGCTAGCGCACCCCTAGGCTTAGGCTAGGGCACACCTATGCTTAGGTTAGGGCACCCCTAGGCTTAAGCTAGGGCACCCCTAGGCTTAGGCTAGGGCACCCCTAGGCTTAGGATAGGGCACCCCTAGGCTTAGGCTAAGGCTAGGGCCCGCCTAGCCTAAGCCTAGGGCACCCCTAGGCGTAGGCGAGGGAACCCCTAGCCTTAGGCTTGGGCGCCCCAAGGCTTAGGCTGGGGCACCCCTAGGCTTAGTCTAAGGCTAAGGCTCCCCTAGCCTTCGGCTTGGGCACCCCTAGGCTTAGGCTGGGGCACCCCTAGGCTTAGGCTAGGGGACCCCTAAGTTTAAGCTAGGGCACCCCTAGGCTTAGGCTTAGGCTAGGGCTCCCCTAGCCTAAGGCTAGGACACCCCTAGGCTTAGGCTTGGGCACCCATAGGCTTAGGCTAGGGGACCCCTAAGTTTAAGCTAGGGCACCCCTAGGCTTAGGCTTAGGCTAGGGCTCCCCTAGCCTAAGGCTAGGACACCCCTAGGCTTAGGCTTGGGCACCCATAGGCTGAGCCTAGGGCACTCCTAGCCTAAGGCTAGGACACCCCTAGGCTTAGGCTTGGGCACCCATAGGCTGAGCCTAGGGCACTCCTAGCCTTAGGCTAGGGCACCCCTTGACTTAGGCTAGGGCACCCCTAGTCGTAGGCTAAGACTAGGGCTCCCCTAGCCTAAGGCTAGTGCACCCCTAGGCTCAGGCTAGGCCACCCCTAGGCTTCGGCTAGGACACCCCTAGGCTTAGGTTAAGGCTAAGGCTCCCCTAGCCTAAGGCTTGGGCACCCCTAGGCTTAGGCTAGGGCACCCCTAGGCTTAGGCTAGGGCACCCCTAGGCTTAGGCTAAGGCTGCGGCTCCCCTAGCCTCAGGCTAGGGCACCCGTAGACTCAGGCTAGGGCACCCCTAGGCTCATGCTAGGGCAGCCCTAGGCTTAGGCTAGGGCACCCCTATGCTTAGGCTAGGGCACCCCTAAATTTAGGCTAGCGCACTCCTAGGCTTAGGAAAAGGCTAGGGTTCCCCTAGCCGAAGGCTAGGGCACTCTAGCCGAAGGCTAGGGCACCCCTAGGCTTAGGATAGCGCACCCCTAGTCTTAGGCTAGGGCACCCCTAGGCTTAGGCTAGGGCACCCCTAGGCTTAGGCTAAGGCTAGAACTCCCCTAGCCTCAGACTAGGGCACCCCTAGGCTTAGGCTAGAGCACCCCTAGGCTAAGGCTAGGGCAGCACTAGGCTTAGGCAAGGTCACCCATAACCTTAGGGTAAGGCTAGGGCTCCCCTAGCCTAAGGCGGGGGCACCCCTATTTTCAGGCTAGGGCACCCTTAGGCTTAGGCTAGGGCACCCCTAGGCTTAGGCTAAGGCTATGGTTCCCCTAACCTAAGGCTGAGGCACCCCTAGGCTTAGGCTAGGGCACCCCTAGCCTTAGGTTAGGGCCCCCCTTAGTGTAGGCTAGGGCACCCCTAGGCTTAGGCTAGAGCACCCCTAGCCTAAGGCTAGGGCACCCCCAGGCTCAAGCTATGGCACCCCTAGGCTTAGGCTAGGGCACCCCTAGACTTAGGCTAGGACACCCCTATGGTTAGGCTAGGGCACCCCTAGGCTTAGGCTAAGGCTAGGGCTCCCTTGCCTAAGGCTAGGACACCCCTAGGCTTAGGCTAGGGCACACCTAGGCTTAGGTTAGGGTACCCCTAGGCTTAGGCTAGGGCACCCCTAGGCTTAGGCTTGGGCACCCCTAGGCTTAGGATAGGGCACCCATAGGCTTAGGCTAAGGCTAGGGCCTTCCTAGCCTAAGGCTAAGGCACCCCTAGGCGTAGGCTAGGGCACCCAGCGTTAGGCTTGGGCGCCCCTAGGCTTAGCCTGGAGCACACCTAGGTTTAGGCTAAGGGTAGGGCTCCCCTAGGCTAGGGCACCCCTAGGCTTAGGCTGGGGCACCCCTAGGCTTAGGCTAGGGCACCCCTAGGTTTAGGCTAGGTCACCCCTAGGCATAGGCTTAGGCTAGGGCTCCCCTAGCCTAAGGCTAGGGCACCCCTTGGCTTAGGCTTGGGCACCCCTAGGCTTAGGATAGGGCACCCCTAGGCTTAGGCTAGGGCACCCCTAGGCTTAAGCTAGGGCTCCCCTACGTTTAGGCTAAGGCACCCCTAGTCTTAGGCTAAGGCTAGGGCTCCCCTAGCCCAAAGCTAGAGCACCCCTAGGCTTAGGCTGGGGCACCCCTAGGCTTATGCTAAGGCCAGGGCTCCCCTAGATAAAGGCTAGGCACCCCTAGGCTTAGGCTAGGGCAACCCTAGGCTTAGGCTAGGGCAGACCTAGGTTTAGGCTAAGGCTAGGTCTCGCCTAGCCTAAGGCTAGGGTACCCCAAGACTTAGGTTAGGGCACCCCTAGGCTTAGGCTAGGGCACCCCTAGACTTAGGCTAAGGCACCCCTAGGCTTAGCCTAGGGCAATCCTAGGCTTAGGCTAAGGCTAGGGCTCCCCTAGCCTCAGGCTAGGGCACCCCTATGTTTAGGCTAGGGCACCCCTAATTTTAGGCTAGGGCACTCCTAGGCTTAGTAAAAGGCTAGGGTTCCCCTAGCCTAAGGCTAGGGCACCCCTAGGCTTAGGATAGGGCACCCCTAGGCTCAGGCTAGGGCACCCCTAGGTTTAGGCTAGGGCACCCCTAGGCTTAGGCTAAGGCAAGAACTCCCCTAGCCTCAGGCTAGGGCACCCCTAGGCTTACGCTAGGGTACCCCTAGGCTTAGGCTAGGGCACCCCTAGGCTTAGGCTAAGGCTAGGGCTCCCCTAGCCTAAGGCTAGAGCACCCCTAGGCTTAGGCTAGGGCTCCCCTAGCCTAAGGCTAGAGCACCCCTAGGCTTAGGCTAGAGCACCCCTAGGCTTAGGCCAGGGCAACCATAGCCTTAGGCTAAGGCTAGGGCTCCCCTAACCTAAGGCGAGGGTACCCCAATGCTCAGGCTACGGCACCCCTAGGCTTAGGCTAGGGCACCCCTAAGCTTAGGCTAAGGCTATGGTTCCCCGAAACTAAGGCTGGGGCACCCCTAGGCTTAGGCTAGGGCAGCCCTTGGCTTAGGCTTGGGCACCCCTATACGTAGGCTAGGGCACCCCTAGGCTTAGGCTAGGGCACCCCTAGGCTAAGGCTAAGGCTACGGCTCCCCTATCCTAAGGCCTGGGCACCCCCAGACTCAAGCTATGGCACCCCTAGGCTTAGGCTAGGGCACCCCTAAACTTAGGCTAGGACACCCCTACGGTTAGGCTAGGGCACCCCTAGGCTTAGGCTAAGGCCAGGGTCCCTTGCCTAAGGCTAGGGCACTCCTAGGCTTAGGCTAGTGCACCCCTAGGCTTAGGCTAGGGCACCCCTAGGCTTAGGTTAGGGCACCCCTAGGCTTAAGCTAGGGCACCCCTAGGCTTAGGCTAGGGAACCCCTAGGCTTAGGATAGGGCACCCCTAGGCTTAGGCTAAGGCTAGGGCCCGCCTAGCCTAAGGCTAGCCCACCCCTAGGCGTAGGCGAGGGAACCCCTAGCCTTAGGATTGGGCGCCCAAAGGCTTAGGCTGGGGCACCCCTAGTCTTAGTCTAAGGCTAAGGCTCCCCTAGCCTTAGGCTAGGGCACCCCTAGGCTTAGGCTGGGGCACCCCTAGGCTTAGGCTAGGGGCCCCTAGTTTTGAGCTAGGGCACCCCTAGGCTTAGGCTTAGGCTAGGGCTCCCCTAGCCTAAGGCTAGGACACCCCTAGGCTTAGGCTTGGGCACCCCTAGGCTTAGGATAGGGCATCCCTAGGCTTAGGCTACGGCACCCCTAGGCTTAGGCTCAGGCTATGGCTCCCCTAGCCTCAGGCTAGGGCACCCCTAGACTCAGGCTATGGCACCCCTTGGCTTAGGCTAGGGCAATCCTAGGCTAGACTAAGGGTAGGGCTCCCCTAGCCTCAGGTTAGGGCACCCCTAGTCTCAGGCTAGGGCACCTCTAGACTCAGGCTATGGCATCTCTAGTCTTAGGTTAGGGAACCCCTAGGCTTAGGCTAGGCCATCCCTAGACTTATGCTCGGGCACCCCTAGGCTTAGGCTAATGCTAGGGCTCCCCTAGCCTAAGGCTAGAGCACCCCTAGGCTTAGGCTTGGGCACGCCTAGGCTTAGGCTAGGGCACCCCTAGGCTTAGTCTCAGGCTACGGCTCCCCTAGCCTCAGGCTAGGGCACCCCTAGACTCAGGCTATGGCACCCCTAGGCTTAGGCTAGGGCAATCCAAGGCTAGACTAAGAGTAGGGCTCCCCTAGCCTCAGGCGAGGGCACCCCTAGTCTCAGGCTAGGGCACCTCTAGACTCAGGCTATGGCATCCCTAGTCTTAGGTTAGGGCACCCCTAGGCTTAGGCTAAGGCACCACTAGGCTTAGACTAGGTCTCCCCTAGGCTTAGCCTAGGGCACCACTAGGCTTAGGTTAGGGCACCCCTAGGCTGAGCCTAGGGCACTCCTGGCCTTAGGCTAGGGCACCTCTTGACTTAGGCTAGGGCACCCCTAGTCGTAGGCTAAGACTAGGGCTCCCCTAGCCTAAGGCTAGTGCACCCCTAGGCTCAGGCTAGGCCACCCCTAGGCTTCGGCTAGGACACCCCTAGGCTCAGGTTAAGGCTAAGGCTCCCCTAGCCTAAGGCTTGGGCACCCCTAGGCTTAGGCTAGGGCACCCCTAGGCTTAGGCAAGGGCACCCCTAGGCTTAGGCTAAGGCTGCGGCTCCCCTAGCCTCAGGCTAGGGCACCCGTAGGCTCAGGCTAGGGCACCCCTAGGCTCATGCTAGGGAAGCCCTAGGCTTAGGCTAGGGCACCCCTAGGCTTAGGCTATGGCACTCCTAGGCTTAGGCTAAGGCTAGGGCTCCCCCAGCCTAAGGCTAGGGCACCCCTACGCTCAGGCTAGGGCACCCCTAGGCTTAGGCTAGGGCACCCCTAGGCTTAGGCTAATGCTAGGGCTCCCATAGCCTCAGGCTAGGGCACCCCTATGCTTAGGCTAGGGCACCCCAAAGTTTACGCTAGGGCACCCCTAGGCTCAGGCTATGACACAACTAGACTCAGGCTAGGGCACCCCTACGCTTAGGCTCGGGCTCCCTAGGCTTAGGCTAGGGCACCCCTAGGCTTAAGCTAGGCTCCCCTAGGTTTAGGCTAAGGCACCCCTAGGCTTAGGCTAAGGCTAGGGCTCCCCTAGCCTAAAGCTAGAGCACCCCTAGGCTTAGGCTGGGGCACCGCTAGGATTAGGCTAAGGCCAGGGCTCCCCTAGATTAAGGCTAGGCACCCCAAGGCTTTGGCTAGGGCACCCCTAGGCTTAGGCTAGGGCAGACCTAGGCTTAGGCTAAGGCTAGGTCTCGCCTAGCCTAAGGCTAGGGTACCCCAAGACTTAGGCTAGGGCACCCCTAGGCTTAGGCTAGGGCACCCCTAGACTTAGGCTAAGGCAACGCCTCCCCTAGCCTCAGGCTAGGGCACCCCAAGACTCAGGCTAAGGCACCCCTAGGCTTAGCCTAGCACAATCCTAGGCTTAGGCTAAGGCTAGGGCTCCCCTAGCCTCAGGCTATCGCACCCCTATGCTTAGGCTAGGGCACCCCTAAGTTTAGGATAGGGCACTCCTAGCCTTAGGAAAAGGCTAGGGTTCCCCTAGCCTAAGGCTAGGGCACCCCTAGCCGAAGGCTAGGGCACCCCTAGGCTTAGGATAGGGCACCCCTAGTCTTAGGCTAGGGCACCCCTAGGCTTAAGCTAGGGCACCCCTAGGCTTAGGCTAAGGCTAGAACTCCCCTAGCCTCAGACTAGGGCACCCCTAGGCTTAGGCTAGAGCACCCCTAGGCTAATGCTAGGGCAGCACTAGGCTTAGGCAAGGTCACCCATAGCCTTAGGCTAAGGCTAGGGCTCCCCTAGCCTAAGGCGGGGGCACCCCTATGTTCAGGTTAGGGCACCCCTAGGCTTAGACTAGGGCACCCCTAGGCTTAGGCTAAGGCTATGGTTCCCCTAACCTAAGGCTGAGGCACCCCTAGGCTTAGGCTAGGGCACCCCTAGCCTTAGGTTAGGGCCCCCCTTAGTGTAGGCTAGGGCACCCCTAGGCTTAGTCTAGGGCACCCCTATGCTAAGGCAAAGGCTACGGCTCCCCTAGCCTAAGGCTAGGGCACCCCCAGGCTCAAGCTATGGCACCCCTAGGCTTAGGCTAGGACACCCCTAGACTTAGGCTAGGACACCCCTATGGTTAGGCTAGGGCACCCCTAGGCTTAGGCTAAGGCTAGGGCTCCCTTATCTTAGGCTAGGACACCCCTAGGCTTAGGCTAGGGGACACCTAGGCTTAGGTTAGGGTACCCCTAGGCTTAGGCTAGGGCACCCCTAGGCTTAGGCTTGGGCACCCCTAGGCTTAGGATAGGGCACCCATAGGCTTAGGCTAAGGCTAGGGCTCCCCTAGGCTAGGGCACCCCTAGGCTTAGGCTGGGGCACCCCTAGGCTTAGGCTAGGGCACCCCTAGGTTTAGGCTAGGCCACCCCTAGGCTTAGGATAGGGCACCCCTCGGCTTAGGCTAGGGCACCCCTAGGCTTAAGCTAGGGCTCCCCTACGTTTAGGCTAAGGCACCCCTAGTCTTAGGCTAAGGCTAGGGCTCCCCTAGCCCAAAGCTAGAGCACCCCTAGGCTTAGGCTGGGGCACCCCTAGGCTTATGCTAAGGCCAGGGCTCCCCTAGATTAAGGCTAGGCACCCCTAGGCTTAGGCTAGGGCAACCCTAGGCTTAGGCTAGGGCAGACCTAGGTTTAGGCTAAGGCTAGGTCTCGCCTAGCCTAAGGCTAGGGTACCCCAAGACTTAGGTTAGGGCACCCCTTGGCTTAGGCTAGGGCACCCCTAGACTTAGGCTAAGGCACCCCTAGGCTTAGCCTAGGGCAATTCTAGGCTTAGGCTAAGGCTAGGGCTCCCCTAGCGTCAGGCTAGGGCACCCCTATGTTTAGGCTAGGGCACCCCTAATTTTAGGCTAGGGCACTCCTAGCTTAGTAAAAGGCTAGGGTTCCCCTAGCCTAAGGCTAGGGCACCCCTAGGCTTAGGCTAGGGCACCCCTAGGCTCAGGGTAGGGCACCCCTAGGTTTAGGCTAGGGCACCCCTAGGCTTAGGCTAAGGCTAGAACTCCCCTAGCCTCAGGCTAGGGCACCCCAAGGCTTACGCTAGGGTACCCCTAGGCTTAGGCTAGGGCACCCCTAGGCTTAGGCTAAGGCTAGGGCTCCCCTAGCCTAAGGCTAGAGCACCCCTAGGCTTAGGCTAGAGCACCCCTAGGCTTAGGCCAGGGCAACCATAGCCTTAGGCTAAGGCTAGGGCTCCCCTAACCTAAGGCGAGGGCACCCCAATGCTCAGGCTAGGGCACCCCTAGGCTTAGGCTAGGGCACCCCTAGGCTTAGGCTAAGGCTATGGTTCCCCGAACCTAAGGCTGGGGCACCCCTAGGCTTAGGCTAGGGCACCCCTTGGCTTAGGCTTGGGCACCCCTATACGTAGGCTAGGGCACCCCTAGGCTTAGGCTAGGGCACCCCTAGGCTAAGGCTAAGGCTACGGCTCCCCTATCCTAAGTCCTGGGCACCCCCAGACTCAAGCTATGGCACCCCTAGGCTTAGGCTAGTGCACCCCTAAACTTAGGCTAGGACACCCCTACGGTTAGGCTAGGGCACCCCTAGGCTTAGGCTAAGGCTAGGGCTCCCTTATCTTAGGCTAGGACACCCCTAGGCTTAGGCTAGGGGACACCTAGGCTTAGGTTAGGGTACCCCTAGGCTTAGGCTAGGGCACCCCTAGGCTTAGGCTTGGGCACCCCTAGGCTTAGGATAGGGCACCCATAGGCTTAGGCTAAGGCTAGGGCTCCCCTAGGCTAGGGCACCCCTAGGCTTAGGCTGGGGCACCCCTAGGCTTAGGCTAGGGCACCCCTAGGTTTAGGCTAGGCCACCCCTAGGCTTAGGATAGGGCACCCCTCGGCTTAGGCTAGGGCACCCCTAGGCTTAAGCTAGGGCTCCCCTACGTTTAGGCTAAGGCACCCCTAGTCTTAGGCTAAGGCTAGGGCTCCCCTAGCCCAAAGCTAGAGCACCCCTAGGCTTAGGCTGGGGCACCCCTAGGCTTATGCTAAGGCCAGGGCTCCCCTAGATTAAGGCTAGGCACCCCTAGGCTTAGGCTAGGGCAACCCTAGGCTTAGGCTAGGGCAGACCTAGGTTTAGGCTAAGGCTAGGTCTCGCCTAGCCTAAGGCTAGGGTACCCCAAGACTTAGGTTAGGGCACCCCTTGGCTTAGGCTAGGGCACCCCTAGACTTAGGCTAAGGCACCCCTAGGCTTAGCCTAGGGCAATTCTAGGCTTAGGCTAAGGCTAGGGCTCCCCTAGCCTCAGGCTAGGGCACCCCTATGTTTAGGCTAGGGCACCCCTAATTTTAGGCTAGGGCACTCCTAGCTTAGTAAAAGGCTAGGGTTCCCCTAGCCTAAGGCTAGGGCACCCCTAGGCTTAGGCTAGGGCACCCCTAGGCTAAGGCTAAGGCTACGGCTCCCCTATCCTAAGTCCTGGGCACCCCCAGACTCAAGCTATGGCACCCCTAGGCTTAGGCTAGTGCACCCCTAAACTTAGGCTAGGACACCCCTACGGTTAGGCTAGGGCACCCCTAGGCTTAGGCTAAGGCCAGGGTCCCTTGCCTAAGGCTAGGGCACTCCTAGGCTTAGGCTAGCGCACCCCTAGGCTTAGGCTAGGGCACCCCTAGGCTTAGGTTAGGGCACCCCTAGGCTTAAGCTAGGGCACCCCTAGGCTTAGGCTAGGGAACCCCTAGGCTTAGGATAGGGCACCCCTAGGCTTAGGCTAAGGCTAGGGCCCGCCTAGCCTAAGGCTAGCACACCCCTAGGCGTAGGCGAGGGAACCCCTAGCCTTAGGCTTGGGCGCCCAAGGCTTAGGCTGGGGCACCCCCAGGCTTAGTCTAAGGCTAAGGCTCCCCTAGCCTTAGGCTAGGGCACCCCTAGACTTAGGCTGGGGCTCCCCTAGGCTTAGGCTAGGGGCCCCTAGGTTTAAGCTAGGGCACCCCTAGGCTTAGGCTTAGGCTAGGGCTCCCCTAGCCTAAGGCTAGGACACCCCTAGGCTTAGGCTTGGGCACCCCTAGGCTTAGGATAGGGCACCCCTAGGCTTAGGCTAGGGCACCCCTAGGCTTAGGCTCAGGCTACGGCTCCCCTAGCCTCAGGTTAGGGCACCCCTAGAATCAGGCTATGGCACCCCTTGGCTTAGGCTTGGGCAATCCTAGACTAGACTAAGGGTAGGGCTCCCCTAGCCTCAGGTTAGGGCACCCCTAGTCTCAGGCTAGGGCACCTCTAGACTCAGGCTATGGCATCTCTAGTCTTAGGTTAGGGCACCCCTAGGCTTAGGCTAGGCCATCCCTAGACTTAGGCTCGGGCACCCCTAGGCTTAGGCTAAGGCTAGGGCTCCCCTAGCCTAAGGCTAGAGCACCCCTAGGCTTAGGCTTGGGCACGCCTAGGCTTAGGCTAGGGCACCCCTAGGCTTAGTCTCAGGCTACGGCTCCCCTAGCCTCAGGCTAGGGCACCCCTAGACTCAGGCTATGGCAACCCTAGGCTTAGGCTAGGGCAATCCAAGGCTAGACTAAGAGTAGGGCTCCCCTAGCCTCAGGCTAGGGCACCCCTAGTCTCAGGCTAGGGCACCTCTAGACTCAGGATATGGCATCCCTAGTCTTAGGTTAGGGCACCCCTAGGCTTAGGCTAAGGCACCACTAGGCTTAGGCTAGGTCTCCCCTAGGCTTAGCCTAGGGCACCACTAGGCTTAGGTTAGGGCACCCCTAGGCTGAGCCTAGGGCACTCCTAGCCTTAGGCTAGGGCACCTCTTGACTTAGGCTAGGGCACCCTTAGTCGTAGGCTAAGACTAGGGCTCCCCTAGCCTAAGGCTAGTGCACCCCTAGGCTCAGGCTAGGCCACCCCTAGGCTTCGGCTAGGACACCCCAAGGCTTAGGTTAAGGCTAAGGCTCCCCTAGTCTAAGGCTTGGGCACCCCTAGGCTTAGGCTAGGGCACCCCTAGGCTTAGGCAAGGGCACCCCTAGGCTTAGGCTAAGGCTGCGGCTCCCCTAGCCTCAGGCTAGGGCACCCGTAGGCTCAGGCTAGGGCACCCCTAGGCTCATGCTAGGGAAGCCCTAGGCTTAGGCTAGGGCACCCCTAGGCTTAGGCTATGGCACCCCTAGGCTTAGGCTAAGGCTAGGGCTCCCCCAGCCTAAGGCTAGGGCACCCCTACGCTCAGGCTAGGGCACCCCTAGGCTTAGGCTAGGGCACCCCTAGGCTTAGGCTAATGCTAGGGCTCCCATAGCCTCAGGCTAGGGCACCCCTATGCTTAGGCTAGGGCACCCCAAAGTTTACGCTAGGGCACCCCTAGGCTCAGGCTATGGCACAACTAGACTCAGGCTAGGGAACCCCTACGCTTAGGCTCTGGCATCCCTAGGCTTAGGCTAGGGCACCCATAGGCTTAAGCTAGGCTCCCCTAGGTTTAGGCTAAGGCACCCCTAGGCTTAGGCTAAGTCTAGGGCTCCCCTAGCCTAAAGCTAGAGCACCCCTAGGCTTAGGCTGGGGCACCGCTAGGCTTAGGCTAAGGTCAGGGCTCCCCTAGATTAAGGCTAGGCACCCCAAGGCTTAGGCTAGGGCACCCCTAGGCTTAGGCTATGGCAGACCTAGGCTTAGGCTAAGGCTAGGTCTCGCCTAGCCTAAGGCTAGGGTACCCCAAGACTTAGGCTAGGGCACCCCTAGGCTTAGGCTAGGGCACCCCTAGACTTAGGCTAAGGCAACGCCTCCCCTAGCCTCAGGCTAGGGCACCCCAAGACTCAGGCTAAGGCACCCCTAGGCTTAGCCTAGCACAATCCTAGGCTTAGGCTAAGGCTAGGGCTCCCCTAGCCTCAGGCTAGCGCACCCCTATGCTTAGGCTAGGGCACCCCTAAGTTTAGGCTAGGGCACTCCTAGGCTTAGGAAAAGGCTAGGGTTCCCCTAGCCTAAGGCTAGGGCACCCCTAGCCGAAGGCTAGGGCACCCCTAGGCTTAGGATAGGGCACCCCTAGTCTTAGGCTAGGGCACCCCTAGGCTTAGGCTAGGGCACCCCTAGGCTTAGGCTAGAGCACCCCTAGGCTAAGGCTAGGGCAGCACTAGGCTTAGGCAAGGTCACCCATAGCCTTTGGCTAAGGCTAGGGCTCCCCTAGCCTAAGGCGGGGGCACCCCTATGTTCAGGCTAGGGCACCCCTAGGCTTAGGCTAGGGCACCCCTAGGCTTAGGCTAAGGCTATGGTTCCCCTAACCTAAGGCTGAGGCACCCCTAGGCTTAGGCTAGGGCACCCCTAGCCTTAGGTTAGGGCCCCCCTTAGCGTAGGCTAGGGCACCCCTAGGCTTAGTCTAGGGCACCCCTATGCTAAGGCTAAGGCTACGGCTCCCCTAGCCTAAGGCTAGGGCACCCCCAGGCTCAAGCTATGGCACCCCTAGGCTTAGGCTAGGGCACCCCTAGACTTAGGCTAGGACACCCCTATGGTTAGGCTAGGGCACCCCTAGGCTTAGGCTAAGGCTAGGGCTCCCTTGCCTAAGGCTAGGACACCCCTAGGCTTAGGCTAGGGCACACCTAGGCTTAGGTTAGGGTACCCCTACGCTTAGACTAGGTCACCCCTAGGCTTAGGCTTGGGCACCCCTAGGCTTAGGATAGGGCACGCATAGGCTTAGGCTAAGGCTAGGGCCCTCCTAGCCTAAGGCTAAGGCACCCCTAGGCGTAGGCTAGGGCACCCAGCGTTAGGTTTGGGCGCCCCTAGGCTTGGCCGGGGGAACCCCTAGGCTTAGGCTAAGGCTAGGGCTCCCCTAGCCTTAGGCTAGGGCACCGCTAGGCTTAGGCTGGGGCACCCCTAGGCTTAGGATAGGGCCCCCCTAGGCTTAGGCTAGGGCACCCCTAGGCTTAGGCTCAGGCTACGGCTCCCCTAGCCTCAGGCTAGGGCACCCCTAGACTCAGGCTATGGCACCCCTAGGCTTAGGCTAGGGCAATCATAGGCTAGACTAAGGGTAGGGCTCCCCGAGCCTCAGGCTAGGGCACCCCTAGTCTCAGGCTAGGGCACCTCTAGACTCAGGCTATGGCATCCCTAGTTTTAGGTTAGGGCACCCCTAGGCTTAGCCTAAGGCACCACTAGGCTTAGGCTAGGGCTCCCCTAGGCTTAGCCTAGGGCACCACTAGGCTTAGGCTAGGGCACCCCTAGGCTTTGCCTAGGGCACTCCTAGCCTTAGGCTAGGGCACCCCTAGACTTAGGCTAGGGCACCCATAGTCGTAGGCTAAGACTAGGGCTCCCCTAGCCTAAGGCTAGGGCACCCCTAGGCTCAGGCTAGGGCACCCCTAGGCTTCGGCTAGGACACCCCTAGGCATAGGCTAAGGCTAGTGCTCCCCTAGCCTAAGGCTTGGGCACCCCTAGGCTTAGGCTAAGGGACCCCTAGGCTTAGGCTAGGGCACCCCTAGGCTTAGGCTAAGGCTGCGGCTCCCCTAGCCTCAGGCTAGGGCACCCGTATGCTCAGGCTAGGCAACCCCTAGGCTCATGCTAGGGCAGCCCTAGGCTTAGGCTAGGGCACCCCTAGGCTTAGGCTAGGGCACCCCTAGGCTTAGGCTAAGGCTAGGGCTCCCCAAGCCTAAGGATAGGGCACCACTAGGCTTAGGCTAGGGCACCCTAGGCTTAGGCTAGGGCACCCCAAGACTTAGGCTAAGGCTAGGGCTCCCCTAGCCTAAGGCTACGGCACCCCTAGGCTCAGGCTAGGGCTCCCCTAGGCTTAGGCTAGGGCAATCCTAGGCTTAGGCTAGGGCACCCCTAGGCTTAAGCTAAGGCTCCCCTAGGCTTAGGATAGGGCACCCCTAGGCTCAGGCTAAGGCACCCCTGGGCTTAGTCTAGGGCACCCCTAGCATTAGTCTAAGGCTAGGGCTCCCCTAGCCTCAGGCTAGTGCACCCCTAGGCTCAGGCTAGGCCACCCCTAGGCTTCGACTAGGACACCCCTAGGCTTAGGTTAAGGCTAAGGCTCCCCTAGCCTAAGGCTTGCGCACCCCTAGGCTTAGGCTAGGGCACCCCTAGGCTTAGGCTAGGGCACCCCTAGGCTTAGGCTAAGGCTGCGGCTCCCCTAGCCTCAGGCTAGGGCACCCGTAGGCTCAGGCTAGGGCACCCCTAGGCTCATGCTAGGGCAGCCCTAGGCTTAGGCTAGGGCACCCCTAGGCTTAGGCTATGGCACCCGTAGGCTTAGGCTAATGCTAGGGCTCCCCCAGCCTAAGGCTAGGGCACCCCTACGCTCAGGCTAGGGCACCCCTAGGCTTAGGCTAGGGGACCCCTAGGCTTAGGCTAATGCTAGGGCTCCCATAGCCTCAGCTAGGGCACCCCTATGCTTAGGCTAGGGCACCCCTAAGTTTACGCTAGGGCAACCCTAGGCTCAGGCTATGGCACAACTAGACTCAGGCTAGGGCACCCCTACGCTTAGGCTCGGGCACCCCTAGGCTTAGGCTAGGGCACCCCTAGGCTTAAGCTAGGCTCCCCTAGGTTTAGGCTAAGGCACCCCTAGGCTTAGGCTAAGGCTAGGGCTCCCCTAGCCTAAAGCTAGAGCACCCCTAGGCTTAGGCTGGGGCACCGCTAGGCTTAGGCTAAGGCCAGGGCTCCCCTAGATTAAGGCTAGGCACCCCAAGGCTTAGGCTAGGGCACCCCTAGGCTTAGGCTAGGGCAGACCTAGTCTTAGCCTAAGGCTAGGTCTCGCCTAGCCTAAGGCTAGGGTACCCCAAGACTTAGGCTAGGGCACCCCTAGGCTTAGGCTAGGGCACCCCTAGACTTAGGCTAAGGCAACGCCTCCCCTAGCCTCAGGCTAGGGCACCCCAAGACTCAGGCTAAGGAACCCCTAGGCTTAGCCTAGCACAATCCTAGGCTTAGGCTAAGGCTAGGGCTCCCCAAGCCTCAGGCTAGCGCACCCCTATGCTTAGGCTAGGGGACCCCTAAGTTTAGGCTAGGGCACTCCTAGGCTTAGGAAAAGGCTAGGGTTCCCCTAGCCTAAGGCTAGGGCACCCCTAGCCGGAGGCTAGGGCACCCCTAGGCTTAGGATAGGGCACCCCTAGTCTTAGGCTAGG
This sequence comes from Tenrec ecaudatus, assembly GCF_050624435.1. Classification (NCBI taxonomy): domain Eukaryota; kingdom Metazoa; phylum Chordata; class Mammalia; order Afrosoricida; family Tenrecidae; genus Tenrec; species Tenrec ecaudatus. The sequence goes on from NW_027457644.1 coordinate 1,147,216, forward strand.
GCACCCCTAGGCTTAGGCTAGGGCACCCCTAGGCTTAGGCTAACCTAGAACTCCCCTAGCCTCAGGCTAGGGCACCCCTAGGCTTAGGCTAGAGCACCCCTAGGCTAAGGCTAGGGCACCCCTAGGCTTAGGCTAGGGCACCCCTATTCTCAGGGTAGGGCACCTCTAGACTCAGGCTATGGCATCCCTAGTTTTAGGTTAGGGCACCCCTAGGCTTAGCCTAAGGCACCACTAGGCTTAGGCTAGGGCTCCCCTAGGCTTAGCCTAGGGCACCACTAGGCTTAGGCTAGGGCACCCCTAGGCTTAGGCTAGGGCACTCCTAGCCTTAGGCTACGGCACCCCTAGACTTAGGCTAGGGCACCCCTACTCGTAGGCTAAGACTAGGGCTCCCCTAGCCTAAGGCTAGGGCACCCCTAGGCTCAGGCTAGGGCACCCCTAGGCTTCGGATAGGACACCCCTAGGCATAGGCTAAGGCTATTGCTCCCCTAGCCTAAGGCTTGGGCAACCGTAGGCTTAGGCTAGGGCACCCCTATGCTTAGGCTTGGGCACCCATAGGCGTAGGCTAAGGCTGCGGCTCCCCTACCTCAGGCTAGGGAACCTGTATGCTCAGGCTAGGGCACCCCTAGGCTCATGCTAGGGCAGCCATAGGCTTAGGCTAGGTCACCCCTAGGCTTAGGCTAGGGCACCCCTAGGCTTAGGCTAAGGCTAGGGCTCCCCCAGCCTAAGGCTAGGGCACCACTAGGCTTAGGCTAGGGCACCCTAGGCTTAGGCTAGGGAACGCCTAGGCTTAGGCTAGGGCACCCCTAGGCTTAGGCTAGGGCACCCCTAGACTTAGGCTCAGGCTAGGGCTCCCCTAGGCTTAGGCTAAGGCTAGGGCTCCCACAGCCTAAGGCTAGGGCACCACTAGGCTTAGGCTAGGGCACCCCTAGGCTTAAGCTAAGGCTCCCCTAGGCTTAGGGTAGGGCACCCCTAGGCTCAGGCTAGGGCACCCCTGGGCTTAGTCTAGGGCACCCCTAGCCTTAGTCTAAGGCTAGGGCTCCCCTAGCCTCAGGCTAGGGCACCCTTATGCTTAGGTTAGGCCATCCCAAGACTTAGGCTCAGGCACCCCTAGGCTTAGGCTAAGGCTAGCGCTCCCCTAGCCTAAGGCTAGAGCACCCCTAGGCTTAGGCTAGGGCACCCCAAGCTTAGGCTAGGGCACCCCTAGGCTTAGGCTAATTCTAGGGCTCCCCTAGCCTAAGGCTAGGGCACCCATAGGCTTAGGCTAGGGCACACCTAGGCTTAGGCTAGGGCAATCCTAGGCTTAGGCTAAGGTTGGGCTCCCCTAGCCTCAGGGTAAGGCACCCCTAGGCTCAGGCTTCGGCACCCCTAAGCTTAGACTAGGGCACCCCTAGGCTTAGACTAAGGCTACGGCTCACCCAACCTCAGGCTAGTGCACCCCTACACTCAGGATATGGCACCCCTAGGCTTAGCTAGGGCAATTCTAGGCTAGACTAACGCTAGGGCTCCCATAGCCTCAGGCTAGGGCACCCTTGGCTCAGGCTAGGGCACCCCTACGCTCAGGCTAGGGCACCCCTAGGTTAGGCTAGGGCACCCCTAGGCTTAGGCTAAGTCTAGGGCTCCACTAGCCTCATTCTACGGCACCCCTAGGCTTCCACTAGGGCACCCCTAGGCTTAGGTTAGGGCACCCCTAGGCTTAGGCTAAGGCTAGGGCTCCCCTAGCCTAAAGCTAGAGCACCCCTAGGCTTAGGCTAGGGCACTCCTAGGCTTAGGCTAAGGCCAGGGCTCCGCTGGCCTAAGGCTAGGGCACCCCTAGGCTTAGGATAGGGCACCCCTAGGCTTAGGCTAGGGCATCCCTAGGCTTAGGCTAGGGCAGACCTACGCTTAGGCTAAGGCTAGGTCTCGCCTAGCCTAAGGCTAGGGCATCCCCAGGCTTAGGCTAGGGCACCCCTAGGCTTAGGCTAGGGTACCCCTAGACTGAGGCTAAAGCAACGGCTCCCCTAGCCTCAGGCTAGGGCACCCCACGACTCAGGCTAAGGCACCCCTTGGCTTAGGCAGGGCAATCCTAGGCTTAGGCTTAGACTAGGGCTCCCCTAGCCTCAGGCTAGGGCAACCCTATGCTTACGTTAGGGCACCCCTAAGTTTAGGCTAGGGCACCCCTAGGCTTAGGCTATGGCTTCGGCTCCACTAGCCTAAGGCTAGGACTCCCCTACCCTCAGGCTAGGGCACCCCTAGGCTTACGTTAGGGCACCCCTAGGCTTAGGCTAGGGCACCCCTAGGCTTAGGCTAGGGCACCCCTAGACTTAGGCTAAGGCAACGGCTCCTCTAGCCTCAGGCTACGTCACGCTAAGACTCAGGCTAGGGCACCCCTAGGCTTAGGCTAGGGCACCCCTAAGTTTAGGCTAGGGCACCCCTAGGCTTAGGCTATGGCTTCGGCTCCCCTAGCCTAAAGCTAGGGCACCCCTAGGCTCAGGCTATGGCACCCCTATACTCAGGCTAGGGCTCCCCTATGCTTAGGCTAGGGCAGCCTTAAGCTTAGTCTAGGGCACCCCTAGGCTTAGGCTAGGGCAGACCTACGCTTAGGCTAGGGCACCCCTTGGCTTAGGAAAAGGCTAGGGTTACCCTAGCCTAAGGCTAGGGCACCCTTAGGCTTAGGCTAGGGGACCCCTAGGCTTAGGCTAGGGCACCCCTAGGCTTAAGCTAGGACTCCCCTAGGCTTAGGCTACGGCTCCCCTAGCCTCAGGCTAGTGCACCCCTAGACTCAGTATATGGCACCCTTAGGCTTAGCTAAGGCAATCCTAGGCTAGACTAACGCTAGGGCTCCCCTAGCCTCAGGATAGTCCACCCTTAGGCTTAGGCTAGGGCTCCCCTAGACTTAAGCTAGGGCTCCCCTAGGCTTAAGCTAGGACTCCCCTAGGCTTAAGCTAAGGCTACGGCTCCCCTAGCCTCAGGCTGCTGTACACCTAGACTCATTATATGGCACCCCTAGACTTAGCTAGGGCAATCCTAGGCTAGATTAACGCTAGGGTTCCCATAGCCTCAGGCTAGTGCACCCGTTGGCTCAGGCTAGGGCACCCCTACGCTCAGGCTAGGGCACCCCTAGGCTTAGGCTAGGGCACCCCTAGGCTTAGGCTAAGGCTAGGGCACCCCTAGCCTCAGGCTAGGGCACCCCTATGCTTAGGCTAGGGCACCCCTAAGTTTAGGCTAGGGCACCCCTAGGCTCAGGCTATGGCACCCCTAGACTCAGGCTAGAGCACGCCTACGCTTAGGCTAGGGCACACCTAGGCTTAGGCTAGGGCACCCCTAGGCTTAAGCTAGGGCTCCCCTACGTTTAGGCTAAGGCACCCCTAGTCTTAGGCTAAGGCTAGGGCTCCCCTAGCCCAAAGCTAGAGCACCCCTAGGCTTAGGCTGGGGCACCCCTAGGTTTATGCTAAGGCCAGGGCTCCCCTAGATTAAGGCTAGGCACCCCTAGGCTTAGGCTAGGGCAACCCTAGGCTTAGGCTAGGGCAGACCTAGGTTTAGGCTAAGGCTAGGTCTCGCCTAGCCTAAGGCTAGGGTACCCCAAGACTTAGGTTAGGGCACCCCTAGGCTTAGGCTAGGGCACCCCTAGACTTAGGCTAAGGCACCCCTAGGCTTAGCCTAGGGAAATCCTAGGCTTAGGCTAAGGCTAGGGCTCCACTAGGCTCAGGCTAGGGCACCCCTATGTTTAGGCTTGGGCACCCCTAATTTTAGGCTAGGGCACTCCTAGGCTTAATAAAAGGCTAGGGTTCCCCTAGCCTAAGGCTAGGGCACCCCTAGGCTTAGGCTAGGGCACCCCTAGGCTCAGGCTAGGGCACCCCTAGGTTTAGGCTAGGGCACCCCTAAGCTTAGGCTAAGGCTAGAACTCCCCTAGCCTCAGGCTAGGGCACCCCTAGGCTTACGCTAGGGTACCCCTAGGCTTAGGCTAGAGCACCCCTAGGCTTAGGCTAGAGCACCCCTAGGTTTAGGCCAGGGCACCCATAGCCTTAGGCTAAGGCTAGGGCTCCCCTAGCCTAAGGCGAGGGCACCCCAATGCTCAGTTTAGGGCACCCCTAGGCTTAGGCTAGGGCACCCCTAGGCTTAGGCTAAGGCTATGGTTCCCCGAACCAAAGGCTGGGGCACCCCTAGGCTTAGGCTAGGGCACCCCTTGGCTTAGGCTAGGGCACCCCTATGCGTATTCTAGGGCACCCCTAGGCTAAGGATAAGGCTACGGCTCCCCTATCCTAAGGCTAGGGCACCCCCAGGCTCAAGCTATGGCACCCCTATGCGTATTCTAGGGCACCCCTAGGCTAAGGCTAAGGCTACGGCTCCCCTATCCTAAGGCTAGGGCACCCCCAGGCTCAAGCTATGGCACCCCTAGGCTTAGGCTAGGGCACCCCTAGACTTAGGCTAGGACGCCCCTACGGTTAGGCTAGGGCACCCCAAGGTTTAGGATAAGGCCAGGGTCCCTTGCCTAAGGCTAGGCACTCCTAGGCTTAGGCTAGCGCACCCCTAGGCTTAGGCTAGGGCACCCCTAGGCTTAGGTTAGGGCACCCCTAGGCTTAAGCTAGGGCACCCCTAGGCTTAGACTAGGGCACCCATAGGCTTAGGATAGGGCACCCCTAGGCTTAGGCTAAGGCTAGGGCCCGCCTAGCCTAAGGCTAGGGCACCCCTAGGCGTAGGCGAGGGAACCCCTAGCCTTAGGCTTGGGCGCCCCAAGGCTTAGGCTGGCGCACCCCTAGGCTTAGTCTAAGGCTAAGGCTCCACTAGCCTTAGGCTAGGGCACCCCTAGGCTTAGGCTGGGACACCCCTAGGCTTAGGCTAGGGGACCCCTAGGTTTAAGCTAGGGCACCCCTAGGCTTAGGCTTAGGCTAGTGCACCCCTAGCCTAAGGCTAGGACACCCCTAGGCTTAGGCTTGGGCACCCCTAGGCTTAGGATAGGGCACCCCTAGGCTTAGGCTCAGGCTATGGGTCCCCTAGCCTCAGGCTAGGGCACCCCTAGACTCAGGCTATGGCACCCCTTGGCTTAGGCTAGGGCAATCCTAGGCTAGACTAAGGGTAGGGCTCCCCTAGCCTCAGGCTAGGGCACCCCTAGTCTCAGGCTAGGGCACCTCTAGACTCAGGCTATGGCATCTCTAGTCTTAGGTTAGGGCACCCCTAGGCTTAGGCTAGGCCATCCCTAGACTTAGGCTCGGGCACCCCTAGGCTTAGGCTAAGGCTAGGGCTCCCCTAGCCTAAGGCTAGAGCACCCCTAGGCTTAGGCTAGGGCACCCCAAGCTTAGGCTAGGGCACCCCTAGGCTTAGGCTAAGGCTAGGGCTCCCCTATCCTAAAGCTAGAGCACCCCTGGGCTTAGGCTAGGGCACCCCTAGGCTTAAGCTAAGGCTCCCCTAGGCTTAGGGTAGGGCACCCCTAGGCTCAGGCTACGGCACCCCTGAGCTTAGTCTAGGGCACCCCTAGCCTTAGTCTAAGGCTAGGGCTCCCCTAGCCTCAGGCTAGGGCACCCTTAGGCTTAGGCTAGGCCATCCCAAGACTTAGGCTCAGGGACCCCTAGGCTTAGGCTAAGGCTAGCGCTCCCCTAGCCTAAGGCTAGAGCACCCCTCGGCTTAGGCTAGGGCACCCCAAGCTTAGGCTAGGGCACCCCTAGGCTTAGGCTAGGGCACCCCTTGGCTTAGGCTAGGGCACCCCTATGCGTATTCTAGGGCACCCCTAGGCTAAGGATAAGGCTACGGCTCCCCTATCCTAAGGCTAGGGCACCCCCAGGCTCAAGCTATGGCACCCCTATGCGTATTCTAGGGCACCCCTAGGCTAAGGCTAAGGCTACGGCTCCCCTATCCTAAGGCTAGGGCACCCCCAGGCTCAAGCTATGGCACCCCTAGGCTTAGGCTAGGGCACCCCTAGACTTAGGCTAGGACGCCCCTACGGTTAGGCTAGGGCACCCCAAGGTTTAGGATAAGGCCAGGGTCCCTTGCCTAAGGCTAGGCACTCCTAGGCTTAGGCTAGCGCACCCCTAGGCTTAGGCTAGGGCACCCCTAGGCTTAGGTTAGGGCACCCCTAGGCTTAAGCTAGGGCACCCCTAGGCTTAGACTAGGGCACCCATAGGCTTAGGATAGGGCACCCCTAGGCTTAGGCTAAGGCTAGGGCCCGCCTAGCCTAAGGCTAGGGCACCCCTAGGCGTAGGCGAGGGAACCCCTAGCCTTAGGCTTGGGCGCCCCAAGGCTTAGGCTGGCGCACCCCTAGGCTTAGTCTAAGGCTAAGGCTCCACTAGCCTTAGGCTAGGGCACCCCTAGGCTTAGGCTGGGACACCCCTAGGCTTAGGCTAGGGGACCCCTAGGTTTAAGCTAGGGCACCCCTAGGCTTAGGCTTAGGCTAGTGCACCCCTAGCCTAAGGCTAGGACACCCCTAGGCTTAGGCTTGGGCACCCCTAGGCTTAGGATAGGGCACCCCTAGGCTTAGGCTCAGGCTATGGGTCCCCTAGCCTCAGGCTAGGGCACCCCTAGACTCAGGCTATGGCACCCCTTGGCTTAGGCTAGGGCAATCCTAGGCTAGACTAAGGGTAGGGCTCCCCTAGCCTCAGGCTAGGGCACCCCTAGTCTCAGGCTAGGGCACCTCTAGACTCAGGCTATGGCATCTCTAGTCTTAGGTTAGGGCACCCCTAGGCTTAGGCTAGGCCATCCCTAGACTTAGGCTCGGGCACCCCTAGGCTTAGGCTAAGGCTAGGGCTCCCCTAGCCTAAGGCTAGAGCACCCCTAGGCTTAGGCTAGGGCACCCCAAGCTTAGGCTAGGGCACCCCTAGGCTTAGGCTAAGGCTAGGGCTCCCCTATCCTAAAGCTAGAGCACCCCTGGGCTTAGGCTAGGGCACCCCTAGGCTTAAGCTAAGGCTCCCCTAGGCTTAGGGTAGGGCACCCCTAGGCTCAGGCTACGGCACCCCTGAGCTTAGTCTAGGGCACCCCTAGCCTTAGTCTAAGGCTAGGGCTCCCCTAGCCTCAGGCTAGGGCACCCTTAGGCTTAGGCTAGGCCATCCCAAGACTTAGGCTCAGGGACCCCTAGGCTTAGGCTAAGGCTAGCGCTCCCCTAGCCTAAGGCTAGAGCACCCCTCGGCTTAGGCTAGGGCACCCCAAGCTTAGGCTAGGGCACCCCTAGGCTTAGGCTAATTCTAGGGCTCCCCTAGCCTAAGGCTAGGGCACCCATAGGCTTAGGCTAGGGCACACCTAGGCTTAGGCTAGGGCACTCCTAGGCTTAGGCTAAGGCTAGGGCTCCCCTAGCCTCAGGGTAAGGCACCCCTAGGCTCAGGCTTCGGCACCCCTAAGCTTAGACTAGGGCACCCCTAGGCTTAGACTAAGGCTACGGCTCACCTAACCTCAGGCTAGTGCACCCCTACACTCAGGATATGGCACCCCTAGGTTTAGCTAGGGCAATTCTAGGCTAGACTAACGCTAGGGCTCCCATAGCCTCAGGCTAGGGCACCCTTGGCTCAGGCTAGGGCACCCCTACGCTCAGGCTAGGGCACCCCAAGGTTAGGCTAGGGCACCCCTAGGCTTAGGCTAAGTCTAGGGCTCCACTAGCCTCATTCTACGGCACCCCTAGGCTTCCACTAGGGCACCCCTAGGCTTAGGTTAGGGCACCCCTAGGCTTAGGCTAAGGCTAGGGCTCCCCTAGCCTAAAGCTAGAGCACCCCTAGGCTTAGGCTAGGGCACTCCTAGGTTTAGGCTAAGGCCAGGGCTCCCCTGGCCTAAGGCTAGGGCACCCCTAGGCTTAGGATAGGGCACCCCTAGGCTTAGGCTAAGGCTAGGGCTCCCCTAGCCTAAAGCTAGAGCACCCCTGGGCTTAGGCTAGGGCACCCCTAGGCTTAGGCTAGGGCATCCCTAGGCTTAGGCTAGGGCAGACCTACGCTTAGGCTAAGGCTAGGTCTCGCCTAGCCTAAGGCTAGGGCATCCCCAGGCTTAGGCTAGGGCACCCCTAGGCTTAGGCTAGGGTACCCCTAGACTGAGGCTAAAGCAACGGCTCCCCTAGCCTCAGGCTAGGGCACCCCATGACTCAGGCTAAGGCACCCCTTGGCTTAGGCAGGGCAATCCTAGGCTTAGGCTTAGACTAGGGCTCCCCTAGCCTCAGGCTAGGGCAACCCTATGCTTACGTTAGGGCACCCCTAAGTTTAGGCTAGGGCACCCCTAGGCTTAGGCTATGGCTTCGGCTCCACTAGCCTAAGGCTAGGACTCCCCTACCCTCAGGCTAGGGCACCCCTAGGCTTACGTTAGGGCACCCCTAGGCTTAGGCTAGGGCACCCCTAGGCTTAGGCTAGGGCACCCCTAGACTTAGGCTAAGGCAACGGCTCCTCTAGCCTCAGGCTACGTCACGCTAAGACTCAGGCTAGGGCACCCCTAGGCTTAGGCTAGGGCACCCCTAAGTTTAGGCTAGGGCACCCCTAGGCTTAGGCTATGGCTTCGGCTCCCCTAGCCTAAAGCTAGGGCACCCCTAGGCTCAGGCTATGGCACCCCTATACTCAGGCTAGGGCTCCCCTACGCTTAGGCTAGGGCAGCCTTAAGCTTAGTCTAGGGCACCCCTAGGCTTAGGCTAGGGCAGACCTACGCTTAGGCTAGGGCACCCCTTGGCTTAGGAAAAGGCTAGGGTTACCCTAGCCTAAGGCTAGGGCACCCTTAGGCTTAGGCTAGGGGACCCCTAGGCTTAGGCTAGGGCACCCCTAGGCTTAAGCTAGGACTCCCCTAGGCTTAGGCTACGGCTCCCCTAGCCTCAGGCTAGTGCACCCCTAGACTCAGTATATGGCACCCTTAGGCTTAGCTAAGGCAATCCTAGGCTAGACTAACGCTAGGGCTCCCCTAGCCTCAGGATAGTCCACCCTTAGGCTTAGGCTAGGGCTCCCCTAGGCTTAAGCTAGGGCTCCCCTAGGCTTAAGCTAGGACTCCCCTAGGCTTAGGCTAAGGCTACGGCTCCCCTAGCCTCAGGCTGCTGCACACCTAGACTCATTATATGGCACCCCTAGACTTAGCTAGGGCAATCCTAGGCTAGATTAACGCTAGGGTTCCCATAGCCTCAGGCTAGTGCACCCGTTGGCTCAGGCTAGGGCACCCCTACGCTCAGGCTAGGGCACCCCTAGGCTTAGGCTAGGGCACCCCTAGGCTTAGGCTAAGGCTAGGGCTCCCCTAGCCTCAGGCTAGGGCACCCCTATGCTTAGGCTAGGGCACCCCAAAGTTTAGGCTAGGGCACCCCTAGGCTCAGGCTATGGCACCCCTAGACTCAGGCTAGGGCACGCCTACGCTTAGGCTAGGGCACACCTAGGCTTAGGCTAGGGCACCCCTAGGCTTAAGCTAGGGCTCCCCTACGTTTAGGCTAAGGCACCCCTAGTCTTAGGCTAAGGCTAGGGCTCCCCTAGCCCAAAGCTAGAGCACCCCTAGGCTTAGGCTGGGGCACCCCTAGGCTTATGCTAAGGCCAGGGCTCCCCTAGATTAAGGCTAGGCACCCCTAGGCTTAGGCTAGGGCAACCCTAGGCTTAGGCTAGGGCAGACCTAGGTTTAGGCTAAGGCTAGGTCTCGCCTAGCCTAAGGCTAGGGTACCCCAAGACTTAGGTTAGGGCACCCCTAGGCTTAGGCTAAGGCACCCCTAGGCTTAGCCTAGGAAAATCCTAGGCTTAGGCTAAGGCTAGGGCTCCACTAGGCTCAGGATAGGGCACCCCTATGTTTAGGCTAGGGCACCCCTAATTTTAGGCTAGGGCACTCCTAGGCTTAGTAAAAGGCTAGGGTTCCCCTAGCCTAAGGCTAGGGCACCCCTAGGCTTAGGCTAGGGCACCCCTAGGCTCATGCTAGGGCACCCCTAGGTTTAGGCTAGGGCACCCCTAAGCTTAGGCTAAGGCTAGAACTCCCCTAGCCTAAGGCTAGGGCACCCCTAGGCTTAGGCTAGGGCACCCCCAGGCTCAAGCTATGGCACCCCTAGGCTTAGGCTAGGGCACCCCTAGACTTAGGCTAGGACGCCCCTACGGTTAGGCTAGGGCACCCCTAGGTTTAGGCTAAGGCCAGGGTCCCTTGCCTAAGGCTAGGCACTCCTAGGCTTAGGCTAGCGCACCCCTAGGCTTAGGCTAGGGCACCCCTAGGCTTAGGTTAGGGCACCCCTAGGCTTAAGCTAGGGCACCCCTAGGCTTAGACTAGGGCACCCATAGGCTTAGGATAGGGCACCCCTAGGCTTAGGCTAAGGCTAGGGCCCGCCTAGCCTAAGGCTAGGGCACCCCTAGGCGTAGGCGAGGGAACCCCTAGCCTTAGGCTTGGGCGCCCCAAGGCTTAGGCTGGCGCACCCCTAGGCTTAGTCTAAGGCTAAGGCTCCCCTAGCCTTAGGCTAGGGCACCCCTAGGCTTAGGCTGGGGCACCCCTAGGCTTAGGCTAGGGGACCCCTAGGTTTAAGCTAGGGCACCCCTAGGCTTAGGCTTAGGCTAGTGCACCCCTAGCCTAAGGCTAGGACACCCCTAGGCTTAGGCTTGGGCACCCCTAGGCTTAGGATAGGGCACCCCTAGGCTTAGGCTCAGGCTACGGGTCCCCTAGCCTCAGGCTAGGGCACCCCTAGACTCAGGCTATGGCACCCCTTGGCTTAGGCTAGGGCAATCCTAGGCTAGACTAAGGGTAGGGCTCCCCTAGCCTCAGGCTAGGGCACCCCTAGTCTCAGGCTAGGGCACCTCTAGACTCAGGCTATGGCATCTGTAATCTTAGGTTAGGGCACCCCTAGGCTTAGGCTAGGCCATCCCTAGACTTAGGCTCGGGCACCCCTAGGCTTAGGCTAAGGCTAGGGCTCCCCTAGCCTAAGGCTAGAGCACCCCTAGGCTTAGGCTAGGGCACCCCAAGCTTAGGCTAGGGCACCCCTAGGCTTAGGCTAAGGCTAGGGCTCCCCTATCCTAAAGCTAGAGCACCCCTGGGCTTAGGCTAGGGCACCCCTAGGCTTAGGCTAAAGTTAGGGCTCCCATAGGCTAAGACTAGGGCACCCCTTGACTTAGGCTAGGGCATCCCTAGGCTTAGGCTAGGGCAGACCTACGCTTAGGCTAAGGCCTGGTCTCGCCTAGCCTAAGGCTAGGGCACCCCCAGGCTTAGGCTAGTGCACCCCTAGGCTTAGGCTATGGCTTCGTCTCCCCTAGCCTAAGGCTAGGGCTCCCCTACCCTCAGGCTAGGGCACCCCTAGGCTTATGTTAGGGCACCCCCAGGCTTAGGCTAGGGCACCCCTAGGCTTAGGCTAATGCTAGGGCTCCCCTAGCCTAAGGCTAGAGCACCTTTAGGCTTAGGCTAGTGCACCCCTAGGCTTAGGCTAAGGCTATGGTTCCCCGAACCAAAGGCTGGGGTACCCCTAGACTTAGGCTAGGGCACCCCTTGGCTTACGCTAGGGCACCCCTATGCGTATTCTAGGGCACCCCTAGGCTAAGGCTAAGGCTACGGCTCCCCTATCCTAAGGCTAGGGCACCCCCAGGCTTAAGCTATGGCACCCCTAGGCTTAGGCTAGGGCACCCCTAGACTTAGGCTAGGACACCCCTACGGTTAGGCTAGGGCACCCCTAGGTTTAGGCTAAGGCCAGGGTCCCTTGCCTAAGGCTAGGGCACTCCTAGGCTTAGGCTAGCGCACCCCTAGGCTTAGGCTAGGGCACCCCTAGGCTTAGGTTAGGGCACCCCTAGGCTTAAGCTAGGGCACCCCTAGGCTTAGGTTAGGGCACCCATAGGCTTAGGATAGGGCACCCCTAGGCTTAGGCTAAGGCTAGGGCCCGCCTAGCCTAAGGCTAGGGCACCCCTAGGCGTAGGCGAGGGAACCCCTAGCCTTAGGCTTGGGCGCCCCAAGGCTTAGGCTGGCGCACCCCTAGGCTTAGTCTAAGGCTAAGGCTCCCCTAGCCTTAGGCTAGGGCACCCCAGGCTTAGGCTGGGACACCCCTAGGCTTAGGCTAGGGGACCCCTAGGTTTAAGCAAGGGCACCCCTAGGCTTAGGCTTAGGCTAGTGCTCCCCTAGCCTAAGGCTAGGACACCCCTAGGCTTAGGCTTGGGCACCCCTAGGCTTAGGATAGGGCACCCCTAGGCTTAGGCTCAGGCTACGGGTCCCCTAGCCTCAGGCTAGGGCACCCCTAGACTCAGGCTATGGCACCCCTTGGCTTAGAATAGGGCAATCCTAGGCTAGACTAAGGGTAGGGCTCCCCTAGCCTCAGGCTAGGGCACCCCTAGTCTCAGGCTAGGGCACCTCTAGACTCAGGCTATGGCATCTCTAGTCTTAGGTTAGGGCACCCCTAGGCTTAGGCTAGGCCATCCCTAGACTTAGGCTCGGGCACCCCTAGGCTTAGGCTAAGGCTAGGGCTCCCCTAGCCTAAGGCTAGAGCACCCATAGGCTTAGGCTAGGGCACCCCAAGCTTAGGCTAGGGCACCCCTAGGCTTAGGCTAAGGCTAGGGCTCCCCTATCCTAAAGCTAGAGCACCCCTGGGCTTAGGCTAGGGCACCCCTAGTCTTAGGCTAAAGTTAGGGCTCCCCTAGCCTAAGACTAGGGCACCCCTTGACTTAGGCTAGGGCATCCCTAGGCTTAGGATAGGGCAGACCTACGCTTAGGCTAAGTCCTGGTCTCGCCTAGCCTAAGGCTAGGGCACCCCCAGGCTTAGGCTAGTGCACCCCTAGGCTTAGGCTATGGCTTCGTCTCCCCTAGCCTAAGGCTAGGGCTCCCCTACCCTCAGGCTAGGGCACCCCTAGGCTTACGCTAGGGTACCCCCAGGCTTAGGCTAGGGCACCCCTAGGCTTAGGCTAATGCTAGGGCTCCCCTAGCCTAAGGCTAGAGCACCTTTAGACTTAGGCTAGTGCACCCCTAGGCTTAGGCTAAGGCCAGGGCTCCCCTAGCCTAAGAATAGGTCACCCCTAGGCTTAGGCTAGCGCACCCCCAGGCTTAGGCTAAAGCTAGGGCTCCCCTAGCCTAAGACTAGGGCACCCCTAGGCTTAGGCTAGGGCATCCCTAGGCTTAGGCTAGGGCAGACCTGGGCTTAGGCTAAGGATAGGTGTTGCCTAGCCTAAGGCTAGGGCACCCCAAGGCTTAGGCTAGGGCACCCCTAGGCTTAGGCTAGGGCACCCCTAGCCTAAGACTAGGGCACCCCTAGGCTTTGGCTAGGGCATCCCTAGGTTTAGGCTAGGGTAGACCTGGGCTTAAGCTAAGGAAATGGCTCCCCTAGCCTCAGGCTAGGGCACCCCAAGACTCAGGCTACGGCACCCTTAGGCTTAGGCTAGGGCACCCCTAAGTTTAGGCTAGGGCACCGCTAGGCTTAGGCTAAGGCACCGCTAGGCTTAGGCTAAGGCCAGGGCTCCCCTAGATTAAGGCTAGGCACCCCAAGGCTTAGGCTAGGGCACCCCTAGGCTTAGGCTAGGGCAGACCTAGGCTTAGGCTAAGGCTAGGTCTCGCCTAGCCTAAGGCTAGGGTACCCCAAGACTTAGGCTAGGGCACCCCTAGGCTTAGGCTAGGGCACCCCTAGACTTAGGCTAAGGCAACGCCTCCCCTAGCCTCAGGCTAGGGCACCCCAAGACTCAGGCTAAGGCACCCCTAGGCTTAGCCTAGGGCAATACTAGGCTTAGGCTAAGGCTAGGGCTCTCCTAGCCTCAGGCTAGCACACCCCTATCCTTAGGCTAGGGCACCCCTAAGTTTAGGCTAGGGCACTCCTAGGCTTAGGAAAAGGCTAGGGTTCCCCTAGCCTAAGGCTAGGGCACCCCTAGGCTTAGGCTAGGGCACCCCTAGGCTTAGGCTAAGGCTAGAACTCCCCTAGCCTCAGGCTAAGGCACCCCTAGGCTTACGCTAGGGTACCCCTAAGCTTAGGCTAGGGCACCCCTAGGCTTAGGCTAAGCCTAGGGCTCCCCTAGGCTAAGGCTAGAGTACCCCTAGGCTTAGGCTAGAGCACCCCTAGGCTAAGGCTAGGGCAGCACTAGGCTTAGGCAAGGTCACCCATAACCTTAGGCTAAGGCTAGGGCTCCCCTAGCCTAAGGCGGGGGCACCCCTATGTTCAGGCTAGGGCACCCCTAGGCTTAGCCTAGGGCAATACTAGGCTTAGGCTAAGGCTAGGGCTCTCCTAGCCTCAGGCTAGCACACCCCTACCCTTAGGCTAGGGCACCCCTAAATTTAGGCTAGGGCACTCCTAGGCTTAGGAAAAGGCTAGGGTTCCCCTAGCCTAAGGCTAGGGCACCCCTAGGCTTAGGCTAGGGCACCCCTAGGCTTAGGCTAAGGCTAGAACTCCCCTAGCCTCAGGCTAAGGCACCCCTAGGCTTACGCTAGGGTACCCCTAAGCTTAGGCTAGGGCACCCCTAGGCTTAGGCTAAGCCTAGGGCTCCCCTAGGCTAAGGCTAGAGTACCCCTAGGCTTAGGCTAGAGCACCCCTAGGCTAAGGCTAGGGCAGCACTAGGCTTAGGCAAGGTCACCCATAACCTTAGGCTAAGGCTAGGGCTCCCCTAGCCTAAGGCGGGGGCACCCCTATGTTCAGGCTAGGGCACCCCTAGGCTTACGCTAGGGCACCCCTAGGCTTAGGCTAAGGCTATGGTTCCCCTAAGCTAAGGCTGAGGCACCCCTAGGCTTAGGCTAGGGCACCCCTAGGCTTAGGCTAAGGCTATGGTTCCCCGAACCAAACGCTGGGGCACCCCTAGGCTTAGGCGTGGGCACCCCTTGGCTTAGGCTAGGGCACCCCTATGCGTAGGCTAGGGCACCCCTAGGCTTAGGCTAGGGCACCCCTATGCTAAGGCTAAGGCTACGGCTCCCCTATCCTAAGGCTAGGGCACCGCCAGGCTCAAGCTATGGCACCCCTAGGCTTAGGCTAGGGCACCCCTAGACTTAGGCTAGGACACCCCTACGGTTAGGCTAGGGAACCCCTAGGCTTAGGCTAAGGCCAGGGTCCCTTGCCTAAGGATAGGGCACTCCTAGGCATAGGCTAGCGCACCCCTAGGCTTAGGCTAGGGCACCCCTAGGCTTAGGTTAGGGCACCCCTAGGCTTAAGCTAGGGCACCCCTAGGCTTAGGCTAGGGCACCCCTAGGCTTAGGATAGGGCACCCCTAGGCTTAGGCTAAGGCTAGGGCCCGCCTAGCCTAAGGCTAGGGCACCCCTAGACGTAGGCGAGGAAACCCCTAGCCTTAGGCTTGGGCGCCCCAAGGCTTAGGCTGGGGCACCCCTATGCTTAGTCTAAGGCTAGGGCTCCCCTAGCCTTAGGCTAGGGCACCCCTAGGCTTAGGCTGGGGCACCCCTAGGCTTAGGCTAGGGCACCCCTAAGTTTAGGCTAGGGCACCCCTAGGCTTAGGCTTAGGCTAGGGCTCCCCTAGCCTAAGGCTAGGACACCCCTAGGCTTAGGCTTGGGCACCCCTAGGATTAGGATAGGGCACCCCTAGGCTTAGGCTAGGGCACCCCTAGGCTTAGGCTCAGGCTACGGCTCCCCTAGCGTCAGGCTAGGGCACCCCTAGACTCAGGCTATGGCACCTCTTGGCTTAGGCTAGGGCAATCCTAGGCTAGACTAAGGGCAGGGCTCCCCTAGCCTCAGGCTAGGGCACCCCTAGTCTCAGGCTAGGGCACCTCTAGACTCAGGCTGTGGCATCCCTAGTCTTAGGTTAGGGCACCCCTAGGCTTAGGCTAAGGCACCACTAGGCTGATGCTAGGGCTACCCTAGGCTTAGCCTAGGGCACCACTAGGCTTAGGCTCGGGCACCCCTAGACTTAGGCTAGGGCAACCCTAGGCTTAGGCTAAGGCTAGGGCTCCCCTAGCCTAAAGCTAGAGCACCCCTAGGATTAGGCTAGGGCACTCCTAGGCTTAGGCTTAGGCCAGGGCTCCCCTAGCCTATAGCTAGGGCACCCCTAGGCTTAGGCTAGGGCACCCCTAGGCTTAGGCTAAGGCTAGGGCTCCCCTAGCCTAAAGCTAGAGCACCCTTGGGCTTAAGCTAGGGCACCCCTAGGCTTAGGCTAGGGCATCCCTAGGCTTAGGAAAAGGCTAGGGTTCCCCTAGCCTAAGGCTAGGGCACCCCTAGGCTTAGGCTAGGTCACCCCTAGGCTTAGGCTAAGGCTAGAACTCCCCTAGCCTCAGGCTAAGGCACCCCTAGGCTTACGCTAGGGTACCCCTAAGCTTAGGCTAGGGCACCGCTAGGCTTAGGCTAAGCCTAGGGCTCCCCTAGGCTAAGACTAGAGTACCCCTAGGCTTAGGCTAGAGCACCCCTAGGCTAAGGCTAGGGCACCACTAGGCTTAGGCAAGGTCACCCATAACCTTAGGCTAAGGCTAGGGCTCCCCTAGCCTAAGGCGGGGGCACCCCTATGTTCAGGCTAGGGCACCCCTAGGCTTACGCTAGGGCACCCCTAGGCTTAGGCTAAGGCTATGGTTCCCCTAAGCTAAGGCTGAGGCACCCCTAGGCTTAGGCTAGGGCACCCCTAGGCTTAGGCTAAGGCTATGGTTCCCCGAACCAAACGCTGGGGCACCCCTAGGCTTAGGCGTGGGCACCCCTTGGCTTAGGCTAGGGCACCCCTATGCGTAGGCTAGGGCACCCCAAGGCTTAGGCTAGGGCACCCCTAGGCTTAGGCTAGGGCACCCCTATGCTAAGGCTAAGGCTACGGCCCCCCTATCCTAAGGCTAGGGCACCGCCAGGCTCAAGCTATGGCACCCCTAGGCTTAGGCTAGGGCACCCCTAGACTTAGGCTAGGACACCCCTACGGTTAGGCTAGGGCACCCCTAGGCTTAGGCTAAGGCCAGGGTCCCTTGCCTAAGGATAGGGCACTCCTAGGCTTAGGCTAGCGCACCCCTAGGCTTAGGCTAGGGCACCCCTAGGCTTAGGTTAGGGCACCCCTAGGCTTAAGCTAGGGCACCCCTAGGCTTAGGCTAGGGCACCCCTAGGCTTAGGATAGGGCACCCCTAGGCTTAGGCTAAGGCTAGGGCCCGCCTAGCCTAAGGCTAGGGCACCCCTAGGCGTAGGCGAGGGAACCCCTAGCCTTAGGCTTGGGTGCCCCAAGTCTTAGGCTGGCGCACCCCTATGCTTAGTCTAAGGCTAGGGCTCCCCTAGCCTTAGGCTAGGGCACCCCTAGGCTTAGGCTGGGGCACCCCTAGGCTTAGGCTAGGGCACCCCTAAGTTTAGGCTAGGGCACCCCTAGGCTTAGGCTTAGGCTAGGGCTCCCCTAGCCTAAGGCTAGGACACCCCTAGCCTCAGGCTAGGGCACCCCTAGACTCAGGCTATGGCACCTCTTGGCTTAGGCTAGGGCAATCCTAGGCTAGACTAAGGGCAGGGCTCCCCTAGCCTCAGGCTAGGGCACCCCTAGTCTCAGGCTATGGCACCTCTAGACTCAGGCTGTGGCATCCCTAGTCTTAGGTTAGGGCACCCCTAGGCATAGGCTAAGGCACCACTAGGCTGATGCTAGGGCTCCCCTAGGCTTAGCCTAGGGCACCACTAGGCTTAGGCTAGGGCACCACTAGGCTTAGGCTAGGGCACCCCTAGACTTAGGCTAGGGCAACCCTAGGCTTAGGCTAAGGCTAGGGCTCCCCTAGCCTAAAGCTAGAGCACCCCTAGGATTAGGCTAGGGCACTCCTAGGCTTAGGCTTAGGCCAGGGCTCCCCTAGCCTATAGCTAGGGCACCCCTAGGCTTAGGCTAGGGCACCCCTAGGCTTAGGCTAAGGCTAGGGCTCCCCTAGCCTAAAGCTAGAGCACCCTTGGGCTTAGGCTAGGGCACCCCTAGGCTTAGGCTAGGGCATCCCTAGGCTTAGGCTAGGGCAGACCTACGCTTAGGCTAAGGCTAGGTCTCGCCTAGCCTAAGGCTAGGGCACCCTCAGGCTTAGGCTACGGTACCCCTAGACTGACGCTAAAGCAACGGCTCCCCTAGCCTCAGGCTAGGGCACCCCACGACTCAGGCTAAGGCACCACTTGGCTTAGGCTAGGGCAATCCTAGGCTTAGGCTTAGGCTAGGGCTCCCCTAGCCTCAGGCTAGGGCAACCCTATGCTTAGGTTAGGGCACCCCTAAGTTTAGGCAAGGGCACTCCTAGGATTAGGCAAATGCCTTCGGCTCCCCTAGCCTAAGGCTAGGGCTCCCCTACCCTCAGGCTAGGGCACCCCTAGGCTTACGCTAGGGCACCCCTAGGCTTAGGCTAGGGCACCCCTAGGTTTAGGCTAGGGCACCCCTAGACTTAGGCTAAGGCAACGGCTTCTCTAGCCTCAGGCTACGTCACGCCAAGACTCAGGCTAGGGCACCCCTAGGCTTAGGCTAGGGCACCCCTAAGTTTAGGCTAGGGCACCCCTAGGCTTAGGCTATGGCTTCGGCTCCCCTAGCCTAAAGCTAGGGCACCCCTAGGCTCAGGCTATGGCACCCCTATATTCAGGCTAGGGCTCCCCTACGCTTAGGCTAGGGCACCCCTTGGCTTAGGTTACGGCACCCCTAGGCTAGGGCACCCCTAGGCTTAAGCTATGGCAATCCTAGGCTAGACTAACGCTAGGTCTCCCCTGGCCTCAGACTAGGGCACCCGTTGGCTCAGGCTAGGGCACCCCTATGCTCAGGCTAGGGCACCCCTAGGCTTAGGGAGGGCACCCCTAGGCTTAGGCTAAGGCAAGGGCTCCCTAGCCTCAGGCTAGGTCACCCCTAGGCTTACGCTAGAACATCCCTAGGCTTAGGCTAAGGCACCCCTAGGCTTAGGCTAAGGCTAGGGCTCCCCTAGCCTAAAGCTAGAGCACCCTTAGGCTTAGGCTAGGGCACCCCTAAGCTTAGGCTAAGGCCAGGGCTCCCCTAGCCTAAGGCTAGGGCACCACTAGGCTTAGGCTAGGGCACCACTAGGCATAGGCTAGGGCACCCCTAGGCTTAGGTTAGGGCATCCCTAGGCTTAGGCTATGGCACCCCTAGGCTTAGGTGAGGGCACCCCTAGGCTTAGGGTAGGGCACCCCTAGGCTTAGGCTAGAGCACCCCTAGGCTTAGAATAGGGTACCCATAGGCTTAGGCTAAGGCTAGGGTTCCCTTAGCCTAAGGCTAGGGAACCCCTAGGCTTAGGCTAGGGCAGCCCTAAGCTTAGGCTAGGGCACCCCTAGGCTTAGGCTAGGTCAGACCTACGCTTAGGCTAGGGCACCCCTTGGCTTAGGAAAAGGCTAGGGTTACCCTAGCCTAAGGTTAGGGTACCCTTAGGCTTAGGCTAGGGGACCCCTAGGCTTAGGCTAGGGCACCCCTAGGCTTAAGCTCGGACTCCCCTAGGCTTAGGCTACGGCTCCCCTAGCCTCAGGCTAGTGCACCCCTAGACTCAGTATATGGCACCCTTAGGCTTAGCTAAGGCAATCCTAGGCTAGACTAACGCTAGGGCTCCCCTAGCCTCAGGCTAGTCCACCCTTAGGCTTAGGCTAGGGCTCCCCTAGGCTTAAGCTAGGGCACCCCTAGGCTTAAGCTAGGACTCCCCTAGGCTTAGGCTAAGGCTACGGCTCCCCTAGCCTCAGGCTGCTGCACACCTAGACTCATTATATGGCACCCCTAGACTTAGCTAGGGCAATCCTAGGCTACATTAACGCTAGGGCTCCCATAGCCTCAGGCTAGTGCACCCGTTGGCTCAGGCTAGGGCACCCCTACGCTCAGGCTAGGGCACCCCTAGGCTTAGGCTAGGGCACCCCTAGGCTTAGGCTAAGGCTAGGGCTCCCCTAGCCTCAGGCTAGGGCACCCCTATGCTTAGGCTAGGGCACCCATAAGTTTAGGCGAGGACACCCCTAGGCTCAGGCTATGGCACCCCTAGACTCAGGCTAGAGCACGCCTACGCTTAGGCTAGGGCACACCTAGTCTTAGGCTAGGGCACCCCTAGGCTTAAGCTAGGGCTCCCCTACATTTAGGCTAAGGCACCCCTAGTCTTAGGCTAACTCTAGGGCTCCCCTAGCCCAAAGCTAGAGCACCCCTAGGCTTAGGCTGGGGCACCCCTAGGCTTATGCTAAGGCCAGGGCTCCCCTAGATTAAGGCTAGGCACCCCTAGGCTTAGGCTAGGGCAACCCTAGGCTTAGGCGAGGGCAGACCTAGGTTTAGGCTAAGGCTAGGTCTCGCCTAGCCTAAGGCTAGGGTACCCCAAGACTTAGGTTAGGGCACCCCTAGGCTTAGGCTAGGGCACCCCTAGACTTAGGCTAAGGCACCCCTAGGCTTAGCCTAGGGCAATCCTAGGCTTAGGCTAAGGCTAGGGCTCCCCTAGCCTCAGGCTATGGCACCCCTATGTTTAGGCTAGGGCACCCCTAATTTTAGGCTAGGGCACTCCTAGGCTTAGTAAAAGGCTAGGGTTCCCCTAGCCTAAGGCTAGGGCACCCCTAGGCTTAGGCAAGGGCACCCCTAGGCTCAGGCTAGGGCACACGTAGGTTTTGGCTAGGCACCCCTAGGCTTAGGCTAAGGCTAGAACTTCCCTAGCCTCAGGCTAGGGCACCCCTAGGCTTACGCTAGGGTACCCCTAGGCTTAGGCTAGGGCACCCCTAGGCTTAGGCTAAGGCTAGGGCTCCCCTAGCCTAAGGCTAGAGCACCCCTATGCTTAGGCTAGAGCACCCCTAGGCTTAGGCCAGGGCACCCCTAGCCTTAGGCTAAGGCTAGGGCTCCCCTAGCCTAAGGCGAGGGCACCCCAATTCTCAGGCTAGGGCACCCCTAGGCTTAGGCTAGGGCACCCCTAGGCTTAGGCTAAGGCTATGGTTCCCCGAACCAAAAGCTGGGGCACCCCTAGGCTTAGGCTAGGGCACCCCTTGTCTTAGGCTAGGGCACCCCTATGCGTAGGCTAGGGCACCCCTAGGCTTAGGCTCGGGCACCCCTAGGCTTAGGCTAGGGCACCCCTAGGCTAAGGCTAAGGCTACGGCTCCCCTATCCTAAGGCTAGGGCACCCCCAGGCTCAAGCTATGGCACCCCTAGGCTTAGGCTAGGGCACCCCTAGACTTAGGCTAGGACACCCCTACGGTTAAGCTAGGGCACCCCTAGGCTTAGGCTAAGGCCAGGGTCCCTTGCCTAAGGCTAGGGCACTCCTAGGCTTAGGCTAGCGCACCCCTAGGCTTAGGATAGGGCACCCCTAGGCTTAGGTTAGGGCACCCCTAGGCGTAGGCGAGGGAACCCCTAGCCTTAGGCTTGGGCGCCCCAAGGCTTAGGCTGGGGCACCCCTAGGCTTAGGCTTAGGCTAGGGCTCCCCTAGCCTAAGGCTAGGACACCCCTTGGCTTAGGCTTGGGCACCCGTAGGCTTAGGCTGGGGCACCCCTAGGCTTAGGCTAGGGGACCCCTAGGTTTAAGCTAGGGCACCGCTAGGCTTAGGCTTAGGCTAGGGCTCCCCTAGCCAAAGGCTAGGACACCCCTAGGCTTAGGCTTGGGCACCCCTAGGCTTAGGATAGGGCACCCCTAGGCTTAGGCTAGGGCACCCCTAGGCTTATGCGCAGGCTACGGCTCCCCTAGCCTCAGGCTAGGGCACCCCTAGACTCAGCCTATGGCACCCCTTGGCTTAGGCTAGGGCAATCCTAGGCTAGAATAAGGGTAGGGCTCCCCTAGCCTCAGGCTAGGGCACCCATAGTCTCAGGCTAGGGCACCTCTAGACTCAGGATATGGCATCTCTAGTCTTAGGTTAGGGCACCCCTAGGCTTAGGCTAGGCCATCCCTAGACTTAGGCTCGGGCACCCATAGGCTTAGGCTAAGGCTAGGACTCCCCTAGCCTAAGGCTAGAGCACCCCTAGGCTTAGGCTAGGGCACCCCAAGCTTAGGCTAGGGCACCCCTAGGCTTAGGCTAAGGCTAGGGCTCCCCTATCCTAAAGCTAGAGCACCCCTGGGCTTAGGCTAGGGCACCCCTAGGCTTAGGCTAAAGTTAGGGCTCCTCCAGCCTAAGACTAGGGCACCCCTTGACTTAGGCTAGGGCATCCCTAGGCTTAGGCTAGGGCAGACCTACGCTTAGGCTAAGGCTAGGTCTCGCCTAGCCTAAGGCTAGGGCACCCCCAGGCTTAGGCTAGGGCACCCTTAGGCTTAAGCTAGGGCTCCCCTAGATTTAGGCTAAAGCAACGGCTCCCCTAGCCTCAGGCTAGGGCACCCCCGACTCAGGCTAAGGCACCCCTTGGCTTAGGCTAGGGCAATCCTAGGCTTAGGCTTAGGCTAGGGCTCCCCTAGCCTCAGGCTAGGGCAACCCTATGCTTAGGTTAGGGCACCCCTAAATTTAGGCGAGGGCACCCCTAGGCTTAGGCTATGGCTTCGTCTCCCCTAGCCTAAGGCTAGGGCTCCCATACCCTCAGGCTAGGGCACCCCTAGGGTTACGCTAGGGCACCCCCAGGCTTAGGCTAGGGCACCCCTAGGCTTAGGCTAATGCTAGGGCTCCCCTAGCCTAAGACTAGGGCACCCCTAGGCTTAAGCTAGGGCATCCCTAGGCTTAGGCTAGGGCAGACCTGGGCTTAGGCTAGGGCAGACCTGGGCTTAGGCTAAGGATAGGTGTTGCCTAGCCTAAGGCTAGGGCACCCCTAGGCTTAGGCTAGGCCACCCCTAGGCTTAGGCTAGGGCACCCCTAGCCTAACATTAGGGCACCCCTAGGCTTTGGCTAGGGCATCCCTAGGCTTAGGCTAGGGTAGACCTGGGCTTAAGCTAAGGAAACGGCTCCCCTAGCCTCAGGCTAGGGCACCCCAAGACTCAGGCTAGGGCACCCCTAGGCTTAGGCTAGGGCACCCCTAAGTTTAGGCTAGGGCACCGCTAGGCTTAGGCTATGGCTTCGGCTTCCCTAGCCTAAGGCTAGGGCACCCCTAGGCTCAGGCCATGGCACCCCTAGACTCAGGCTAGAGCACCACTAGGCTTAGGCTAGGGCACCCCTAGGCTTAGGCTAAGGCTAGGGCTCCCCTCCCCTAAGACTAGGGCACCCCTAGGCTTAGGCTAGGGAATCCCTAGGCTTAGACTAGGGCACCCCTAGGCTTAGGCTAAGGCTATGGTTCCCCTAACCTAAAGCTGGGGCATCCCTAGGCTTAGGATAGGGCACCCCTAGGCGTAGGCTAGGGCACCCCTAGGCGTAGGCTAGGGCACCCCTAGGCTTAGGCTAGGGCACCCCTAGGCTAAGGTTAAGGCTATGGCTCCCCTAGCCTAAGGCTATGGCACCCTCAGGCTCAAGCTATGGCACCCCTAGGCTTAGGCTAGGGCACCCCTAGAGTTAGGCTTGGACACCCCTATGGTTGGGCTAGGGCACCACTAGGCTTAGGCTAAGGCCAGGGCTCCCTTGCCTAAGGCTAGGGCACCCCTAGGCTTAGGCTAGGGCACCCCTAGGCTTAGGCTAGGGCACCCCTAAGCTTAGGTTAGGGCACCCGTAGGCTTAGGCTAGGGCACCCCTAGGCTTAGGCTAGGGCACCCCTAGGCTTAGGATAGGGCACCCCTAGGCTTAGGCTAAGGCTAGTGCCCGCCTAGCCTAAGGCTAGGGCACGCCTAGGCGTAGGCTAGGGAACCCCTAGCCTTAGGCTTGGGCGCCCCAAGGCTTAGGCTGGGGCACCCCTTGGCTTAGGCTAAGGCTAGGGCTCCCCTAGCCTTAGGCTAGGGCACCCCTAGGCTTAGGCTGGGGCACTCCTAGGCTTAGGCTAGGGCACCCCTATGTTTAGGCTAGGGCACCCCTAGGCTTAGGCTTAGGCTAGGGCTCCCCTAGCCTAAGGCTAGGGCACCCCTAGGCTTAGGCTTGGGCACGCCTAGGCTTAGGATAGGGCACCCCTAGGCTTAGGCTCAGGCTACGGTTCCCCTAGCCTCAGGCTAGGGCACCCCTAGACTCAGGCTATGGCACCCCTAGGCTTAGGCTAGGGCAATCCTAGGCTAGACTAAGAGTAGGGCTCCTCTAGCCTCAGGCTAGGGCACCCCTAGTCTCAGGCTAGGGCACCTCTAGACTCAGACTATGGCATCCCTAGTCTTAGGTTAGGGCACCCCTATGCTTAGGCTAGGGCACCCCTAAGTTTAGGCTAGGGCACTCCTAGGCTTAGGAAAAGACTAGGGTTCCCGTAGCCTAACGCTAGGGCACCCTTAGCCGAAGGCTAGGGCACCCCTAGGCTTAGGCTAGGGCACCCCTAGGCTTAGGATAAGGCTAGAACTCCCCTAGCCTCAGGCTAAGGCACCCCTACGCTTACGCTAGGGTACCCCTAAGCTTAGGCTAGGGCACCCTTAGGCGTAGGCTAAGGCTAGGGCTCCCCTAGCCTAAGGCTAGAGCACCCCTAGGCTTAGGCTAGAGCACCCCTAGGCCAAGGCTAGGGCAGCACTAGGCTTAGGCAAGGTCACTCATAGCCTTAGGCTAAGGCTAGGGCTCCCCTAGCCTAAGGCGGGGGCACCCCTATGTTCAGGCTAGGGCACCCCTAGGCTTAGGCTAGGGCACCCCTAGACTTAGGCTAAGGCTATGGTTCCCCTAACCTAAGGCTGAGGCACCCCTAGGCTTAGGCTAGGGCACCCCTAGCCTTAGGTTAGGGCCCCCCTTAGCGTAGGCTAGGGCACCCCTAGGCTTAGTCTAGGGCACCCCTAGGCTAAGGCTAAGGCTACGGCTCCCCTAGCCTAAGGCTAGGGCACCCCGAGGCTCAAGCTATGGCACCCCTAGGCTTAGGCTAGGGCACCCCTAGACTTAGGCTAGGACACCCCTATGGTTAGGCTAGGGCACCCCTAGGCTTAGGCTAAGACTAGGGCTCCCTTGCCTAAGGCTAGGGCACCCCTAAGCTTGGGCTAGGGCACCCCTAGGCTTAGGTTAGGGTACCCCTAGGCTTAGGCTAGGGCACCCCTAGGCTTAGGCTTCGGCACCCCTAGGCTTAGGATAGGGCACCCATAGGCTTAGGCTAAGGCTAGGGCTCCCCTAACCTTAGGCTAGGGCACCCCTAGGCTTAGACTGGGGCACCCCTAGGCTTAGGCTAGAGCACCCCTAGGTTTAGGCTAGGGCACCCCTAGGCTTAGTCTGGGGCACCGCTAGGCTTGGCTAAGGCCAGGGCTCCCCTAGATTAAGGCTAGGCACCCCAAGGCTTAGGCTAGGGCACCCCTAGGCTTAGGGTAGGGCAGACCTAGGCTTAGGCTAAGGCTAGGTCTCGCCTAGCCTAAGGCTAGGGTACCCCAAGACTTAAGCTAGGGCACCCCTAGGCTTAGGCTAGTGCACACCTAGACTTAGGCTAAGGCAACGCCTCCCCTAGCCTCAGGCTAGGGCACCCCAACACTCAGGCTAAGGCACCCCTAGGCTTAGGCTAGGGCACCCCTAGGCTTAGGGTAGGGCAATCCTAGGCTTAGGCTAAGGCTAGGGCTCCCCTAGCCTCAGGCTAGCGCACCCCTATGCTTAGGCTAGGGCACCCCTAAGTTTAGGCTAGGGCACTCCTAGGCTTAGGAAAAGGCTAGGGTTCCCCTAGCCGAAGGCTAGGGCACCCCAAGCCGAAGGCTAGGGCACCCCTAGCCGAAGGCTAGGGCACCCCTAGCCGAAGGCTAGGGCACCCCTAGGCTTAGGCTAGGGCACCCCTAGGCTTAGGCTAGGGCACCCCTAGGCTTAGGCTAGAGCACCCCTAGGCTAAGGCTAGGGCAGCACTAGGCTTAGGCAAGGTCACCCATAGCCTTAGGCTAAAGCTAGGGCTCCCCTAGCGTAAGGCGGGGGCACCCCTATGTTCAGGCTAGGGCACCCCTAGGCTTAGGCTAGGGCACCCCTAGGCTTAGGCTAAGGCTATTGTTCCCCTAACCTAAGGCTGAGGCACCCTTAGGCTTAGGCTAGGGCACCCCTAGCCTTAGGTTAGGGCCCCCCTTAGCGTAGGCTAGGGCACCCCTAGGCTTAGTCTAGGGCACCCCTAGGCTAAGGCTAAGGCTACGGCTCCTCTCGCCTAAGGCTAGGGCACCCCCAGGCTCAAGCTATGGCACCCCTAGGCTTAGGCTAGGGCACCCCTAGACTTAGGCTAGGACACCCCTATGGTTAGGCTAGGGCACCCCTAGGCTTAGGCTAAGGCTAGGGCTCCCTTGCCGAAGGCTAGGGCACCCCTAGGCTTAGGCTAGGGCACCCCTAGGCTTAGGTTAGGGTACCCCTAAGCTTAGGCTAGGGCACCCCTAGGCTTAGGCTTGGGCACCCCTAGGCTTAGGATAGGGCACCCATAGGCTTAGGCTAAGGCTAGGGCCCTCCTAGCCTAAGGCTAGGGCACCCCTAGGCGTAGGCTAGGGCACCCAGCGTTAGGCTTGGGCGCCCCTAGGCTTAGCCTGGGGCACCCCTAGGCTTAGGCTAAGGCTAGGGCTCCCCAAGCCTTAGGCTAGGGCACCCCTAGGCTTAGGCTGGGGCACCCCTAGGCTTAGGCTAGGGCACCCCTAGGTTTAGGCTAGGGCACCCCTAGGCTTAGGCTTAGGCTAGGGCTCCCCTAGGCTTAGGCTTGGGCCCCCCTAAGCTTAGGATAGGGCACCCCTAGACTTAGGATAGGGCACCCTTAGGCTTAGGCTCAGGCTACGGCGCCCCTAGCGTCAGGCTAGGGCACCCCTAGACTCAGGCTATGGCACCCCTAGGCTTAGGCTAGGGCAATCCTAAACTAGACTAAGGGTAGGGCTCCCCGAGCCTCAGGCTTGGGCACCCCTAGTCTCAGGCTAGGGCACCTCTAGACTCAGGCTATGGCATCCCTAGTTTTAGGTTAGGGCACCCCTAGGCTTAGCCTAAGGCACCACTAGGCTTAGGCTAGGGCTCCCCTAGGCTTAGCCTAGGGCACTCCTAGCCTTAGGCTAGGGCACCCCTAGGCTTAGGCTAGGGCACCCCTAGGCTTAGGCTAAGGAGAGTGCTCCCCTAGCTTAAGACTTGGG
Source organism: Tenrec ecaudatus (assembly GCF_050624435.1). Taxonomy (NCBI): domain Eukaryota; kingdom Metazoa; phylum Chordata; class Mammalia; order Afrosoricida; family Tenrecidae; genus Tenrec; species Tenrec ecaudatus. The sequence goes on from NW_027457644.1 coordinate 1,173,891, forward strand.
CACTCCTAGGCTTAGGCTAGGGCACCCCTAGGATTAGGCTAGGGCACCCCTAGGCTTAGGCTAAGGCTGCGGCTCCCCTAGCCTCAGGCTAGGGCACCCGTATGCTCAGGCTAGGGCACCCCTATGCTCATGCTAGGGCAGCCCTAAGCTTAGGCTAGGGCACCCCTAGGCTTAGGCTAGGGCACCCCTAGGCTTAGGCTAGGGCACCCCTAGGCTTAGGCTAAGGCTAGGGCACCCCCAGCCTAAGGCTAGGGAACGACTAGGCTTAGGCAAGGGCACCCTAGGCTTAGGCTAGGGAACGCCTAGGCTTAGGCTAGGGCTCCCCTAGACTTAGGCTAAGGCTAGGGCTCCCCTAGCCTAAGGCTACGGCACCCCTAGGCTCAGGCTAGGGCTCCCCTAGGCTTAGGCTATGGCAATCCTAGGCTTAGGCTAGGGCACCCCTAGGCTTAAGCTAAGGCTCCTCTAGGCTTAGGGTAGGGCACCCCTAGGCTCAGGCTAGGGCACCCCTGGGCTTAGTCTAGGGCACCCCTAGCCTTAGTCTAAGGCTAGGGCTCCCCTAGCCTCAGGCTAGGGCACCCTTAGGCTTGGGCTAGGCCATCCCTAGACTTAGGCTCGGGCACCCCTAGGCTTAGGCTAAGGCTAGCGCTCCCCTAGCCTAAGGCTAGAGCACCCCTTGGCTTAGGCTAGGGCACCCCTAGGCTTAGGCTAGGGCAATCCTAGGCTTAGGCTACGGCACCCCTAGGCTCAGGCTAGGGCTCCCCTAGGCTTAGGCTAGGGCAATCCTAGGCTTAGGCTAGGGCACCCCTAGGCTTAAGCTAAAGCTCCCCTAGGCTTAGGCTAGGGCATCCCTAGGCTTAGGCTAATTCAAGGGCTCCCCTAGCCAAAGGCTAGGGCACCCATAGGCTTAGGCTAGGGCACACCTAGGCTTAGGCTAGGGCAATCCTAGGCTTAGGCTAACGCTAGGGCTCCCCTAGCCTCAGGCTAGTGTACCAGTTGGCTCAGGCTAGGGCACCCCTACGCTCAGGCTAGGGCACCCTTAGGCTTACGCTAGGGCACCCCTAGGCTTAGGCTAAGGCTAGAGCTCCTCTAGCCTCAGGTTAGGGCACCCCTAGGCTTACGCTAGGGCACACCTAGGCTTAGGCTAGGGCACCCCTAGGCTTAGGCTAAGGCTAGGGCTCCCCTTGCCTAAGGCTAGAGCACCCCTAGGCTTAGGCTAGGGCACCCCTAGGTATAGGCTAGGGCACCCTAGGCTTAATCTAGGGCTCCCCTAGGCACAGGCTATGGCACCCCTAGACTCAGGCTAGGGCACCCCTACACTTAGGCTAGGGCACCCCTAGGCTTAGGAAAAGGCTAGGGTTCCCCTAGCCTAAGGCTAGGGCACCCCTTGGCTTAGGCTAGGGCACCCCTAGGCTTAGGCTAGGACACCCCTAGGCTTAAGCTAGGGCTCCCCTATGCTTAGGCTAAGGCAAGGCTCCCCTAGCTAAAGGCTAGTGCACCCCTAGACTCAGGATATGGCACCCCTAGGCTTAGCTTGGCCAAACCTAGGCTTAGGCTAAGGTTAGGGCTCCCCTATCCTAAGACTAGGGCACCCGTAGGCTTAGGCTAGGGCATCCCTAGGCTTAGCCTAGGGCAGACCTAGGCTTAGGCTAAGGCTAGGGCTCCCCTAGCCTCAGGCTAGGGCACCCCTAGGCTTACGCTAGGGCACCCCCAGGCTTAGGCTAGGGCACCCCTAGGCTTAGGCTAATGCTATGGCTCCCCTATCCTAAGGCTAGAGCACCTCTAGGCTTAGGCTAGGGCACCCCTAGGCTTAGGCTAAGGCCAGGGCTCCACTAGCCTAAGGCTAGGTCACCCCTAGGCTTAGGCTAGCGCACCCCTAGGCTTAGGCTAAAGCTAGGGCTCCCCTAGCCTAAGACTAGGGCATCCCTAGGCTTAGGCTAGGGCATCCCTAGGCTTAGGCTAGGGCAGACCTGGGCTTAGGCTAAGGATAGGTCTTGCCTAGCCTAAGGCTAGGGCACCCCTAGGCTTAGGCTAGGGCACCCCTAGCCTAAGACATGGGCAGCCCTAGGCTTAGGCTAGGGCATCCCTAGGCTTAGGCTAGGGTAGACCTGGGCTTAAGCTAAGGAAACGGCTCCCCTAGCCTCAGGCTAGGGCACCCCAAGACTCAGGCTAGGGCACCCCTAGGCTTAGGGTAGGGCACCCCTAAGTTTAGGCTAGGGCACCGCTAGGCTTAGGCTATGGCTTCGGCTTCCCTAGCCTAAGGCTAGGGCACCCCTAGGCTCAGGCTATGGCTTCCCTAGACTCAGGCTGGAGCACCCCTAGGCTTAGGCTAAGGCCAGGGCACCCCAAGCCTAAGGCTAGTGCACCCCTAGGCTTAGGCTAGGGCACCCCTAGGCTTAGGCTAAAGCTAGGGCTCCCGTACCTTAAGACTAGGGCACCCCTAGGCTTAGGCTAGGGAATCCCTATGCTTAGACTAGGGCACCCCTAGGCTTAGGTTAGGACATCCCTAGTCTTAGGTAATCGCACCCCTAGGCTTAGGTGAAGGCACCCCTAGGCTTAGGCTAGGGCACCCCTAGGCTTAGGCTAGTGCACCCCTACGCTTAGGATAGGGCACCCCTAGGCTTAGGCTAAGGGTACGGCTCCCCTAGCCTAAGGCTAGGGGACCCCTAGGCTTAGGCTAGGGCAGCAATAAGCTTAGGCTAAGGCTACGGCTCGCCTAGCCTAAGGCTAGGGCACCCCCAGGCTTAGGCTAGGGCAGCCCTACGCTTAGGCTAGGGCACCACTAGCCTTAGGAAAAGGCTAGAGTTCCCCTAGCCTAAGGCTAGGGCACCCTTAGGCTTAGGCTAGGGCACCCCTAGGCTTAAGCTAGGGCACCCCTAGGCTTAAGCTTGGACTCCCCTAGGCTTAGGCTAAGGCTACGGCTCCCCTAGCCTCAGGCTGCTGCATACCTAGACTCAGTATATGGCACCCCTAGACTTAGCTAGGGCAATCCTAGGCTAGATTAACGCTAGGGCTCCCATAGCCTCAGGCTAGTGCACCCGTTGGCTCTGGCTAGGGCACCCCTACGCTCAGGCTAGGTCACCCCTAGGCTTAGGCTAGGGCACCCCTAGGCTTAGGCTAAGGCTAGGGCTCCCCTAGCCTCAGGCTAGGGCACCCCTATGCTTAGGCTAGGGCAACCCTAAGTTTAGGCTAGGGCACCCCTAGGCTCAGGCTATGGCACCCCTAGACTCAGGCTAGAGCACGCCTACGCTTAGGCTAGGGCACCCCTAGGCTTAGGCTAGGGCACCCCTAGGCTTAAGCTAGGGCTCCCCTACGTTTTGGCTAAGGCACCCCTAATCTTAGGCTAAGGCTAGGGCTCTCCTAGCCCAAAGCTAGAGCACCACTAGGTTTAGGCTGGGGCACCCCTAGGCTTATGCTAAGGCCAGGGCTCCACTAGATTAAGGCTAGGCACCCCTAGGCTTAGGCTAGGGCAACCCTAGGCTTAGGCTAGGGCAGACATAGGTTTAGGCTAAGGCCAGGTCTCGCCTAGACTAAGGCTAGGGTACCCCAAGACTTAGGCTAAGGCACCCCTAGGCTTAGCCTAGGGAAATCCTAGGCTTAGGCTAAGGCTAGGGCTCCCCTAGCCTCAGGCTAGGGCACCCCTATGTTTAGGCTAGGGCACGCCTAAGTTTAGGCTAGGGCACTCCTAGGCTTAGGAAAAGGCTAGGGTTCCCCTAGCCTAAGGCTAGGGTACCCCTAGGCTTAGGCTAGGGCACTCCTAGGCTCAGGCTAGGGCACCCCTAGGTTTAGGCTATGGCACCCCTAGGCTTAGGCTAAGGCTAGAACTCCCCTAGCCTCAGGCTAGGGCACCCCTAGGCTTACGCTAGGGTGGCCCTAGGCTTAGGCTAGGGCACCCCTAGGCTTAGGCTAAGGCTAGGGCTCCCCTAGCCTAAGGCTAGAGCACCCCTAGGCTTAGGCTAGAGCACCCCTAACTTAGGCCAGGGCACCCATAGCCTTAGGCTAAGGCTAGGGCTCCCCTAGCCTAAGGCGAAGGCACCCCTATGCTCAGGCTAGGGCACCCATAGGCTTGGGCTAGGGGACCCCTAGGCTTAGGCTAAGGCTATGGTTCCCCTAACCTAAGGCTGGGGCACCCCTAGGCTTAGGCTCGGGCACCCCTTGGCTTAGGCTAGGGCACCCCAGGGCGTAGGCTAGGGCACCCCTAGGCTTAGGCTAGGGGACCCCTAGGCTAAGGCTAAGGCTAAGGTTACGGCTCCCCTATCCTAAGGCTAGGGCACCCCCAGGCTCAAGCTAAGGCACCCCTAGGCTTAGGCTAGGGCACCCCTAGACTTAGGCTAGGACACCCCTATGGTTAGGCTAGGGCACCCCTAGGCTTAGGCTAAGGCCAGGGCTCCCTTGCCTAAGGCTAGCGCACTCCTAGGCTTAGGCTAGCGCACCCCTAGGCTTAGGCTAGGGCACCCCTAGGCTTAGGTTAGGGCACTCCTAGGCTTAAGCTAGGGCACCCCTAGGCTTAGGCTAGGGCACCCCTAGGCTTAGGATAGGGCACCCCTAGGCTTAGGCTAAGGCTAGGGCCCGCCTAGCCTAAGGCTAGGGCACCCCTAGACGTAGGCGAGGGAACCCCTAGCCTTAGGCTTGGGCGCCCCAAGGCTTAGGCTGTGGCACCCCTATGCTTAGTCTAAGGCTAGGGCTCCCCTAGCCTTAGGCTAGGGCACCCCTAGGCTTAGGCTTGGGCACCCCTAGGATTAGGATAGGGCACCCCTAGGCTCAGGCTAGGGCACCCCTAGGCTTAGGCTCAGGATACGGCTCCCCTAGCCTCAGGCTAGAGCACCCCTAGACTCAGGCTATGGCACCCTTTGGCTTAGGCTAGGGCAATCCTATGCTAGACTAAGGGTAGGGCTCCCCTAGACTCAGGCTAGGGCACCCCTAGTCTCAGGCTAGGGCACCTCTAGACTCAGGCTATGGCATCCCTAGTCTTAGGTTAGGGCACCCCTAGGCTTAGGCTAAGGCACCACTAGGCTTAGGCTAGGGCTCCCCTAGGCTTAGCCTAGGGCACCCTTGGGCTTAGGCTAGGGCACCCCTAGGCTTAGGCTAGGGCAGACTTACGCTTAGGCTAAGGCTAGGTCTCGCCTAGCCTAAGGCTAGGGCACCCCCAGGCTTAGGCTAGGGTACCCCTAGACTGACGCTATAGCAACGGCTCCCCTAGCCTCAGGCTAGGGCACCCCACGACTCAGGCTAAGGCACCCCTTGGCTTAGGCTAGGGCAATCCTAGGCTTAGGCTTAGGCTAGGGCTCCCCTAGCCTCAGGCTAGGGCAATCCTATGCTTAGGTTAGGGCACCCCTAAGTTTAGGCTAGGGCACCCCTAGGCTTAGGCTATGGCTTCGGCTCCCCTAGCCTAAAGCTAGGGCACCCCTAGGCTCAGGCTATGGCACCCCTATACTCAGGCTAGGGCTCCCCTACGCTTAGGCTAGGGCACCACTAGGCTTAGAAAAGGCTAGGGTTCCCCTAGCCTAAGGCTAGGGCACCCCTTGGCTTAGGTTACGGCACCCCTAGGCTAGGGCACCCCTAGGCTTAAGCTAGGGCAATCCTAGGCTAGACTAACGCTAGGTCTCCCCTGGCCTCAGACTAGGGCACCCGTTGGCTCAGGCTAGGGCACCCCTACGCTCAGGCTAGGGCACCCCTAGGCTTAGGCTAGGGCACCCCTAGGCTTAGGCTAAGGCAAGGGCTCCCTAGGCTCAGGCTAGGTCACCCCTAGGCTTACGCTAGGACATCCCTAGGCTTAGGCTAAGGCACCCCTAGGCTTAGGCTAAGGCTAGGGCTCCCCTAGCCTAAAGCTAGAGCACCCCTAGGCTTAGGCTAGGGCACCCCTAAGCTTAGGCTAAGGCCAGGGCTCCCCTAGCCTAAGGCTAGGGCACCACTAGGCTTAGGCTAGGGCACCACTAGGCATATGCTAGGGCACCCCTAGGCTTAGGTTAGGGCATCCCTAGGCTTAGGCTATGGCACCCCTAGGCTTAGGTGAGGTCACCCCTAGGCTTAGGGTAGGGCACCCCTAGGCTTAGGCTAGAGCACCCCTAGGCTTAGAATAGGGTACCCTTAGGCTTAGGCTAAGGCTAGGGCTCCCTTAGCCTAAGGCTAGGGCACCCCTAGGCTTAGGCTAGGGCAGCCCTAAGCTTAGGCTAGGGCACCCCTAGGCTTAGGCTAGGGCAGACCTATGCTTAGGCTAGGGCACCCCTTGGCTTAGGAAAAGGCTAGGGTTACCCTAGCCTAAGGCTAGGGCACCCTTAGGCTTAGGCTAGGGGACCCCTAGGCTTAGGCTAGGGCACCCTTAGGCTTAAGCTAGGACTCCCCTAGGCTTAGGCTACGGCTCCCCTAGCCTCAGGCTAGTGCACCCCTACACTCAGTATATGGCACCCTTAGGCTTAGCTAAGGCAATCCTAGGCTAGACTAACGCTAGGGCTTCCCTAGCCTCAGGCTAGTGCACCCGTTGGCTCAGGCTAGGGCACCCCTACGCTCAGGCTAGGGCACCCCTAGGCTTAGGCTAGGGCACCCCTAAGCTTAGGCTAAGGCTAGGGCTCCTCTAGCCTCAGGTTAGGGCACCCCTAGGCTTACGCTAGGGCACACCTAGGCTTAGGCTAGGGCACCGCTAGGCTTAGGCTAAGGCTAGGGCACCCCTAGGCTTAGGCTAGGGCACCCCTAGGCTTAGGCTAGGGCACCCTAGGCTTAATCTAGGGCTCCCCTAGGCACAGGCTATGGCACCCCTAGACTCAGGCTAGGGCACCCCTACACTTAGGCTAGGGCACCCCTAGGCTTAGGAAAAGGTTAGGGTTCCCCTACCCTAAGGCTAGGGCACCCCTTGGCTTAGGCTAGGGCACCCCTAGGCTTAGGCTAGGGCACCCCTAGGCTTAAGCTAGGGCTCCCCTATGCTTAGGCTAAGGCAAGGCTCCCCTAGCTACAGGCTAGTTCCCCCCTAGACTCAGGATATGGCACCCCTAGGCTTAGCTAGGGCAATCCTAGGCTTAGGCTAAGGCTAGGGCTCCCCTATCCTAAGACTAGGGCACCGCTAGGCTTAGGCTAGGGCATCCCTAGGCTTAACCTAGGGCAGACCTAGGCTTAGGCTAAGGCTAGGGCTCCCCTAGCCTCAGGCTAGGGCACCCCAAGGCTTACGCTAGGGCACCCCCAGGCTTAGGCTAGGGCACCCTTAGGCTTAGGCTAATGCTAGGGCTCCCGTAGCCTAAGGCTAGAGCACCTCTAGGCTTAGGCTAGGGCACCCCTAGGCTTAGGCTAAGGCCAGGGCTCCCCTAGCCTAAGGCTAGGTCACCCCTAGGCTTAGGCTAGCGCACCCCTAGGCTTAGGCTAAAGCTAGGGCTCCCCTAGCCTAAGACTAGGGCACCCCTAGGCTTAGGCTAGGGCATCCCTATTCTTAGGCTAGGGCAGACCTGGTCTTAGGCTAAGGATAGGTCTTGCCTAGCCTAAGGCTAGGGCACCCCTAGGCTTAGGCTAGGGCACCCCTAGCCTAAGACAAGGGCACCCCTAGGCTTAGGATAGGGCATCCCTAGGCTTAGGCTAGGGTAGACCAGTGCTTAAGCTAAGGAAATGGCTCCCCTAGCCTCAGGCTAGGGCACCCCAAGACTCAGGCTAGGGCACCCCTAGACTTAGGGTAGGGCACCCCTAAGTTTAGGCTAGGGCACCGCTAGGCTTAGGCTATGGCTTCGGCTTCCCTAGCCTAAGGCTAGGGCACTCCTAGGCTTAGGCTAGCGCACCCCTAGGCTTAGGCTAGGGCACCCCTAGGCTTAGGTTAGGGCACCCCTAGGCTTAAGCTAGGGCACCCCTAGGCTTAGGCTAGGGCACCCCTAGGCTTAGGATAGGGCACCCCTAGGCTTAGGCTAAGGCTAGGGCCCGCCTAGCCTAAGGCTAGGGCACCCCTAGGCGTAGGCGAGGGAACCCCTAGCCTTAGGCTTGGGCGCCCCAAGGCTTAGGCTGTGGCACCCCTATGCTTAGTCTAAGGCTAGGGCTCCCCTAGCCTTAGGCTAGGGCATCCCTAGGCTTACGCCTGGGCACCCCTAGCCTTAGGCTAGGGCACCCCTAAGTTTAGGCTAGGGCACCCCTAGGCTTAGGCTAGGGAACCCCTAGGCTTAGGCTCAGGATACGGCATCCCTAGTCTTAGGTTAGGGCACCCCTAGGCTTAGGCTAAGGCACCACTAGGCTTAGGCTAGGGCTCCCCTAGGCTTAGCCTAGGGCACCACTAGGCTTAGGCTAGGGCACCCCTAGACTTAGGCTAGGGCACCCCTAGGCTTAGGCTAAGGCTAGGGCTCCCCTACCCTAAAGCTAGAGCACCCCTAGGCTTAGGCTAGGGCACTCCTAGGCTTAGGCTAAGGCCAGGGCTCCCCTAGCCTAAAGCTAGGGCACCCCTAGGCTTAGGCTAGGGCACCCCTAGGCTTAGGCTAAGGCTAGGGCTCCCCTAGCCTAAAGCTAGAGCACCCTTGGGCTTAGGCTAGGGCACCCCTAGGCTTAGGCTAGGGCATCCCTAGGCTTAGGCTAGGGCAGACCTACGCTTAGGCTAAGGCTAGGTCTCGCCTAGCTTAAGGCTAGGGCACCCCCAGGCTTAGGCTAGGGTACCCCTAGACTGACGCTAAAGCAACGGCTCCCCTAGCCTCAGGCTAGGGCACCCCACGACTCAGGCTAAGGCACCCCTTGGCTTAGGCTAGGGAAATCCTAGGCTAGACTAACGCTAGGTCTCCCCTGGCCTCAGACTAGGGCACCCGTTGGCTCAGGCTAGGGCACCCCTACGCTCAGGCTAGGGCACCCCTAGGCTTAGGCTAGGGCACCCCTAGGCTTAGGCTAAGGCAAGGGCTCCCTAGCCTCAGGCTAGGTCACCCCTAGGCTTACGCTAGGACATCCCTAGGCTTAGGCTAAGGCACCCCTAGGCTTAGGCTAAGGCTAGGGCTCCCCTAGCCTAAAGCTAGAGCACCCCTAGGCTTAGGCTAGGGCACCCCTTAGCTTAGGCTAAGGCCAGGGCTCCCCTAGCCTAAGGCTAGGGCACCACTAGGCTTAGGCTAGGGCACCACTAGGCATAGGCTAGGGCACCCCTAGGCTTAGGTTAGGGCATCCCTAGGCTTAGGCTATGGCACCCCTAGGCTTAGGTGAGGGCACCCCTAGGCTTAGGGTAGGGCACCCCTAGGCTTAGGCTAGAGCACCCCTAGGCTTAGAATAGGGTAGCCCTAGGCTTAGGCTAAGGCTAGGGCTCCCTTAGCCTAAGGCTAGGGCACCCCTAGGCTTAGGCTAGGGCAGCCCTAAGCTTAGGCTAGGGCACCCCTAGGCTTAGGCTAGGGCAGACCTATGCTTAGGCTAGGGCACCCCTTGGCTTAGGAAAACGCTAGGGTTACCCTAGCCTAAGGCTAGGGCACCCTTAGGCTTAGGCTTGGGGACCCCTAGGCTTAGGCTAGGGCACCCCTAGGCTTAAGCTAGGACTCCCCTAGGCTTAGGCTACGGCTCCCCTAGCCTCAGGCTAGTGCACCCCTAGACTCACTATATGGCACCCTTAGGCTTAGCTAAGGCAATCCTAGGCTAGACTAACGCTAGGGCTCCCCTAGCCTCAGGCTAGTGCACCCGTTGGCTCAGGCTAGGGCACCCCTACGCTCAGGCTAGGGCACCCCTAGGCTTAGGCTAGGGCACCCCTAGGCTTAGGCTAAGGCTAGGGCACACCTAGGCTTAGGCTAGGGCACCCCTAGGCTTAGGCTAAGGCTAGGGCACCCCTAGGCTTAGGCTAGGGCACCCCTAGGCTTAGGCTAGGGCACCCTAGGCTTAATCTAGGGCTCCCCTAGGCACAGGTTATGGCACCCCTAGACTCAGGCTAGGGCACCCCTACACTTAGGCTAGGGCACCCCTAGGCTTAGGAAAAGGCTAGGGTTCCCCTAGCCTAAGGCTAGGGCACCCCTTGGCTTAGGCTAGGGCACCCCTAGGCTTCGGCTAGGGCACCCCTAGGCTTAAGCTAGGGCTCCCCTATGCTTAGGCTAAGGCAAGGCTCCCCTAGCTTCAGGCTAGTTCCCCCCTAGACTCAGGATATGGCACCCCTAGGCTTAGCTAGGGCAATCCTAGGCTTAGGCTAAGGCTAGGGCTCCACTAGCCTCAGGCTAGGGCACCCCTATGTTTAGGCTAGGGCACGCCTAAGTTTAGACTAGGGCACTCCTAGGCTTAGGAAAAGGCTAGGGTTCCCCTAGCCTAAGGGTAGGGTACCCCTAGGCTTAGGCTAGGGCACTCATAGGCTCAGGATAGGGCACCCCTAGGTTTAGGCTAGGGCACCCCTAGGCTCAGGCTATGGCACCCCTAGACTCAGGCTAGAGCACGCCTACGCTTAGGCTAGGGCACCCCTAGGCTTAGGCTAGGGCACCCCTAGGCTTAAGCTAGGGCTCCCCTACGTTTTGGCTAAGGAACCCCTAGTCTTAGGCTAAGGTTAGGGCTCCCCTAGCCCAAAGCTAGAGCACCACTAGGTTTAGGCTGGGGCACCCCTAGGCTTATGCTTAGGCCAGGGCTCCCCTAGATTAAGGCTAGGCACCCCTAGGCTTAGGCTAGGGCAACCCTAGGCTTAGGCTAGGGCAGACATAGGTTTAGGCTAAGGCTAGGTCTCGCCTAGACTAAGGCTAGGGTACCCCAAGACTTAGGCTAGGGCACCCCTAGGCTTAGTCTTGGGCACCCCTCGACTTAGGCTAAGGCACCCCTAGGCTTAGCCTAGGGCAATCCTAGGCTTAGGCTAAGGCTAGGGCTCCCCTAGCCTCAGGCTAGGGCACCCCTATGTTTAGGCTAGGGCACGCCTAAGTTTAGGCTAGGGCACTCCTAGGCTTAGGAAAAGGCTAGGGTTCCCCTAGCCTAAGGATAGGGTACCCCTAGGCTTAGGCTAGGGCACTCATAGGCTCAGGCTAGGGCACCCCTAGGTTTAGGCTAGGGCACCCCTAGGCTTAGGCTAAGGCTAGAACTCCCCTAGCCTCAGGCTAGGGCACCCCTAGCCTTACGCTAGGGTGGCCCTAGGCTTAGGCTAGGGCACCCCTAGGCTTAGGCTAAGGCTAGGGCTCCCCTAGCCTAAGGCTAGAGCACCCCTAGGCTTAGGCTAGAGCACCCCTAACTTAGGCCAGGGCACCCATAGCCTTAGGCTAAGGCTAGGGCTCCCCTAGCCTAAGGCGAAGGCACCCCTATGCTCAGGCTAGGGCACCCCTAGGCTTAGGCTAGGGCACCCCTAGGCTTAGGCTAAGGCTATGGTTCCCCTAACCTAAGGCTGGGGCACCCCTAGGCTTAGGCTAGGGCACCCCTTGGCTTAGGCTAGGGCACCCCTGGGCGTAGGCTAGGGCACCCCTAGGCTTAGGCTAGGGGACCCCTAGGCTAAGGCTAAGGCTAAGGTTACGGCTCCCCTATCCTAAGGCTAGGGCACCCCCAGGCTCAAACTATGGCACCCCTAGGCTTAGGCTAGGGCACACCTAGACTTAGGCTAGGACACCCCTAGGCTTAGGCTAGGGCACCCCTAGGCTTAGGTTAAGGCACCCCTAGGCTTAAGCTAGGGCACCCCTAGGCTTAGGCTAGGGCACCCCTAGGCTTAGGATAGGGCACCCCTAGGCTTAGGCTAAGGCTAGGGCCCGCCTAGCCTAAGGCTAGGGCACCCCTAGGCGTAGGCTTGGGAACCCCTAGCCTTAGGCTTGGGCGCCCCAAGGCTTAGGCTGTGGCACCCCTATGCTTAGTCTAAGGCTAGGGCTCCCCTAGCCTTAGGCTAGGGCATCCCTAGGCTTACGCCTGGGCACCCCTAGGCTTAGGCTAGGGCACCCCTAAGTTTAGGCTAGGGCACCCCTAGGCTTAGGCTTAGGCTAGGGCTCCCCTAGCCTAAGGCTAGGACACCCCTAGGCTTAGGCTTGGGCACCCCTAGGATTAGGATAGGGCACCCCTAGGCTTAGGCTAGGGAACCCCTAGGCTTAGGCTCAGGATACGGCATCCCTAGTCTTAGGTTAGGGCACCCCTAGGCTTAGGCTAAGGCACCACTAGGCTTAGGCTAGGGCTCCCCTAGGCTTAGCCTAGGGCACGACTAGGCTTAGGCTAGGGCACCCCTAGACTTAGGCTAGGGCACCCCTAGGCTTAGGCTAAGGCTAGGGCTCCCCTAGCCTAATGCTAGAGCACTCCTAGGCTTAGGCTAGGGCACTCCTAGGCTTAGGCTAAGGCCAGGGCTCCCCTAGCCTAAAGCTAGGGCACCCCTAGGCTTAGGCTAGGGCACCCCTAGGCTTAGGCTAAGGCTAGGGCTCCCCTAGCCTAAAGCTAGAGCACCCTTGGGCTTAGGCTAGGGCACCCCTAGGCTTAGGCTAGGGCATCCCTAGGCTTAGGCTAGGGCAGACCTACGCTTAGGCTAAGGCTAGGTCTCGCCTGGCCTAAGGCTAGGGCACCCCCAGGCTTAGGCTAGGGTACCCCTAGACTGACGCTAAAGCAACGGCTCCCCTAGCCTCAGGCTAGGGCACCCCACGACTCAGGCTAAGGCACCCCTTGGCTTAGGCTAGGGAAATCCTAGGCTAGACTAACGCTAGGTCTCCCCTGGCCTCAGACTAGGGCACCCGTTGGCTCAGGCTAGGGCACCCCTACGCTCAGGCTAGGGCACCCCTAGGCTTAGGCTAGGGCACCCCTAGGCTTAGGCTAAGGCAAGGGCTCCCTAGCCTCAGGCTAGGTCACCCCTAGGCTTACGCTAGGACATCCCTAGGCTTAGGCTAAGGCACCCCTAGGCTTAGGCTAAGGCTAGGGCTCCCCTAGCCTAAAGCTAGAGCACCCCTAGGCTTAGGCTAGGGCACCCCTTAGCTTAGGCTAAGGCCAGGGCTCCCCTAGCCTAAGGCTAGGGCACCACTAGGCTTAGGCTAGGGCACCACTAGGCATAGGCTAGGGCACCCCTAGGCTTAGGTTAGGGCATCCTTAGGCTTAGGCTATGGCACCCCTCGGCTTAGGTGAGGGCACCCCTAGGCTTAGGGTAGGGCACCCCTAGGCTTAGGCTAGAGCACCCCTAGGCTTAGAATAGGGTAGCCCTAGGCTTAGGCTAAGGCTAGGGCTCCCTTAGCCTAAGGCTAGGGCACCCCTAGGCTTAGGCTAGGGCAGCCCTAAGCTTAGGCTAGGGCACCCCTAGGCTTAGGCTAGGGCAGACCTATGCTTAGGCTAGGGCACCCCTTGGCTTAGGAAAAGGCTAGGGTTACCCTAGCCTAAGGCTAGGGCACCCTTAGGCTTAGGCTTGGGGACCCCTAGGCTTAGGCTAGGGCACCCCTAGGCTTAAGCTAGGACTCCCCTAGGCTTAGGCTACGGCTCCCCTAGCCTCAGGCTAGTGCACCCCTAGACTCAGTATATGGCACCCTTAGGCTTAGCTAAGGCAATCCTAGGCTAGACTAACGCTAGGGCTCCCCTAGCCTCAGGCTAGTGCACCCGTTGGCTCAGGCTAGGGCACCCCTACGCTCAGGCTAGGGCACCCCTAGGCTTAGGCTAGGGCACCCCTAGGCTTAGGCTAAGGCTAGGGCACACCTAGGCTTAGGCTAGGGCACCCCTAGGCTTAGGCTAAGGCTAGGGCACCGCTAGGCTTAGGCTAGGGCACCCCTAGGCTTAGGCTAGGGCACCCTAGGCTTAATCTAGGGCTCCCCTAGGCACAGGCTATGGCACCCCTAGACTCAGGCTAGGGCACCCCTACACTTAGGCTAGGGCACCCCTAGGCTTAGGAAAAGGCTAGGGTTCCCCTAGCCTAAGGCTAGGGCACCCCTTGGCTTAGGCTAGGGCACCCCTAGGCTTAGGAAAAGGCTAGGGTTCCCCTAGCCTAAGGGTAGGGTACCCCTAGGCTTAGGCTAGGGCACTCATAGGCTCAGGCTAGGGCACCCCTAGGTTTAGGCTAAGGCACCCCTAGGCTTAGGCTAAGGCTAGAACTCCCCTAGCCTCAGGCTAGGGCACCCCTAGGCTTACGCTAGGGTGGCCCTAGGCTTAGGCTAGGGCACCCCTAGGCTTAGGCTAAGGCTAGGGCTCCCCTAGCCTAAGGCTAGAGCACCCCTAGGCTTAGGCTAGAGCCCCCCTAACTTAGGCCAGGGCACCCATAGCCTTAGGCTAAGGCTAGGGCTCCCCTAGCCTAAGGCGAAGGCACCCCTATGCTCAGGCTAGGGCACCCCTAGGCTTAGGCTAGGGCACCCCTAGGCTTAGGCTAAGGCTATGGTTCCCCTAACCTAAGGCTGGGGCACCCCTAGGCTTAGGCTAGGGCACCCCTTGGCTTAGGCTAGGGCACCCCTGGGCGTAGGCTAGGGCACCCCTAGGCTTAGGCTAGGGGACCCCTAGGCTAAGGCTAAGGCTAAGGTTACGGCTCCCCTATCCTAAGGTTAGGGCACCCCCAGGATCAAGCTATGGCACCCCTAGGCTTAGGCTAGGGCACCCCTAGACTTAGGCTAGGACACCCCTATGGTTAGGCTAGGGCACCCCTAGGCTTAGGCTAAGGCCAGGGCTCCCTTGCCTAAGGCTAGGGCACTCCTAGGCTTAGGCTAGCGCACCCCTAGGCTTAGGCTAGGGCACCCCTAGGCTTAGGTTAGGGCACCCCTAGGCTTAAGCTAGGGCACCCCTAGGCTTAGGCTAGGGCACCCCTAGGCTTAGGATAGGGCACCCCTAGGCTTAGGCTAAGGCTAGGGCCCGCCTAGCCTAAGGCTAGGGCACCCCTAGGCGTAGGCGAGGGAACCCCTAGCCTTAGGCTTGGGCGCCCCAAGGCTTAGGCTGTGGCACCCCTATGCTTAGTCTAAGGCTAGGGCTCCCCTAGCCTTAGGCTAGGGCATCCCTAGGCTTACGCCTGGGCACTCCTAGGCTTAGGCTAGGGCACCCCTAAGTTTAGGCTAGGACACCCCTAGGCTTAGGCTTAGGCTAGGGCTCCCCTAGCCTAAGGCTAGGACACCCCTAGGCTTAGGCTTGGGCACCCCTAGGATTAGGATAGGGCACCCCTAGGCTTAGGCTAGGGAACCCCTAGGCTTAGGCTCAGGATACGGCATCCCTAGTCTTAGGTTAGGGCACACCTAGGCTTAGGCTAAGGCACCACTAGGCTTAGGCTAGGGCTCCCCTAGGCTTAGCCTAGGGCACCACTAGGCTTTGGCTAGGGCACCCCTAGACTTAGGCTAGGGCACCCCTAGGCTTAGGCTAAGGCTAGGGCTCCCCTAGCCTAAAGTTAAGCACCCCTAGGCTTAGGCTAGGGCACTCCTAGGCTTAGGCTAAGGCCAGGGCTCCCCTAGCCTAAAGCTAGGGCACCCCTAGGCTTAGGCTAGGGCACCCCTAGGCTTAGGCTAGGGCATCCCTAGGCTTAGGCTAGGGCAGACCTACGCTTAGGCTAAGGCTAGTTCTCGCCTAGCCTAAGGCTAGGGCACCCCCAGGCTTAGGCTAGGGTACCCCTAGACTGACGCTAAAGCAACGGCTCCCCTAGCCTCAGGCTAGGGCACCACACGACTCAGGCTAAGGCACCCCTTGGCTTAGGCTAGGGAAATCCTAGGCTAGACTAACGCTAGGTCTCCCCTGGCCTCAGACTAGGGCACCCGTTGGCTCAGGCTAGGGCACCCCTACGCTCAGGCTAGGGCACCCCTAGGCTTAGGCTAGGGCACCCCTAGGCTTAGGCTAAGGCAAGGGCTCCCTAGCCTCAGGCTAGGTCACCCCTAGGCTTACGCTAGGACATCCCTAGGCTTAGGCTAAGGCACCCCTAGGCTTAGGCTAAGGCTAGGGCTCCCCTAGCCTAAAGCTAGAGCACCCCTAGGCTTAGGCTAGGGCACCCCTTAGCTTAGGCTAAGGCCAGGGCTCCCCTAGCCTAAGGCTAGGGCACCACTAGGCTTAGGCTAGGGCACCACTAGGCATAGGCTAGGGCACCCCTAGGCTTAGGTTAGGGCATCCCTAGGCTTAGGCTATGGCACCCCTAGGCTTAGGTGAGGGCACCCCTAGGCTTAGGGTAGGGCACCCCTAGGCTTAGGCTAGAGCACCCCTAGGCTTAGAATAGGGTAGCCCTAGGCTTAGGCTAAGGCTAGGGCTCCCTTAGCCTAAGGCTAGGGCACCCCTAGGCTTAGGCTAGGGCAGCCCTAAGCTTAGGCTAGGGCACCCCTAGGCTTAGGCTAGGGCAGACCTATGCTTAGGCTAGGGCACCCCTTGGCTTAGGAAAAGGCTAGGGTTACCCTAGCCTAAGGCTAGGGCACCCTTAGGCTTAGGCTTGGGGACCCCTAGGCTTAGGCTAGGGCACCCCTAGGCTTAAGCTAGGACGCCCCTAGGCTTAGGCTACGGCTCCCCTAGCCTCAGGCTAGTGCACCCCTAGACTCACTATATGGCACCCTTAGGCTTAGCTAAGGCAATCCTAGGCTAGACTAACGCTAGGGCTCCCCTAGCCTCAGGCTAGTGCACCCGTTGGCTCAGGCTAGGGCACCCCTACGCTCAGGCTAGGGCACCCCTAGGCTTAGGCTAGGGCACCCCTAGGCTTAGGCTAAGGCTAGGGCACACCTAGGCTTAGGCTAGGGCACCCCTAGGCTTAGGCTAAAGCTAGGGCACCCCTAGGCTTAGGCTAGGGCACCCGTAGGCTTAGGCTAGGGCACCCTAGGCTTAATCTAGGGCTCCCCTAGGCACAGGCTATGGCACCCCAGACTCAGGCTAGGGCACCCCTACACTTAGGCTAGGGCACCCCTAGGCTTAGGAAAAGGCTAGGGTTTCCCTAGCCTAAGGCTAGGGCACCCCTTGGCTTAGGCTAGGGCACCCCTAGGCTTAGGCTAGGGCACCCCTAGGCTTAAGCTAGGGCTCCCCTATGCTTAGGCTAAGGCAAGGCTCCCCTAGCTTCAGGCTAGTTCCCCCCTAGACTCAGGATATGGCACCCCTAGGCTTAGCTAGGGCAATCCTAGGCTTAGGCTAAGGCTAGGGCTCCACTAGCCTCAGGCTAGGGCACCCCTATGTTTAGGCTAGGACACGCCTAAGTTTAGGCTAGGGCACTCCTAGGCTTAGGAAAAGGCTAGGGTTCCCCTAGCCTAAGGGTAGGGTACCCCTAGGCTTAGGCTAGGGCACTCATAGGCTCAGGCTAGGGCACCCCTAGGTTTAGGCTAGGGCACCCCTAGGCTTAGGCTAAGGCTAAAACTCCCCTAGCCTCAGGCTAGGGCACCCCTAGGCTTACGCTAGGGTGGCCCTAGGCTTAGGCTAGGGCACTCCTAGTCTTAGGCTAAGGCTAGGGCTCCCCTAGCCTAAGGCTAGAGCACCCCTAGGCTTAGGCTAGAGCACCCCTAACTTAGGCCAGGGCACCCATAGCCTTAGGCTAAGGCTAGGGCTCCCCTAGCCTAAGGCGAAGGCACCCCTATGCTCAGGCTAGGGCACCCCTAGGCTTAGGCTAGGGCACCCCTAGGCTTAGGCTAAGGCTATGGTTCCCCTAACCTAAGGCTGCGGTACCCCTAGGCTTAGGCTAGGGCACCCCTTGGCTTAGGCTAGGGCACCCCTGGGCGTAGGCTAGGGCACCCCTAGCCTTAGGCTAGGGGACCCCTAGGCTAAGGCTAAGGCTAAGGTTACGGCTCCCCTATCCGAAGGCTAGGGCACCCCCAGGCTCAAGCTATGGCACCCCTAGGCTTAGGCTAGGGCACCCCTAGACTTAGGCTAGGACACCCGTATTGTTAGGCTAGGGCACCCCTAGGCTTAGGCTAGGCCAGGGCTCCCTTGCCTAAGGCTAGGGCACTCCTAGGCTTAGGCTAGCGCACCCCTAGGCTTAGGCTAGGGCACCCCTAGGCTTAGGTTAGGGCACCCCTAGGCTTAAGCTAGGGCACCCCTAGGCTTAGGCTAGGGCACCCCTAGGCTTAGGATAGGGCACCCCTAGGCTTAGGCTAAGGCTAGGGCCCGCCTAGCCTAAGGCTAGGGCACCCCTAAGCGTAGGCGAGGGAACCCCTAGCCTTAGGCTTGGGCGCCCCAAGGCTTAGGCTGTGGCACCCCTATGCTTAGTCTAAGGCTAGGGCTCCCCTAGCCTTAGGCTAGGGCACCCCTAGGCTTACGCTGGGGTACCCCTAGGCTTAGGCTAGGGCACCCCTAAGTTTAGGCTAGGGCACCCCTAGGCTTAGGCTTAGGCTAGGGCTCCCCTAGCCTAAGGCTAGGACACCCCTTGGCTTAGGCTAGGGCACCCCTGGGCGTAGGCTAGGGCACCCCTAGCCTTAGGCTAGGGGACCCCTAGGCTAAGGCTAAGGCTAAGGTTACGGCTCCCCTATCCGAAGGCTAGGGCACCCCCAGGCTCAAGCTATGGCACCCCTAGGCTTAGGCTAGGGCACCCCTAGACTTAGGCTAGGACACCCGTATTGTTAGGCTAGGGCACCCCTAGGCTTAGGCTAGGCCAGGGCTCCCTTGCCTAAGGCTAGGGCACTCCTAGGCTTAGGCTAGCGCACCCCTAGGCTTAGGCTAGGGCACCCCTAGGCTTAGGTTAGGGCACCCCTAGGCTTAAGCTAGGGCACCCCTAGGCTTAGGCTAGGGCACCCCTAGGCTTAGGATAGGGCACCCCTAGGCTTAGGCTAAGGCTAGGGCCCGCCTAGCCTAAGGCTAGGGCACCCCTAAGCGTAGGCGAGGGAACCCCTAGCCTTAGGCTTGGGCGCCCCAAGGCTTAGGCTGTGGCACCCCTATGCTTAGTCTAAGGCTAGGGCTCCCCTAGCCTTAGGCTAGGGCACCCCTAGGCTTACGCTGGGGCACCCCTAGGCTTAGGCTAGGGCACCCCTAAGTTTAGGCTAGGGCACCCCTAGGCTTAGGCTTAGGCTAGGGCTCCCCTAGCCTAAGGCTAGGACACCCCTAGGCTTAGGCTTGGGCACCCCTAGGATTAGTATAGGGCACCCCTAGGCTTAGGCTAGGGCACCCCTAGGCTTAGGCTCAGGATACGGCTCCCCTAGCCTCAGGCTAGGGCACCACTAGACTCAGGTTATGGCACCCCTTGGCTTAGGCTAGGGCAATCCTATGCTAGACTAAGGGTAGGGCTCCCCTAGCCTCAGGCTAGGGCACCCCTAGTCTCAGGCTAGGGCACCTCTAGACTCAGGCTATGGCATCCCTAGTCTTAGGTTAGGGCACCCCTAGGCTTAGGCTAAGGCACCACTAGGCTTAGGCTAGGGCTCCCCTAGGCTTAGCCTAGGGCACCACTAGGCTTAGGCTAGGGCATCCCTAGGCTTAGGCTAGGGCACCCCTAGGCTTAGGCTAAGGCTAGGGCTCCCCTAGCCTAAAGCTAGAGCACCCCTAGGCTTAGGCTAGGGCACTCCTAGGCTTAGGCTAAGGCCAGGGCTCCCCTAGCCTAAAGCTAGGGCACCCCTAGGCTAAGGCTAGGGCACCCCTAGGCTTAGGCTAAGGCTAGGGCTCCCCTAGCCTAAAGCTAGAGCACCCTTGGGCTTAGGCTAGGGCACCCCTAGGCTTAGGCTAGGGCATCCCTAGGCTTAGGCTAGGGTAGACCTACGCTTAGGCTAAGGCTAGGTCTCGCCTAGCCTAAGGCTAGTGCACCCCAGGCTTAGGCTAGGGTACCCCTAGACTGACGCTAAAGCAACGGCTCCCCTAGCCTCAGGCTAGGGCACCCCACGACTCAGGCTAAGGCACCCCTTGGCTTAGGCTAGGGAAATCCTAGGCTAGACTAACGCTAGGTCTCCCCTGGCCTCAGACTAGGGCACCCGTTGACTCAGGCTAGGGCACCCCTACGCTCAGGCTAGGGCACCCCTAGGCTTAGGCTAGGGCACCCCTAGGCTTAGGCTAAGGCAAGGGCTCCCTAGCCTCAGGCTAGGTCACCCCTAGGCTTACGCTAGGACATCCCTAGGCTTAGGCTAAGGCACCCCTAGGCTTAGGCTAAGGCTAGGGCTCCCCTAGCCTAAAGCTAGAGCACCCCTAGGCTTAGGCTAGGGCACCCCTTAGCTTAGGCTAAGGCCAGGGCTCCCCTAGCCTAAGGCTAGGGCACCACTAGGCTTAGGCTAGGGCACCACTAGGCATAGGCTAGGGCACCCCTAGGCTTAGGTTAGGGCATCCCTAGGCTTAGGCTATGGCACCCCTAGGCTTAGGTGAGGGCACCCCTAGGCTTAGGGTAGGGCACCCCTAGGCTTAGGCTAGAGCACCCCTAGGCTTAGAATAGGGTAGCCCTAGGCTTAGGCTAAGGCTAGGGCTCCCTTAGCCTAAGGCTAGGGCACCCCTAGGCTTAGGCTAGGGCAGCCCTAAGCTTAGGCTAGGGCACCCCTAGGCTTAGGCTAGAGCAGACCTATGCTTAGGCTAGGGCACCCCTTGGCTTAGGAAAAGGCTAGGGTTACCCTAGCCTAAGGCTAGGGCACCCTTAGGCTTAGGCTTGGGGACCCCTAGGCTTAGGCTAGGGCACCCCTAGGCTTAAGCTAGGACTCCCCTAGGCTTAGGCTAGTGCACCCCTACGCTTAGGATAGGGCACCCCTAGGCTTAGTCTAAGGGTACGGCTCCCCTAGCCTAAGGCTAGGGGACCCCTAGGCTTAGGCTAGGGCAGCCCTAAGCTTAGGCTAAGGCTACGGCTCGCCTAGCCTAAGGCTAGGGCACCCCCAGGCTTAGGCTAGGGCAGCCCTAACTTAGGCCAGGGCACCCATAGCCTTAGGCTAAGGCTATGGCTCCCCTAGACTAAGGCGAGGGCACCCCTATGCTCAGGCTAGGGCACCTCTAGGCTTAGGCTAGGGCACCCCTAGGATTAGGCTAAGCCTATGGTCCCCCTAACCTAAGGCTGGGGCACCCCTAGGCTTAGGCTAGGGCACCCCTTGGCTTAGGCTAGGGCACCCCTAGGCGTAGGCTAGGGCACCCCTAGGCTTAGGCTACGGCACCCCTCGGCTAAGGCTAAGGCTAAGGCTACGGCTCCCCTATCCTAAGGCTAGGGCACCCCCAGGCTCAAGCTATGGCACCCCTAGGCTTAGGCTAGGACACCCCTATGGTTAGGCTAGGGCACCCCTAGGCTTAGGCTAAGGCCAGGGCTCCCTTGCCTAAGGCTAGCGCACCCCTAGGCTTAGGCTAGGGCACCCCTAGTCTTAGGTTAGGGCACCCCTAGGCTTAAGCTAGGGCACCCCTAGGCTTAGGCTAGGGCACCCCTAGGCTTAGGATAGGGCACCTCTAGGCTTAGGCTAAGGCTAGGGCCCGCCTAGCCTAAGGCTAGGGCACCCCTAGGCGTAGGCGAGGGAACCCCTAGCCTTAGGCTTGGGCGTCCCAAGGCTTAGGCTGGGGCACCCCTATGCTTAGTCTAAGGCTAGGGCTCCCCTAGCCTTAGGCTAGGGCACCCCTAGGCTTAGGCTGGGGCACCCCTAGGCTTAGTCTAGGGCACCCCAAGGTTTAGGCTAGTGCACCCCTAGGCTTAGGCTTAGGCTAGGGCTCCCCTAGCCTAAGGCTAGGACACCCCCAGGCTCAAGCTATGGCACCCCTAGGCTTAGGCTAGGACACCCCTATGGTTAGGCTAGGGCACCCCTAGGCTTAGGCTAAGGCCAGGGCTCCCTTGCCTAAGGCTAGGGCACTCCAATGCTTAGGCTAGGGCACCCCTAGGTTTAGGCTAGGGCACCCCTAGGCTTAAGCTAGGGCACCCCTAGGCTTAGGCTAGGGCTCCCCTAGGCGTAGGCGAGGGAACCCCTAGCCTTAGGCTTGGGCGCCCCAAGGCTTAGGCTGGGGCTCCCCTAGCCTTAGGCTAGGGCACCCCTAGGCTTAGGCTGAGGCACCCCTAGGCTTAGGCTAGGGCACCCCTAGGTTTAGGGTAGGGCACCCCTAGGCTTAGGCTTATGCTAGGGCTCCCCTAGCCTAAGGGTAGGACACCCCTAGGCTTAGGCTTGGGCACCCCTAGGCTTAGGCTCATGCTACGGCTCCCCTAGCCTCAGGCTAGGGCACCCCTAGACTCAGGCTATGGCACCCCTAGGCTTAAGCTAGGGCAATCCTAGGCTAGACTAAGGGTAGGGCTCCCCTAGCCTCAGGTTAGGGCACCCCTAGTCTCAGGCTAGGGCACCTCAGGACTCAGGCTATGGCATCCCTAGTCTTAGGTTAGGGCACCCCTAGGCTTACACTAAGGCACCACTAGGCTTAGGCTAGGGCTCCCCTAGGCTTAGCCTAGGGCACCACTAGGCTTAGGCTAGGGCACCCTTAGACTTAGGCTAGGGCACCCCTAGTCGTAGGCTAAGACTAGGGCTCCCCTAGCCTAAGGCTAGGGCACCCCTAGGCTCAGGCTAGGCCACCCCTAGGCTTCGTCTATGACACCCCTGGGCTTAGGTTAAGGCTAGGACTGCCCTAGCCTAAGGCTTGGGCACCCCTAGGCTTAGGCTAAGGCACCCCTAGGCTTAGGCTAGGGCACCCCTAGGCTCATGCTAGGGCAGCCTTAGGCTTAGGCTAGGGCACCCCTTGGCTTAGGCTAGGGCACCCCTAGGCTAGGCTAAGGCTAGGGCTCCCTCAGCCTAAGGCTAGGGCAACCCTACGCTCAGGTTATGGCACCCCTAGGCTTAGGCTAGGGCACCCCTATGCTTAGGCTAGGGCACCGCTAAGTTTAGGCTAGGGCACCCCAAGACTCAGGCTAAGGCACCCCTAGGCTTAGCCTACGGCAATCCTAGGCTTAGTCTAAGGCTAGGGCTCCCCTAGCCTCAGGCTAGGGCACCCCTATGCTTAGGCTAGAGCACCCCTAGGCTTAGGCCAGGGCACCCATAGCCTTAGGCTAAGACTAGGGCTCCCATAGCCTAAGGGGAGGCACCCCTATGCTCAGGCTAGGGCACCCCTAGGCTTAGGCTAGGGCACCCCTAGGCTTAGGCTAAGGCTATAGTTCCCCTAACCTAAGGCTGGGGCACCCCTAGGCTTAGGCTAGGGCACCCCTTGTCTTAGGCTAGGGCACCCCTAGCCCTAGGCTAGGGCACCCCTAGGCTTAAGCTAGGGCACCCCTAGACTAAGGCTAAGACTACGGCTTCCCTAGCCTAAGGCTAGGGCACCCCCAGGCTCAAGCTATGGCACCCCTAGGCTTAGGCTAGGGCACCCCTAGACTTAGGCTAGGACACCCCTATGGTTAGGCTAGGGCACCTCTAGGCTTAGGCTAAGGCCAGGGCTCCCTTGCCTAAGGCTAGGGCACTCCTAGGCTTAGGCTAGGGCACCACTAGGCTTAGGCTTGGGCACCCCTAGGCTTAGGTTAGGGCACCCCTAGGCTTAAGCTAGGGCACCCCTAGGCTTAGGCTAGGGCACCCCTAGGCATAGGATAGGGCACCCCTAGGCTTAGGCTAAGGCTAGGGCCGGCCTAGCCTAAGGCTAGGGCACACCTAGGCTTAGGCTGGGGCACCCCTAGGCTTAGGCTAGGGCACCCCTAGGTTTAGGCTAGGGCACCCCTAGGCGTAGGCGAGGGAACCCCTAGCCTTAGGCTTGGGCGCCGCTAGGCTTAGGCTGGGGCACCCCTAGGCTTAGGCTAAGGCTAGGGCTCCCCTAGCCTTAGGCTAGGGCACCCCTAGGCTTAGGCTGGGGCACCCCTAGGCTTAGGCTAGGGCACCCCTAGGTTTAAGCTAGGGCACCCCTAGGCTTAGGCTTAGGCTAGGGCTCCCCTAGCCTAAGGCTAGGACACCCCTAGGCTTAGTCTTGGGCACCCCTAGGCTTTGGGTAGGGCACCCCTAGGCTTAGGCTAGGGCACCCCTAGGTTTAGGCTCAGGCTACGGCTCCCCTAGCCTCAGGCTAGGGCACCCCTAGACTCAGGCTATGGCACCCCTAGGCTTAGGCTAGGGCAATCCTAGGCTAGACTAAGGGTAGGGCCCCCCTAGCCTCAGGCTAGGGCACCCCTAGTCTCAGGCTAGGGCACCTCTAGACCCAGGCTATGGCATCCCTAGTCTAAGGTTAGGGCACCCCTAGACTCAGGCTATGGCACCCCTAGGCTTAGGCTAGGGCATCCCTAGACTTAGGCTAGGGCACCCCTAGGCTTAGGCTAAGGCTAGGGCTCCCCTAGCCTAAAGCTAGAGCACCCCTAGGCTTAGGCTAGGGCACTCCTAGGCTTAGGCTAAGGCCAGGGCTCCCCTAGCCTAAAGCTAGGGCACCCCTAGGCTAAGGCTAGGGCACCCCTAGGCTTAGGCTAAGGCTAGGGCTCCCCTAGCCTAAAGCTAGAGCACCCTTGGGCTTAGGCTAGGGCACCCCTAGGCTTAGGCTAGGGCATCCCTAGGCTTAGGCTAGGGTAGACCTACGCTTAGGCTAAGGCTAGGTCTCGCCTAGCCTAAGGCTAGTGCACCCCAGGCTTAGGCTAGGGTACCCCTAGACTGACGCTAAAGCAACGGCTCCCCTAGCCTCAGGCTAGGGCACCCCACGACTCAGGCTAAGGCACCCCTTGGCTTAGGCTAGGGAAATCCTAGGCTAGACTAACGCTAGGTCTCCCCTGGCCTCAGACTAGGGCACCCGTTGACTCAGGCTAGGGCACCCCTACGCTCAGGCTAGGGCACCCCTAGGCTTAGGCTAGGGCACCCCTAGGCTTAGGCTAAGGCAAGGGCTCCCTAGCCTCAGGCTAGGTCACCCCTAGGCTTACGCTAGGACATCCCTAGGCTTAGGCTAAGGCACCCCTAGGCTTAGGCTAAGGCTAGGGCTCCCCTAGCCTAAAGCTAGAGCACCCCTAGGCTTAGGCTAGGGCACCCCTTAGCTTAGGCTAAGGCCAGGGCTCCCCTAGCCTAAGGCTAGGGCACCACTAGGCTTAGGCTAGGGCACCACTAGGCATAGGCTAGGGCACCCCTAGGCTTAGGTTAGGGCATCCCTAGGCTTAGGCTATGGCACCCCTTGGCTTAGGTGAGGGCACCCCTAGGCTTAGGGTAGGGCACCCCTAGGCTTAGGCTAGAGCACCCCTAGGCTTAGAATAGGGTAGCCCTAGGCTTAGGCTAAGGCTAGGGCTCCCTTAGCCTAAGGCTAGGGCACCCCTAGGCTTAGGCTAGGGCAGCCCTAAGCTTAGGCTAGGGCACCCCTAGGCTTAGGCTAGAGCAGACCTATGCTTAGGCTAGGGCACCCCTTGGCTTAGGAAAAGGCTAGGGTTACCCTAGCCTAAGGCTAGGGCACCCTTAGGCTTAGGCTTGGGGACCCCTAGGCTTAGGCTAGGGCACCCCTAGGCTTAAGCTAGGACTCCCCTAGGCTTAGGCTAGTGCACCCCTACGCTTAGGATAGGGCACCCCTAGGCTTAGTCTAAGGGTACGGCTCCCCTAGCCTAAGGCTAGGGGACCCCTAGGCTTAGGCTAGGGCAGCCCTAAGCTTAGGCTAAGGCTACGGCTCGCCTAGCCTAAGGCTAGGGCACCCCCAGGCTTAGGCTAGGGCAGCCCTAACTTAGGCCAGGGCACCCATAGCCTTAGGCTAAGGCTATGGCTCCCCTAGACTAAGGCGAGGGCACCCCTATGCTCAGGCTAGGGCACCTCTAGGCTTAGGCTAGGGCACCCCTAGGATTAGGCTAAGCCTATGGTCCCCCTAACCTAAGGCTGGGGCACCCCTAGGCTTAGGCTAGGGCACCCCTTGGCTTAGGCTAGGGCACCCCTAGGCGTAGGCTAGGGCACCCCTAGGCTTAGGCTACGGCACCCCTCGGCTAAGGCTAAGGCTAAGGCTACGGCTCCCCTATCCTAAGGCTAGGGCACCCCCAGGCTCAAGCTATGGCACCCCTAGGCTTAGGCTAGGACACCCCTATGGTTAGGCTAGGGCACCCCTAGGCTTAGGCTAAGGCCAGGGCTCCCTTGCCTAAGGCTAGCGCACCCCTAGGCTTAGGCTAGGGCACCCCTAGTCTTAGGTTAGGGCACCCCTAGGCTTAAGCTAGGGCACCCCTAGGCTTAGGCTAGGGCACCCCTAGGCTTAGGATAGGGCACCTCTAGGCTTAGGCTAAGGCTAGGGCCCGCCTAGCCTAAGGCTAGGGCACCCCTAGGCGTAGGCGAGGGAACCCCTAGCCTTAGGCTTGGGCGTCCCAAGGCTTAGGCTGGGGCACCCCTATGCTTAGTCTAAGGCTAGGGCTCCCCTAGCCTTAGGCTAGGGCACCCCTAGGCTTAGGCTGGGGCACCCCTAGGCTTAGTCTAGGGCACCCCAAGGTTTAGGCTAGTGCACCCCTAGGCTTAGGCTTAGGCTAGGGCTCCCCTAGCCTAAGGCTAGGACACCCCCAGGCTCAAGCTATGGCACCCCTAGGCTTAGGCTAGGACACCCCTATGGTTAGGCTAGGGCACCCCTAGGCTTAGGCTAAGGCCAGGGCTCCCTTGCCTAAGGCTAGGGCACTCCAATGCTTAGGCTAGGGCACCCCTAGGTTTAGGCTAGGGCACCCCTAGGCTTAAGCTAGGGCACCCCTAGGCTTAGGCTAGGGCTCCCCTAGGCGTAGGCGAGGGAACCCCTAGCCTTAGGCTTGGGCGCCCCAAGGCTTAGGCTGGGGCTCCCCTAGCCTTAGGCTAGGGCACCCCTAGGCTTAGGCTGAGGCACCCCTAGGCTTAGGCTAGGGCACCCCTAGGTTTAGGGTAGGGCACCCCTAGGCTTAGGCTTATGCTAGGGCTCCCCTAGCCTAAGGGTAGGACACCCCTAGGCTTAGGCTTGGGCACCCCTAGGCTTAGGCTCATGCTACGGCTCCCCTAGCCTCAGGCTAGGGCACCCCTAGACTCAGGCTATGGCACCCCTAGGCTTAAGCTAGGGCAATCCTAGGCTAGACTAAGGGTAGGGCTCCCCTAGCCTCAGGTTAGGGCACCCCTAGTCTCAGGCTAGGGCACCTCAGGACTCAGGCTATGGCATCCCTAGTCTTAGGTTAGGGCACCCCTAGGCTTACACTAAGGCACCACTAGGCTTAGGCTAGGGCTCCCCTAGGCTTAGCCTAGGGCACCACTAGGCTTAGGCTAGGGCACCCTTAGACTTAGGCTAGGGCACCCCTAGTCGTAGGCTAAGACTAGGGCTCCCCTAGCCTAAGGCTAGGGCACCCCTAGGCTCAGGCTAGGCCACCCCTAGGCTTCGTCTATGACACCCCTGGGCTTAGGTTAAGGCTAGGACTGCCCTAGCCTAAGGCTTGGGCACCCCTAGGCTTAGGCTAAGGCACCCCTAGGCTTAGGCTAGGGCACCCCTAGGCTCATGCTAGGGCAGCCTTAGGCTTAGGCTAGGGCACCCCTTGGCTTAGGCTAGGGCACCCCTAGGCTAGGCTAAGGCTAGGGCTCCCTCAGCCTAAGGCTAGGGCAACCCTACGCTCAGGTTATGGCACCCCTAGGCTTAGGCTAGGGCACCCCTATGCTTAGGCTAGGGCACCGCTAAGTTTAGGCTAGGGCACCCCAAGACTCAGGCTAAGGCACCCCTAGGCTTAGCCTACGGCAATCCTAGGCTTAGTCTAAGGCTAGGGCTCCCCTAGCCTCAGGCTAGGGCACCCCTATGCTTAGGCTAGAGCACCCCTAGGCTTAGGCCAGGGCACCCATAGCCTTAGGCTAAGACTAGGGCTCCCATAGCCTAAGGGGAGGCACCCCTATGCTCAGGCTAGGGCACCCCTAGGCTTAGGCTAGGGCACCCCTAGGCTTAGGCTAAGGCTATAGTTCCCCTAACCTAAGGCTGGGGCACCCCTAGGCTTAGGCTAGGGCACCCCTTGTCTTAGGCTAGGGCACCCCTAGCCCTAGGCTAGGGCACCCCTAGGCTTAAGCTAGGGCACCCCTAGACTAAGGCTAAGACTACGGCTTCCCTAGCCTAAGGCTAGGGCACCCCCAGGCTCAAGCTATGGCACCCCTAGGCTTAGGCTAGGGCACCCCTAGACTTAGGCTAGGACACCCCTATGGTTAGGCTAGGGCACCTCTAGGCTTAGGCTAAGGCCAGGGCTCCCTTGCCTAAGGCTAGGGCACTCCTAGGCTTAGGCTAGGGCACCACTAGGCTTAGGCTTGGGCACCCCTAGGCTTAGGTTAGGGCACCCCTAGGCTTAAGCTAGGGCACCCCTAGGCTTAGGCTAGGGCACCCCTAGGCATAGGATAGGGCACCCCTAGGCTTAGGCTAAGGCTAGGGCCGGCCTAGCCTAAGGCTAGGGCACACCTAGGCTTAGGCTGGGGCACCCCTAGGCTTAGGCTAGGGCACCCCTAGGTTTAGGCTAGGGCACCCCTAGGCGTAGGCGAGGGAACCCCTAGCCTTAGGCTTGGGCGCCGCTAGGCTTAGGCTGGGGCACCCCTAGGCTTAGGCTAAGGCTAGGGCTCCCCTAGCCTTAGGCTAGGGCACCCCTAGGCTTAGGCTGGGGCACCCCTAGGCTTAGGCTAGGGCACCCCTAGGTTTAAGCTAGGGCACCCCTAGGCTTAGGCTTAGGCTAGGGCTCCCCTAGCCTAAGGCTAGGACACCCCTAGGCTTAGTCTTGGGCACCCCTAGGCTTTGGGTAGGGCACCCCTAGGCTTAGGCTAGGGCACCCCTAGGTTTAGGCTCAGGCTACGGCTCCCCTAGCCTCAGGCTAGGGCACCCCTAGACTCAGGCTATGGCACCCCTAGGCTTAGGCTAGGGCAATCCTAGGCTAGACTAAGGGTAGGGCTCCCCTAGCCTCAGGCTAGGGCACCCCTAGTCTCAGGCTAGGGCACCTCTAGACCCAGGCTATGGCATCCCTAGTCTAAGGTTAGGGCACCCCTAGACTCAGGCTATGGCACCCCTAGGCTTAGGCTAGGGCACCCCTAGGCTTAGGTTAGGGCACCCCTATGCTTAAGCTAGGGCACCCCTAGGCTTAGGCTAGGGCACCCCTAGGCTTAGGATAGGGCACCCCTAGGCTTAGGCTAAGGCTAGGGCCCGCCTAGCCTAAGGCTAGGGCACCCCTAGGTGTAGGCGAGGGAACCCCTAGCCTTAGGCTTGGGCGCCCCAAGGCTTAGGCTGGGGCACCCCTAGGCTTAGGCTAAGGCTAAGGCTCCCCTAGCGTCAGGCTACGGCACCCCTAGCCTCAGGCTAGGGCACCCCTAGTCTCAGGCTAGGGCACCTCTAGACTCAGGCTGTGGCATCCCTAGTCTTAGGTTAGGGCACCCCTAGGCTTAGGCTCAGGCTACGGCTCCCCTAGCCTCAGGCTACGGCACCCCTAGCCTCAGGCTAGGGCACCCCTAGGCTTAGGCTAGGGCAATCCTAGGCTAGACTAAGGGTAGGGCTCCCCTAGCCTCAGGCTAGGGCACCCCTAGTCTCAGGCTAGGGCACCTCTAGACTCTGGCTATGGCATCCCTAGTCTTAGGTTAGGGCACCCCTAGACTCAGGCTATGGCACCCCTAGGCTTAGGCTATGGCACCCCTAGGCTTAGGTTAGGGCACCCCTAGGCTTAAGCTAGGGCACCCTTAGGCTTAGGCTAGGGCACCCCTAGGCTTAGGATAGGGCACCCCTAGGCTTAGGCTAAAGCTAGGGCCCGCCTAGCCTAAGGCTAGGGCACACCTAGGCGTAGGCGAGGGAACCCCTAGCCTTAGGCTTGGGCGCCCCAAGGCTTAGGCTGGGGCCCCCCTAGGCTTAGGCTAGGGCACCCCTAGGCTTAGGCTCAGGCTACGGCTCCCCTAGCCTCAGGCTAGGGCACCCCTAGACTCAGGCTATGGCACCCCTAGGCTTAGGCTAGGGCAATCCTAGGCTAGACTAAGGGTAGGGCTCCCCTGGCCTCAGGCTAGGGCACCCCTAGTCTCAGGCTAGGGCACCTCTAGACTCAGGCTATGGCATCCCTAGTCTTAGGTTAGGGCACCCCTAGGCTTAGGCTAAGGCACCACTACGCTTAGGTTAGGGCTCCCCTAGGCTTATCCTAGGGCACCACTAGGCTTAGGCTAGGGCACCCCTAGACTTAGGCAAGGGCACCCCTAGTCGTAGGCTAAGACTAGGGCTCCCCTAGCTTAAGGCTAGGGCACCCCTAGGCTCAGGCTAGGCCACCCTTAGGCTTCGGCTATGACACCCCTAGACTTAGGTTAAGGCTAGGGCTCCCCTAGCCTAAGGCTTGGGCACCCCTAGGCTTAGGCTAGGGCACCCCTAGGCTTAGGCTAGGGCACCCCTAGGCTTAGGCTAGGGCACCCCTAGGCTTAGGCTAAGGCTGCGGCTCCCCTAGCCTCAGGCTAGGGCACCCGTAGGCTCAGGCTAGGGCACCCCTAGGCTCATGCTAGGGCAGCCCTAGGCTTAGGCTAGGGTACCCCTAGGCTTAGGCTAGCGCACCCCTAGTCTTAGGCTAGGGCACTCCTAGGCTTAGGCTAAGGCTAGGGCTCCCCCAGCCTAAGGCTAGGGCAACCCTACGCTCAGGCTAGGGCACCCCTAGGCTTAGGCTAGGGCACCCCTAGGATTAGGCTAAGGCTAGGGCTCCCCTAGCCTCAGGCTAGGGCACCCCTATGCTTAGGCTAGGGCACCCCTAAGTTTAGGCTAGGGCACCCCTAGACTCAGGCTAATGCACCCCTAGGCTTAGCCTAGGGCAATCCTAGGCTTAGGCTAAGGCTAGGGCTCCCCTAGCCTGAGGCTAGGGCACCCCTATGCTTAGGCTAGAGCACCCCTAGGCTTAGGCCAGGGCACCAATAGCCTTAGGCTAAGGCTAGGGCTCCCATAGCCTACGGCGAGGGCACCCCTATGCTCAGGCTAGGGCACACCTAGGCTTAGGCTAGGGCACCCCTAGGCTTAGGCTAGGGCACCCCTAGGCTTAGGCTAGGGCACCCCTAGGCTTAGGCTATGGCTAGGGCTCCCCTAGCCTAAGGCTAGGGCACCCCTATGCTTAGGCTAGGGCACCCCTAAGTTTAGGCTAGGGCACCCCAAGACTCAGGCTAAGGCACCCCTAGGCTTAGCCTAGGGCAATCCTAGGCTTAGGCTAAGTCTAGGGCTCCCCTAGCCTCAGGCTAGGGCACCCCTATGCTTAGGCCTGAGCACCCCTAGGCTTAGGCCAGGGCACCAATAGCCTTAGGCTAAGGCTAGGGCTCCCATATCCTAAGGCGGGGGCACCCCTATGCTCAGGCCAGGGCACACCTAGGCTTAGGCTAGGGCACCCCTAGGCTTAGGCTAGGGCACCCCTAGGCTTAGGCTAAGGCTAGGGCTCCCCTAGCCTCAGGCTAGGGCACCCCTATGCTTAGGCTAGGGCACCCCTAAGTTTAGGCTAGGGCACCCCAAGACTCAGGCTAAGGCACCCCTAGGCTTAGCCTAGGGCAATCCTAGTCTTAGGCTAAGGCTAGGGCTCCCCTAGCCTCAGGCTAGGGCACCCCTAGGCTTAGGCTGGGGCACCCCTAGGCATAGGCTAGGGCACCCCTAGGTTTAGGCTAGGGCACCCCTAGGCGTAGGCGAGGGAACCACTAGCCTTAGGCTTGGGCGCCCCTAGGCTTAGGCTGGGGCACCCCTAGGCGTAGGAGAGGGAACCCCTAGACTCAGGCTATGGCACTCCTAGGCTTAGGCTAGGGCACCCCTAGGTTAGGCTAAAGCTAGGGCCCGCCTAGCCTAAGGCTAGGGCACCCCTAGGCGTAGGCGAGGGAACCCCTAGCCTTAGGCTTGGGCGCCCCAAGGCTTAGGCTGGGGCACCCCTAGGCTTAGGCTAAGGCTAGGGCTCCCCTAGCCTTAGGCTAGGGCACCCCTAGTTTTAGGCTGGGGCACCCCTAGGCTTAGGCTCGGGCACCCCTAGGTTTAGGATAGGGCACCCCTAGGCTTAGGCTTAGGTTAGGGCTCCCCTAGCCTAAGGCTAGGACACCCCTTGGCTTAGGCTTGGGCACCCCTAGGCTTTGGATAGGTAACCCCTGGTCTTAGGCTAGGGCACCCCTAGGCTTAGGCTCAGGCTACGGCTCCCCTAGCCTCAGGCTAGGGCACCCCTAGACTCAGGCTATGGCACCCCTAGGCTTAGGCTAGGGCAATCCTAGGCTAGACTAAGGGTAGGGCTCCCCTAGCCTCAGGCTAGGGCACCCCTAGTCTCATGCTAGGGAACCTCTAGACTCAGGCTATGGCATCCCTAGTCTTAGGTTAGGGCACCCCTAGGCTTAGGATAAGGCACCACTAGGCTTAGGTTAGGGCTCCCCTAGGCTTAGCCTAGGGCACCACTAGGCTTAGGCTAGGGCACCCCTAGACTTAGGCTAGAGCACCCCTAGTCGTAGGCTAAGACTAGGGCTCCCCTAGCCTTAGGCTAGGGCACCCCTAGGCTCAGGCTAGGCCACCCTAGGCTTCGGGTATGACACCCCTAGACTTAGGTTAAGGCTAGGGCTCCCCTAGCCTAAGGTTTGGGCACCCCTAGGCTTAGGCTAGGGCACCCCTAGGTTTAGGCTAGGGCACCCCTAGGCTTAGGCTAGGGCACCCCTAGGCTTAGGCTAGGGCACCCCTAGGCTTAGGCTAAGGCTGCGGCTCCCCTAGCCTCAGGCTAGGGCACCCGTAGGCTCAGGCTAGGGCACCCCTAGGCTCATGCTAGGGCAGCCCTAGGCTTAGGCTAGGGCACCCCTAGGCTTAGGCTAGGGCACCCCTAGGCTTAGGCTAGGGCACCCCTAGGCTTAGGCTAAAGCTAGGGCTCTCCCAGCCTAAGGCTAGGGCAACCCTACTCTCAGGCTAGGGCACCCCTAGGCTTAGGCTAGGGCAGCCCTAGGCTTAGGCTAAGGCTAGGGCTCCCCTAGCTTCAGGCTAGGGCACCCCTATGCTTAGGCTAGGGCACCCCTAATTTTAGGCTAGGGCACCCCAAGACTCAGGCTAAGGCACCCCTAGGCTTAGCCTAGGGCAATCCTAGGCTTAGGCTAAGGCTAGGGCTTCCCTAGCCTCAGGCTAGGGCACCCCTATGCTTAGGCTAGAGCAACCCTAGGCTTAGGCCAGGGCACCCATAGCCTTAGGCTAAGGGTAGGGCTCCCATAGCCTAAGGCGAGGGCACCCCTATACTCAGGCTAGGGCACCCCTAGGCTTAGGCTAGGGCACCCCTAGGCTTAGGTTAGGGCACCCCTAGGCTTAAGCTAGGGCACCCCTAGGCTTTGGCTAGGGCACCCCTAGGCTTAGGAAAGGGCACCCCTAGGCTTAGGCTAAGGCTAGGGCCCGCCTAGCCTAAGGCTAGGGCACCCCTAGGCGTAGGCGAGGGAACCCCTAGCCTTAGGCTTGGGCGCCCCTAGGCTTAGGCTGGGGCACCCCTAGGCTTAGGCTAAGGCTAGGGCCCGCCTAGCCTAAGGCTAGGGCACCCCTAGGCGTAGGCGAGGGAACCCCTAGCCTTAGGCTTGGGCGCCCCTAGGCTTAGGCTGGGGCACCCCTTGGCTTAGGCTAAGGCTAGGGCTCCCCTAGCCTAAGGCTAGGGCACCCCTAGGCTTAGGCTGGAGCACCCCTAGGCTTAGGCTAGGGCACCCCTTGGTTTAGGCTAGGGCACCCCTAGGCTTAGGCTTAGGCTAGGGCTCCCCTAGCCTAAGGCTAGGACACCCCTAGGCTTAGGCTTGGGCACCCCTAGGCTTAGGATAGGGCACCCCTAGGCTTAGGCTAGGGCACCCCTAGGCTTAGGCTCAGGCTACGGCTCCCCTAGCCTCCGGCTAGGGCACCCCTAGACTCATGCTATGGCACCCCTAGGTTTAGGCTAGGGCAATCCTAGGCTAGACTAAGGCTAGGGCTCCCCTAGCCTTAGGCTAGGGCACCCCTAGGCTTAGGCTGGAGCACCCCTAGGCTTAGGCTAGGGCACCCCTTGGTTTAGGCTAGGGCACCACTAGGCATAGGCTAGGTCACCCCTAGGCTTAGGTTAGGGCATCCCTAGGCTTAGGCTATGGCACCCCTAGGCTTAGGTGAGGGCACCCCTAGGCTTAGGGTAGGGCACCCCTAGGCTTAGGCTAGAGCACCCCTAGGCTTAGAATAGGGTACCCCTAGGCTTAGGCTAAGACTAGGGCTCCCTTAGCCTAAGGCTTGGGCACCCCTAGGCTTAGGCTAGGGCAGCCCTAAGCTTAGGCTAGGGCACCCCTAGGCTTAGGCTAGGGCAGACCTATGCTTAGGCTAGGGCACCCCTTGGCTTAGGAAAAGGCTAGGGTTACCCTAGCCTAAGGCTAGGGCACCCTTAGGCTTAGGCTTGGGGACCCCTAGGCTTAGGCTAGGGCACCCCTAGGCTTAAGCTAGGACTCCCCTAGGCTTAGGCTACGGCTCCCCTAGCCTCAGGCTAGTGCACCCCTAGACTCAGTATATGGCACACTTAGGCTTAGCTAAGGCAATCCTAGGCTAGACTAACGCTGGGGCTCCCCTAGCCTCAGGCTAGTGCACCCGTTGGCTCAGGCTAGGGCACCCCTACGCTCAGGCTAGGGCACCCCTAGGCTTAGGCTAGGGCACCCCTAGGCTTAGGCTAAGGCTAGGGCTCCTCTTGCCTCAGGTTAGGGCACCCCTAGGCTTACGCTAGGGTACACCTAGGCTTAGGCTAGGGCACCCCTAGGCTTAGGCTAAGGCTAGGGCACCCCTAGGCTTAGGCTAGGGCACCCTAGGCTTAATCTAGGGCTCCCCTAGGCACAGGCTATGGCACCCCTAGACTCAGGCTAGGGCACCCCTACACTTAGGCTAGGGCACCCCTAGGCTTAGGAAAAGGCTAGGGTTTCCCTAGCCTAAGGCTAGGGCACCCCTTGGCTTAGGCTAGGGCACCCCTAGGCTTAGGCTAGGGCACCCCTAGGCTTAAGCTAGGGCTCCCCTATGCTTAGGCTAAGGCAAGGCTCCCCTAGCTTCAGGCTAGTTCCCCCCTAGACTCAGGATATGGCACCCCTAGGCTTAGCTAGGGCAATCCTAGGCTTAGGCTAAGGCTAGGGCTCCCCTATCCTAAGACTAGGGCACCCCTAGGCTTAGGCTAGGGCATCCCTAGGCTTAACCTAGGGCAGACCTAGGCTTAGGCTAAGGCTAGGGCTCCCCTAGCCTCAGGGTAGGGCACCCCAAGGCTTACGCTAGGGCACCCCCAGGCTTAGGCTAGGGCACCCTTAGGCTTAGGCTAATGCTAGGGCTCCCCTAGCCTAAGGCTAGAGCACCTCTAGGCTTAGGCTAGGGCACCGCTAGGCTTAGGCTATGGCTTCGGCTTCCCTAGCCTAAGGCTAGGGCACCCCTAGGCTCAGGCTATGGCTCCCCTAGACTCAGGCTGGAGCACCTCTAGGCTTAGGCTAAGGCCAGGGCACCCCATGCCTAAGGCTAGGGCACCCCTAGGCTTAGGCTAGGGCACCCCTAGGCTTAGGCTAAAGCTAGGGCACCCCTACCCTAAGACTAGGGCACACCTAGGCTTAAGCTAGGGAATCCCTAGGCTTAGACTAGGGCACCCCTAGGCTTAGGTTAGGGATCCCTAGTCTTAGGTAATGGCACCCCTAGGCTTAGGTGAGGGCACCCCTAGGCTTAGGCTAGGGCACCCCTAGGCTTAGGCTAGTGCACCCCTACGCTTAGGATAGGGCACCCCTAGGCTTAGGCTAAGGGTACGGCTCCCCTAGCCTAAGGCTAGGGGACCCCTAGGCTTAGGCTAGAGCAGCCCTAAGCTTAGGCTAAGGCAACGGCTCGCCTAGCCTAAGGCTAGGGCACACCCAGGTTTAGGCTAGGGCAGCCCTAACTTAGGCCAGGCCACCCATAGCCTTAGGCTAAGGCTATGGCTCCCCTAGGCTAAGGCGAGGGCATCCCTATGCTCAGGCTAGGGCACCTCTAGGCTTAGGCTAGGGCACCCCTAGGCTTAGGCTAAGGCTATGGTTCCCCTAACCTAAGGCTGGGGAACCCCTAGGCTTAGGCTAGGGCACCCCTTGGCTTAGGCTAGGGCACCCCTAGGCGTAGGCTATGGCACCCCCAGGGTTAGGCTACGGCACCCCTAGGCTAAGGCTAAGGCTAAGGCTACGGCTCCCCTATCCTAAGACTAGGGCACCCCCAGGCTCAAGCTATGGCACCCCTAGGCTTAGGCTAGGACACCCCTATGGTTAGGCTAGGGCACCCCTAGGCTTAGGCTAAGGCCAGGGCTCCCTTGCCTAAGGCTAGCGCACCCCTAGGCTTAGGCTAGTGCACCCCTAGTCTTAGGTTAGGGCACCCCTAGGCTTAAGCTAGGGCACCCCTAGGCTTAGGCTAGGGCACCCCTAGGCTTAGGATAGGGCACTCCTAGGCTTAGGCTAAGGCTAGGGCCCGCCTAGCCTAAGGCTAGGGCACCCCTAGGCGTAGGCGAGGGAACCTCTAGCCTTAGGCTTGGGCGCCCCAAGGCTTAGGCTGGGGCACCCCTATGCTTAGTCTAAGGCTAGGGCTCCCCTAGCGTCAGGCTATGGCACCCCTAGCCTCAGGCTAGGGCACCCCTAGTCTCAGGCTAGGGCACCTCTAGACTCAGGCTGTGGCATCCCTAGTCTTAGGTTAGGGCACCCCTAGGCTTAGGCTCAGGCTACGGCTCCCCTAGCCTCAGGCTACAGCACCCCTAGCCTCAGGCTAGGGCACCCCTAGGCTTAGGCTAGGGCAATCCTAGGCTAGACTAAGGGTAGGGCTCCCCTAGCCTCAGGCTAGGGCACCCCTAGTCTCAGGCTAGGGCACCTCTAGACTCTGGCTATGGCATCCCTAGTCTTAGGTTAGGGCACCCAAGACTCAGGCTATGGCACCCCTAGGCTTAGGCTAGGGCACCCCTAGGCTTAGGTTAGGGCACCCTTAGGCTTAAGCTAGGGCACCCTTAGGCTTAGGCTAGGGCACCCCTAGTCTTAGGATAGGGCACCCCTAGGCTTAGGCTAAAGCTAGGGCCCGCCTAGCCTAAGGCTAGGGCACACCTAGGCGTAGGCGAGGGAACCCCTAGCCTTAGGCTTGGGCGCCCCAAGGCTTAGGCTGGGGCACCCCTAGGCTTAGGCTAGGGCACCCCTAGGCTTAGGCTCAGGCTACGGCTCCCCTAGCCTCAGGCTAGGGCACCCCTAGACTCAGGCTATGGCACCCCTAGGCTTAGGCTAGGGCAATCCTAGGCTAGACTAAGGGTAGGGCTCCCCTAGTCTCAGGCTAGGGCACCCCTAGTCTCAGGCTAGGGCACCTGCAGACTCAGGCTATGGCATCCCTAGTCTTAGGTTAGGGCACCCCTAGGCTTAGGCTAAGGCACCACTACGCTTAGGTTAGGGCTCCCCTAGGCTTATCCTAGGGCACCACTAGGCTTAGGCTAGGGCTCCCCTAGCCTCAGGCTATGGCACCCCTAGCCTCAGGCTAGGGCACCCCTAATCTCAGGCTAGGGCACCTCTAGACTCAGGCTGTGGCATCCCTAGTCTTAGGTTAGGGCACCCCTAGGCTTAGGCTCAGGCTACGGCTCCCCTAGCCTCAGGCTACTGCACCCCTAGCCTCAGGCTAGGGCACCCCTAGGCTTAGGCTAGGGCAATCCTAGGCTAGACTAAGGGTAGGGCTCCCCTAGCCTCAGGCTAGGGCACCTCTAGACTCTGGCTATGGCATCCCTAGTCTTAGGTTAGGGCACCCCTAGACTCAGGCTATGGCACCCCTAGGCTTAGGCTAGGGCACCCCTAGGCTTAGGTTAGGGCACCCCTAGGCTTAAACTAGGGCACCCTTAGGCTTAGGCTAGGGCACCCCTAGGCTTAGGATAGGGCACCCCTAGGCTTAGGCTAAAGCTAGGGCCCGCCTAGCCTAAGGCTAGGGCACACCTAGGCGTAGGCGAGGGAACCCCTAGCCTTAGGCTTGGGCGCCCCAAGGCTTAGGCTGGGGCACCCCTAGGCTTAGGCTAGGGCACCCCTAGGCTTAGGCTCAGGCTACGGCTCCCCTAGCCTCAGGCTAGGGCACCCCTAGACTCAGGCTATGGCACCCCTAGGCTTAGGCTAGGGCAATCCTAGGCTAGACTAAGGGTAGGGCTCCCCTAGCCTCAGGCTAGGGCACCCCTAGTCTCAGGCTAGGGCACCTCTAGACTCAGGCTATGGCATCCCTAGTCTTAGGTTAGGGCACCCCTAGGCTTAGGCTAAGGCACCACTACGCTTAGGTTAGGGCTCCCCTAGGCTTATCCTAGGGCACCACTAGGCTTAGGCTAGGGCACCCCTAGACTTAGGCAAGGGCACCCCTAGTCGTAGGCTAAGACTAGGGCTCCCCTAGCTTAAGGCTAGGGCACCCCAAGGGCCAGGCTAGGCCACCCTTAGGCTTCAGCTATGACACCCCTAGACTTAGGTTAAGGCTAGGGCTCCCCTAGCCTAAGGCTTGGGCACCCCTAGGCTTAGGCTAGGGCACCCCTAGGCTTAGGCTAGGGCACCCCTAAGCTCATGCTAGGGCAGCCCTAGGCTTAGGCTAGGGTAACCCTAGGCTTAGGCTAGCGCACCCCTAGTCTTAGGCTAGGGCACTCCTAGGCTTAGGCTAAGGCTAGGGCTCCCCCAGCCTAAGGCTAGGGCAACCCTACGCTCAGGATAGGGCACCCCTAGGCTTAGGCTAGGGCACCCCTAGGCTTAGGCTAAGGCTAGGGCTCCCCTAGCCTCAGGCTAGGGCACCCCTATGCTTAGGCTAGGGCACCCCTAAATTTAGGCTAGGGCACCCCAAGACTCAGGCTAATGCACCCCTAGGCTTAGCCTAGGGCAATCCTAGGCTTAGGCTAAGGCTAGGGCTCCCCTAGCCTTAGGCTAGGGCACCCCTATGCTTAGGCTAGAGCACCCCTAGGCTTAGGCCAGGGCACCAATAGCCTTAGGCTAAGGCTAGGGCTCCCATAGCCTAAGGCGAGGGCACCCCTATGCTCAGGCTAGGGCACACCTAGGCTTAGGCTAGGGCACCCCTAGGCTTAGGCTAGGGCACCCCTAGGCTTAGGCTATGGCTAGGGCTCCCCTAGCCTCAGGCTAGGGCACCCCTATGCTTAGGCTAGGGCACCCCTAAGTTTAGGCTAGGGCACCCCAAGACTCAGGCTAAGGCACCCCTAGGCTTAGCCTAGGGCAATCCTAGGCTTAGGCTAAGGCTAGGGCTCCCCTAGCCTCAGGCTAGGGCACCCCTATGCTTAGGCTAGAGCACCCCTAGGCTTAGGCCAGGGCACCAATAGCCTTAGGCTAAGGCTAGGGCTCCCATAGCCTAATGCGAGGGCACCCCTATGCTCAGGCTAGGGCACACCTAGGCTTAGGCTAGGGCACCCCTAGACTTGGGCTAGGGCACCCCTAGGCTTAGGCTAAGGCTAGGGTTCCCCTAGCCTCAGGCTAGGGCACCCCTATGCTTAGGCTAGGGCACCCCTAAGTTTAGGCTATGGCACCCCAAGACTCAGGCTAAGGCACCCCTAGGCTTAGCCTAGGGCAATCCTAGCCTTAGGCTAAGGCTAGGGCTCCCCTAGCCTCAGGCTAGGGCACCCCTAGGCTTAGGCTGGGGCACCCCTAGGCATAGGCTAGGGCACCCCTAGGTTTAGGCTAGGTTACCCCTAGGCGTAGGCGAGGGAACCCCTAGCCTTAGGCTTGGGCGCCCCTAGGCTTAGGCTGGGGCACCCCTAGGCGTAGGCGAGGGAACCCCTAGACTCAGGCTATGGCACCCCTAGGCTTAGGCTAGGGCACCCCTAGGCTTAGGATAGGGCACCCCTAGGTTAGGCTAAAGCTAGGGCCCGCCTAGCCTAAGGCTAGGGCACCCCTAGGCGTAGGCGAGGGAACCCCTAGCCTTAGGCTTGGGCGCCCCAAGGCTTAGGCTGGGGCACCCCTAGGCTTAGGCTAAGGCTAGGGCTCCCCTAGCCTTAGGCTAGGGCACCCCTAGTTTTAGGCTGGGGCACCCCTAGGCTTAGGCTCGGGCACCCCTAGGTTTAGGATAGGGCACCCCTAGGCTTAGGCTTAGGTTAGGGCTCCCCTAGCCTAAGGCTAGGACACCCCTTGGCTTAGGCTTGGGCACCCCTAGGCTTTGGATAGGTAACCCCTGGTCTTAGGCTAGGGCACCCCTAGGCTTAGGCTCAGGCTACGGCTCCCCTAGCCTCAGGCTAGGGCACCCCTAGACTCAGGCTATGGCACCCCTAGGCTTAGGCTAGGGCAATCCTAGGCTAGACTAAGGGTAGGGCTCCCCTAGCCTCAGGCTAGGGCACCCCTAGTCTCATGCTAGGGAACCTCTAGACTCAGGCTATGGCATCCCTAGTCTTAGGTTAGGGCACCCCTAGGCTTAGGATAAGGCACCTCTAGGCTTAGGATAGGGCACCCCTAGGCTCAGGCTAGGCCACCCCTAAGCTTCGGCTATGACACCCCTAGACTTAGGTTAAGGCTAGGGCTCCCCTAGCCTAAGGCTTGGGCACCCCTAGGCTGAGGCTAGGGCACCCCTAGGCTTAGGCTAGGGCACCCCTAGGCTTTGGCTAGGGCACCCCTAGGCTTAGGCTAAGGCTTCGGCTCCCCTAGCCTCAGGCTAGGGCACCCGTAGGCTCAGGCTAGGGCACCCCTAGGCTTAGGCTAGGGCACCCCTAGGCTTAGGCTAAGGCTAGGGCTCCCCTAGCCTCAGGCTAGGGCACCCCTATGCTTAGGCTAGGGCACCCCTAAGTTTAGGCTAGGGCACCCCAAGACTCAGGCTAATGCACCCCTAGGCTTAGCCTAGGGCAATCCTAGGCTTAGGCTAAGGCTAGGGCTCCCCTAGCCTGAAACTAGGGCACCCCTATGCTTAGGCTAGAGCACCCCTAGGCTTAGGCCAGGGCACCAATAGCCTTAGGCTAAGGCTAGGGCTCCCATAGCCTAAGGCGAGGGCACCCCTATGCTCAGGCTAGGGCACACCTAGGCTTAGGCTAGGGCACCCCTAGGCTTAGGCTAGGGCACCCCTAGGCTTAGGCTATGGCTAGGGCTCCCCTAGCCTCAGGCTAGGGCACCCCTATGCTTAGGCTAGGGCACCCCTAAGTTTAGGCTAGGGCACCCCAAGACTCAGGCTAAGGCACCCCTAGGCTTAGCCTAGGGCAATCCTAGGCTTAGGCTAAGGCTAGGGCTCCCCTAGCCTCAGGCTAGGGCACCCCTATGCTTAGGCTAGAGCACCCCTAGGCTTAGGCCAGGGCACCAATAGCCTTAGGCTAAGGCTAAGGCTCCCATAGCCTAAGGCGAGGGCACCCCTATGCTCAGGCTAGGGCACACCTAGGCTTAGGCTAGGGCACCCCTAGGCTTGGGCTAGGGCACCCCTAGGCTTAGGCTAAGGCTAGGGCTCCCCTAGCCTCAGGCTAGGGCACCCCTATGCTTAGGCTATGGCACCCCTAAGTTTAGGCTATGGCACCCCAAGACTCAGGCTAAGGCACCCCTAGGCTTAGCCTAGGGCAATCCTAGCCTTAGGCTAAGGCTAGGGCTCCCCTAGCCTCAGGCTAGGGCACCCCTAGGCTTGGGCTGGGGCACCCCTAGGCATAGGCTGGGGCACCCCTAGGTTTAGGCTAGGTTACCCCTAGGCGTAGGCGAGGGAACCCCTAGCCTTAGACTTGGGCGCCCCTAGGCTTAGGCTGGGGCACCCCTAGGCGTAGGCGAGGGAACCCCTAGACTCAGGCTATGGCACCCCTAGGCTTAGGCTAGGGCACCCCTAGGCTTAGGATAGGGCACCCCTAGGTTAGGCTAAAGCTAGGGCCCGCCTAGCCTAAGGCTAGGGCACCCCTAGGCGTAGGCGAGGGAACCCCTAGCCTTAGGCTTGGGCCCCCAATGCTTAGGCTGGGGCACCCCTAGGCTTAGGCTAAGGTTGGGCTCCCCTAGCCTTAGGCTAGGGCACCCCTAGTTTTAGGCTGGGGCACCCCTAGGCTTAGGCTCGGGCACCCCTAGGCTTAGGCTTAGGTTAGGGCTCCCCTAGCCTAAGGCTAGGACACCCCTTGGCTTAGGCTTGGGCACCCCTAGGCTTTGGATAGGTAACCCCTGGTCTTAGGCTAGGGCACCCCTAGGCTTAGGCTCATGCTACGGCTCCCCTAGCCTCAGGCTAGGGCACCCCTAGACTCAGGCTATGGCACCCCTAGGCTTAGGCTAGGGCAATCCTAGGCTAGACTAAGGGTAGGGCTCCCCTAGCCTCAGGCTAGGGCACCCCTAGTCTCATGCTAGGGAACCTCTAGACTCAGGCTATGGCATCCCTAGTCTTAGGTTAGGGCACCCCTAGGCTTAGGATAAGGCACCTCTAGGCTTAGGATAGGGCACCCCTAGGCTCAGGCTAGGCCACCCCTAGGCTTCGGCTATGACACCCCTAGACTTAGGTTAAGGCTAGGGCTCCCCTAGCCTAAGGCTTGGGCACCCCTAGGCTGAGGCTAGGGTACCCCTAGGCTTAGGCTAGGGCACCCCTAGGCTTTGGCTAGGGCACCCCTAGGCTTAGGCTAAGGCTGTGGCTCCCCTAGCCTCAGGCTAGGGCACCCGTAGGCTCAGGCTAGGGCACCCCTAGGCTCATGCTAGGGCAGCCCTAGGCTTAGGCTAGGGCACCCCTAGGCTTAGGCTAGGGCACCCCTAGGCTTAGGCTAGGGCACCCCTAGGCTTAGGCTAAGGCTAGGGCTCTCCCAGCCTAAGGCTAGGGCAACCCTACTCTCAGGCTAGGGCACCCCTAGGCTTAGGCTAGGGCAGCCCTATGTTTAGGCTAGGGCACCCCTAAGTTTAGGCTAGGGCACCCTAAGACTCAGGCTAAGGCACCCCTAGGCTTAGCCTAGGGCAATCCTAGGCTTAGGCTAAGGCTAGGGCTCCCCTAGCCTCAGGCTAGGGCACCCCTATGCTTAGGCTAGAGCACCCCTAGGCTTAGGCCAGGGCACCCATAGCCTTAGGCTAAGGGTAGGGCTCCCATAGCCTAAGGCGAGGGCACCCCTATACTCAGGCTAGGGGACCCCTAGGCTTAGGCTAGGGCACCCCTAGGCTTAGGATAGGGCACCCCTAGGCTTAAGCTAGGGCACCCCTAGGCTTTGGCTTGGGCACCCCTAGGCTTAGGAAAGGGCACCCCTAGGCTTAGGCTAAGGCTAGGGCCCGCCTAGCCTAAGGCTAGGGCACCCCTAGGTGTAGGCGAGGGAACCCCTAGCCTTAGGCTTGGGCGCCCCTAGGCTTAGGCTGGGGCACCCCTAGGCTTAGGCTAAGGCTAGGGCTCCCCTAGCCATAGGCTAGGGCACCCCTAGGCTTAGGCTGGAGCACCCCTAGGCTTAGGCTAGGGCACCCCTTGGTTTAGGCTAGGGCACCCCTAGGCTTAGGCTTAGGCTAGGGCTCCCCTAGCCTAAGGCTAGGACACCCCTAGGCTTAGGCTTGGGCACCCCTAGGCTTAGGATTGGGCACCCCTAGGCTTAGGCTAGAGCACCCCTAGGCTTAGGCTCAGGCTACGGCTCCCCTAGCCTCAGGCTAGGGCACCCCTAGGTTTAGGCTAGGGCAATCCTAGGCTAGACTAAGGGTAGGGCTCCCCTAGCCTCAGGCTAGGGCACCCCTAGTCTCAGGCTAGGGCACCTCTAGACTCAGGTTATGGCATCCCTAGTCTTAGGTTAGGGCACCCCTAGGCTTAGGCTAAGGCACCACTAGGCTTAGGCTAGGGCTCCCCTAGGCTTAGGCTAGGGCACACCTAGTCGTAGGCTAAGACTAGGGCTCCCCTACCCTAAGGCTAGGGCACCCCTAGACTCAGGCTAGGCCACCCCTAGGCTTCGGCTATGACACCCCTAGACTTAGGTTAAGGCTAGGGCTCCCCTAGCCTAAGGCTAGGGCACCCCTACGCTCAGGCTAGGGCACCCCTAGGCTTAGGCTAGGGCACCACTAGGCTTAGGCTAAGGCTAGGGCTCCCCTAGCCTCAGGCTAGGGCACCCCTAAGTTTAGGCTAGGGCACCCCAAGACTCAGGATAAGGCACCCCAAGGCTTAGCCTAGGGCAATCCTAGGCTTAGGCTAAGGCTAGGGTTCCCCTAGCCTCAGGCTAGGGCACCCCTATGCTTAGGCTAGGGCACCCTTAAGTTTAGGCTAGGGCACTCCTATGCTTAGGAAAAGGCTAGGGTTCCCCTAGCCTAAGGCTAGGGCACCCCTAGGCTTAGGCTAGGGCATCCCTAGGCTCAGGCTAGGGCACCCCTAGGCCTAGGCTAGGGCACCCCTAGGCTTAGGCTAAGGCTAGATCTCCCCTAGCCTCAGGCTAGGGCACCCCTAGGCTTACGCTAGGGTACCCCTAAGCTTAGGCTAGGGCACC
The DNA here is from genome assembly GCF_050624435.1 of Tenrec ecaudatus. Taxonomy (NCBI): domain Eukaryota; kingdom Metazoa; phylum Chordata; class Mammalia; order Afrosoricida; family Tenrecidae; genus Tenrec; species Tenrec ecaudatus. The sequence continues at coordinate 1,217,668 of NW_027457644.1, forward strand.
CCTAGGCTTAGGCTAAGGCTAGGGCTCCCCTAGCCTAAGGCTAGAGCACCCCTAGGCTTAGGCTAGAGCACCCCTAGGCTAAGGCTAGGGCAGCACTAGGCTTAGGCAAGGTCACCCATAGCCTTTGGCTAAGGCTAGGGCTCCCCTAGCCTAAGACGAGGGCACCCCTATGCTCAGGCTAGGGCACCCCTAGGCTTAGGCTAGGGAACCCCTAGGCTTAGGCTAAGGCTATGCTTCCCCTAACCTAAGGCTGAGGCACCCCTAGGCTAGGCTAGGGCACCCCTAGGCTTAGGCTAGGGCCCCCCTAGGCATAGGCTAGGGCACCCCTAGGCTTAGTGTAGGGCACCCCTAGGCTAAGGCTAAGGCAACGGCTCCCCTAGCCTAAGGCTAGGGCACCCCCAGGCTTAGGCTAAGGCTAGGGCTCCCCTAGCCTAAGGCTAGAGCACCCCTAGGCTTAGGCTAGGGCACCCCAAGCTTAGGCTAGGGCACCCCTAGGCTTAGGCTAATTCTAGGGCTCCCCTAGCCTAAGGCTAGGGCACCCCTAGTCTTAGGCTAGGGCACACCAAGGCTTAGGCTAGGGCAATCCTAGGCTTAGGCTAAGGCTAGGGCTCCCCTAGCCTCAGGCTAAATCACCCCTAGGCTCAGGCTTCGGCACCCCTAAGCTTAGACTAGGGCACCCTTAGGCTTAGGCTAAGGCTACGGCTCCCCTAACCTCAGGCTAGTGCACCCCTACACTCAGGATATGGCACCCCTAGGCTTAGCTCGGGCAATCCTAGGCTAGACTAACGCTAGGGCTCCCATAGCCTCAGGCTAGGGCACCCGTGGGCTCAGGCTAGGGCAACTCTACGCTCAGGCTAGGGCACCACAAGGCTTAGGCTAGGGCACCCCTAGGCATAGGCTAAGGCTAGGGCTCCACTAGCCTCAGGCTAGGGCACCCCTAGGCTTACGCTAGGGCACCCCTAGGCTTAGGCTGGGGCACCCCTAGGCTTAGGCTAAGGATAGGGCTCCCCTAGCCTAAAGCTAGAGCACCCCTAGGCTTAGGCTAGGGCACTCCTAGGCTTAGGCTAAGGCCAGGGCTCCCATAGCCTAAGGCTAGGTCACGCCTAGGCTTAGGCTAGGGCACCCCTAGGCATAGGCTAAGGCTAGGGCTCCCCTAGCCTAAAGCTAGAGCACCCCTGTGCTTAGGCTAGGTCACCACTAGGCTTAGGCTAAGGCCAGAGCTCCCCTAGCCTAAGGCTAGGGTACCCCTAGGCTTAGGATAGGGCACCACTAGGCTTAGGCTAGGGCACCCCTAGGCATAGGCTAAAGCTAGGGCTCCCCTAGCCTAAGACTAGGGCACCACTTGACTTAGGCTAGGTTATCCCTAGGCTTAGGCTAGGGCACCCCTAGGGTTAGGCTAGGGCACCCCTAGACTTAGGCTAAAGCAACGGCTCCCCTAGCCTCAGGCTACGGCAACCCAAGGCTCAGGCTAAGGCACCCCTTGGCTTAGACTAGGGCAATCCTAGGTTTAGGCTTAGGCTAGGGCTCCCCTAGCCTCAGGCTAGGGCAACCCTATGCTTAGGCTATGGCACCCCTAAGTTTAGGCTAGGACACCCCTAGGCTTGGGCTATGGCTTCGGCTCCCCTAGCCTAAGTCTAGGGCTCCCCTAGCCTCAGGCTAGGGCACCCCTAGGATTACGGTATGGCAGCCCTAGGCTTAGGCTAGGGCACCCCTAGTCTCAGGCTAGGGCACCCCTAGGCTTAGGCTAGGGCACCCCTAGGCTTAGGCTAAGGCTAGAACTCCCCTAGCCTCAGGCTAGGGCACCCCTAGGCTTACGCTAGGGTACCCCTAAGCTTAGGCTAGGGCACCCCTAGGCTTAGGCTAAGGCTAGGGCTCCCCTAGCCTAAGGCTAGAGCACCCCTAGGCTTAGGCTAGAGCACCCCTAGGCTAAGGCTAGGGCAGCACTAGGCTTAGGCAAGGTCACCCATAGCCTTTGGCTAAGGCTAGGGCTCCCCTAGCCTAAGACGAGGGCACCCCTATGCTCAGGCTAGGGCACCCCTAGGCTTAGGCTAGGGAACCCCTAGGCTTAGGCTAAGGTTATGCTTCCCCTAACCTAAGGCTGAGGCACCCCTAGGCTAGGCTAGGGCACCCCTAGGCTTAGGCTAGGGCCCCCCTAGGCGTAGGCTAGGGCACCCCTAGGCTTAGTGTAGGGCACCCCTAGGCTAAGGCTAAGGCAACGGCTCCCCTAGCCTAAGGCTAGGGCACCCCCAGGCTTAGGCTAAGGCTAGGGCTCCCCTAGCCTAAGGCTAGAGCACCCCTAGGCTTAGGCTAGGGCACCCCAAGCTTAGGCTAGGGCACCCCTAGGCTTAGGCTAATTCTAGGGCTCCCCTAGCCTAAGGCTAGGGCACCCCTAGGCTTAGGCTAGGGCACACCAAGGCTTAGGCTAGGGCAATCCTAGGCTTAGGCTAAGGCTAGGGCTCCCCTAGCCTCAGGCTAAATCACCCCTAGGCTCAGGCTTCGGCACCCCTAAGCTTAGACTAGGGCACCCTTAGGCTTAGGCTAAGGCTACGGCTCCCCTAACCTCAGGCTAGTGCACCCCTACACTCAGGATATGGCACCCCTAGGCTTAGCTCGGGCAATCCTAGGCTAGACTAACGCTAGGGCTCCCATAGCCTCAGGCTAGGGCACCCGTGGGCTCAGGCTAGGGCAACTCTACGCTCAGGCTAGGGCACCACAAGGCTTAGGCTAGGGCACCCCTAGGCATAGGCTAAGGCTAGGGCTCCACTAGCCTCAGGCTAGGGCACCCCTAGGCTTACGCTAGGGCACCCCTAGGCTTAGGCTGGGGCACCCCTAGGCTTAGGCTAAGGATAGGGCTCCCCTAGCCTAAAGCTAGAGCACCCCTAGGCTTAGGCTAGGGCACTCCTAGGCTTAGGCTAAGGCCAGGGCTCCCATAGCCTAAGGCTAGGTCACGCCTAGGCTTAGGCTAGGGCACCCCTAGGCATAGGCTAAGGCTAGGGCTCCCCTAGCCTAAAGCTAGAGCACCCCTGTGCTTAGGCTAGGTCACCACTAGGCTTAGGCTAAGGCCAGAGCTCCCCTAGCCTAAGGCTAGGGTACCCCTAGGCTTAGGCTAGGGCACCCCTAGGCTTAGGCTAGGGCACCCCTAGGCTTAGGCTAAAGCTAGGGCTCCCCTAGCCTAAGACTAGGGCACCACTTGACTTAGGCTAGGTTATCCCTAGGCTTAGGCTAGGGCACCCCTAGGGTTAGGCTAGGGCACCCCTAGACTTAGGCTAAAGCAACGGCTCCCCTAGCCTCAGGCTACGGCAACCCAAGGCTCAGGCTAAGGCACTCCTTGGCTTAGACTAGGGCAATCCTAGGTTTAGGCTTAGGCTAGGGCTCGCCTAGCCTCAGGCTAGGGCAACCCTATGCTTAGGCTATGGCACCATTAAGTTTAGGCTAGGACACCCCTAGGCTTAGGCTATGGCTTCGGCTCCCCTAGCCTAAGTCTAGGGCTCCCCTAGCCTCAGGCTAGGGCACCCCTAGGATTACGCTAGGGCAGCCCTAGGCTTAGGCTAGGGCACCCCTAGGCTTAGGCTAGTGCACCGCTAGACTTTGGCTAAGGCAACGGCTCCCCTAGCCTCAGGCTAGGGCACCCCAAGACTCAGGCTAAGTCACCCCTAGGCTTAGGCTAGGGCAATCCTAGGCTTAGGCTAAGGCTAGGGCTCCCCTAGCCTCAGGCTAGGGCACCCCTAGGCTTAGGCCAGTGCTAAGGCTCCCCTAGACTCAGGCTAGTGCACCCGTAGACTCAGGATATGGCACCCCTAGGCTTAGGCTAGGGCAATCCTAGGCTAGACTAACGCTAGGGCTCCCCTAGCCTCAGTCTAGGGCACCCGTTGGGTCAGGCTATGGCACCCCTAGGCTCAGGTTACGGCACCCTTAGGCTTAGGCTAGGGCACCCCTAGGGTCAGGCTATGGCACCCCTATACTCAGGCTAGGGCTCCCCTACGCATAGGCTAGGGCACCACTAGGCTTAGAAAAGGCTAGGCTTCCCCTAGCCTAAGGCTAGGGCACCTCTTGGCTTAGGCTGGGGCACCCCTAGGCTTATGCTAGGGCACCCCTAGGCTTAAGTTAGGGCTCCCCTAGGCTTAGGCTAAGGCTACGTCTCCCCTAGCCTCAGGCTAGTGCACCCCTAGACTCAGGATATGGCACCCCTAGGCTTAGCTAGGGCAATCCTAGGCTAGACTAACGCATGGGCTCCCCTAGACTCATACTAGGGCACCCGTTGGCTCAGGCTAGGGCAGCCCTAGGCTTAGGCTAGGGCACCCCTAGGCTTAGGCTAAGGCACCCCTAGGCTTAGGCTAAGGCCAGGGCTCCCCTAGCCTAAGGCTAGGGCACCCCTAGGATTAGGCTAGGGCACCACTAGGCTTAGGTTAGGGCAGACCTAGGCTTAGGCTAAGGCAAGGTCTCGCCTAGCCTAAGGCTAGGGCACCCCCAGGCGTAGGCTAGGGCACCCCTAGGCTTAGGCTAGTGCATCCCTAGACTTCGGCTAAGGCAACGGCTCCCCTAGCCTCAGGCTATGGCACCCAAAGACTCAGGCTAAGGCACCCCTAGGCTTAGGCTAGGGCAATCCTAGGCTTAGGCTAAGGCTAGGGCTCCCCTAGCCTCAGGCTAGGGCACCCGTTGGCTCAGGCTATGGCACCCCTAGGCTCAGGCTAGGGCACCCCTAGGCTTAGGCTAGGGCTCCCCTGGCCTCAGGCTATGGCACCCCTAGGCTTACGCTAGGGCATCCCTAGGCTTAGGCTAGGGCACCCCTAGGCTTAGGCTATGGCACCCCTATACTCAGGCTAGGGCTCCCCTACGCTTAGGCTAGGGCACCACTAGGCTTAGAAAAGGCTAGGGTTCCCCTAGCCTAAGGCTCGGGCACCCCTAGGCTTAGGCTAGGGCACCCCTAGGCTTAAGCTAGGGCTCCCCTAGGCTCAGGCTATGGCACCCCTATACTCAGGCTAGGGCTCCCCTACGCTTAGGCTAGGGCACCACTAGGCTTAGAAGAGGCTAGGGTTCCCCTAGCCTAAGGCTAAGGCGCCCCTTGGCTTAGGCTAAGGCACCCTTAGGCTTAAGCTAGGGCTCCCCTAGGCTTTGGCTAAGGCTATGGCTCCCCTAGCCTCATGCTAGTGCACCCCTAGACTCAGGATATGGCACCCCTAGGCTTAGCTAAGGCAATCCTAGGCTAGACTAACGCTAGGGCTCCCCTGGCCTCAGACTAGGGCATCCGTTGGCTCAGGCTAGGGCACCCCTACGCTCAGGCTTGGGCACCCCTAAGCTTAGGCTAGGGCACCCCTAGGCATAGGCTAAGGCTGGGGCTCCGTAGCCTCAGGCTAGGTCACCCCTAGGTTTACGCTAGGACATCCCTAGGCTTAGGCTAAGGCTAGGGCTCCCCTAGCCTAAAGCTAGAGCACCCCTAGGCTTAGGCTAGGGCACCCCTAGGCTTAGGCTAAGGCCAGGGCTCCCCTAGCCTAAGGCTAGGGCACCTCTTGGCTTAGGCTGGGGCACCCCTAGGCTTATGCTAGGGCACCCCTAGGCTTAAGTTAGGGCTCCCCTAGGCTTAGGCTAAGGCTACGTCTCCCCTAGCCTCAGGCTAGTGCACCCCTAGACTCAGGATATGGCACCCCTAGGCTTAGCTAGGGCAATCCTAGGCTAGACTAACGCATGGGCTCCCCTAGACTCATACTAGGGCACCCGTTGGCTCAGGCTAGGGCACCCGTAGGCTTAGGCTAGGGCACCCCTAGGCTTAGGCTAAGGCACCCCTAGGCTTAGGCTAAGGCTAGGGCTCCCCTTGCCTAAAGCTAGAGCACCCCTAGGCTTAGGCTAGGGCACCCCTAGGCTTAGGCTAAGGCCAGGGCTCCCCTAGCCTAAGGCTAGGGCACCCCTAGGATTAGGCTAGGGCACCACTAGGCTTAGGTTAGGGCAGACCTAGGCTTAGGCTAAGGCAAGGTCTCGCCTAGCCTAAGGCTAGGGCACCCCCAGGCGTAGGCTAGGGCACCCCTAGGCTTAGGCTAGTGCATCCCTAGACTTCGGCTAAGGCAACGGCTCCCCTAGCCTCAGGCTATGGCACCCAAAGACTCAGGCTAAGGCACCCCTAGGCTTAGGCTAGGGCAATCCTAGGCTTAGGCTAAGGCTAGGGCTCCCCTAGCCTCAGGCTAGGGCACCCGTTGGCTCAGGCTATGGCACTCCTAGGCTCAGGCTAGGGCACCCCTAGGCTTAGGCTAGGGCTCCCCTGGCCTCAGGCTATGGCACCCCTAGGCTTACGCTAGGGCATCCCTAGGCTTAGGCTAGGGCACCCCTAGGCTTAGGCTATGGCACCCCTATACTCAGGCTAGGGCTCCCCTACGCTTAGGCTAGGGCACCACTAGGCTTAGAAAAGGCTAGGGTTCCCCTAGCCTAAGGCTCGGGCACCCCTAGGCTTAGGCTAGGGCACCCCTAGGCTTAAGCTAGGGCTCCCCTAGGCTCAGGCTATGGCACCCCTATACTCAGGCTAGGGCTCCCCTACGCTTAGGCTAGGGCACCACTAGGCTTAGAAGAGGCTAGGGTTCCCCTAGCCTAAGGCTAAGGCGCCCCTTGGCTTAGGCTAAGGCACCCTTAGGCTTAAGCTAGGGCTCCCCTAGGCTTTGGCTAAGGCTATGGCTCCCCTAGCCTCATGCTAGTGCACCCCTAGACTCAGGATATGGCACCCCTAGGCTTAGCTAAGGCAATCCTAGGCTAGACTAACGCTAGGGCTCCCCTGGCCTCAGACTAGGGCATCCGTTGGCTCAGGCTAGGGCACCCCTACGCTCAGGCTTGGGCACCCCTAAGCTTAGGCTAGGGCACCCCTAGGCATAGGCTAAGGTTGGGGCTCCCTAGCCTCAGGCTAGGTCACCCCTAGGCTTACGCTAGGACATCCCTAGGCTTAGGCTAAGGCACCCCTAGGCTTAGGCTAAGGCTAGGGCTCCCCTAGCCTAAAGCTAGAGCACCCCTAGGCTTAGGCTAGGGCACCCCTAGGCTTAGGCTAAGGCCAGGGCTCCCCTAGCCTAAGGCTAGGGCACCCCTAGGCTTAGGATAGGGCACCACTAGGCTTAGGCTAGGGCAGACCTAGGCTTAGGCTAAGGCTAAGTCTCGCCTAGCTTAAGGCTAGGGCACCCCAAGGCGTAGGGTAGGGCACCCCTAGGCTTAGGCTAGTGCACCCATAGACTTTGGCTAAGGCAACGGCTCCCCTAGCCTCAGGCTAGGGTATCCCAAGACTCAGGCTAAGGCACCCCTAGGCTTAGGCTAGGGCAATCCTAGGCTTAGGCTAAGGCTAGGGCTCCCCTAGCCTCAGGCTAGGGCACCACTATGCTTAGGCTAGGGCACCCCTAAGTTTAGGCTAGGGCAGCCCTAGGCTAAGGAAAAGACTAGGGTTCCCCTAGCCTAAGGTTAGGGCACCCGAGGCTTAAGATAGGGCACCCATAGGCTTAGGCTAGGGCACCCCTAGGCTTATGTTAGGGCACCCGTAGTCTTAGGCTAGGGCACCCCTAGGCTTAGACTAGGGCACCCCTAGGCTTAGGCTAGGGAACCCCTAGGCTTAGGATAGGGCACCCCTAGGCTTAGGCTAGGGCTAAGGCTCCCCTAGACTCAGGCTAGTGCACCCCTAGACTCAGGATATGGCACCACTAGGCTTAAGCTAGGGCAATCCTAGGCTTGACTAACGCTAGGGCTCCCCTAGCCTCAGTCTAGGGCACCCGTTGGCTCAGTCTATGGCACCCTAGGCTCAGGTTAGGGCACCCCTAGGCTTAGGCTAGGGCACCCCTAGGCTCAGCCTATGGCACCCCTATATTCAGGCTAGGGCTCCCCTAGGCTTAGGCTAGGGCACCCGTAGGCTTAAGCTAGGGCTCCCCTAGGCTTAGGCTAAGGCTACGGCTCCCCTAGCCTCAGGCTAGTGCACCCCTAGACTCAGGATATGGCACCCCTAGGCTTAGCTGGGGCAATCCTAGGCTAGACTAACGCTAGGGCTCCCCTAGACTCAGACTAGGGCACCCGTTGGCTCAGGCTAGGGCACCCCAAGGCTCATGTTAGGGCAGCCCTAGGCTTAGGCTAGGGCACCCCTAGGCTTAGGCTAGGGCACCCCTAGGCTTAGGCTAGGGCACCCCTAGGCTTAGGCTAAGGCTAGGGCTCTCCCAGCCTAAGGCTAGGGCAACCCTACTCTCAGGTTAGGGCACCCCTAGGCTTAGGCTAGGGCAGCCCTAGGCTTAGGCTAAGGCTAGGGCTCCCCTAGCTTCAGGCTAGGGCACCCCTATGCTTAGGCTAGCGCACCCCTAAGTTTAGGCTAGAGCACCCCAAGACTCAGGCTAAGGCAACCCTAGGCTTAGCCTAGGGCAATCCTAGGCTTAGGCTAAGGCTAGGGCTCCCCTAGCCTCAGGCTAGGGCACCCCTATGCTTAGGCTAGAGCACCCCTAGGCTTAGGCCAGGGCACCTATAGCCTTAGGCTAAGGGTAGGGCTCCCATAGCCTAAGGCGAGGGCACCCCTATACTCAGGCTAGGGCATCCCTAGGCTTAGGCTAGGGCACCCCTAGGCTTAGGTTAGGGCACCCCTAGGCTTAAGCTAGGGCACCCCTAGGCTTTGGCTAGGGCACCCCTAGGCTTAGGAAAGGGCACCCCTAGGCTTAGGCTAAGGCTAGGGCCCGCCTAGCCTAAGGCTAGGGCACCCCTAGGCGTAGGCGAGGGAACCCCTAGCCTTATGCTTGGGCGCCCCTAGGCTTAGGCTGGGGCACCCCTAGGCTTAGGCTGGAGCACCCTTAGGCTTAGGCTAGGGCACCCCTTGGTTTAGGCTAGGGCACCCCTGGGCTTAGGCTTAGGCTAGGGCTCCCCTAGCCTAAGGCTAGGACACCCCTAGGCTTAGGCTTGGGCACCCCTAGGCTTAGGATAGGGCACCCCTAGGCTTAGGCTAGGGCACCCCTAGGCTTAGGCTCAGGCTGCGGCTCCCCTAGCCTCAGGCTAGGGCACCCCTAGACTCAGGCTATGGCACCCCTAGGTTTAGGCTAGGGCAATCCTAGGCTAGACTAAGGGTAGGGCTCCCCTAGCCTCAGGCTAGGGCACCCCTAGTCTCAGGCTAGGGCACCTCTAGACTCAGGCTATGGCATCCCTAGTCTTAGGTTAGGGCACCCCTAGGCTTAGGCTAAGGCACCACTAGGCTTAGGCTAGGGCACCCCTAGGCTCAGGCTAGGCCACCCCTAGGCTTCGGCTATGACACCCCTAGACTTAGGTTAAGGCTAGGGCTCCCCTAGCCTAAGGCTTGGGCACCCATAGGCTTAGGCTAGGGCACCCCTAGGCTTAGGCTAGGGCACCCCCAGGCTTAGGCTAAGGCTGCGGCTCCCCTAGCCTCAGGCTAAAACACCCGTAGGCTCAGGCTAGGGCACCCCTAGGCTCATACTAGGGCAGCCCTAGGATTAGGCTAGGGCACCCCTAGGCTTAGGCTAGTGAACCCCTAGGCTAAGGCTAAGGCTAGGGCTCCCCTAGCCTCAGGCTAGGGCACCCCTAAGTTTAGGCTAGGGCACCCCAAGACTCAGGCTAAGGCACCCCTAGGCTTAGCCTAGGGCAATCCTAGGCTTAGGCTAAGGCTAGGGCTCCCCTATCCTAAGGCTACGGCACCCCTAAGCTCAGGCTAGAGCACCCATAGGCTTAGGCCAGGGCACCCATAGCCTTAGGCTAAGGCTAGGGCTCCCCTAGCCTAAGGCGAGGGCACCCCTATGCTTAGGCTAGGGCACCCCTAGACTTAGGCTAGGGCACCCCTAGTCGTAGGCTAAGACTAGGGCTCCCCTAGCCTAAGGCTAGGGCACCCCTAGGCTTCGGCTATGACACCCCTAGGCTTAGGTTAAGGCTAGGGCTTCCCTAGCCTAAGGCTTGGGCACCCCAAGGCTTAGGCTAGGGCACCCCTAGGCTCAGGCTATGGCACCCCTAGACTTAGGCTAAGCTAACGCCTCCCCTAGCCTCAGGCTAGGGCACCCCAAGACTCAGGATAAGGCACCCCAAGGCTTAGCCTAGGGCAATCCTAGGCTTAGTCTAAGGCTAGTGTTCCCCTAGCCTCAGGCTAGGGCACTCCTATGCTTAGGCTAGGGCACCCATAAGTTTAGGCTAGGGCACTCCTATGCTTAGGAAAAGGCTAGGGTTCCCCTAGCCTAAGGCTAGGGCACCCCTAGGCTTAGGCTAGGGCATCCCTAGGCTCAGGCTAGGGCACCCCTAGGCTTAGGCTAGGGCACCCCTAGGCTTAGGCTAAGGCTAGAACTCCCCTAGCCTCAGGCTAGGGCACCCCTAGGCTTACGCTAGGGTACCCCTAAGCTTAGGCTAGGGCACCCCTAGGCTTAGGCTAAGGCTAGGGCTCCCCTAGCCTAAGGCTAGAGCACCCCTAGGCTTAGGCTAGAGCACCCCTAGGCTAAGGCTAGGGCAGCACTAGGCTTAGGCAAGGTCACCCATAGCCTTTGGCTAAGGCTTGGGCTCCCCTAGCCTAAGACGAGGGCACCCCTATGCTCAGGCTAGGGCACCCCTAGGCTTAGGCTAGGGAACCCCTAGGCTTAGGCTAAGGCTATGCTTCCCCTAACCTAAGGCTGAGGCACCCCTAGGCTAGGCTAGGGCACCGCTAGGCTTAGGCTAGGGCCCCCCTAGGCGTAGGCTAGGGCACCCCTAGGCTTAGTGTAGGGCACCCCTAGGCTAAGGCTAAGGCAACGGCTCCCCTAGCCTAAGGCTAGGGCACCCCCAGGCTTAGGCTAAGGCTAGGGCTCCCCTAGCCTAAGGCTAGGGCACCCCTAGGCTTAGGCTAGGGCACACCAAGGCTTAGGCTAGGGCAATCCTAGGCTTAGGCTAAGGCTAGGGCTCCCCTAGCCTCAGGCTAAATCACCCCTAGGCTCAGGCTTCGGCACCCCTAAGCTTAGACTAGGGCACCCTTAGGCTTAGGCTAAGGCTACGGCTCGCCTAGCCTCAGGCTAGTGCACCCCTACACTCAGGATATGGCACCCCTAGGCTTAGCTAGGGCAATCCTAGGCTAGACTAACGCTAGGGCTCCCATAGCCTCAGGCTAGGGCACCCGTGGGCTCAGGCTAGGGCACCCCTACGCTCAGGCTAGGGCACCAGAAGGCTTAGGCTAGGGCACCCCTAGGCATAGGCTAAGGCTAGGGCTCCACTAGCCTCAGGCTAGGGCACCCCTAGGCTTACGCTAGGGCACCCCTAGGCTTAGGCTAGGGCACCCCTAGGCTTAGGCTAAGGATAGGGCTCCCCTAGCCTAAAGCTAGAGCACCCCTAGGCTTAGGCTAGGGCACTCCTAGGCTTAGGCTAAGGCCAGGGCTCCCATAGCCTAAGGCTAGGTCACGCCTAGGCTTAGGCTAGGGCACCCCTAGGCATAGGCTAAGGCTAGGGATCCCCTAGCCTAAAGATAGAGCACCCCTGTGCTTAGGCTAGGTCACCACTAGGCTTAGGCTAAGGCCAGAGCTCCCCTAGCCTAAGGATAGGGTACCCCTAGGCTTAGGCTAGGGCACCCCTAGGCTTAGGCTAGGGCACCCCTAGGTTTAGGCTAAAGCTAGGGCTCCCCTAGCCTAAGACTAGGGCACCACTTGACTTAGGCTAGGGTATCCCTAGGCTTAGGCTAGGGCACCCCTAGGGTTAGGCTAGGGCACCCCTAGACTTAGGCTAAAGCAACGGCTCCCCTAGCCTCAGGCTACGGCAACCCAAGGCTCAGGCTAAGGCACCCCTTGGCTTAGACTAGGGCAATCCTAGGTTTAGGCTTAGGCTAGGGCTCCCCTAGCCTCAGGCTAGGGCAAACCTATGCTTAGGCTATGGCACCCCTAAGTTTAGGCTAGGACACCCCTAGGCTTAAGCTATGGCTTCGGCTCCCCTAGCCTAAGTCTAGGGCTCCCCTAGCCTCAGGCTAGGGCACCCCTAGGATTACGGTATGGCAGCCCTAGGCTTAGGCTAGGGCATCCCTAGGCTTAGGCTAGGGCATCCCTAGGCTTAGGCTAGTGCACCGCTAGACTTCGGCTAAGGCAACGGCTCCCCTAGCCTCAGGCTAGGGCACCCCAAGACTCAGGCTAAGTCACCCCTAGGCTTAGACTAGGGCAATCCTAGGCTTAGGCTAAGGCTAGGGCTCCCCTAGCCTCAGGCTAGGGCACCCCTAGGCTTAGGCTAGGGCTAAGGCTCCCCTAGACTCAGGCTAGTGCACCCGTAGACTCAGGATATGGCACCCCTAGGCTTAGGCTAGGGCAATCCTAGGCTAGACTAACGCTAGGGCTCCCCTAGCCTCAGTCTAGGGCACCCGTTGGGTCAGGCTATGGCACCCCTAGGCTCAGGTTAGGGCACCCCTAGGCTTAGGCTAGGGCACCCCTAGGCTCAGGCTATGGCACCCCTATACTCAGGCTAGGGCTCCCCTACGCATAGGCTAGGGCACCACTAGGCTTAGAAAAGGCTAGGCTTCCCCTAGCCTAAGGCTAGGGCACCCCTTGGCTTAGGCTGGGGCACCCCTAGGCTTATGCTAGGGCACCCCTAGGCTTAAGTTAGGGCTCCCCTAGGCTTAGGCTAAGGCTACGTCTCCCCTAGCCTCAGGCTAGTGCACCCCTAGACTCAGGATATGGCACCCCTAGGCTTAGCTAGGGCAATCCTAGGCTAGACTAACGCATGGGCTCCCCTAGACTCATACTAGGGCACCCGTTGGCTCAGGCTAGGGCACCCCTAGGCTTAGGCTAGGGCACCCCTAGGCTTAGGCTAAGGCACCCCTAGGCTTAGGCTAAGGCTAGGGCTCCCCTTGCCTAAAGCTAGAGCACCCCTAGGCTTAGGCTAGGGCACCCCTAGGCTTAGGCTAAGGCCAGGGCTCCCCTAGCCTAAGGCTAGGGCACCCCTAGGATTAGGCTAGGGCACCACTAGGCTTAGGTTAGGGCAGACCTAGACTTAGGCTAAGGCAATGTCTCGCCTAGCCTAAGGCTAGGGCACCCCCAGGCGTAGGCTAGGGCACCCCTAGGCTTAGGCTAGTGCATCCCTAGACTTCGGCTAAGGCAACGGCTCCCCTAGCCTCAGGCTATGGCACCCAAAGACTCAGGCTAAGGCACCCCTAGGCTTAGGCTAGGGCAATCCTAGGCTTAGGCTAAGGCTAGGGCTCCCCTAGCCTCAGGCTAGGGCACCCGTTGGCTCAGGCTATGGCACCCCTAGGCTCAGGCTAGGGCACCCCTAGGCTTAGGCTAGGGCTCCCCTGGCCTCAGGCTATGGCACCCCTAGGCTTACGCTAGGGCATCCCTAGGCTTAGGCTAGGGCACCCCTAGGCTTAGGCTATGGCACCCCTATACTCAGGCTAGGGCTCCCCTACGCTTAGGCTAGGGCACCACTAGGCTTAGAAAAGGCTAGGGTTCCCCTAGCCTAAGGCTCGGGCACCCCTAGGCTTAGGCTAGGGCACCCCTAGGCTTAAGCTAGGAATCCCCTAGGCTCAGGCTATGGCACCCCTATACTCAGGCTAGGGCTCCCCTACGCTTAGGCTAGGGCACCACTAGGCTTAGAAAAGGCTAGGGTTCCCCTAGCCTAAGGCTAAGGCGCCCCTTGGCTTAGGCTAAGGCACCCTTAGGCTTAAGCTAGGGCTCCCCTAGGCTTTGGCTAAGGCTATGGCTCCCCTAGCCTCATGCAGTGCACCCCTAGACTCAGGATATGGCACCCCTAGGCTTAGCTAAGGCAATCCTAGGCTAGACTAACGCTAGGGCTCCCCTGGCCTCAGACTAGGGCATCCGTTGGCTCAGGCTAGGGCACCCCTACGCTCAGGCTTGGGCACCCCTAAGCTTAGGCTAGGGCACCCCTAGGCATAGGCTAAGGCTGGGGCTCCCTAGCCTCAGGCTAGGTCACCCCTAGGCTTACGCTAGGACATCCCTAGGCTTAGGCTAAGGCACCCCTAGGCTTAGTCTAAGGCTAGGGCTCCCCTAGCCTAAAGCTAGAGCACCCCTAGGCTTAGGCTAGGGCACCCCTAGGCTTAGGCTAAGGCCAGGGCTCCCCTAGCCTAAGGCTAGGGCACCCCTAGGCTTAGGATAGGGCACCACTAGGCTTAGGCTAGGGCAGACCTAGGCTTAGGCTAAGGCTAGGTCTCGCCTAGCTTAAGGCTAGGGCACCCCAAGGCGTAGGGTAGGGCACCCCTAGGCTTAGGCTAGTGCACCCATAGACTTTGGCTAAGGCAACGGCTCCCCTAGCCTCAGGCTAGGGTATCCCAAGACTCAGGCTAAGGCACCCCTAGGCTTAGGCTAGGGCAATCCTAGGCTTAGGCTAAGGCTAGGGCTCCCCTAGCCTCAGGCTAGGGCACCACTCTGCTTAGGCTAGGGCACCCCTAAGTTTAGGCTAGGGCAGCCCTAGGCTTAGGAAAAGACTAGGGTTCCCCTAGCCTAAGGTTAGGGCACCCGAGGCTTAGGATAGGGCACCCATAGGCTTAGGCTAGGGCACCCCTAGGCTTATGCTAGGGCACCCGTAGGCTTAGGCTAGGGCACCCCTAGGCTTAGACTAGGGCACCCCTAGGCTTAGGCTAGGGCACCCCTAGGCTTAGGATAGGGCACCCCTAGGCTTAGGCTAGGGCTAAGGCTCCCCTAGACTCAGGCTAGTGCACCCCTAGACTCAGGATATGGCACCACTAGGCTTAAGCTAGGGCAATCCTAGGCTAGACTAACGCTAGGGCTCCCCTAGCCTCAGTCTAGGGCACCCGTTGGCTCAGTCTATGGCACCCCTAGGCTCAGGTTAGGGCACCCCTAGGCTTAGGCTAGGGCACCCCTAGGCTCAGCCTATGGCACCCCTATATTCAGGCTAGGGCTCCCCTACGCTTAGGCTAGGGCACCACTAGGCTTAGAAAAGGCTAGGGTTCCCCTAGCCTAAGGCTAGGGCACCCCTTGGCTTAGGCTAGGGCACCCCTAGGCTTAGGCTAGGGTACCCGTAGGCTTAAGCTAGGGCTCCCCTAGGCTTAGGCTAAGGCTACGGCTCCCCTAGCCTCAGGCTAGTGCACCCCTAGACTCAGGATATGGCACCCCTAGGCTTAGCTAGGGCAATACTAGGCTAGACTAACGCTAGGGCTCCCCTAGACTCAGACTAGGGCACCCGTTGGCTCAGGCTAGGGCACCCCTACGCTCAGGCTACGGCACCCCTAGGCTTAGGCTAGGGCACCACTAGGCTTAGGCTAAGGCAAGGGCTCCCTAGTCTCAGGCTAGGGCACTGCTAGGCCTACGCTAGGGCACCCCTAGGCTTAGGCTAAGGCACCCCTAGGCTTAGGAGAAGGCAAAAGCTCCCCTAGCCTAAAGCTAGAGCACCCGTAGGCTTAGGCTAGGGCACCCCTAGGCTTAGGCTAAGGCCAGGGCTCCTCTAGCCTAAGGCTAGGGCACCCCTAGGCTTAGGCTAGGGCACCACTAGGCTTAGGGTAGCGCAGACCTAGGCTTAGGCTAAGGCTAGGTCTTGCCTAGCCTAAGGCTAGGGCACCCCAAGGCATAGGCTAGGGCACCCCTAGGCTTAGGCTAGTGCACCCCTAGACTTCGGCTAAGACAACGGCTCCCCTAGCCTCAGGCTAGGGCACCCCAAGACTCAGGCTAAGTCACCCCTAGGCTTAGGCTAGGGCAATCCTAGGCTTAGGCTAAGGCTAGGGCTCCCCTGGCCTCAGGCTAGGGCACCCCTTGGCTTACGCTAGGGCATCCCTAGGCTTAGGCTAGGGCACCCCTAGGCTTAGGCTTAGGCTAGGGCTCCCCTAGCCTAAGGCTAGAGCACCCCTAGGCTTAGGCTAGTGCACCGCTAGGCTTAGGCTAGGGCAGCCCTAGGCTTAGGTTAGGGCTCCCATAGCCTTAGGCTAAGGCTAGGGCTCCCCTAGCCTAAAGCGAGGGCACCGCTATGCTCAGGTTAGGGCACCCCTAGGCTTAGGCTAGGGCACCCCTAGGCTTAGGCTAAGGCTAGGGTTCCCCTAGCCTATGGCTGGGGCACCCCTAGGCTTAGGCTAGGGCACCCCTAGGCTTAGCCTAGGGCACCCCTAGGCGTAGGCTAGGGCACCACTAAGCTTAGGCTAGGGCACCCCTAGGCTAAGGCTAAGGCTACGGCTCCCCTAGCCTAAGGCTAGGGCACCCCTAGGCTCAAGCTAGGGTACCCCTAGACTTAGGCTAGTGCACTCCTAGGCTTAGGCTCAGGCTATGGATCCCTTAGCCTCAGGGTAGGGTACCCCTAAACTCAGCCTATGGCCCCCCAAGTTTTAGGCTAGGGCAATCCTAGGCTAGACTAAGGCCAGGGTTCCCTTGCCTAAGGCTAGGGCACCCCTAGGCTTAGGATAGGGCACCCCTAGGCTCAGGCGTGGGCACCCCTAGGCTTAGACTAGGGCACCCTTAGGCTTAGGCTAAGGCTAGGGCTCCCCTAGCCTAAGGCTTGGGCACCCCTAGGCTTAGGATATGGCACCCCTAGGCTTAGGCTAGGACACCCCTAGGCTTAGGCTAGGGCACCCCAAGGCTTAGGCTAAGGCTACGGCTCCCCTAGCCTCAGGCTAGGGCACCCGTAGGCTCAGGCTAGGGCACCCCTAGGTTCTGGCTAGGTCAGCCCTAGGCTTAGGCTAGGGCACCCCTAGGCTTAGGCTAGGGCACCCCTAAGCTTAGGCTAAGGATAGGGCTCCCCCAGCCTAAGGGTAGGGCACTCCTAGGCTTAGGCTAGGGCACCCCTAG
This sequence comes from Tenrec ecaudatus, assembly GCF_050624435.1. Lineage (NCBI taxonomy): Eukaryota > Metazoa > Chordata > Mammalia > Afrosoricida > Tenrecidae > Tenrec > Tenrec ecaudatus. The sequence goes on from NW_027457644.1 coordinate 1,234,332, forward strand.
GCTTAGGCTAGGGAACGCCTAGGCTTAGGCTAGGGCAGCCCTAGTCTTAGGCTATGGCACCCCTAGACTTAGGCTAAGGCAACGGCTCCCCTAGACTCAGGCTAGGGCACCACTAGACTCAGGCTAGGGCACCCCTAAGCTTAGGCTAGGGCAATCCTAGGCTTAGGCTAAGGCTAGGGCTCCCCTAGCCTCAGGTTAGGTCACCCCTAGGCTCAGGCAACGACACCCCTAGGCTTAGACTAGGGCACCCCTAGGCTTAGGCTAAGGCTAGGGCACCCCTAACCTAAGGCTACGGCACCCCTAGGCTTAACATAGGGCTCCCCTAGGCTTAGGCTAGGGCACCCCTAGGCTTAGGCTAGGGCACCCCTAGGCGTAGGCTAGGGCACCCCTAGGCTTAGGCTAGGGCACCCCTAGGCTCAGCCTATGGCACCCCTATATTCAGGCTAGGGCTCCCCTACGCTTAGGCTAGGGCACCACTAGGCTTAGAAAAGGCTAGGGTTCCCCTAGCCTAAGGCTAGGGCACCCCTTGGCTTAGGCTAGGGCACCCCTAGGCTTAGGCTAGGGTACCCGTAGGCTTAAGCTAGGGCTCCCCTAGGCTTAGGCTAAGGCTACGGCTCCCCTAGCCTCAGGCTAGTGCACCCCTAGACTCAGGATATGGCACCCCTAGGCTTAGCTAGGGCAATACTAGGCTAGACTAACGCTAGGGCTCCCCTAGACTCAGACTAGGGCACCCGTTGGCTCAGGCTAGGGCACCCCTACGCTCAGGCTACGGCACCCCTAGGCTTAGGCTAGGGCACCACTAGGCTTAGGCTAAGGCAAGGGCTCCCTAGTCTCAGGCTAGGGCACTGCTAGGCCTACGCTAGGGCACCCCTAGGCTTAGGCTAAGGCACCCCTAGGCTTAGGAGAAGGCAAAAGCTCCCCTAGCCTAAAGCTAGAGCACCCGTAGGCTTAGGCTAGGGCACCCCTAGGCTTAGGCTAAGGCCAGGGCTCCTCTAGCCTAAGGCTAGGGCACCCCTAGGCTTAGGCTAGGGCACCACTAGGCTTAGGGTAGCGCAGACCTAGGCTTAGGCTAAGGCTAGGTCTTGCCTAGCCTAAGGCTAGGGCACCCCAAGGCATAGGCTAGGGCACCCCTAGGCTTAGGCTAGTGCACCCCTAGACTTCGGCTAAGACAACGGCTCCCCTAGCCTCAGGCTAGGGCACCCCAAGACTCAGGCTAAGTCACCCCTAGGCTTAGGCTAGGGCAATCCTAGGCTTAGGCTAAGGCTAGGGCTCCCCTGGCCTCAGGCTAGGGCACCCCTAGGCTTACGCTAGGGCATCCCTAGGCTTAGGCTAGGGCACCCCTAGGCTTAGGCTTAGGCTAGGGCTCCCCTAGCCTAAGGCTAGAGCACCCCTAGGCTTAGGCTAGTGCACCGCTAGGCTTAGGCTAGGGCAGCCCTAGGCTTAGGTTAGGGCTCCCATAGCCTTAGGCTAAGGCTAGGGCTCCCCTAGCCTAAAGCGAGGGCACCGCTATGCTCAGGTTAGGGCACCCCTAGGCTTAGGCTAGGGCACCCCTAGGCTTAGGCTAAGGCTAGGGTTCCCCTAGCCTATGGCTGGGGCACCCCTAGGCTTAGGCTAGGGCACCCCTAGGCTTAGCCTAGGGCACCCCTAGGCGTAGGCTAGGGCACCACTAAGCTTAGGCTAGGGCACCCCTAGGCTAAGTCTAAGGCTACGGCTCCCCTAGCCTAAGGCTAGGGCACCCCTAGGCTCAAGCTAGGGTACCCCTAGACTTAGGCTAGTGCACTCCTAGGCTTAGGCTCAGGCTATGGATCCCTTAGCCTCAGGGTAGGGTACCCCTAAACTCAGCCTATGGCCCCCCAAGTTTTAGGCTAGGGCAATCCTAGGCTAGACTAAGGCCAGGGTTCCCTTGCCTAAGGCTAGGGCACCCCTAGGCTTAGGATAGGGCACCCCTAGGCTCAGGCGTGGGCACCCCTAGGCTTAGACTAGGGCACCCTTAGGCTTAGGCTAAGGCTAGGGCTCCCCTAGCCTAAGGCTTGGGCACCCCTAGGCTTAGGATATGGCACCCCTAGGCTTAGGCTAGGACACCCCTAGGCTTAGGCTAGGGCACCCCAAGGCTTAGGCTAAGGCTACGGCTCCCCTAGCCTCAGGCTAGGGCACCCGTAGGCTCAGGCTAGGGCACCCCTAGGTTCTGGCTAGGTCAGCCCTAGGCTTAGGCTAGGGCACCCCTAGGCTTAGGCTAGGGCACCCCTAAGCTTAGGCTAAGGATAGGGCTCCCCCAGCCTAAGGGTAGGGCACTCCTAGGCTTAGGCTAGGGCACCCCTAGGCTTAGGCTAGGGAACGCCTAGGCTTAGGCTAGGGCAGCCCTAGTCTTAGGCTATGGCACCCCTAGACTTAGGCTAAGGCAACGGCTCCCCTAGACTCAGGCTAGGGCACCACTAGACTCAGGCTAGGGCACCCCTAAGCTTAGGCTAGGGCAATCCTAGGCTTAGGCTAAGGCTAGGGCTCCCCTAGCCTCAGGTTAGGTCACCCCTAGGCTCAGGCAACGACACCCCTAGGCTTAGACTAGGGCACCCCTAGGCTTAGGCTAAGGCTAGGGCACCCCTAACCTAAGGCTACGGCACCCCTAGGCTTAACATAGGGCTCCCCTAGGCTTAGGCTAGGGCACCCCTAGGCTTAGGCTAGGGCACCCCTAGGCGTAGGCTAGGGCACCCCTAGGCTTAGGCTAGGGCACCCCTAGGCTTAGGCTAGGACACCCCTAGGCTTAGGCTAGGGCACCCCTAGGCTTAGGCTAGGGCACCCCTAGGCTTAGGCTGGGGAACCCCTAGGCTTAGGCTAGGGCACCCCTAGGCTTAGGCTAGGGCACCCCTAGGCTTAGGCTAGGGCTACGGCTCCCCTAGTCTCAGGCTAGTGCACCCCTAGACTCAGGATATGGCACCCCTAGGCTTAGCTAGGGCAATCCCAGGCTAGACTAACGCTAGGGCTCCCCTAGACTCAGACTTGGGCACCCGTTGGCTCAGGCTAGAGCACCCCTACGCTCAGGCTACGGCACCCCTAGGCTTAGGCTAGGGCACCACTAGGCTTAAGCTAAGGCTAGGGCTCCCTAACCTCAGGCTAGGGCACCCCTAGGCCTACGCTAGGGCACCCCTAGGCTTAGGCTAAGGCACCCCTAGGCTTAGGCTAAGGCAAAAGCTCCCCTAGCCTAAAGCTAGAGCACCCCTAGGCTTAGGCTAGGGCACCCCTAGGCTTAGGCTAAGACCAGGGCTCCTCTAGCCTAAGGCTAGGGCACCCCTAGGCTTAGGCTAGGGCACCACTACGCTTAGGCTAGCGCAGACCTAAGCTTAGGCTAAGGCTAGGTCTCGCCTAGCCTAAGGCTAGGGCACCCCAAGGCATAGGCTAGGGCACCCCTAGGCTTAGGCTAGAGCACCGCTAGGTTAGGCTAGGGCAGCCCTAGGCTTAGGTTTGGGCACCCATAGCCTTAGGCTAAGGCTAGGGCTCCCCTAGCCTAAAGCGAGGGCACCCCTATGCTCAGGTTAGGGCACCCCTAGTTTTAGGCTACGGCACCCCTAGGCTTAGGCTAAGGCTAGGGTTCTCCTAGCCTAAGGCTGGGGCACCCCTAGGCTTAGGCTAGGGCACCCCAAGGCTTAGGCTAGGGCACCCCTAGGCTTTGGCTAGGGCACCCCTAAGGTAAGGCTAAGGCTACGGCTCCCCTAGCCTAAGGCTAGGGCACCCCTAGGCTCAAGCTTTGACACCCCTAGGCTTAGGCTAGGACACCCCTATGGTTAGGCTAGGGCACCCCTAGGCTTAGGCTAAGGCCAGGGCTCCCTTGCCTAAGGTTAGGGCACCCCTAGGCTTAGGCTAGGGTACCCCTAGACTTAGGCTAGGGCAACCCTAGGCTTAGTCTCAGGCTACGGCTCCCCTAGCCTCAGGCTAGGGCACCCATAAACTCAGGCTATGGCCCCCCAAGGTTTAGGCTAGGGCAATCCTAGGCTAGACTAAGTCCAGGGCTCCCTTGCCTAAGGCTAGGGCACCCCTAGGCTTAGGCTAGGGCACCCCTAACCTCAGGCTTGGGCACCCCTAGGCTTAGACTAGGGCACCCCTAGGCTTAGGCTAAGGCTAGGGCTCCCCTAGCCTAAGGCTTGGGCACCCCTAGGCTTAGGATATGGCACCCCTAGGCTTAGGCTAGGGCACCCCTAGGCTTAGGCTACGGCACCCCTAGGCTTAGGCTAAGGCTACGGCTCCCCTAGCCTCAGGCTAGGGCACCCGTAGGCTCAGGCTAGGGCACCCCTAGGCTCAGGCTAGGTCAGCCTTAGGCTTAGGCTAGGGCACCCCTAGGCTTAGGCTAGGGCACCCCTAAGCTTAGGCTAAGTATAGGGTTCCCCCAGGCTAAGGGTAGGGCACCCCTAGGCTTAGGCTAGGGCACCCCTAGGCTTAGGCTAGGGAACGCCTAGGCTTAGGCTAGGGCACCCCTAGGCTTGGCTAGGCCACCCCTAGGCTTAGTTTAGGGCACCCCTAGGCTTAGGCTATGGCACCCCTAGACTTAGGCTAAGGCAACGGCTCCCCTAGACTCCGGCTAGGGCACCACTAGACTCAGGCTAGGGCAATCCTAGGCTTAGGCTAGGGCACCCCTAGGCTTAAGATAGGGCTCCCCTAGGCTTAGGCTAGGGCACCCCTAGGCTCAGGCTAGGGCACCCCTTGGCTTAGTCTAGGGCACCCCTAGACTTAGGCTAAGGCAAGGGCTCCCCTAGCCTCAGGCTAGGGCACCCTTAGGCTTAGGCTAGGTCACCCATAGGCTTAGGCTAGGGCACCCCTAGGCTTAGGCTAAGGCTAGGGCTCCCCTAGCCTAAGGCTAGAGCACCCCTAGGCTTAGGGTAGGGCACCCCAAGCTTAGGCTAGGGCACCCCTAGTCTTAGGCTAATTCTAGGGCTCCCCTAGCCTAAGGCTAGGGCACCCCTAGATTAAGCTAAGGCTAGGGCTCCCTAGCCTAAAGCTAGAGCACCCCTGGGCTTAGGCTAGGGCACCCCTAGGCTTAGGCTAAGACCAGGGCTCCCCTAGCCTAAGGCTAGGGCACACCTAGGCTTAGGCTAGGGCACCCCTAAGCTTAGGCTAGGGCACCCCTAGACTTAGGCTAAAGCAACGGCTCCCCTAGCCTGAGGCTAAGGCACCCCAAGACTCAGGCTAAGGCACCCCTAGGCTTAGGCTAGGGCAATCCTAGGCTTAGGCTAAGGCTAGGGCTCCCCTAGCATCAGGCTCAGGCTACGGAAACCCTATGCTTAGGCTAGGGCACCCCTAGGCTTAGGCTAGGGCACCGCTAGGCTTAGGCTAGTTCACCCCTAGGCTTAGGCTATGGCTTCTGCTCCCCTAGCCTAAGGCTAGGGCACCACTAGGCTGAGGCTATGGCACCACTAGACTCAGTCTAGGGCACCCCTATGCTTAGGCTAGGGCACCCCTAGGCTTATGAAAAGGCTAGGGTTCCCCTGGCCTAAGGCTTGGCCACCCCTAGGCTTAGGCTAGGGCATCCCTAGGCTTACGCTAGGGCACCCCTAGGCTTAGGCTAGGGAACGCCTAGTCTATGGCTAGGGCACCCCTACGCTTAGGCTAGGGCACCCCTAGGCTTAGGATATGGCACCCCTACATTTAGGCTAAGCTAAGGGCTCCCCTAGACTCAGGCTAGGGCACCACTAGACTCAGGATAGTGCACCCCTAAGCTTAGGCTAGGGTAATCCTAGGCTTAGGCTAAGGCTAGGGCTCCCCTAGCCTCAGGTTAGGTCACCCCTAGGCTCAGGCTACGGCACCCCTAGGTTTAGACTAGGGCACCCCTAGGCTTAGGCTAAGGCTAGGGCTCCCCTAACCTAAGGCTACGGCACCCCTAGGCTCAGGCTAGGGCTCCCCTAGGCTTAGGATAGGGCAATCATAGGTTTATACTAGGGAACCCCTAGGCTTAAGCTAGGGCTCCCCTAAGCTTAGGCTAGGGCACCCCTAGGCGTAGGCTAGGACACCCCTGGGTTTAGTCTAGGGCACCCCTAGGCTTAGGCTAAGGCTAGGGCTCCCCTAGCCTCAGGCTAGGGCACCCTTAGGCTTAGGCTAGGGCACCCCTTGGCTTAGGCTAGGGCACTCCTAGGCTTACGCTAAGGCTAGGGCTCCCCTAGCCTAAGGCTAGAGCACCCTTTGGCTTAGGGTAGGGCACCCCAAGCTTAGGCTAGGGCACCCCTAGGCTTAGGCTAATTCTAGGACTCCCCTAGCCTAAGGCTAGTGCACCCCTAGGCTTAGGCTAGGGCACCCCTAGGCTTAGGCTAGGGCTCCCATAGCCTCAGGCTAGGGCACGCCTAGGCTCAGGATTCGGCACCCCTAGGTTTAGACTAGGGCACCCCTAGGCTTAGGCTAAGGCTCGCCTGGCCTCAGGCTAGTGCCCTCCTAGACTCAGGATATGGAACCCCTAGGCTTAGGCTAGGGCACCCCTAGGCTTAGGCTAAGGCTAGGGCTCCCTAGCCTAAAGCTAGAGCACACCAGGGCTTAGGCTAGGGCACCCCTAGGCTTAGGCTAAGGCCAGGGCTCCCCAAGCCTAAGGCTAGGGCACCCCTAGGCTTAGGCTAGGGCACCCCTAGGCTTAGGCTAAAGCTAGGGCTCCCCTAGCCTAAGACTAGGGAACCCCTTGGCTTAGGCTAGGGCATCCCTAGGCTTAGGCTATGGCAGACCTAGGCTAAGGGTAAGGCTAGGTCTTGCCTAGACTAAGGCTAGGGCACCCCCAGGCTAAGGCTAGGGCACCCGTAGGCTTAGGCTACGGCACCCCTAGGCTTAGGCTAAAGCAACGGCTCCCCTAGCCTGAGGCTAGGGCACCCCAAGACTCAAGCTAAGGCACCCCTAGGCTTAGGCTAGTGCAATCCTAGGATTAGGCTAAGGCTAGGGCTCCCCTAGCCTCAGGCTAAGGCTAGGGCAACACTATGCTTTGGCTAGGGCACCCCTAGGCTTAGGCTAGGGCACCCCTAGGTTTAGGCTAGGGCACCCCTAGACTTAGGCTTATGGCTTCGGCTCCCCTAGCCTAAGGGTAGGGCACCCCTAGGCTCAGGCTATGGCACCCCTAGACTCAGTCTAGGGCATCCCTATGCTTAGGCTAGGGCACTCCTAGGCTTAGGAAAAGGCTAGGGTTCCCCTGGCCTAAGGCTAGGGCACCCCTAGGCTTAGGATAGGGCACCCCTAGGCTTAGGCTAGGGCACCCCTAGGCTTAGGCTAGGGCACCCCTAGGCGTAGGCTAGGGCACCCGCTGGCTCAGGCTAGGGCACCCCTAGGCTCAGGCTAGGGCACCTATAGGCTTAGGCTAGGGCACCTCTAGGATTAGGCTAAGGCTAGGGCTCCCCTAGACTAAGGCTAGAGCACCCCTAGGCTTAGGCTTGGGCACCCCTAGGCTTAGGCTAGGGCAGCCCTAGGCTTAGGCTAGGGCACCCATAGCCTTAGGGTAAGGCTAGGGCTCCCCTAGCCGATGGCGAGGGCACCCCTATGCTTAGGCTAGGGCATCACTAGGCTTAGGCTAGGGTACCCCTAGCTTAGGCTAACACTAGGGTTCCCCTAGCCTAAGGCTGGGGCACCCCTAGGCTTAGGCTTTGGCACCCCTAGGCTTAGGCTAGGGCACCCCTAGGCGTAGGCTATGGCACCCCTAGGCTTAGGCTAGGGAACCCCTAGGCTTAGGCTAAGGCTACGCCTCCCCTAGCCTAAGGCTAGGGCACCCCTAGGCGCAAGCTATGGCACCCCTAGGCTTAGGCTAGGTCACCCCTAGGCTTAGGCTAGGACACCCCTATGGTTAGGCTAGGGCACCCATAGGCTTAGGTGAGGGCACCCCTAGGCTTAGGCTAGGGTACCCCTAGGCTTAGGTGAGGGCACCTCAAGGCTTAGGCTAGGGCACCCCTAGGCTTAGGATAGGGCACCCCTAGGCTTAGGCTAAGGCTAGGGCTGCCCTAGCCTAACGCTAGGGCACACCTAGGCTTAGGCTAGGGCAGCCCAAAGCTTAGGCTAAGGCTAGGGCTCACCTAGCCTAAGGTTAGGGCACCCCTAGGCTTAGGCTAGGGCAGCCCTAGGCGTAGGCTAGGGCACCCCTAGACTTAGGCTTGGGTACCCCTAGGCTTAGGCTGGGGCACCCCTAGTCTTAGGCTAAGGCTAGGGTTCCCCTAGCCTTAGGTTAGGGCACCCCTAGGTTTTGGCTGGGGCACCCCTAGGCTTAGGCAAGGGCACCCCTAGGCTTAGGCTAGGGCACCACTAGGCTTAGGCTCAGGCTACGGCTCCCCTAGCCTCAGGCTACAGCACCCCTAGACTCAGGATATGGCACCCCTAGGCTTAGGCTAGGGCAATCCTAGGCTAGACTAAGGCTAGGGCTCCCCTAGCCTCAGGCTAGGCCACCCCTAGGCTCAGGCTAGGGCACCCCTAGGCTCAGGCTAGGACACCCCTAGGCTCAGGCTAGGGCACCCCTAGGCTTAGGCTAGGGCACTCCTACGCTTAGCCTAGGGCACCCCTAGGCTTAGGCTAGGGCACTCCTAGGCTCAGGCTATGGTACACCTAGGCTTAGGCTAAGGCTAGGGCTCCCCTAACCTAAGGCTAGGGCACCCCTAGGCTTAGGCTAGGGCACTCCTAGGCTCAGGCTAGGGCACCCCTAGGCTTAGGCTAAGGCTAGGGCTCCCCTAGCGTAAGGTTATGGCACCCCTAGGCTCAGGCTTGGGCACCCCTAGGCTTAGGCTAGGACACCCCTAGGCTTAGGCTAAGGCTAGGGCTCCCCTAACCTAAGGCTAGGGCACATCTAGACTCAGGCTATGGCACCCCTAGGCTTAGGTTAGGGCACCCCTAGGCTTAGGCTAAGGCTAGGGCTCCTGTAGCCTAAGGCTACGGCACCCCTAGGCTTAGGCTAGGGCATCCCTAGGCTTAGCCTAGGGCACTCCTAGCCTTAGGCGAGGGCACCCCTAGACTTAGGCTAGGGCACCACTAGTCTTAGGCTAAGACTAGGGCTCCCCTAGCCTAAGGCTACGGCACCCCTAGGCTTAGGCTAGGGCACCCGTAGGCTCAGGCTAGGGCACAGCTAGGCTCAGGCTAGGGCAACCCTAGGCTTAGGCTAGGGTACCCCTAGGCTTAGGCTAGGGAACTCCTAGCCTCAGGCTAGGGCACCCTTAGACTTAGGCTAGGGCAACTCTAGGCTTAGGTTCGGGCACCCCTAGGCTTAGGCTAGGGCAGCCCTAGGCTTAGGCTAGGGCACTCCTATGGTTAGGCTAAGGCTAGGGTTCCCCTAGCCTAAGGCTGGGGCACCCCTAGGCTTAGGCTAGGGCACCCCTAGGCTTAGGCTAAGGCACCGTAGGCGTAGGCTAGGGCACCCCTAGGCTTAGGCTAGGGCACCCCTAGGCTTAGGCTAAGGCTCCGGCTCCCCTAGCCTAAGGCTAGGGCACCCCTAGGCTTAGGCTAGGGCACTACTAGGCTCAGGCTAGGGCACCCCTAGGCTTAGGCTAAGGCTAGGGCACCCCTACCCTAAGGCTATGGCACCCGTAGGCTCAGGCTTGGGCACCCCTAGGCTTAGGCTATGGCACCCCTAGTCTTAGGCTAAGGCTAGGGCTCCCCTAGCCTAAGGCTAGGGCACCCCTAGGGTCAGGCTTGGTCACCCCTAGGCTTAGGCTAGGGCAGCCCTAGGCTTAGGCTCGGGCACCCATAGCCTTAGGCTAAGGCTAGGGCTCCCCTAGCCGAAGGCGAGGGCACCCCTATGCTCAGGCTAGGGCACCCCTAGGCTTAGGCTAGGGTACCCCTAGCTTAGGCTAATGCTAGGGTTCCCCTACCCTAAGGCTGGTGCACCCCTAGGCTTAGGCTAGGGCACCCCTAAGCTCAGGCTAGGGCAACCCTATGCTTAGGCTAGGGCACGCCTAGGCTTAGGCTAGGGCACCCCTAGGCTTAGGCTAAGGCTACGGCTCCCCTAGCCTAAGGCTAGGGCACCCCTAGGCTCAAGCTATGGCAACCCAAGGCTTAGGCTAGGGCACCCCTAGGCATAGACTAGGACACCCCTATGGTTAGGCTAGGGCACCCATAGTCTTAGGTGAGGGCACCCCTAGGATTAGGCTAGGGTACCCCTAGGCTTAGGTGAGGGCACCCCAAGGGTTAGGCTACAGCACCCCTAGGCTTAGGATAGGGCACCCTTAGGCTTAGGCTATGGCTAGGGCTCCCCTAGCCTAAGGCTAGGGCACACCTAGGCTTAGGCTAGTGCAGCCCTAAGTTTAGGCTAAGGCTAGGGCTCACCTAGCCTAGGGCTAGGGCACCCCTAGGCTTAGGCTTGGGTACCCCTAGGCTTAGGCTGGGGCACCACTAGTCTTAGGCTAAGGCTAGGGGTCCCCTAGCCTTAGGTTAGGGCACCCCTAGGCTTAGCCTGGGGCACCCCTAGGCTTAGGCTAGGGTACCCCTAGGCTTTGGTGAGGGCACCCCAGGGCTTAGGCTAGAGCACCCCTAGGCTTAGGATAGGGCACCCCTAGGCTTAGGCTATGGCACCCCTAGACTCAGGATATGGCACCCCTAGGCTTAGGCTAGGGCAATCCTACGCTACACTAAGGCTAGGGCTCCCCTAGCCTCAGGCTAGGCCACCCTAGGCTCAGGCTAGGGCACCCCTAGGCTCAGGCTGGGGCACCCCTAGGCTCAGGCTAGGGCACCCCTAGGCTCAGGCTAGGGCACCCCTAGGCTTAGGCTAGGGCACTCCTACGCTTAGGCTAGGGCACACCTAGGCTTAGGCTAAGGCACTCCTAGGCTCAGGCTAGGGCACACCTAGGCTTAGGCTAAGTCTAGGGCTCCCCTAGCCTAAGGCTAGGGCACCCCTAGGCTTAGGCTAAGGCTAGGGCTCCCCTAGCCTAAGGTTATGGAACCCCTAGGCTCAGGCTTGGGCACCCCTAGGCTTAGGCTAGTGCACCCCTAGGCTTAGGCTAAGACTAGGGCACCCCTAGCCTAAGGCTAGGGCACCTCTAGACTCAGGCTATGGCACCCATAGGCTTAGGTTAGGGCACCCCAGGGTTAGGCTAAGGCTAGGGCTCCTGTAGCCTAAGGCTAGGGCACCCCTAGGCTTAGACTAGGGCACCCCTAGACTTAGGCTAGGGCACCACTAGTCTTAGGCTAAGACTAGGGCTCCCCAAGCCTAAGGCTAGGGCATCCCTAGGCTTAGACTAGGGCACCCGTAGGCTCAGGCAAGGGCACCCCTAAGCTCAGGCTAGGGCAACCCTATGCTTAGGCTAGGGCACCCCTAGGCTTAGGCTAGGGCACCCCTAGGCTTAGGCTAATGCTAGGGCTCCTCCAGCCTAAGGGCAGGGCACCCCTAGGCTTAGGCTAGGGCACCCCTAGGCTTAGGCTAGGGAACGCCTAGCCTAAGGTTAGGGCACCCCTAGGCTTAGGCTAGGGCAGCCCTAGGCTTAGGCTAGGGCACCCCTAGACTTAGGCAAAGGCAACGGCTCCACTAGCCTCAGGTTAGGTCACAACTAGGCTCAGGCTACGGCACCCCTAAGCTTATACTAGGGCACCTGTACGCTTAGGCCTATGCTAGGGCTACCCTAGCCTAAGGCTCCGCACCCCTAGGCTCAGGCTAGGGCTCCCCTAGGCTTAGGCTACGGCAATCCTAGGCTTAGGCTAGGGCAAACCTAGGCTTAAGCTAGGGCTCCCCTAGGCTTAGGCTACGGCAATCCTAGGCTTAGGCTAGGGCACCCCTAGGCTTAAGCTAGGGCTCCCCTAGGCTTAGGCTAGGGCACCCCTAGGCTCAGGCTAGGGCACCCCTAGGCTTAGGCTAGGGCACCCCTAAGCTTAGGCTAAGGCTAGGGCTCCCCTAGCCTCAGGCTAGGGCACCCTTAGGCTTAGGCTAGGGCAAACCTAGGCTTAGGTTAGGGCACCCCTAGGCTTAGGCTAAGGCTAGGGCTCCCCTAGCCTAAGGCTAGAACAACCCTAGGCTTATGCTAGGGCACCCCAAGCTTAGGCTAGGGCACCCCTAGGCTTAGGCTTATTCTAGGGCACCCCTAGCCTAAGGCTAGGGCACCCCTAGGCTTAGGGTAGGGCACCATAGGCTTAGACTTAGGCACCCCTAGGCTTAGGCTAGGGCTAGGGTTCCCCTAGCCTATGGCTGGGGCACCCCTAGGCTTAGGCTAGGGCACCCTAGTTGTAGGCTAGGGCACCCCTAGACTTAGGCTAGGGCACCCCTAGTCTTAGGCTAAGGCTAGGGCTCCACTAGCCTAAGGCTAGAGCACCCCTAGGCTTAGGCTAGAGCACCCCTCGACATAGGCTAGGGCAACCCTAGGCTTAGGCTAGTGCACCCCTAGGCTTAGGCTAAGGCTAGGGTTCCCCTAGCCTAAGGCTGGGGCAACCCTAGGCTTAGGCTAGGGCACCCCTAGGCTTAGGCTAGGGCACCCCTAGGTGTAGGCTAGGGCACCCCTAGGCTTAGGCTAGGGCACCCCTAGGCTTAGGCTAAGGCTACGGCTCCCCTAGCCTAAGGCTAGGGCACCCCTAGGCTCAAGCTATGGCACCCCTAGGCTTAGGCTAGGGCACCCGTAGGCTTAGGCTAGGACACCTCTATGGTTAGGCTTGGGCACCCCTAGGCTTAGGTGAGGGCACCCCATGGCTTAGGCTAGGGCACCCCTAGGCTTAGGATAGGGCACCCCTAGGCTTAGGCTAAGGGTAGGGCTCCCCTAGCCTAAGGCTAGGGCACCCCTAGATTTAGGCTAGGGCAGCCCTAGGCGTAGGCTAGGGCACCCCTAGTCTTAGGCTTGGGTACCCCTAGGCTTAGGCTGGGGCACCCCTAGTCTTAGGCTAAGGCTAGGGTTCCCCTAGCCTTAGGGTAGGGCACCCCTCGGCTTAGGCTGGTGCACCCCTAGGCTTAGGATAGGGCACCCCTAGGCTTAGGCTAAGGGTAGGGCTCCCCTAGCCTAAGGCTAGGGCACCCCTAGATTTAGGCTAGGGCAGCCCTAGGCTTAGGCTAGGGCACCCCTAGGCTTAGGCTAAGGCTACGGCTCTCCTAGCCTAAGGCTAGGGCACCCCAAGGCTTTGGCTAGGACACCCCTAGGCTTAGGCTAGGGCACCCCTAGGCTTAGGATAAGGACAGGGCTCCCTTGCCTAAGGCTAGGGCACCCCTAGGCTTAGGCTAGGGCCCCCTAGACTTAGGCTAGGGCACCCCTAGCCTTAGGCTAGGGCACCCCTAGGCTTAGGCTAAGGCCAGGGCTCCCTTGCCTAAGGCTAGGGCACGCCTAGGCTTAAGCTAGGACTCCCCTTGCTAGACTAACGCTCTGGCTCCCATAGCCTCAGGCTAGTGCACCCGTTGGCTCAGGCTAGGGCTCTCCTACCCTCAGGCTAGGGCACCCGTAGGCTTAGACTAGGGCACCCCTAGGTTTAGGCTAAGGCTAGGGCTCCCCTAGCCTCAGGCTAGGGCACCCCTAGGCTCAGGCTTTGGCACCCCAAGGCTTAGACAAGGGCACCCCTAGGCTTAGGCTAAAGCTAGGGCTCCCCTAGCCTAAGACTAGGGCACCCCTTGGCTTAGGCTAGGGCATCCCTAGGCTTAGGCTAGGGCAGACATAGGCTTAGGCTAAGGCTAGGTCTCACCTAGCCTAAGGCTAGGGTACCCCAGGCTTAGGCTAGGGCACCCCTAGGCTTAGGCTAGGGCACCCCTAGACTTAGGCTAAAGCAACGGCTCCCCTAGCCTGAGGCTAGGGCACCCAAAGACTCAGGCTAAGGCACCCCTAGGCTTAGGCTAGGGTAATCCTAGGCTTAGGCTAAGGCTAGGTCTCGCCTAGCCTAAGGCTAGGGCAACCATATGCTTAGGCTAGGGCACCCATAGGCTTAGGCTAGGGCACCCCTATGCTTAGGCTATGGCTTCGGTTCCTCTAACCTAAGGCTAGCGCACCCCTAGGCTTAGGCTATGGCACCCCTAGACTCAGTCTAGGGCACCCCTACACTTAGGCTAGGGCACCCCTAGGCTTAGGAAAAGGCTAGGGTTCCCCTGGTCTAAGGCTTGGCCACCCCTAGGCTTAGGCTAGGGCATCCCTAGGCTTAGGACAGGGCACCCCTAGGCGTAGGCTAGGGCACCCCTAGTCTTAGGCTAGGGCAATCCTAGGCTTAGGCTAAGGCTATGGCTCCCCTTTCCTCAGGCTAGGGCTCCCCTAGGCTTACGCTAGGGCACCCCTGGGCTTAGGCTAGGGCACCTCTAAGCTTAGGCTAAGGCTAGGGCTCCCCTAACCTAAGGCTAGAGCACCCCTAGGCTTAGGCTAAGGTACCCCTAGGCTTAGGCTAAGGCTAGGGTTCCCCTAGCCTAAGGCTGGGGCACCCCTAGGCTTAGATTAGGGCACCCCTAGGCTTAGGCTAGGGCACCCCTAGGCGTAGGCTAGGGCAACCCTAGGCTTAGGCTAGGGCACCCCTAGGCTTAGGCTAAGGCTACGGCTCCCCTAGCCTAAGGCTAGGGCACCCCTAAGGCTCAAGCTATGGCACCCTTAGGCTTAGGCTAGGGCACCCCTAGGCTTAGGCTAGGACACCCCTATGGTTAGGCTAGGACAGTCCTAGGCTTAGGTGAGGGCACCCCATGGCTTAGGCTAGGGCACCCCTAGGGTTAGGATAGGGCACCCCTTGGCTTAGGCTAAGGCTAGGGCTCCCCTAGCCTAAGGCTAGGACACAGCTAGTCTTAGGCTAGGGCAGCCCTAAGCTTAGGCTAAGGCTACGGCTCGCCTAGCCTAAGGCTAGGGCACCCCTAGGCTTAGGCCAGGGCAGCCCTAGGCGTACGCTAGGGCACCCCTAGGCTTAGGTTTGGGTACCCCTAGGCTTAGGCTGGGGCACCCCTAGTCTTATGCAAAGGCTAGGGCTCCCCGAGCCTTAGGCTAGGGCACCCCTAGGCTTAGGCTGGGGCACGCATAGGCTTAGGCTAGGGCACCCCTAGGTTTAGGCTAGGGCACCCCTAGGCTTAGGCTAGGGCACCCCTAGACTCAGGCTATGGCACCCCTAGGCTTGGGCTAGGGCAATCCTAAGCCAGACTAAGGCTAGGGCTCCCCTAGCCTCAGGCTAGGCCACCCCTAGGCTCAGGCTAGGGCACCCCTAGGCTCAGGCTAGGGCACCCATAGGCTCAGGCTTGGGCACCCCTAGGATCAGGCTAGGGCACCCCTAGGCTCAGGCTAGGGCACCCCTAGGCTCAGGCTAGGGCACCCCTAGGCTTAGGCTAGGGCACCCCTAGGCTTAGGCTAAGGCTAGGGCTCCCCTAGCCTAAGGCTAGGGCACCCCAAGTTTAGGATAGGGCACTCCTAGGCTCAGGCTAGAGCACCCCTAGGCTTAGGCTAAGGCTAGGGCTCCCCTAGCCTAAGGCTAAGGCACCCCTAGGCTCAGGCTTGGGCACCCCTAGGCTTATGATAGGGCACCCCTAGGCTTATGCTAGGGCACCCCTTGGCTTAGGCTAAGGCTAGGGCTCCCCAAGGCTAAGGCTAGGGCACCTCTAGACTAAGACAATGGCACCCCAAGGCTTAGGTTGGGGAACCCCTAGGCTTAGGCTTAGGCTAAGGCTAGGGCTCCCCTAGGCTAAGGCTAGGGCACCTCTAGACTAAGACAATGGCACCCCAAGGCTTAGGTTGGGTCACGCCTAGGCTTAGGCTAAGGCTAGAGCTACTCTAGCCTAAGGCTAGGGAACCCCTAGGCTTAGGCTAGGGCACCCGTAGGCTCAGGCTACGGCACCCCTAGGCTCAGGCTAGGGCAACCCTAGGCTTAGGCTAAGGCACCCCTAGGCTTAGGCTGGGGCACGCCTAGGCTTAGGCTAGGGCACCCCTAGGTTTAGGCTAGGGCACCCCTAGGCTTAGGCTAGGGCACCCCTAGACTCAGGCTATGGCACCCCTAGGCTTAGGCTAGGGCAATCCTAAGCCAGACTAAGGCTAGGGCTCCCCTAGCCTCAGGCTAGGCCACCCCTAGGCTCAGGCTAGGGCACCCCTAGGCTCAGGCTAGGGCACCCCTAGGCTCAGGCTAGGGCAACCCTAGGCTTAGGCTAGGGCACCCCTAGGCTTAGGCTAAGGCTAGGGCTCCCCTAGCCTAAGGCTAGGGCACCCCTAGGCTTAGGCTAGGGCACTCCTAGGCTCAGGCTAGAGCACCCCTAGGCTTAGGTTAAGGCTAGGGCTCCCCTAGCTTAAGGCTAAGGCAACCCTAGGCTCAGGCTTGGGCACCCCTAGGCTTATGTTAGGGCACCCCTAGGCTTAGGCTAAGGCTAGGGCTCCCCTAGGCTAAGGCTAGGGCACATCTAGACTCAGGCAATGGCACCCCAAGGCTTAGGTTGGGGCACCCCTAGGCTTAGGCTAAGGCTAGGGCTACTCTAGCCTAAGGCTAGGGCACCACTAGCCTTAGGCTAGAGCACCCCTTGGCTTAGCCTAGGGCACTCCTAGCCTTAGGCTAGGGCACCCCTAGACTTAGGCTAGGGCACCCCTAGTCTTAGGCTAAGACTAGGGCTCCCCTAGCCTAAGGCTAGGGCACCCCTAGGCTTAGGCTAGGGCACCCGTAGGCTCAGGCTACGGCACCCATAGCCTCAGGCTAGGGCAAACCTAGGCTTAGGCTAGGGCACCCCTAGGCTTAGGCTAGGGCACCCCTAGGCATAGGCTCGGGCAATCCTATGCTTAGGCTAAGGCTAGGGCTCCCCTAGCCTCAGGCTAGGTCACCCCTAGGCTCAGGCTACGGCACCCCTAGGCTTAGACTAGGGCACCCCTAGGCTTAGGCTAAGGCTAGGGCTCCCCTATCCTAAGGCTACGGCACCCCTAGGCTCAGACTAGGGCTCCCCTAGGCTTAGGCAAGGGCAATTCTAGGATTAGGCTAGGGCAGCCCTAGGCTTAAGCTAGGGCTCCCCTAGGCTCAGGCTAAGGCTCCCCTAGGCTCAGTCTAAGGCACCCCTAGACTCAGGCTAGGGCACCCCTACGCTTAGGCTAGGGCACCCCAAGGCTTAGGATAGGGCACCCATAGGCTTAGGCTTAGGCAACCCGAGGCTTAGGCTAGGGCTCCCCTAGCCTATGGCTGGGGCACCCCTAGGCTTAGGCTAAGGCACCCATAGGCGTAGGCTAGGGCACCCCTAGGCTTAGGCTAGGGCACCCCTAGGCTTAGGCTAAGGGTACGGCTCTCCTAGCCTAAGGCTAGGGCACCCCTAGGCTCAAGCTATGGCACCCCTAGGCTTAGGCTAGGGCACCCCTAGGCTTAGGCTAGGACACCCCTAGGCTTAGGCTAGGGCACCCCTAGGCTTAGGCTAAGGCCAGAGCTCCCTTGCCTAAGGCTAGGGCACCCCTAGGCTCAGGCTAGGGCACCCCTAGGCTTAGGCTTGGGCACCCCTAGGCTTAGGCTAAGGCCAGGGCTCCCTTGCCAAAGGCAGGGTACCCCTAGGCTTAAGCTAGGACTCCCCTAGGCTTTGGCTTAGGCTACGGCTCCCCTCGCCTCAGGCTAGTGCACCCCTTGACTCAGTATATGGCACCCCTAGGCTTAGCTAGGATAATCCTAGGCTAGACTAACGCTCGGGTTCCCCTAGCCTCATGCCATTGCACCCGTTGACTCAGGCTAGGGCACCCCTACCCTCAGGCTAGGGCACCCCTAGGCTTAGGCTAGGGCACCCCTAGGCTTAGGCTAATGCTAAGTCTCCCCTAGCCTAAGACTAGGGCACCCCTAGGCTTAGGCTAGGGCATCCCTATCTTAGGCTAGGGCAGACATCGGCTTAGGCTAAGGCTAGGCCTCGCCTAGCCTATGGCTAGGGCACCACAAGGCTTAGGCTAGGGCACCCCTAGACTTAGGCTAAGGCAACGGCTCCAATAGCCTCAGGCTAGGGCACTCCTAGGCTTAGGCTAGGGCAATCCTAGGCTTAGGCTAAGGCTAGGGGTCCCATAGCCTCAGGCTATGGCAACCCTATGCTTATGCTAGGGCACCCCTAAGTTTAGGCTAGGGCACCCCTAGGCTTAGACTATAGCTTCGGCTCCCCTAGCCTGAGTCTAGGGCACCCCTAGGCTCAGGTTATGGCACTCCTAGACTCAGGCTAGGGCACCCCTACGCTTAGGCTAGGGCACCCCTAGGCTTAGGCTAAAGCTAGGGCTCCCCTAGCCTAAGACTAGGGCACCCCTTGGCTTAGGCTAGGGCATCCCATGCTTAGGCTAGGGCAGACCTAGGCTTAGGCTAAGGCTAGGTCTCGCCTTGCCTAAGGCTAGGGCACCCACAGGCAAGGCTAGGGCACCCCTAGGCTTAGGCTAGGGCAACCCTTGACTTAGGCTAAAGCTACGGCTCTCCTAGCCTGAGGCTAGGGCACCCCAAGACTCAGGCTAAGGCACCCCTAGGCTTAGGTTAGGGTAATCCTAGGCTTAGGCTAAGGCTAGGTCTCGCCTAGCCTAAGGCTACGGCAAACATATGCTTAGGCTAGGGCACCCCTAGGCTTAGGCTAGGGGACCCCTAGGCTTAGGCTATGGCTTCGGTTCCCCTAGCCTAAGGCTAGGACACCCCTAGGCTCAGGCTATGGCACCCCTAGACTCAGTCTAGGGCACCCCTACGCTTAGGCTAGGGCACCCCTATGCTTAGGAAAAGGCTAGGGTGCCCCTGGCCTAAGGCTTGGCCACCCCTAGGCTTAGGCTAGGGCATCCCTAGGCGTAGTATAGGGCACCCCTAGGCTTAGGCTAGGGCACCCCTAGGCGTTGGCTAGGGCACGCGTTGGCTCAGGCGAGGGCTCCCCTAGGCTCAGGCTAGGGCACCCCTAGTCTTAGGCTAGGGCAACCCTAGGCTTAGGCTAAGGCTAAGGCTCCCCTTTCCTCAGGCTAGGGCTCCCCTAGGCTTACGCTAGGGCACCCCTAGGCTTAGGTTAAGGCTAGGGTTCCCCTAGCCTAAAGCTGGGGCACCCCTAGGCTTAGGCTAGGGCACCCCTAGGCTTAGGTTAAGGCTAGGGTTCCCCTAGCCTAAGGCTGGGGCACCCCTAGGCTTAGGCTAGGGCACCCCTAGGCTTAGGCTAGGGCACCCCTAGGCGTAGGCTAGGGCACCCCTAGGCTTAGGCTAGGACACCCCTACGGTTAGGCTAGGGCACCGCTAGGCTTAGGTG
Organism: Tenrec ecaudatus; assembly: GCF_050624435.1. Lineage (NCBI taxonomy): Eukaryota > Metazoa > Chordata > Mammalia > Afrosoricida > Tenrecidae > Tenrec > Tenrec ecaudatus. The sequence goes on from NW_027457644.1 coordinate 1,253,362, forward strand.
AGGGCACCTAAAGGCTTAGGCTAGGGCACCCCTAGGGTTAGGATAGGGCACCCCTTGGCTTAGGCTAATGCTAGGGCTCCCCTAGCCTAAGGCTAGGGCACACCTATTCTTAGGCTAGGGCAGCCCTAAGCTTAGGCTAAGGCTAGGGCTCGCCTAGCCTAAGCCTAGGGCACCCCTAGGCTTAGGCTAGGGCAGCCCTAGGCATAGGCTAGGGCACCCCTAGGCTTAGGCTTGGGTACCCCTAGGCTTAGGCTGGGGCACCCCTAGTCTTAGGCTAAGGCACCCCTAGGTTTAGGCTAGGGCACCCCTAGGCTTAGGCTAGGGCACCCCTAGACTCAGGCTATGGCACCCCTAGGCTAAGGCTAGGGCAATCCTAAGGCAGACTAAGGCTAGGGCTCCCCTAGCCTCAGGCTAGGCCACCCCTAGGCTCAGGATAGGGCACCCTAGGCTCAGGCTAGGCCACCCAGAGGCTCAGGCTAGGGCACCCTTCGGCTCAGGCTAGGGCACCCCTATGCTCAGGCTAGGGCACCCCTAGGCTTAGGCTAGGGCACTCCTAGGCTTAGGCTAGGGTACCCCTTGGCTTAGGCTAGGGCAATCCTAGGCTTAGGCTAAGGCTAGGGCTCCCCTAGCCTCAGGCTAGGTCACCCCTAGGCTCAGGCTACGGCACCCCTAGGGTTAGACTAGGGCACCCCTAGGCTTAGGCTAAGGCTAGGGCTCCCCTATCCTAAGGCTACGGCACCCCTAGGCTCAGCCTAGGCCTCCCCTAGGCTTAGGCTAGGGCAATTCTAGGCTTAGGCTTGGGCAGCCCTAGGCTTAAGCTAGGGCTCCCCTAGGCTCAGGCTAAGGCACCCCTAACTCAGGCTAGGGCACCCCTACGCTTAGGCTAGGGCAACCCAAGGCTTAGGAAAAGGCTAGGGTTCCCCTAGCCTAAGGCTAGGGCACCCCTAGGCTTAGGCTAGGGCACCCATAGGCGTAGGCTAGGGCACCCCTAGGCTTAGGCTAGGGCACCCCTAGGCTTAGGCTAAGGGTACGGCTCTCCTAGCCTAAGGCTAGGGCACCCCTAGGCTCAAGCTATGGCACCCCTAGTCTTAGACTAGGGCACCCCTAGGCTTAGGCTAGGACACCCCTAGGCTTAGGCTAGGGCACCCTTAGGCTTAGGCTAAGGCCAGGGCTCCCTTGCCTAAGGCTAGGGCACCCCTAGGCTCAGGCTAGGGCACCCTTAGGCTTAGGCGAGGGCACCCCTAGACTTAGGCTAGGGCACCCCTAGGCTTAGGCTAGGGCACCCCTAGGCTTAGGCTAAGGCTACGGCTCCCCTAGCCTAAGGCTAGGGCACCCATAGGCTCAAGCTATGGCACCCCTAGGCTTAGGCTAGAGCACCCCTAGGCTTAGGCTAGGACACCCCTATGGTTAGGCTAGGGCACCCCTAGGCTTAGGCTAAGGCTAGGGCTCCCCTAGCCTAAGGCTAGGGTACACCTAGTCTTAGGCTAGGGCAGCCCTAAGCTTAGGCTAAGGCTAGGGCTCGCCTAGCCTAAGCCTAGGGCACCCCTAGGCTTAGGCTAAGGCAGCCCTAAGCGTAGGCTAGGGCACCCCTAGGCTTAGGCTTGGGTACCCCTAGGCTTACGCTGGGGCACCCCTAGTCTTAGGCTAAGGCACCCCTAGGTTTAGTCTAGGGCACCCCTAGGCTTAGGTTAGGGCACCCCTAGACTCAGGCTATGGCACCCCTAGGCTTAGGCTAGGGCAATCCTAAGCCAGACTAAGGCTAGGGCTCCCCTTGCCTCAGGCTAGGCCACCCCTAGGCTCAGGATAGGGCACCCCTAGGCTCAGGCTAGGGCACCCAGAGGCTCATGTTAGGGCACCCCTAGGGTCAGGCTAGGGCACCCCTATGCTCAGGCTAGGGCTCCCCTAGGCTTAGGCTAGGGCAATCCTAGGCTTAGCTAGGGCACCCCTTGGCTTAGCCTAGGACACCCCTATGGTTAGGCTAGGGCACCCCTAGGCTTAGGTGAGGGCACCCAAAGGCTTAGGCTAGGGCACCCCTATGGTTAGGATAGGGCACCCCTAGGCTTAGGCTAAGGCTAGGGCTCCCCTAGCCTAAGGCTAGGGTACACCTAGTCTTAGGCTAGGGCAGCCCTAAGCTTAGGCTAAGGCTAGGGCTACTCTAGCCTAAGGCTAGGGCACCCCTAGGCTTAGGCTAGGGCACCCCTAGGCTTAGGCTAGAGCACCCCTTGGCTTAGCCTAGGGCACTCCTAGCCTTAGGCTAGGGCACCCCTAGACTTAGGCTAGGGCACCCCTAGGCTTAGGCTAGGGCAACCGTAGGCTTAGGCTAGGGCACCCCTAGGCTTAGGCTTGGGCAACCCTAGGCTTAGGCTAAGGCTAGGGCTCCCCCAGCCTATGGGCAGGGCACCCCTAGGCTTAGACTAGGGCACCCCTAGGCTTAGGCTACGGAATGCCAAGCCTAAGGCTACGGCACCCCTAGGCTTAGGCTAGGGCAGCCCTAGGCTTAGGCTAGGGCACCCCTAGACTTAGGCTAAGGCAACGGCTCCCCTAGCCTCAGGTTAGGTCACACCAAGGCTCAGGCTACGGCACCCCTAAGCTAAGACTAGGGCACCCCTATGCTTAGGCTAAGGCAAAGGCTCCCCTAGCCTCAGGCTAGGGCACCCCAAGACACAGGCTAGGGCACCCCTAGGCTTAGGCTAGGGCATCTCTAGGCTTAGGCTAGGGCAATCCTAGGCTTAGGCTAAGGCTAGGGCTCCCCTAGCCTCAGGCTAGGTCACCCCTAGGCTCAGGCTACGGCACCCCTAGGCTTAGACTAGGGCACCCCTAGGCTTAGGCTAAGGCGAGGGCTCCCCGATCCTAAGGCTACGGCACCCCTAGGCTCAGGCTAGGGCTTCCCTAGGCTTAGGTTAGGGCAATTCTAAGCTTAGGCTAGGGCAGCCCTAGGCTTAAGCTAGGGCTCCCCTAGGCTCAGGCTAAGGCACCCCGAGACTCAGGCTAGGGCACCCCTACGCTTAGGCTAGGGCACCCCAAGGCTTAGGAAAAGGCTAGGGTTCCCCTAGCCTAAGGCTAGGGCACCCCTAGGCTTAGGGTAGGGCACCCCTAGGCTTAGGCTTAGGCACCCCTAGGCTTAGGCTAGGGTTCCCCTAGCCTATGGCTGGGGCACCCCTAGGCTTAGGTTAGGGCACCCATAGGCGTAGGCTAGGGCACCCATAGGCGTAGGCTAGGGCACCCCTAGGCTTAGGCTAAAGGTACGGCTCTCCTAGCCTAAGGCTAGGGCACCCCTAGGCTCAAGCTATGGCACCCCTAGGCTTAGGCTAGGGCACCCCTAGGCTTAGGCTAGGACACCCCTAGGCTTAGGCTAGGGCACCCCTAGGCTCAGGCTAGGGCACCCCTAGGCTTTGCTAGGGCACACCTAGGCTTTGGCGAAGGCTACGGCTCCCCTAGCCTCAGGCTAGTGCACCCCTAGACTCAGTATATGGCACCCCTAGGCTTAGCTAGGATAATCCTAGGCTAGGCTAACGCTTGGGCTCCCCTAGCCTCAGGCTAGTGCACCCGTTGGCTCAGGCTAGGGCACCCCTACCCTCAGGCTAGGGCACCCCTAGGCTTAGGCTCGGGCATCGCTATCTTAGGCTAGGGCAGACCTCGGCTTAGGCTAAGGCTAGGTCTCGCCTAGCCTAAGGCTAGGGCACCCCAAGACACAGGCTAGGGCACCCCTAGGCTTAGGCTAGGGAAATCCAAGGCTTAGGCTAAGGCTAGGGGTCCCATAACCTCAGGCTAGGGCACCCCTAAGTTTAGGCTAGGGCACCCCTATGCTTAGGCTATAGCTTCTGCTCCCCTAGCCTGAGGCTAGGGCACCCCTAGGCTCAGGTTATGGCACTCCTAGATTCAGGCTAGGGCACCACTAGGCTTAGGAAAAGGCTAGGGTTCCCCTAGCCTAAGGCTAGGGCACCCCTATGCTTAGGCTAGGGCACCCCTAGGCTTAGGCTAGGGCACACCTAGGCTTAAGCTATGGCTCCCCTAGGCTTAGGCTAGGGCACCCCTAGGCTTAGGTTAAGGCTACGGCTCCCCTAGCCTCAGGCTAGTGCACCCCTAGACTCAGAATATTGCACCCCTAGGCTTAGGCTAGGGCAATCCTAGGCTAGACTAACGCTAGGGCTCCCCTATCCTCAGGCTATGGCACCCGTTGGTTCAGGCTAGGGGACCACTACGCTCAGGCTATGGCACCCCTAGGCTTACGCTAGGGCACCCCTAGGCTGAGGCTAGGGCACCGCCAGGCTTAGGCTAAGGCTAGGGCTCCCCTAACCAAAGGCTAGAGCACCCCTAGGCTTAAGCTAGGGCACCCCTAGGCTTAGGCTAGTGCAATCCTAGGCTTAGGCTAGGGCACCCCTAGGCTTAAGCTAGGGCTCCCCTAGGCTTAGGCTAGGGCACCCCTAGGCTCAGGCTAGGGCACCCTTAGGCTTAGTCTAGGGCACCCCTAGGCTTAGGCTAAGGCAAGGGCTCCCCTAGCCTAAGGCTAGACCACCCCTAGGCTTAGGCAAGGGCACCCCTAGGCTTAGGCTAAGGCTAGGGCTCCCCTAGCCTAAGGGTAGAGCACCCCTAGGCATAGGCAAGGGCACCCCTAGGCTTAGGCTAATTCTAGGGCTCACCTAGCCTAAGGCTAGGGCACCCCTAGGCTTAAACTAGGGCACCCCTAGGCTTAGGCTAGGGCAATCCTAGGCTTAGGCTAAGGCTAGGCCTCCCCTAGCCTCAGGCTAGGTCACCCCTAGGCTCAGGCTACGGCACCCCTAGGCTTAGACTAGGGCACCCTAGGCTTAGGCTAAGGCTAGGGCTCCCCTAGCCTAAGGCTACGGCACCCCTAGGCTCAGACTAGGGCACCCTTAGGCTTAGGCTAGGACAATCCTAGGCTTAGGCTAGGACAATCCTAGGCTTAGGCTAGGGCAGCCCTAGGCTTACGCTAGAGCTCCCCTAGGCTCAGGCTATGGCACCCCTAGACTCAGGCTAGGGCACCCCTACGCTTACGCTAGGGCACCCCTAGGCTTAGTAAAAGGCTAGGGTTCCCCTAGCCTAAGGCTAGGGCACCTCAAGGCTTAGGGTAATGCACCACTAGGCTTAGGCTAGGGCACCCCTAGGCTTCAGCTAGGGCTCCCCTAACCTCAGGCTAGTGCACCCCTTGACTCAGGATATGGCACCCCTAGGCTTAGGATAGGGCACCCCTAGGCTTAGGCTGAGGCTAGGGCTTCCCTAGCCTAAGTCTCGGGCACCCTTAGGCTTAGGCTAGGGCAGCCTTAAGCTTTGGCTAGGGCACCCCTAGATTTAGGCTGGGGCACCCCTAAGCTTAGGCTAGGGCACACCTAGGTTTAGGCTAGGGCACCCCTAGGCTTAGGCTTAGGCACCCCTAGGCTTAGGCTAGGGCACCCCTAGGCTTACACTAGGGCACCCCTAGGCTTAGGCTAAGGCTAGGGCTCCCCTAGCCTAAGGTTAGGGCAACCGTTGGCTCAGGCTAGGGCACCCCTACGCTCAGGCTAGGGCAGCCCTAAGGCTTAGACAAGGGCACCCTTAGCCGTAGGCTAAGGCTAAGGCTCCCCTAGCCTAAGGCGAGGGTAACCCCTAGGCTCAGGATAGGGCACCCCTAGGCTTAGGTGAGGGCATCCCTAGGCTTAGGATAGGGCACCCCTAGGCTTAGTATAGGGCACCCCAAGGCTTAGGCTAAGGCTAGGGCTCCCCTAGCCTAAGGCTAGGGCACCCCTAGGCTGAAGCTATGGCACCCCTAGGCTTAGACTAGGGCACCCGTAGGCTTAGGCTAGGACACCCCTAGGCTTAGGCTAGTGCACCCCTAGGCTTAGGCTAAGGCCAGGGCTCCCTTGCCTAAGGCTAGGGCACCCCTAGGCTCAGGCTAGGGCACCCCTAGGCTTAGGCGAGGGCACCCCTAGACTTAGGCTATGGCAACCCTAGGCGTAGGCCTGGGCACCCCTAGACTTAGGCTAGGGCACCCGTAGGCTTAGGCTAAGGCTACGGCTCCCCTATCCTAAGGCTAGGGCACCCATAGGCTCAAGCTATGGCACCCCTAGGCTTAGGCTAGAGCACCCCTAGGGTTAGGATAGGGCACCCCTAGGCTTAGGCTAAGGCTAGGGCTCCCCTAGTCTAAGGCTAGGGCACACCTAGTCTTAGGCTAGGGCAGCCCTAAACTTAGGCTAAGGCTAGGGATCGCCTAGCCTAAGGCTAGGGCACCCCTAGGCTTAGGCTAGGGCAGTCCTAGGCGTAGGCTAGGGCACCCCTAGGCTTAGGCTTGGGTACCCCTAGGCTTATGCTGGGGCACCCCTAGTCTTAGGCTAAGGCACCCCTAGGTTTAATCTAGGGCACCCCTAGGCTTAGGTTAGGGCACCCCTAGACTCAGGCTATGGCACCCCTAGGCTAAGGCTAGGGCTCCCCTAGTCTAAGGCTAGGGCACCCCTAGGCTTAGGCTTAGGTACCCCTAGGCTTAGGCTAGGGCACCCCTAGGCTTACACTAGGGCACCCCTAGGCTTAGGCTAAGGCTAGGGCTCCCCTAGCCTAAGGTTAGGGCAACCGTTGGCTCAGGCTAGGGCACCCCTACACTCAGGCTAGGGCAGCCCTCAGGCTTAGACTAGGGCACCCTTAGCCGTAGGCTAAGGCTAGGGCTCCCCTAGCCTAAGGCGAGGGTAACCCCTAGGCTCAGGATAGGGCACCCCTAGGCTTAGGTGAGGGAATCCCTAGGCTTAGGATAGGGCACCCCTAGGCTTAGTATAGGAGACCCCTAGGCTTAGGCTAAGGCTAGGGCTCCCCTAGCCTAAGGCTAGGGCACCCCTAGGCTTAGGCTAGGGCACCCCTAGGCTTAGGCTTGGGCACCCCTAGGCTTAAGCTAGGGCACCCCTAGTCTTAGGCTAAGACCAGGGCTCCCCTAGCCTAAGACTACGGCACCCCTAGGCTTAGGCTAGGGCACCCCTAGGCTTAGGATAGGGCAGCCATAGGCTTAGGCTAGGGCACCACTAGACTTAGGCTAAGGCAACGGCTCCTCTAGCCTCTGGCTAGGTCACCCCAAGACTCAGGCTAGGGCACCCCTATGCTTAGGCTAGAGCACCCCTAAGTTTAGGCTAGGGCACCCCTAGGCTTAGGCTATGGCTTCGGCTCCCCTAGCCTAAAGCTAGGGCACCCCTCGGCTCAGGCTATGGCACCCCTAGACTCAGGCTAGGGCACCCCTAGGCTTAGGAAAATGCTAGGGTTCCCCTAGCCTAAGGCTAGGGCACCCCTTGGCTTAGGCTAGGGCACCCGTAGACTTAAGCTAGTGCTCCCCTAGGCTTAGGCTAAGGCGATGGCTCCCCTAGCCTCAGGCTAGTGCATCCCTAGACTCAGGATATGGTACCCCTAGGCTTAGCTAGGGCAATGCTAGGCTAGACTAACGCTAGGGCTCCCCTAGCCTCAGGCTAGGGCACCCGTTGGCTTAGGCTAGGGCACCCCTACGCTCAGGCTAGGGCACCCCTAGCCGTAGGCTAAGGCTAGGGCTCCCCTACCCTAAGGCGAGGGTAACCCCTAGGCTCAGGCTAGGGCACCCTAAGGCTTAGGCTAGGGCACCCCTAGGCTTAGGCTAAGGCAAGGGTTCCCCTAGCCTAAGGCTGGGGCACCCCTAGGCTTAGGCTAGGGCACCCCAAGGCATAGGCTAGGGCACCCCTAGGCTTAGGCTCGGGCACCCCTAGGCTTAGGCTAAGGCTACGGTCTCCTAGCCTAGGCTAGGGCACCCCTAGGCTCAAGCTATGGCAACCCTAGGCTTACGGGTGGGGCACCCCTAAGCTTAGGCTAGGACACCCCTAGGCTTAGGTTAGGGCACCCCTAGGCTTAGGCTAAGGCCAGGGATCCATTGCCTAAGGCTAGGGCACCCCTAGGATTAGGCTAGGGCACCCCTAGGCTTATGTTAGGGCATCCCTAGGCTTAGGCTATGGCACCACTAGGCTTAGGTGAGGGCACCCCTAGGCTTAGGCTAGGGCACCCTTAGGCTTAGGCTAAGGCCAGGGCTCCCCTAGCCTAAGACTACGGCACCCCTAGGCTTAGGCTATGGCACCCCTAGGCTTAGGCTAGGGCAGACCTAGGCTTAGGCTAAGGCTAGGTCTCGCCTAGCCTAAGGCTAGGGCACCCCTAGGCTTAGGCTAGGGCAGCCATAGGCTAAGGCTAGGGCACCCCTAGACTTAGGCTAAGGCAACGGCTCCTCTAGCCTCAGGCTAGGTCACCCCAAGACTCAGGCAAGGGCACCCCTAGACTTAGGCTATGGCAATCCTAGGCTTAGGCTAAGGCTAGGGCTCCCCTAGCCTCAGGCTAGGGCACCCCTATGCTTAGGCTAGGGCACCCCTAAGTTTAGGCTAGGGCACCCCTAGGCTTAGGCTATGGCTTCGGCTCCCCTAGGCTACAGCTAGAGCACCCCTAGACTCAGGCTATGGCACCCCTAGACTCAGGCTAGGGCACCCCTACGCTTAGGCTAGGGCACCCCTAGGCTTAGGAAAAGGCTAGGATTCCCCTAGCCTAAAGCTAGCCACCCCTTGTCTTAGGCTAGGGCACCCCTAGACTTAGGCTAGGGCACCCCTAGACTTAAGCTAGTGCACCCCTAGGATTAGGCTAAGGCTATGGCACCCCTAGGCTCAGGCTAGTGCACCCCTTGACTCAGGATATGGCACCCCTAGGCTTAGCTAGGGCAATCCTAGGCTAGACTAACGCTAGGACTCCCCTAGCCTCAGGCTGGGTCACCCGTTGGCTCAGGCTATGGCACCCCTACGCTCAGGCTAGGGCACCCCTAGGCTTAGGCTAGGGCACCCCTAGGCTTAGGCTAAGGCTAGGGCTCCCCTAGCCTCAAGCGAGGGCACCCCTAGGCTTATGCTTGGCACTCCTAGGCTTAGGCTAGGGCACCCCTAGGCTTAGGCTAAGGCTAGGGCTCCCCTGGCCTAAGGCTAGAGCACCCCTAGGCTTAGGCTAGGGCACCCCTAGACTTAGGCTAAGGCCAGGGTTCCCCTAGCCTAAGGCTAGGGCACTCCTAGGTTTAGGCTAGGGCACCCCTAGGCTTACGCTAAAGTTAGGGCTCCCTTAGCTTAAGACTAGGGCACCCCTTTGCTTAGGCTAGGGCATCCCTAGGCTTAGGCTAGGGCAGACCTAGGCTTAGGCTAAGGCTAGGTCTCGCATAGCCTAAGGCTAGGGCACCCCTAGGCTTAGGCTAGGGCACCCGTAGGCTTAGGCTAGGGCACCTCGAGACGTAGGGTAAGGCAACGGCTCCCCTAGCCTCAGGCTAGGGCACCCCAAGACTCAGGCTAGGGAACCCCTAGGCTTAGGCTACGGCAATCCTAGGCTTAGGCTAAGGCTAGGGCTCCCCTAGCCTCAGGCTAGGGCACCCTTATGCTTAGGCTAGGGCACCCCAAAGTTTAGGCTAGGGCACCCCTAGGCTTAGGGTATGGCATCGGCTCCCCTAGCCTAAGGCTAGGGCACCACTAGGCTCAGGCTATGGCACCCCTAGACTCAGGCTAGGGCACCCCTACGCTTAGGCTAGGGCACCCCTAGACTTAGGAAAAGGCTAGGGTTCCCCTAGCCTAAGGCTTTCGCAACTCTAGGCTTAGGCTAGGGCACCTCTAGGCTTAGGCTAGGGCACCCCTAGGCTTAAGCTAGGATTCCCCTATGCTTAGGCTAAGGCTACGGCGCCCCTAGCCTCAGACTATTGCACCCCTAGACTCAGGATATGGCACCCCTAGGGTTAGTCTAGGGCAATCCTAGGCTAGACTAACGCTAGGGCTCCCCTAGCTTCAGGCTAGGGCACCGGTTGGCTCAGGCTAGGGCTCCCCTAGCCTCAGGCTAGGGCACACCTAGTCTTACGCTAGGGCACCCCTAGGCTTAGGCTAGGGCACCCGTAGGCTTAGGCTAAGGCTAGGGCTCCCCTAGCCTAAGGCTAGAGCACACCTAGGCTTAGGCTAGAGCACACCTAGCCTAAGGCTAGGGCTCCCCTAGCCTAAGGCGAAGGCACCCCTATGCTCAAGCTAGGGCACCCCTAGGCTTAGGCTAAGGCTAGGGTTCCCCTAGCCTAAGGCTGGGGCACCCCTAGGCTTAGGCTAGGGCACCCCTAGGCTTGGCTAATGCACCCCTAGGCTTAGGCTAGGGCACCCCTAGGCTTTGTCTAAGGCTACGGCTCCCCTAGCCTAAGGCTAGGGCACCCCTAGCCTCAAGTTATGGCACCCTTAGGCTTAGGTTTGGGCACCCCTAGGCTTAAGCTAGGACACCCCTAGGGTTAGGCTAGGGCAACCCTAGGCTTAGGCTAAGGCCAGGGTTCCCTTGCCTAAGGCTAGGGCACCTCTAGGCTTAGGCTACGGCACCCCTAGGCTTAGGCAAGGGCACCCCTAGGCTTAGGCTATGGCACCCCTAGGCTTAGGTGAGGGCACCCCTAGGATTAGGCTAGGGCACCCCTAGGCTTAGGCTAGGGCACCCCTAGGCTTAGGATAGGGCACCCCTAGGCTTAAGCTAAGGCTAGGGCTCCCCTAGCCTAAGGATAGGGCACCCCTAGACTTAGGCTAGGGCAGCCCTAAGCTTAGGCTAAGGCTAGGGATCGCCTAGCCTAAGGTTAGGGCACCCCTACGCTTAGGCTAGGGCACCCATAGGCTCAGGCTAGGGCACCCCTAGGCTTAGGCTAGGGCATCCCTAGGCTTAGGCTAAGGCTAGGGCTCCCCTAGCCTAAGGCTAGGGCACCCCTAGGCTTAGCTAGGGCAATCCTAGGCTTAGGCTCAGGCTACGGCTCCCCTAGCCTCAGACTAGGGCACCACTAGACTCAGGCTATTTCACCCCTAGGCTTAGACTAGGGCAATCCTAGGCTAGAATAAGGCTAGGGCTCCCCTAGCCTCAGGCTAGGGCACCCCTAGGCTCAGGCTAGGACACCCCTAGGCTTAGGCAAGGGCACCCTTAGGCTCAGGCTAGGGCATCCCTAGGCTTAGGCTAGGGCACCACTAGGCTTAGGTTAGGGCACCCCTAGGCTTAGGCTAAGGCTAAGGCTCCCCTGGCCTAAGGCTAGGGCACCACTAGGCTCAGGCTTGGCCACACCTAGGCTTAGGCTAGGGCACTCCTAGGCTCAGGCTAAGGCTAGGGCTCCCCTATCCTAAGCTCGGGCACCTCTAGACTCAGGCTATGGCACCCCTAGGCTTAGGTTAGGGCACCCCTAGGCTTAGGGTAAGGCTAGAGCTCCCTTAGCCTAAGGCTACGGCACCCCTAGGCTCAGGCTAGGGCACCCCTAGACTCAGGCTAGGACACCCCTAGGCTTAGGCAAGGGCACCCTTAGGCTCAGGCTAGGGCACCCCTAGTCTTAGGCTAAGACTAGGGCTCCCCTAGCCTAAGGATAGGGCACCCCAAGGCTCAGGCTAGGGCACCCCTAGGCTTCGGCTAGGACACCCCTAGGCTTAGGCTAAGGCTAGGGATCCCCTAGCCTAAGGCTTGGGCTCCCCTAGGCTTAGGATAAGGCACCACTAGGCTTAGGCTAGGGCACACCTAGGCTTAGGCTAGGGCACCCCTAGGCTTAGGCTAAGGCTATGGCACACCTAGCCTCAGGCTAGGGCACCCGTAGGCTCAGGCTAGGGCACCCTTAGGCTCAGGTTAGGGCAGCCCTAAGCTTAGGATAGGGCACCCCTAGGCTTAGGCTAGGGCACCCCTAGGCTTAGGCTAAGGCTAAGGCTCCACAAGCCTAAGGGTAGGGCACCCCTAGGCTTAGGATAGGGCACCCCTATGCTTAGGCTAGGGAACGCCTAGCGTAAGGCTAGGGCACCCCTAGGCTTACGGTAGGGCACCCCTAGGCTTAGGCTAGTGCACCCCTAGACTTAGGCTAAGACAACGGCTCCCCTAGCCTCAGGCTAGGGCACCCCTTGCCTCAGGCTTGGGCACCCCTTAGCTTAGGCTAGGGCAATCCTAGGCTTAGGCTAAGGCTAGGGCTCCCTTAGCCTCAGGCTAGAGCACCCCTAGGCTCAGGCTACGGCTCCCCTAGGCTTAGACTAGCGCACCCCTAGGCTTAGGCTAAGGCTAGGCCTCCCCTAGGCTTAAGCTAAGGCTCCCATAGGGTTAGGCTAGGGCACCCCTAGGCTCTGGCTAGCGTACCCCTAGGCTTAGTCTAGGGCACTCCTAGGCTTAGGCTAAGGCTGGTGTTCCCCTAGCCTCAGTCTAGGGCACCCATAGGCTTATGCCAGGGCACCCCTAGGCTTAGGCTAGGGCACCCCTAGGATTAGGCTAAGGCTAGGCCTCCCCTAACCTAATGCTAGAGCACCCCTAGGGTTAGGCTAGGGCACCCCTAGGCTTAGGCTAATTCTAGGGCTCCCCTATCCTAAGGCTAGGGCACCCCTAGGCTTAGGCTAAGTCACCCCTAGGCTTAGGCTAGGGCAATCCTAGGCTTAGGCTAAGGCTAGGGTTCCCCTAGCCTCAGGTTAGGGCACCCCTAGTCTCACGGTACGGCACCCCTTGGCTTAGACTAGGGCACCCCTAGGCTTATGCTAAGGCTAGGGCTCCCCTAGCCTAAGGCTACGGCACCCCTAGCCTCAGGTTAGGGCTCCCCTAGGCTTAGACTAGGGCAATCCTAGGCTTAGGCTAGGGCACCCCTAGGCTTAAGCTAGGGCTCCCCTAGGCTTAGGCTATGGCACCCCTAGACTCAGGCTAGGGCACCCCTACGATTAGGCTAGGGCACACCTAGGCTTAGGAAAAGGCTAGGGTTCCCCTAGGCTAAGGCTAGGGCACCCCTAGGCTTAGGGTAGGGCACCCCTAGGTTTAGGGTAGGGCACCCCTAAGTTTAAGCTAGGGATCCCCTAGGCTTATGCTAAGGCTAAGGCTTCCCTAGCCTAAGACTAGGGCACCCCTAGGCTTAAGAAAGGGCAGCCCTAAGCTTAGGCTAAGGCTAGGGCTCGCCTAGCTTAAGGCTAGGGCACCCCTAGGTTTAGGCTAGGGAACCCCTAGGCTTAAGCTTGGGCACCCCTAGGCTTAGGCTGGGGCACCCATAAGCTTAGGCTATGGCACCCCTAGGCTTAGGCTAGGGCAGACCTAGGCTTAGGCTAAGGCTAGGTCTCGCCTAGCCTAAGGCTAGGGCACCCCTAGGCTTAGGCTAGGGCAGCCATAGGCTAAGGCTAGGGCACCCCTAGACTTAGGCTAAGGCAACGGCTCCTCTAGCCTCAGGCTAGGTCACCCCAAGACTCAGGCAAGGGCACCCCTAGACTTAGGCTATGGCAATCCTAGGCTTAGGCTAAGGCTAGGGCTCCCCTAGCCTCAGGCTAGGGCACCCCTATGCTTAGGCTAGGGCACCCCTAAGTTTAGGCTAGGGCACCCCTAGGCTTAGGCTATGGCTTCGGCTCCCCTAGGCTACAGCTAGAGCACCCCTAGACTCAGGCTATGGCACCCCTAGACTCAGGCTAGGGCACCCCTACGCTTAGGCTAGGGCACCCCTAGGCTTAGGAAAAGGCTAGGATTCCCCTAGCCTAAAGCTAGCCACCCCTTGTCTTAGGCTAGGGCACCCCTAGACTTAGGCTAGGGCACCCCTAGACTTAAGCTAGTGCACCCCTAGGATTAGGCTAAGGCTATGGCACCCCTAGGCTCAGGCTAGTGCACCCCTTGACTCAGGATATGGCACCCCTAGGCTTAGCTAGGGCAATCCTAGGCTAGACTAACGCTAGGACTCCCCTAGCCTCAGGCTGGGTCACCCGTTGGCTCAGGCTATGGCACCCCTACGCTCAGGCTAGGGCACCCCTAGGCTTAGGCTAGGGCACCCCTAGGCTTAGGCTAAGGCTAGGGCTCCCCTAGCCTCAAGCGAGGGCACCCCTAGGCTTATGCTTGGCACTCCTAGGCTTAGGCTAGGGCACCCCTAGGCTTAGGCTAAGGCTAGGGCTCCCCTGGCCTAAGGCTAGAGCACCCCTAGGCTTAGGCTAGGGCACCCCTAGACTTAGGCTAAGGCCAGGGTTCCCCTAGCCTAAGGCTAGGGCACTCCTAGGTTTAGGCTAGGGCACCCCTAGGCTTACGCTAAAGTTAGGGCTCCCTTAGCTTAAGACTAGGGCACCCCTTTGCTTAGGCTAGGGCATCCCTAGGCTTAGGCTAGGGCAGACCTAGGCTTAGGCTAAGGCTAGGTCTCGCATAGCCTAAGGCTAGGGCACCCCTAGGCTTAGGCTAGGGCACCCGTAGGCTTAGGCTAGGGCACCTCGAGACGTAGGGTAAGGCAACGGCTCCCCTAGCCTCAGGCTAGGGCACCCCAAGACTCAGGCTAGGGAACCCCTAGGCTTAGGCTACGGCAATCCTAGGCTTAGGCTAAGGCTAGGGCTCCCCTAGCCTCAGGCTAGGGCACCCTTATGCTTAGGCTAGGGCACCCCAAAGTTTAGGCTAGGGCACCCCTAGGCTTAGGGTATGGCATCGGCTCCCCTAGCCTAAGGCTAGGGCACCACTAGGCTCAGGCTATGGCACCCCTAGACTCAGGCTAGGGCACCCCTACGCTTAGGCTAGGGCACCCCTAGACTTAGGAAAAGGCTAGGGTTCCCCTAGCCTAAGGCTTTCGCAACTCTAGGCTTAGGCTAGGGCACCTCTAGGCTTAGGCTAGGGCACCCCTAGGCTTAAGCTAGGATTCCCCTATGCTTAGGCTAAGGCTACGGCGCCCCTAGCCTCAGACTATTGCACCCCTAGACTCAGGATATGGCACCCCTAGGGTTAGTCTAGGGCAATCCTAGGCTAGACTAACGCTAGGGCTCCCCTAGCTTCAGGCTAGGGCACCGGTTGGCTCAGGCTAGGGCTCCCCTAGCCTCAGGCTAGGGCACACCTAGTCTTACGCTAGGGCACCCCTAGGCTTAGGCTAGGGCACCCGTAGGCTTAGGCTAAGGCTAGGGCTCCCCTAGCCTAAGGCTAGAGCACACCTAGGCTTAGGCTAGAGCACACCTAGCCTAAGGCTAGGGCTCCCCTAGCCTAAGGCGAAGGCACCCCTATGCTCAAGCTAGGGCACCCCTAGGCTTAGGCTAAGGCTAGGGTTCCCCTAGCCTAAGGCTGGGGCACCCCTAGGCTTAGGCTAGGGCACCCCTAGGCTTGGCTAATGCACCCCTAGGCTTAGGCTAGGGCACCCCTAGGCTTTGTCTAAGGCTACGGCTCCCCTAGCCTAAGGCTAGGGCACCCCTAGCCTCAAGTTATGGCACCCTTAGGCTTAGGTTTGGGCACCCCTAGGCTTAAGCTAGGACACCCCTAGGGTTAGGCTAGGGCAACCCTAGGCTTAGGCTAAGGCCAGGGTTCCCTTGCCTAAGGCTAGGGCACCTCTAGGCTTAGGCTACGGCACCCCTAGGCTTAGGCAAGGGCACCCCTAGGCTTAGGCTATGGCACCCCTAGGCTTAGGTGAGGGCACCCCTAGGATTAGGCTAGGGCACCCCTAGGCTTAGGCTAGGGCACCCCTAGGCTTAGGATAGGGCACCCCTAGGCTTAAGCTAAGGCTAGGGCTCCCCTAGCCTAAGGATAGGGCACCCCTAGACTTAGGCTAGGGCAGCCCTAAGCTTAGGCTAAGGCTAGGGATCGCCTAGCCTAAGGTTAGGGCACCCCTACGCTTAGGCTAGGGCACCCATAGGCTCAGGCTAGGGCACCCCTAGGCTTAGGCTAGGGCATCCCTAGGCTTAGGCTAAGGCTAGGGCTCCCCTAGCCTAAGGCTAGGGCACCCCTAGGCTTAGCTAGGGCAATCCTAGGCTTAGGCTCAGGCTACGGCTCCCCTAGCCTCAGACTAGGGCACCACTAGACTCAGGCTATTTCACCCCTAGGCTTAGACTAGGGCAATCCTAGGCTAGAATAAGGCTAGGGCTCCCCTAGCCTCAGGCTAGGGCACCCCTAGGCTCAGGCTAGGACACCCCTAGGCTTAGGCAAGGGCACCCTTAGGCTCAGGCTAGGGCATCCCTAGGCTTAGGCTAGGGCACCACTAGGCTTAGGTTAGGGCACCCCTAGGCTTAGGCTAAGGCTAAGGCTCCCCTGGCCTAAGGCTAGGGCACCACTAGGCTCAGGCTTGGCCACACCTAGGCTTAGGCTAGGGCACTCCTAGGCTCAGGCTAAGGCTAGGGCTCCCCTATCCTAAGCTCGGGCACCTCTAGACTCAGGCTATGGCACCCCTAGGCTTAGGTTAGGGCACCCCTAGGCTTAGGGTAAGGCTAGAGCTCCCTTAGCCTAAGGCTACGGCACCCCTAGGCTCAGGCTAGGGCACCCCTAGACTCAGGCTAGGACACCCCTAGGCTTAGGCAAGGGCACCCTTAGGCTCAGGCTAGGGCACCCCTAGTCTTAGGCTAAGACTAGGGCTCCCCTAGCCTAAGGATAGGGCACCCCAAGGCTCAGGCTAGGGCACCCCTAGGCTTCGGCTAGGACACCCCTAGGCTTAGGCTAAGGCTAGGGATCCCCTAGCCTAAGGCTTGGGCTCCCCTAGGCTTAGGATAAGGCACCACTAGGCTTAGGCTAGGGCACACCTAGGCTTAGGCTAGGGCACCCCTAGGCTTAGGCTAAGGCTATGGCACACCTAGCCTCAGGCTAGGGCACCCGTAGGCTCAGGCTAGGGCACCCTTAGGCTCAGGTTAGGGCAGCCCTAAGCTTAGGATAGGGCACCCCTAGGCTTAGGCTAGGGCACCCCTAGGCTTAGGCTAAGGCTAAGGCTCCACAAGCCTAAGGGTAGGGCACCCCTAGGCTTAGGATAGGGCACCCCTATGCTTAGGCTAGGGAACGCCTAGCGTAAGGCTAGGGCACCCCTAGGCTTACGGTAGGGCACCCCTAGGCTTAGGCTAGTGCACCCCTAGACTTAGGCTAAGACAACGGCTCCCCTAGCCTCAGGCTAGGGCACCCCTTGCCTCAGGCTTGGGCACCCCTTAGCTTAGGCTAGGGCAATCCTAGGCTTAGGCTAAGGCTAGGGCTCCCTTAGCCTCAGGCTAGAGCACCCCTAGGCTCAGGCTACGGCTCCCCTAGGCTTAGACTAGCGCACCCCTAGGCTTAGGCTAAGGCTAGGCCTCCCCTAGGCTTAAGCTAAGGCTCCCATAGGGTTAGGCTAGGGCACCCCTAGGCTCTGGCTAGCGTACCCCTAGGCTTAGTCTAGGGCACTCCTAGGCTTAGGCTAAGGCTGGTGTTCCCCTAGCCTCAGTCTAGGGCACCCATAGGCTTATGCCAGGGCACCCCTAGGCTTAGGCTAGGGCACCCCTAGGATTAGGCTAAGGCTAGGCCTCCCCTAACCTAATGCTAGAGCACCCCTAGGGTTAGGCTAGGGCACCCCTAGGCTTAGGCTAATTCTAGGGCTCCCCTATCCTAAGGCTAGGGCACCCCTAGGCTTAGGCTAAGTCACCCCTAGGCTTAGGCTAGGGCAATCCTAGGCTTAGGCTAAGGCTAGGGTTCCCCTAGCCTCAGGTTAGGGCACCCCTAGTCTCACGGTACGGCACCCCTTGGCTTAGACTAGGGCACCCCTAGGCTTATGCTAAGGCTAGGGCTCCCCTAGCCTAAGGCTACGGCACCCCTAGCCTCAGGTTAGGGCTCCCCTAGGCTTAGACTAGGGCAATCCTAGGCTTAGGCTAGGGCACCCCTAGGCTTAAGCTAGGGCTCCCCTAGGCTTAGGCTATGGCACCCCTAGACTCAGGCTAGGGCACCCCTACGATTAGGCTAGGGCACACCTAGGCTTAGGAAAAGGCTAGGGTTCCCCTAGGCTAAGGCTAGGGCACCCCTAGGCTTAGGGTAGGGCACCCCTAGGTTTAGGGTAGGGCACCCCTAAGTTTAAGCTAGGGATCCCCTAGGCTTATGCTAAGGCTAAGGCTTCCCTAGCCTAAGACTAGGGCACCCCTAGGCTTAAGAAAGGGCAGCCCTAAGCTTAGGCTAAGGCTAGGGCTCGCCTAGCTTAAGGCTAGGGCACCCCTAGGTTTAGGCTAGGGAACCCCTAGGCTTAAGCTTGGGCACCCCTAGGCTTAGGCTGGGGCACCCATAAGCTTAGGCTAGGGCACCCCTAGGTTTAGGCTAGGGCACCCCTAGCCTAAGGCTAGGGCACCCCTAGGCTTAGGCTAAGGCTAGGGCTCCCCTAGCCTAACCCTAGGGCACCCCTAGGCTTAGGCTAGGGCACCCCTAAGCTTAGGCTAGGGCACCCCTAGTCTTAGGCTAAGGCTAGGTCACCCCTAGGCTACGGCTAAGGCACTACAAGGCTTAGGCTAGGGAACCCCTAGGCTTAGGCTAAGGCTAGGTCACCCCTAGGCTTAGGCTAAGGCACCACTAGGCTTAGGCTAGGGAACCCCTAGGCTTTGGCTAGGGCACTCCTAGGCTTAGGCTAGGGCACCCCTAAGCTTGGGCTAGGGCACTCCTAGTCTTAGGCTAGGGCACCACTAGGCTTAGGCTAAGGCTAGTGCTCCCCTAGCCTAAGGCTTGGGCACCACTAGGCTTACGCTTGGGAACCCTTAGGCTTAGGCCAGGGCACCCCTAAGCTTAGGCTAGGGCACCCCTAGGCTTAGGCTAGGGCACCCCTAGGCTTAGGCTAGGGCTTGCTTAGGCTTAGGCTAGGGCACCCCTAGGCTTAGGCTAGGGCAGCCATGGGCTTAGGCTAAGGCTAGGGCTCCTCTAGCCTAAGGCCTGGGTACCCCTAGGCTTAGGCTAGGGCACCCTAGGCTTAGGCTAGGGCACCCCTAGGCTTAGGCTAGGGCTCCCCTAGGCTTAGGCTAGGGCACCCCTAGGCTTAGGATAAGGCTAGGGGACCCCTAGGCTTAGGCTAAGGCACCCCTAGGCTTAGGCAAGGGCACCCTAGGCTTAGGTTAGGGCACCCTTAGGCTTACGCTAGGGCACCCCTAGGCTTAGGCTAAGACTAGGTCACCCCTAGGCTTAGGCTAAGGCACCACTAGGCGTAGGCTAGGGCATCCCTAGGCTTAGGCGAAGCTAGGTAACCCCTAGGCGTAGGCTAAGGCACCACTAGGCTTAGGCCTGGGCACCCCTAGGCTGAGGCTAGGGCATCCCTTGGCTGAGGCTAGGGCACCCATAGGCTTAGTCTAAGGCTAGGGTTACCCTAGCCTAAGGCTAGGGCACCCCTAGGCTTAGGCTAGTGCACCCCTAGGTTTAGGCTAAGGCTAGGGCTCCCCTAGCCTATGGCTAGGGCACCCCTAAGCTTAGGCTAGGGCACCCCTAGGCTTAGGCTAGGGTAGGGCTCCCGTCTCCTTAGGTTAGGGCACCCCGAGGCTTGGCTAGGGCACCCCGAGGCTTGGCTAGGGCACCCTTAGGCTTAGGCTAGGGCACCCCTAGGCTTAGGCTAAGGCTAGGGCTCCCCTAGCCTAAGGCTAGGGCACCACTAGGCTTAGGCTAGGGCACCCTTATGTTTAGGCTAGGGCACCCCTAAGCTTAGGCTAGGGCACCCCTAGGCTTAGGCTAGGGCACACCGAGGCTTAGGCTAGGGCACCCCTAGGCTTAGGCTAGGGCACCCCTGTGCTTAGGCTAGGGCACCCCTAGGCTTAGGCTAAGGCTAGGGCTCCCCTAGCCTAAGGCTAGGGCACCCCTAGGGTTAGGCTAGGGCACCCCGAGGCTTCGGCTAGGGCACCCCTAGGCTTAGTCTAGGGCACCCCTAGGCTTAGGCTAGGGCACCCCTAGGCTTAGGCTAAGGCTAGGGCTCCCCTAACCTAAGGCTTGGGCACCCCTAGGTTAGGCTAGGGAACCCCTAGGCTTAGGCTAGGGCACCCCTAGGTTTAGGCTAAGGCTAGGGCTCCCCTAGCCTAACCCTAGGGCACCCCTAGGCTTAGGCTAGGGCACCCCTAAGCTTACGCTAGGGCACCCCTAATCTTAGGCTAGGGCACCCCTAGTCTTAGGCTAGGGCACCCCTAGGCTTAGGCTAGGGCACCCCTAGCCTTAGGCTAGGGCAGCCATAGGCTAAGGGAAGGCTAGGGCTCCTCTAGCCTAAGGCCTGGTCACCCCTAGGCTTAGGCTAGGGCACCCCTAGGCTTAGGCTAGGGCACCCCTAGGCTTGGTCTAGGGCACCCCTAGGCTTAGGCTACGACACCCCTAGGCTTAGGCTAAGGCTAAGACTCCCCTAGCCTAAGGCTAGGGCACCCCTAGGCTTAGGCTAGGGCACCCCGAGGCTTAGGCTAGGGCACCCCTAGGCTTAGGCTTAGGCTAGGGCTCAGCTAGCCTAAGGATAGGGCAAGCCTTGGCTTAGGCTAGGGCACCCCTAGGCTTAGGCTAGGGCACCCCTAGGCTTAGGCTAAGGCTAGTGGACGCCTAGGCTTAGGCTAAGGCACCCCTAGTCTTAGGTAAGGGCACCCTAGGCTTAGGTTAGGGCACCCTTAGGCTTAGGCTAAGGCGAGGGCTCCCCTTGCCTAAGGCTAGGGCACCCCTAGGATTTTCTAGGGCACCCCTAGGCTTAGGCTAGGGCACCCCTAGGCTTAGGCTAGGGCACCCCTAGGCTTAGGCTAGGGCACCCCTAGGCTTAGGCTAGGGCACCCCTAAACTTAGGCTAGGGCACCCCTAGGCTTTGCCTAGGGGACACCTAAGCTTAGGCTAGGGCACCCCTAGGCTTGGGCTAAGGCTAGGGCTCCTTTAGCCTAAGGCTAGGGCACCCCTAGGCTTAGGTTAGGGCACCCCTAGGCTTTGGCTAGGGTACCCCTAGCCTTAGGCTAGGGCATCCCTAGGCTTAGGCTAGAGCACCCCTAGGCTTAGGAAAAGGCGAGGGCTCCCCTAGCCGAATGCTAGGGCACCCCTAGGCTTAGGCTTGGACACCCCTAGGCTTAGGCTAGGGCACCCCTAGTTTAAGGCTAGGGCACTCCTAATCTTAGGCTAGGGCACCCCTAGATTTTGGCAAGGGGACCCCTAGGCTTAGGCTAGGACACCCCTATGCTTATGCTAAGGCTAGGGCTCCCTGGCCTAAGGCTAGAGCACCCCTTGGCTTATGCTAGGGCACTCCTAGGCTTAGGCTAAGGCTAGGGCTCCCCTAGGTTTAAGCTAGGGCACCCCTAGGCTTTGGCTAGGAGACCCATAGGCTTAGGCTAGGGCACCCCTAGGCTTAGGCTAGGGCTCCCCTAGGCTTAGGCTAAGGCTAGGGCTCCCCTAGCTTAAAGCTAGGCAATCCCTAGGCTTAGGCTAGGGCACCCCTATGCTTAGGCTAGGGCACCCCTAGGCTTAGGCTTAGGCTAGGGCTCCCCTAGGCTTAGGCTAAGGCTAGCGCTCCCCTAGCTTAAAGCTAGGCAATCCCTAGGCTTAGGCTAGGGCACCCCTAATTTAAGGCTAGGGCACCCCTAAACTTAGGCTAGGGCACCCCTAGGTTTTGGCTAGGGGACCCATAGACTTAGGCTAGGGAACCCCTAGACTTAGGCTAAGGCAACGGCTCACCCCAGCCTCAGGCTAGGGCACCCCTAGACTCAGTCTAGGGCACCCCTAAGCTTAGGCTAGGGCAATCCTAGGCTTAAGCTAAGGCTAGGGCTCCCCTAGCCTCAGGCTAGGGCACCCCTCATCTCAGGCTAGGGCACCCCTAGGCTTAGACTAGGGCACCCCTAGGCTTAGGCTAGGGCCCCCCTAGGCTTAAGCTAGTGCTCGCCTAGACTTAGGCTAAGGAAACGGCTCCCCTAGCCTCAGGCTAGGGCACCCCTAGACTCAGTCTAGGGCACCCCTAGGCTCAGGTTAGGGCCCCCCTAGGCTTAGGGTAAGGCTAGGGCTCCCCCAACCTCAGGCTAGGGCACCCCTAAGCTTAGGCTAGGGCACCCCAAGCTTAGGCTAGGGCACCCCTAGGCTTAGGCTAGGGCACCCCTAGGCTTAGGCTAAGGCTATGGCTCCCCTAGCCTCAGGCAAGGGCACCTCAAGGGTCAGGCGAGGGCACACCTAGGCTCAGGCTAGGGCTCCCCTAGCCTTAGGCTAGGGCACCCCTAGGCTTAGGCTACGGCACCCCTAGGCTTAGGCTAAGGCTAGGGCTCCCCTAGCTTCAGGCTAGGGCATCCCTAGGGTCAGGCGAGGGCACACCTAGGCTCAGGCTAGGGCTCCAATAACCTTAGGCTAGGGCACCCCTAGGCTTAGGCTAGGGCACCCCTAGGCTTAGGCTAAGGCTAAGGCTCCCCTAGCCTAAGGCTAGGGCACCACTAGGCTTAGGCTAGGGCACCCCTAGACTTAGGCTAGGGCAATCCTAGGCTAGACTAAGGCTAGGGCTCCCCTAGCCTCTGGCTAGGATATCCCTAGGCTCAGGCTATGGCACCCCTAGGCTTGGGCTAGAGCAATCCAAGGCTCAGGCTAGGGCACCCCTAGGCTTTGGCTAGGGCACCCCTAGGCTTAGGAAAAGGCCAGGGCTCCCCTAGCCTAAGGCTAGGGCACCCCTAGGCTTAGGCTAAGGCACCCCTAGGCTTAGGCTAGGGCACCCCTAGGCTTAAGCTAGGGCTCCCCTAGGCTTAGGCTAAGGCTACGGATCCCCTAGCCTCAGGCTAGTGCACCCCTTGACTCAGGCTATTGCAATCTAGGCTCAGGCTAGGGCACCCCTAGGCTTAGGCTAGGGCACCCCTAGATTCAGGATATGGCACCCCTAGGATTAGGCTAGGGCAATCGTAGGCTAGATTAAGGCAAGGGCTCCCCTAGCCTCAGGCTAGGGCACGTGTAGGCTCAGGCTAGGGTACGTGTAGGCTCAGGCTAGGGCACCCCTAGGCTTAGGCTAGGGCACCCATAGGCTTAGGCTAGGGCACCCCTAGGCTTAGGCTAAGGCTAAGGCTCCCCTAGCCTAAGGCTAGGGCACCACTAGGCTTAGGCTAGGGCACCCCTAGACTTAGGCTAGGGCAATCCTAGGCTAGACTAAGGCTAGGGCTCCCCTAGCCACAGGCTAGGGCACCCGTAAGCTCAGGCTAGGGCACCCTTAGGCTCAGGCTAGGACAGTCCTAGGCTTTGGCTAGGGCACCCCTAGGATTAGGCTAGGGCACCCCTAGGCTCAGGGTAGGGCACCCCTATGCTTAGACTAGGGCACCCCTAGGCTTAGGCTAAGGCTAGGGCTCCCCTAGTCTAAGGCAACGGCAACCCTAAGCTCAGGCTAGGGTACCCCTAGGCTTAGGCTGGGGCACCCCTAGGCTTAGGCTAGGGCACCCCTAGGCTTAACCTAGGGCTATGGGTCCCCTAGCCTCAGGCTAGGGCACCCCTAGACTCAGGCTATGGCACCCCTAGACTCAGGCTCGGGCACCCCTAGGCTCAGGCTAGGGCACCCCTATACTTAGACTAGGGCACCCCTATGCTTTGGCCAGGGCTCCCCTAGGCTTAGGCTAAGGCTACGGCTCCCCTAGCCTAAAGCTAGGCAATCCCTAGGCTTAGGCTAGGGCACCCCTATGCTCAGGCTAGGGCACCACCAGGCTTAGGCTAGGGCACCCCAAGCTTATGCTAGGGCACCCCAAGGCTTAGGCTAAGGCTACGGCTCCCCTAGGCTTAGCCTCGGGCACCCCTGGGCTTAGGCTAGGGCACCCCCAGGCTTAGGCAAGGGCACCCCTAGGCTTAGGCTAGGGCACCCCTAGGCTTAGGCTAGGGCACCCCTAGGCTTAGGCTAAGGCTAGGGCTCCCCTAGCCTCAGGCTAGGGCACCCCTAGGGTCAGGCGAGGGCACACCTAGGCTCAGGCTAGGGCTCCCCTAACTTTAGGCTAGGGCACCCCTAGGCTTAGGCTAGGGCACCCCTAGGCTTAGGCTAGGGCACCCCTAGGCTTAGGCTAGGGCACCCCTAGGCTTAGGCTAGGGCACCCCTAGACTTAGGCTAAGACTACAGCTCCCCTAGCCTCAGGCTAGGGCACCCCTAGACTCAGGCTATGGCACCACTAGGCTTAGGCTTGGGCACCCTAGGCTCAGAATAGGGCAGCCCTAGGCTTAGGCTAAGGCAATGGCTCCCCTAGCCTCAAGCTAGGGCACCCATAGCCTCAGGCTATGGCACCCCTAAGCTTAGGCTAGGGCAATCCTAGGCTTAGGCTAAGGCTAGAGCTCCCCTAGCCTCAGGCTAGGGCACCCCTAGGCTCAGGCTATGGCACCCCTAGGCTAAGGCTAGGGCACCCCTAAGCTTAGGAAAAGGCTAGGGCTACCCTAGCCTAAGGCTAGGGCACCCCTAGGCTTAGGCTAGGGCACCCCTAGGCTAAGGAAAAGGCTAGGGCTCACCTAGCCTAAGGCTATGGCACCCCTAGGCTTAGGCTAGGGCAATTCGAGGCTCAGGGTAGGGCACCCCTAGGCTTAGGCTAGGGCACCCCTAGGCTTATGGAAAGGCTAGGGCTCCCCTAGCCTAAGGCTAGGGCAACCTTAGGCTAAGGCTAGGGCACCCCTAGGATTATGCTAGGGCCCCTCTAGGCTTAGGCTAAGGCTACGGCTCCCCTAGCCTAAGGCTTGGGCACCCCTATGCTTAAGCTAGGGCACCGCTAGACTTAGGCTAGGGCACCCCAAGGCTTAAGCTAGGGCACCCTAGGCTTAGGCTATGGCTACGGCTCCCCTAGCCTCAGGCTAGGGCACCCCTAGACTCAGGCTATGGCACCCCTAGATTTAGGCTAGGGCAATCCTAGGCTAGACTAAGGCTAGGGCTCCCCTAGCCTCAGGCTAGGGCACCCGTAGTCTCAGGCTTGGGCACCCCTAGGCTCAGGCTAGGTCAGCCCTAGGCTTGGGCTAGGGCACCCCTAGGCTTAGGCTAGGGCACTCCTAGGCGTAGGCTAAGGCTAGGGCTCCCCCAGCCAAAGGCTAGGGCACCCCTAGGCTTAGGGTAGGGCACCCCTAGGCTTAGACTAGGACACCCCTAGGCTTAGGCTAAGGCTAGGGCTCCCCTAGCCTAAGGCTAGGGCACCCCTATGCTAAGGCTAGGGCACCCCTAGGATTATGCTAGGGCACCCCTAGGCTTAGGCTAAGGCTACGGCTCCCCTAGCCTCAGGCTAGGGCACCACTAGACTCAGGTTATGGCAACCCTAGGCTTAGGCTAGGGCAGTCCTAGGCTAGACTAAGGCTAGGGCTCCCCTAGCTTCAGGCTAGGGAACCCCTAGTCTTAGGCTAGGGCACCCCTAGGCTTAGGCAAGGTCACCCCTAGGCTTAGGCTAGGGCAACCCTAGTCTTAGGCTAGGGCACCCCTAGGCTTAGCCTAGGGAAACCCTAGGCTTAGGCTAAGGCTAGGGCTCCCCTAGCCTAAGGCTAGTGCCCCCCTAGGCTTAGGCTAGGGCACCCCTAGGCTTTGGCTAAGGCTAGGGCTCCCCTAGCCTAAGGCGAGGGCACCCCCAGACTCAGGCTATGGCACCTCTAGTCTTAGGTTAGGGCACCCCTAGGCTTAGGGTAAGGCTAGAGCTCCCCTAGCATAAGGCTAGGGCACCCCTAGGCTTAGGCTAGGGCACCCCTAGACTTAGGCTAGGGCACCCCTAGGCTTAGGCCAGGGCACCCCTAGACTTAGGGTAAGACTAGGGCTCCCCTAGCCTAAGGCTAAGGCACCCCTAGGCTCAGGCTAGGGCACCCTTAGGCTTCGGCTAGGACACCCCTAGGCTTAGGCTAAGGCTAGGGCTCCCCTAACCTAAGGCTAGGGCACCCCTAGACTCAGGCTATGGCACCCCTAGGTTTAGGCTAGGGCAATCCTAGGCTAGACTAAGGCTAGGGCTCCCCTAGCCTCAGGCTAGGGCACCCGTAGTCTCAGGCTTGGGCACCCCTAGGCTCAGGCTAGGTCAGCCCTAGGCTTAGGCTAGGGCACCCCTAGGGTTAGGCTAGGGCACCCCTAGGCTTAGGCTAAGGCTAGGGCTCCCCCAGCCAAAGACTAGGGCACCCCTAGGCTTAGGCTAGGGCACCCCTAGGCTTAGACTAGGGAACCCCTAGGCTTAGACTAAGGCTAGGGCTCCCCTAGCCTCAGGCTACGGCACACCTAGGCTAAGGCAAGGGCTCCCCTAGGCTTAAGGTAGGCCTCCCCTAGGCTTAGGCTAGGGCACCCCTAGCCTCAGGCTAGGGCACCCGTAGGCTTAGTCTAGGGCACACCTAGGCTTAGGCTATGGCTAGGGCTCCCCTAGCCTCAGGCTAGGGCACCCGTACGCTTAGGCTAGGGCACCCCAAGATTAGGCTTGGGCACCCCTAGGCTTAGGCTAGGGCACCCCTAGGCTTAAGCTAGGGCTCCCCTAGTCTTAGGCTAAGGCTACGGCTCCCCTAGCCTCAGGCTAGTGCACCTCTGGACTCAGGCTATGGCACCCCTAGGCTCAGGCTAGGGCACCCCTAGGCTTAGGCTAGGGCACCCCTAGATTCAGCCTATGGCAACCCTAGGCTTAGGCTATGGCAATCCTAGGCTAGACTAAGCCTAGCGTTCCCCTAGCCTCAGGCTATGGCACACGTAGGTTCAGGATAGGGCACCCCTAGGCTCAGGCTAGGGCACCCCTTGGCTTGGGCTAGGGCACCCCTAGGCTTAGGCTAAGGCTAGGGCTCCCTGGCCTAAGGCTAGAGCACCCCTTGGCTTAGGCTAGGGCAGCCCTAGACTTAGGCTAGGGCACCCCTAGGTTTAGGCTAAGGCTAGGGCTCCCCCAACGTAAGGCTAAGGCACCCCAAGGCTTAGGCTAGGGCACCCCTAGGCTTAGGCTAGGGAACCTCTAGCCTAAGGATAGGGCACCCCTAGGCTTAGGCCAGGGCACACCAAGACTCAGGCTAGGGAACCCCTAGGCTCAGGCTAGGGCACCCCTAGGCTTAGACTAGGGCACCCCTAGGCTTTGGCTAAGGCTAGGGCTCCCCTAGCCTAAGGCTATGGCACCCCTAACCTTAGGTTAGGGCACCCCTAGGCTTAAGCTAGGGCTCCCCTAGGCTTAGGCTAAGGCTACGGCTCACCTAGCTTCAGGCTAGGGCACCCCTAGGCTTAGGCTAGGGCACCCCTAGGATTAGGCTAGGGCACCCCTAGGCTTAAGCTAGGGCTCCCCTAGGCTTAGGCTAAGGCTAGGGCTCCCCTAGCCTAAGGCTAGGGCACCCCTATGCTAAGGCTAGGGCACCCCTAGGATTATGCTAGGGCACCCCTAGGCTTAGGCTAAGGCTACGGCTCCCCTAGCCTCAGGCTAGGGCACCACTAGACTCAGGTTATGGCAACCCTAGGCTTAGGCTAGGGCAATCCTAGGCTAGACTAAGGCTAGGGCTCCCCTAGCTTCAGGCTAGGGAACCCCTAGTCTTAGGCTAGGGCACACCTAGGCTTAGGCTAGGGCACCCCTAGGCTTAGCCTAGGGCACCCCTAGGCTTAGGCTAAGGCTAGGGCTCCCCTAGCCTAAGGCTAGTGCCCCCCTAGGCTTAGGCTAGGGCACCCCTAGGCTTAGGCTAAGGCTAGGGCTCCCCTAGCCTAAGGCGAGGGCACCCCTAGACTCAGGCTAGAGCACCCCTAGGCTTAGGAAAAGGCGAGGGCTCCCCTAGCCGAATGCTAGGGCACCCCTAGGCTTAGGCTTGGACACCCCTAGGCTTAGGCTAGGGCACCCCTAGTTTAAGGCTAGGGCACCCCTAATCTTAGGCTAGGGCACCCCTAGATTTTGGCTAGGGGACCCCTAGGCTTAGGCTAGGACACCCCTATGCTTATGCTAAGGATAGGGCTCCCTGGCCTAAGGCTAGAGCACCCCTTGGCTTATGATAGGGCACTCCTAGGCTTAGGCTAAGGCTAGGGCTCCCCTAGGTTTAGGCTAGGGCACCCCTAGGCTTTGGCTAGGAGACCCATAGGCTTAGGCTAGGGCACCCCTAGGCTTAAGCTAGGGCTCCCCTAGGCTTAGGCTAAGGCTAGGGCTCCCCTAGCTTAAAGCTAGGCAATCCCTAGGCTTAGGCTAGGGCACCCCAATGCATAGGCTAGGGCAACCCCTAGGCTTAGGCTTAGGCTAGGGCTCCCCTAACTTAGGCTAAGGCTAGCGCTCCCCTAGCTTAAAGCTAGGCAATCCCTAGGCTTAGGCTAGGGCACCCCTAATTTAAGGTTAGGGCACCCCTAAACTTCGGCTAGGGCACCCCTAGGTTTTGGCTAGGGGACCCCTAGGCTTAGGCTAGGGAACCCCGAGGCTTAGGCTAAGGCTAGGGCTCCCCCAGCCTAAGTCTAGGGCACCCCTAGGGTTAGTCTAGGGCACCCCTAGGCTTAGGCTAGGGCACCCCTAGACTTAGGCTAAGGCAACGGCTCCCCCAGCCTCAGGCTAGGGCACCCCTAGACTCAGTCTAGGGCACCCCTAAGCTTAGGCTAGGGCAATCCTAGGCTTAAGCTAAGGATAGGGCTCCCCTAGCCTCAGGCTAGGGCACCCCTCATCTCAGGCTAGGGCACCCCTAGGCTTAGACTAGGGCACCCCTAGGCTTAGGCTAGGGCCCCCCTAGGCTTAAGCTAGTGCTCGCCTAGACTTAGGCTAAGGAAACGGCTCCCCTAGCCTCAGGCTAGGGCATCCCTAGGCTTAGGGTAAGGCTAGGGCTCCCCCAACCTCAGGCTAGGGCACCCCTAGGCTTAGGCTAGGGCACCCCAAGCTTAGGCTAGGGCACCCCTAGGCTTAGGCTAAGGCTAGGGCTCCCCTAGGCTTAGCCTAGGGCACCCCTAGGCTTAGGCTAGGGCACCCCTAGGCTTAGGCTAAGGCTATGGCTCCCCTAGCCTCAGGCAAGGGCACCTCAAGGGTCAGGCGAGGGCACACCTAGGCTCAGGCTAGGGCTCCCCTAGCCTTAGGCTAGGGCACCCCTAGGCTTAGGCTAAGGCTACGGCTCACCTAGCTTCAGGCTAGGGCACCCCTAGGCTTAGGCTAGGGCACCCCTAGGATTAGGCTAGGGCACCCCTAGGCTTAAGCTAGGGCTCCCCTAGGCTTAGGCTAAGGCTAGGGCTCCCCTAGCCTAAGGCTAGGGCACCCCTATGCTAAGGCTAGGGCACCCCTAGGATTATGCTAGGGCACCCCTAGGCTTAGGCTAAGGCTACGGCTCCCCTAGCCTCAGGCTAGGGCACCACTAGACTCAGGTTATGGCAACCCTAGGCTTAGGCTAGGGCAATCCTAGGCTAGACTAAGGCTAGGGCTCCCCTAGCTTCAGGCTAGGGAACCCCTAGTCTTAGGCTAGGGCACACCTAGGCTTAGGCAAGGTCACCCCTAGGCTTAGGCTAGGGCAACCCTAGTCTTAGGCTAGGGCACCCCTAGGCTTAGCCTAGGGCACCCCTAGGCTTAGGCTAAGGCTAGGGCTCCCCTAGCCTAAGGCTAGTGCCCCCCTAGGCTTAGGCTAGGGCACCCCTAGGCTTAGGCTAAGGCTAGGGCTCCCCTAGCCTAAGGCGAGGGCACCCCTAGACTCAGGCTAGAGCACCCCTAGGCTTAGGAAAAGGCGAGGGCTCCCCTAGCCGAATGCTAGGGCACCCCTAGGCTTAGGCTTGGACACCCCTAGGCTTAGGCTAGGGCACCCCTAGTTTAAGGCTAGGGCACCCCTAATCTTAGGCTAGGGCACCCCTAGATTTTGGCTAGGGGACCCCTAGGCTTAGGCTAGGACACCCCTATGCTTATGCTAAGGATAGGGCTCCCTGGCCTAAGGCTAGAGCACCCCTTGGCTTATGATAGGGCACTCCTAGGCTTAGGCTAAGGCTAGGGCTCCCCTAGGTTTAGGCTAGGGCACCCCTAGGCTTTGGCTAGGAGACCCATAGGCTTAGGCTAGGGCACCCCTAGGCTTAAGCTAGGGCTCCCCTAGGCTTAGGCTAAGGCTAGGGCTCCCCTAGCTTAAAGCTAGGCAATCCCTAGGCTTAGGCTAGGGCACCCCTATGCATAGGCTAGGGCAACCCCTAGTCTTAGGCTTAGGCTAGGGCTCCCCTAACTTAGGCTAAGGCTAGCGCTCCCCTAGCTTAAAGCTAGGCAATCCCTAGGCTTAGGCTAGGGCACCCCTAATTTAAGGGTAGGGCACCCCTAAACTTCGGCTAGGGCACCCCTAGGCTTAGGCTAAGGCTAGTGCTCCTCTAGCCTAAGGCTCGGGCACCCCTAGTCTTCTGTTAGGGCACCCCTAGGCTTAGGCTATGGTACCCCTGGCCTTAGCCTAGGGCACCCCTAGGCTTAGGCTAGGGCACCCCTAGGCTTAGGCTAAGGCTAGGGCTCCCCTAGCCTAAGGCTAGGGCACCCCTAGGCTTAGGCTAGGGCACCCCTAGGCTTAGCCTAGGGCAATCCTAGGCTCTTCTAAGGCTAGGGCTCCCCTAGCCTCAGGCTAGGGCACCCGTAGGCTCAGGCTAGGGCACCCCTAGGATTAGGCTAGGCACCACTACCCTTAAGCTAGGGCACCCCTAGGCTTTGGCTAGGGGACCCCTAAACTTAGGCTAGGGTACCCCTATGCTTAGGCCAGGGCTCCCCTAGGCTTAGGCTAAGGCTTGGCCTCCCCTAGCCTAAAGCTAGGCAATCCCTAGGCTTAGGCTAGGGCACCCCTATGCTCAGGCTAGGGCACCACTAGGCTTAGGCTAAGGCTAAGGGTCCCCCAACCTCAGGCTAGGGCACGCCTAGGCTTAGGCTAGGGCACCCAAGCTTAGGCTAGGGCACCCCAAGGCTTAGGCTAAGGCTAGGGCTACCCTAGGCTTAGCCTAGGGCACCCCTGGGCTTAGGCTAGGGCACCCCCAAGCTTAGGCAAGGGCACCCCTAGGCTTAGGCTAGGGCACCCCTACCCTTAGGCTAGGGCACCCCTAGGCTTAGGCTAGGGCGATCCTAGGCTCAGGCTAGGGCACCCCTAGGCTTTGGCTAGGGCACCCCAAGGCTAAGGAAAAGGCAAGGGCTCCCCTAGCCTAAGGTTAGGGCACCCATAGGCTTAGGTTAGGACACCCCTAGGCTCAGGCTAGGGCACCCCTAGGCTTTGGCTAGGGCACCCCTAGGCTTAGGAAAAGGTGAGGGCTCCCCTAGCCTAAGGCTAGGGCACCCCTAGGCTTAGGCTACGGCACCCCTAGGCTTAGGCTAAGGCTAGGGCTCCCTGGCCTAAGGCAAGAGCACCCTTTGGCTTAGGCTAGGGCAGCGCTAGGCTTAGGCTACGGCACCCCTAGGTTTAGGCTAAGGATAGGGCTCCCCCAACCTAAGGCTAAGGCACCCCTAGCTTAGGCTAGGGAACCTCTAGCATAAGGATAGGGCACCCCTAGGCTTAGGCTAGGGCACCCCTAGCCTTAGGCTAGGGCACCCCTAGGCTTAGGCTAGGGAAATCCTAGGCTAGACTAAGGCTAGGGCTCCCCTAGCCTCAGGCTAGGGCACCCGTAGGCTCAGGCTAGGGCACCCCTAGGCTCAGGCTAGGGCAGCCCTAGGCTCAGGTTAGGGCACCGCTAGGCTCAGGCTAGGGCAGGCCTAAGCTTAGGCTAGGGCAATCCTAGGCTTAGGCTAAGGCTAGGGCTCCTCGAACCTCAGGCTAGGGCACCCCTAGGCTCAGGGTAGGGCAGTCCTAGGCTTAGACTAGGGAACCCCTACGCTTAGGCTAAGGGTAGGGCTCCCCTAGTCTAAGGCTATGGCACCCCTAGGCTCAGGCTAGGGCACCCCTAGGCTTAGGCTAGGGCACCCCGAGGCTTAAGCTAGGGCTACGGCTCGCCTGGCCTCAGGCTATGGCACCCCTAGGCTCAGGCTAGGGCACCCCTAAGCTTAGGCTAGGGCACCTCTAGGCTTAGGCTAGAGCACCCCTAGGCTTAGGCTAAGGCTAGCGCTCCTCTAGCATAAGGCTAGGGCACCCCTAGGCTTAGGCTAGGGTACCCATAGCCTTAGGCTAGGGAACCACTAGGCTTAGGCTAGGACACCCCTAGGCTTAGGCTAAGGCTAAGGCTCTCCTAGCCTAAGACTAGGGCACCCCTAGGCTCAGGCTAGGGCACCCCTAGTCTTAGGCTAGGGCACCCCTAGGCTTAGCCTAGGGCAATCCTAGGCTAGACTAAGGCTATGGCTCCCCTAGCCTCAGGCTAGGGCACCCGTAGGCTCGGGCTAGGGCACCACTAGGCTCAGGCTAGGGCAGCCCTAGGCTTAGGCTAGGGCACCCCTAGGCTTAGGCTAGGGCACCCCTAGGCATAGGCTAAGGCAACGGCTCCCCTAGCCTCAGTCTAGGGCACCCGTAGGCTCAGGTTAGGGCACCCCTAGGCTCAGGCTAGGGCACCCCTAGGATTAGGCTAAGGCTAGGCCTCCCCCAGCCTCAGGCTAGGGCACCCCTAGGCTTAGGCTAGGGCACCCCAAGCTTACGCTAGGGCACCAATAGGCTTAGGCTAAGGCTAGGGCTCCCCTAGGCTTAGCCTAGGGCACCCCTAGGCATAGGCTACGGCACCCCAAGGCTTAGGAAAGGGCACCCCTAGGCTTAGGCAAGGGCACCCCTAGGCTAAGGCTAGGGCTCCCCTAGCCTCAGGCAAGGGCACCTCAAGGGTCAGGCGAGGGCACACCTAGGCTCAGGCTAGGGCTCCCCTAGCCTTAGGCTAGGGCACCCCTAGGCTAAGGCTACGGCACCCCTAGGCATAGTCTTGGGCACCCCTAGGCTTAAGCTAGGGCACCCCTAGACTTAGGCTAGGGCACCCCTAGGTTTAGGCTAAGGCTACAGCTCCCCTAACCTCAGGCTAGGGCACCCCTAGACTCAGGCTATGGCACCACTAGGCTTAGATTAGGGCAATGCTAGGCTCAGAATAGGGCAGCCCTAGGCTTAGGCTAGGGCACCCCTAGGCTTAGGCTAGGGCAGCCCCTGGCTTAGGGTAGGGCAATCCTAGGCTCAGGCTAGGGCACCCCTAGGCTTAGGTTAGGGCACCCCTAGGCTTTGGAAAAGGCGAGGGCTCCCCAAGCCTAAGGCTAGGGCACCCCTAGGCTAAGGCTAGGGCTCCCCTAGCCTAAGGCGAGGGCACCCCTAGACTCAGGCTATGGCACCTCTAGTCTTAGGTTAGGGCACCCCTAGGCTTGGGGTAAGGCTAGAGCACCACTAGCATAAGGCTAGGGCACCCCTAGGCTTAGGCTAGGGCACCCCTAGACTTAGGCTAGGGCACCCCTAGGCTTAGGCTAGGGCACTCCAGCGTTAGGCTAGGGCACCCCTAGGCTTAGGCCAGGGCACCCCTACGCTTAGGGTAAGACTAAGGCTCCCTTAGCCTAAGGCTAGGGCACCCCTAGGCTCAGGCTAGGGCACCCTTAGGCTTCGGCTAGGACACCCCTAGGCTTAGGCTAAGGCTAGGGCTCCCCTAGCCTAAGGCTAGGGCACCCCTAGACTCAGGCTATGGCACCCCTAGGTTTAGGCTAGGGCAATCCTAGGCTAGACTAAGGCTAGGGCTCCCCTAGCCTCAGGCTAGGGCACCCGTAGTCTCAGGCTAGGGCACCCGTAGTCTCAGGCTTGGGCACCCCTAGGCTCAGTCTAGGTCAGCCCTAGGCTTAGGCTAGGGCACCCGTAGGGTTAGGCTAGGGCACCCCTAGGCTTAGGCTAAGGCTAGGGCTCCCCCAGCCAAAGGCTAGGGCACCCCTAGGCTTAGGCTAGGGCACCCCTAGGCTTAGACTAGGGAACCCCTAGGCTTAGACTAAGGCTAGGGCTCCCCTAGCCTCAGGCTATGGCACACCTAGGCTCAGGCTAGGGCTCCCCTAGGCTTAGGCTAGGGCAATCCTAGGCTTAGGCTAGGGCACCCCTAGGCTTAAGGTAGGCCTCCCCTATGCTTAGGCTAGGGCACCCCTAGCCTCAGGCTAGGGCACCCCTAGGCTTAGTCTAGGGCACACCTAGGCTTAGGCTAAGGCTAGGGCACCCGTACGCTTAGGCTAGGGCACCCCAAGATTAGGCTAGGGCACCCCTAGGCTTAGGCTAGGGCACCCCTAGGCTTAAGCTAGGGCTCCCCTAGCCTTAGGCTAAGGCTACGGCTCCCCTAGCCTCAGGCTAGTGCACCTCTGGACTCAGGCTATGGCACCCCTAGGCTCAGGCTAGGGCACCCCTAGGCTTAGGCTAGGGCACCCCTAGATTCAGCCTATGGCAACCCTAGGCTTAGGCTATGGCAATCCTAGGCTAGACTAAGGCTAGCGCTCCCCTAGCCTCAGGCTATGGCACACGTAGGCTCAGGATAGGGCACCCCTAGGCTCAGGCTAGGGCACCCCTTGGCTTGGGCTAGGGCACCCCTAGGCTTAGGCTAAGGCTAGGGCTCCCTGGCCTAAGGCTAGAGCTCCCCTTGGTTTAGGCTAGGGCAGCCCTAGACTTAGGCTAGGGCACCCCTAGGTTTAGGCTAAGGCTAGTGCTCCCCCAACGTAAGGCTAAGGCACCCCAAGGCTTAGGCTAGGGCACCCCTAGGCTTAGGCTAGGGAACCTCTAGCCTAAGGATAGGGCACCCCTAGGCTTAGGCCAGGGCACACCTAGACTTAGGCTAAGGCAACGGCTCCCCTAGCCTCAGGCTAGGGCACCCCTAGACTCAGGCTAGGGAACCCCTAAGCTTAGGCTAGGGCAATCCTAGGCTTAGGCTAAGGCTAGAGCTCCCCTAGCCTCAGGCTAGGGCACCCCTAGGCTCAGGCTAGGGCACCCCTAGGCTTAGACTAGGGCAACCCTAGGCTTAGGCTAAGGCTAGGGCTCCCCTAGCCTAAGGCTATGGCACCCCTAGGCTCAGGCTAGGGTACCCCTAGGCTTAGGCTAGGGCACCCCTAGGCTCAGGAAAAGGCTAGGGCTACCCTAGCCTAAGGGTAGGGCAACCCTAGGCTTAGGCTAGGGTACCCCTAACCTTAGGTTAGGGCACCCCTAGGCTTAAGCTTGGGCTCCCCTAGGCTTAGGCTAAGGCTACGGCTCACCTAGCTTCAGGCTAGGGCACCCCTAGGCTTAGGCTAGGGCACCCCTAGGCTTAGGCTAGGGCACCCCTAGGCTTAAGCTAGGGCTCCCCTAGGCTTAGGCTAAGGCTACGGCTCCCCTAGCCTCAGGCTAGTGCACCCCTGGACTCAGGCTATGGCACCCCTAGGCTCAGGATAGGGCACCCCTAGGCTTAGGCTAGGGCACCCATAGACTCAGGCTATGGCACCCATAAGCTTAGGCTATGGCAATCCTAGCCTAGACTAAGGCTAGGGCTCCCCTAGCCTCAGGCTAGGGCACGCGTAGGCTCAGGCTAGGGCACGCGTAGGCTCAGGCTAGGGCACCCCTAGGCTTCGGCTAGGGCACCCGTAGGCTTAGGCTAAGTCTAGGGCTCCCTGGCCTAAGGCTAGAGCACCCCATGGCTTAGGCTAGGGCACCGCTAGGCTTAGGCTAATGCTAGGGCTCCCCTAGCGTAAGGCTAGGGCACCCGTATGCTTAGGCTAGGGCACCCCTAGGCTTAGGCTCGGGCACCCCTAGGCTTAGGCTAGGGCACCCCTAGGCTTAGGCTAGGTCACCCCTAAACTTAGGCTAGGGCACCCCTAGGCTTTTGCTAGGGGACCCCTAGGCTTAGGCTAGGGCACCCCTAGGCTTAGGCTAAGACTACGGCTCCCCTAGCCTCAGGCTAGTGCACCCCTAGACTCAGGCTATGGCACCCCTCGGCTCAGGCTAGGGCAATCCTAGGCTAGACTAAGGCTAGGGCTTCCGTAGCCTCAGGCTAGGGCACCCCTAGGCTTAGGCTAGGGCACCCCTAGGCTTAGGCTAGGGCACCCCTATGCTTAGGCTAATGCTAGGGCTCCCTGGCCTAAGGCTAGAGCACCCCTTGGCTTATGCTAGGCCAGCCCTAGGCTTAGGCTAAGGCTAGGGCTCCCCTAGGCTTAGGCTAGGTCACCCCTAGGCTTAGGCTAGGGCACCCCTAAACTTAAGCTAGGGCACCCCTAGGCTTTGCCTAGGGGACACCTAGGCTTAGGCTAGGGCACCCCTACGCTTGGGCTAAGGCTAGGGTTCCTCTAGCCTAAGGCTAGGGCACCCCTAGGCTTAGTTTAGGGCACCCCTAGGCTTTGGCTAGGGTACCCCTAGCCTTACGCTAGGGCACCCCTATGCTCAAGCTAGGGCACCCCTAGGCTTAGGCTAGGGCACCCCAAGCTTAGGCTAGGGCACCCCTAGGCTTAGGCTAAGGCTAGGGCTCCCCAGCCTCAGGCTTGGGCACCCCTAGGCTTAGGCTAGGGCACCCCAAGCTTAGGCTAGGGCACCCCTAGGCTTAGGCTAAGGCTAGGGCTTCCCTAGGCTTAGCCTAGGGCACCCCTAGGCTAAGGCTAGGGCACCCCTTGGCTTAGGCTAGGGCACCCCTAGGCTTAGGCTAAGCCTAGGGCACCCCTAGCCTCAGGCTAGGGCACCCCTTGGCTTAGGCTAAGGCTAGGGCTCCCCTAGCCTAAGGCGAGGGCACCCCTAGACTCAGGCTATGGCACCTCTAGTCTTAGGTTAGGGCACCCCTAGGCTTGGGGTAAGGTTAGAGCTCCACTAGCATAAGGCTAGGGCACCCCTAGGCTTAGGCTAGGGCACCCCTAGACTTAGGCTAGGGCACCCCTAGGCTTAGGCTAGGGCACTCCAGCGTTAGGCTAGGGCACCCCTAGGCTTAGGCCAGGGCACCCCCAGGCTTAGGGTAAGACTAAGGCTCCCTTAGCCTAAGGCTAGGGCACCCCTAGGCTCAGGCTAGGGCACCCTTAGGCTTCGGCTAGGACACCCCTAGGCTTAGGCTAAGGCTAGGGCTCCCCTAGCCTAAGGCTAGGGCACCCCTAGACTCAGGCTATGGCACCCCTAGGTTTAGGCTAGGGCAATCCAAGGCTAGACTAAGGCTAGGGCTCCCCTAGCCTCAGGCTAGGGCACCCGTAGTCTCAGGCTAGGGCACCCGTAGTCTCAGGCTTGGGCACCCCTAGGCTCAGGCTAGGTCAGCCCTAGGCTTAGGCTAGGGCACCCGTAGGGTTAGGCTAGGGCACCCCTAGGCTTAGGCTAAGGCTAGGGCTCCCCCAGCCAAAGGCTAGGGCACCCCTAGGCTTAGGCTAGGGCACCCCTAGGCTTAGACTAGGGAACCCCTAGGCTTAGACTAAGGCTAGGGCTCCCCTAGCCTCAGGCTATGGCACACCTAGGCTCAGGCTAGGGCTCCCCTAGGCTTAGGCTAGGACAATCCTAGGCTTAGGCTAGGGCACCCCTAGGCTTAAGGTAGGCCTCCCCTAGGCTTAGGCTAGGGCACCCCTAGCCTCAGGCTAGGGCACCCCTAGGCTTAGTCTAGGGCACACCTAGGCTTAGGCTAAGGCTAGGGCTCCCCTAGCCTCAGGCTAGGGCACCCGTACGCTTAGGCTAGGGCACCCCAAGATTAGGCTAGGGCACCCCTAGGCTTAGGCTAGGGCACCCCTAGGCTTAAGCTAGGGCTCCCCTAGTCTTAGGCTAAGGCTACGGCTCCCCTAGCCTCAGGCTAGTGCACCTCTGGACTCAGGCTATGGCACCCCTAGGCTCAGGCTAGGGCACCCCTAGGCTTAGGCTAGGGCACCCCTAGATTCAGCCTATGGCAACCCTAGGCTTAGGCTATGGCAATCCTAGGCTAGACTAAGGCTAGCGCTCCCCTAGCCTCAGGCTATGGCACACGTAGGCTCAGGATAGGGCACCCCTAGGCTCAGGCTAGGGCACCCCTTGGCTTGGGCTAGGGCACCCCTAGGCTTTGGCTAAGGCTAGGGCTCCCTGGCCTAAGGCTAGAGCTCCCCTTGGCTTAGGCTAGGGCAGCCCTAGACTTAGGCTAGGGCACCCCTAGGTTTAGGCTAAGGCTAGTGCTCCCCCAACGTAAGGCTAAGGCACCCCAAGGCTTAGGCTAGGGCACCCCTAGGCTTAGGCTAGGGAACCTCTAGCCTAAGGATAGGGCACCCCTAGGCTTAGGCCAGGGCACACCTAGACTTAGGCTAAGGCAACGGCTCCCCTAGCCTCAGGCTAGGGCACCCCTAGACTCAGGCTAGGGAACCCCTAAGCTTAGGCTAGGGCAATCCTAGGCTTAGGCTAAGGCTAGAGCTCCCCTAGCCTCAGGCTAGGGCACCCCTAGGCTCAGGCTAGGGCACCCCTAGGCTTAGACTAGGGCAACCCTAGGCTTAGGCTAAGGCTAGGGCTCCCCTAGCCTAAGGCTATGGCACCCCTAGGCTCAGGCTAGGGTACCCCTAGGCTTAGGCTAGGGCACCCCTAGGCTCAGGAAAAGGCTAGGGCTACCCTAGCCTAAGGGTAGGGCAACCCTAGGCTTAGGCTAGGGTACCCCTAACCTTAGGTTAGGGCACCCCTAGGCTTAAGCTTGGGCTCCCCTAGGCTTAGGCTAAGGCTACGGCTCACCTAGCTTCAGGCTAGGGCACCCCTAGGCTTAGGCTAGGGCACCCCTAGGCTTAGGCTAGGGCACCCCTAGGCTTAAGCTAGGGCTCCCCTAGGCTTAGGCTAAGGCTACGGCTCCCCTAGCCTCAGGCTAGTGCACCCCTGGACTCAGGCTATGGCACCCCTAGGCTCAGGATAGGGCACCCCTAGGCTTAGGCTAGGGCACCCCTAGACTCAGGCTATGGCACCCATAAGCTTAGGCTATGGCAATCCTAGCCTAGACTAAGGCTAGGGCTCCCCTAGCCTCAGGCTAGGGCACGCGTAGGCTCAGGCTAGGGCACCCCTAGGCTCAGGCTAGGGCACCCCTAGGCCTCGGCTAGGGCACCCGTAGGCTTAGGCTAAGTCTAGGGCTCCCTGGCCTAAGGCTAGAGCACCCCGTGGCTTAGGTTAGGGCACCGCTAGGCTTAGGCTAATGCTAGGGCTCCCCTAGCGTAAGGCTAGGGCAACCGTATGCTTAGGCTAGGGCACCCCTAGGCTTAGGCTAGGGCACCCCTAGGCTTAGGCTAGGGCACCCCTAGGCTTAGGCTAGGTCACCCCTAAACTTAGGCTAGGGCACACCTAGGCATTTGCTAGGGGACCCCTAGGCTTAGGCTAGGGCACCCCTAGGCTTAGGCTAAGACTACGGCTCCCCTAGCCTCAGGCTAGTGCACCCGTAGACTCAGGCTATGGCACCCCTCGGCTCAGGCTAGGGCAATCCTAGGCTAGACTAAGGCTAGGGCTTCCGTAGCCTTAGGCTAGGGCACCTCTAGGCTTAGGCTAGGGCACCCCTAGGCTTAGGCTAGGGCACCCCTATGCTTAGGCTAATGCTAGGGCTCCCTGGCCTAAGGCTAGAGCACCCCTTGGCTTATGCTAGGCCAGCCCTAGGCTTAGGCTAAGGCTAGGGCTCCCCTAGGCTTAGGCTAGGTCACCCCTAGGCTTAGGCTAGGGCACCCCTAGGCTTAGGCTAGGGCACCCCTAAACTTAAGGTAGGGCACCCCTAGGCTTTGCCTAGGGGACACCTAGGCTTAGGCTAGGGCACCCCTACGCTTGGGCTAAGGCTAGGGTTCCTCTAGCCTAAGGCTAGGGCACCCCTAGGCTTAGTTTAGGGCACCCCTAGGCTTTGGCTAGGGTACCCCTAGCCTTACGCTAGGGCACCCCTATGCTCAAGCTAGGGCACCCCTAGGCTTAGGCTAGGGCACCCCAAGCTTAGGCTAGGGCACCCCTAGGCTTAGGCTAAGGCTAGGGCTCCCCAGCCTCAGGCTAGGCTTAGGCTAGGGCACCCCAAGCTTAGGCTAGGGCACCCCTAGGCTTAGGCTAAGGCTAGGGCTTCCCTAGGCTTAGCCTAGGGCACCCCTAGGCTAAGGCTAGGGCACCCCTTGGCTTAGGCTAGGGCACCCCTAGGCTTAGGCTAAGCCTAGGGCACCCCTAGCCTCAGGCTAGGGCACCCCTCGGGTCAGGCGAGGGCACACCTAGGCTCAGGCTAGGGCTCCCCTAACCTTAGGCTAGGGCACCCCTTGGCTTAGGCTAGGGCACCCCTAGGCTTAGGCTAGGGCACCCCTAGGCTTAGGCTAAGTCTACAGCTCCCCTTTCCTCAGGCTAGGGCACCCCTAGACTCAGGCTATGGCACCACTAGGCTTAGGCTAGGGCAATCCTAGGCTCAGAATAGGGCAGCCTTAGGCTTAGGCTAGGGCACCCCTAGGCTCAGGCTAGGGAACACCTGGCCTTAGGATAGGGCACCCCTAGGCTTAGGCTAGGGCACACCTAGACTTAGGCTAAGGCAACGGCTCCCCAGCCTCAGGCTAGGGCACCCCTAGACTCAGGCTAGGGCACCCCTAAGCTTAGGCTATGGCAATCCAAGGTTTAGCCTAAAGCTAGAGCTCCCCTAGCCTCAGGCTATGGCACCCCTAGGCTCAGGATAGGGCACCACTAGGCTTAGACTAGGGCAGCCCTAGGCTTAGGCTAAGGGTAGGGCTCCCCTAGCCTAAGGCTATGGCACCCCTAGGCTCAGGATAGGGCACCCCTAGGCTTAGGCTTGGACACCCCTAGGCTTACGAAAAGACTAGGGCTCCCCTAGCCTAAGGCTATGGCACCCCTAGGCTTAGGCAAGGGCACTCCTAAGCTCAGGCTATGGCACCCCTAGGCTTAGGCTAGGGCAATCCTAAGCTCAGGCTAGGGCACCCCTAGGCTTAGGCTAGGGCACCCCTAGGCTTAAGCTAGGGCTCCCCTAGGCTTAGGCTAAGGCTACGGCTCCCCTAGCCTCAGTCTAGTGCCCCCTAGACTCAGGCTATGGCACCCCTAGGCTCAGGCTAGGGCACCCCTACCCTTAGGCTAGGGCACCCCTAGACTCAGGATATGGCACCCCTAGGCTTATGCTAGGGCAATACTAGGCTAGATTAAGGCAAGGGCTCCCCTAGCCTCAGGCTATGGTACGCGTAGGCTCAGGCTAGGGCACCCCTAGGCTCAGGCTAGTGCACCTCTAGGCTTAGGCTAGGGCACCCCTAGGATTAGGCTAGGGCACCCCTCGGCTTAGGCTAGGGCACCCCTAGGCTTAGGCTACGGCTAGGGATCCCTGGCCTAAAGCTAGAGCACCCCTTGGCTTAGGCTAGGGCACCGCTAGTCTTAGGCTAAGGCTAGGGTTCTCCTAGCCTAAGGCTAGGGCACCCAAAGGCTTAGGCTTGGGCACCCCTAGGCTTAGGCTAGGGCACCCCTAAACTTAGGCTAGGGCACCACTAGGCTTTAGCTAGGGGACCCCTTGGCTTAGGCTAGGGCACCCCTAGGCTTAGGCTAAGGCTAGTGCTCCTCTAGCCTAAGGCTCGGGCACCCCTAGTCTTCTGTTAGGGCACCCCTAGGCTTAGGCTATGGTACCCCTGGCCTTAGCCTAGGGCACCCCTAGGCTTAGGCTAGGGCACCCCTAGGCTTAGGCTAAGGCTAGGGCTCCCCTAGCCTAAGGCTAGGGCACCCCTAGGCTTAGGCTAGGGCACCCCTAGGCTTAGCCTAGGGCAATCCTAGGCTCTTCTAAGGCTAGGGCTCCCCTAGCCTCAGGCTAGGGCACCCGTAGGCTCAGGCTAGGGCACCCCTAGGATTAGGCTAGGCACCACTACCCTTAAGCTAGGGAACCCCTAGGCTTTGGCTAGGGGACCCCTAAACTTAGGCTAGGGTACCCCTATGCTTAGGCCAGGGCTCCCCTAGGCTTAGGCTAAGGCTTGGCCTCCCCTAGCCTAAAGCTAGGCAATCCCTAGGCTTAGGCTAGGGCACCCCTATGCTCAGGCTAGGGCACCACTAGGCTTAGGCTAAGGCTAAGGGTCCCCCAACCTCAGGCTAGGGCACGCCTAGGCTTAGGCTAGGGCACCCAAGCTTAGGCTAGGGCACCCCAAGGCTTAGGCTAAGGCTAGGGCTACCCTAGGCTTAGCCTAGGGCACCCCTGGGCTTAGGCTAGGGCACCCCCAAGCTTAGGCAAGGGCACCCCTAGGCTTAGGCTAGGGCACCCCTACCCTTAGGCTAGGGCACCCCTAGGCTTAGGCTAGGGCGATCCTAGGCTCAGGCTAGGGCACCCCTAGGCTTTGGCTAGGGCACCCCAAGGCTAAGGAAAAGGCAAGGGCTCCCCTAGCCTAAGGTTAGGGCACCCATAGGCTTAGGTTAGGACACCCCTAGGCTCAGGCTAGGGCACCCCTAGGCTTTGGCTAGGGCACCCCTAGGCTTAGGAAAAGGTGAGGGCTCCCCTAGCCTAAGGCTAGGGCACCCCTAGGCTTAGGCTACGGCACCCCTAGGCTTAGGCTAAGGCTAGGGCTCCCTGGCCTAAGGCAAGAGCACCCTTTGGCTTAGGCTAGGGCAGCGCTAGGCTTAGGCTACGGCACCCCTAGGTTTAGGCTAAGGATAGGGCTCCCCCAACCTAAGGCTAAGGCACCCCTAGCTTAGGCTAGGGAACCTCTAGCATAAGGATAGGGCACCCCTAGGCTTAGGCTAGGGCACCCCTAGCCTTAGGCTAGGGCACCCCTAGGCTTAGGCTAGGGAAATCCTAGGCTAGACTAAGGCTAGGGCTCCCCTAGCCTCAGGCTAGGGCACCCGTAGGCTCAGGCTAGGGCACCCCTAGGCTCAGGCTAGGGCAGCCCTAGGCTCAGGTTAGGGCACCGCTAGGCTCAGGCTAGGGCAGGCCTAAGCTTAGGCTAGGGCAATCCTAGGCTTAGGCTAAGGCTAGGGCTCCTCGAACCTCAGGCTAGGGCACCCCTAGGCTCAGGGTAGGGCAGTCCTAGGCTTAGACTAGGGAACCCCTACGCTTAGGCTAAGGGTAGGGCTCCCCTAGTCTAAGGCTATGGCACCCCTAGGCTCAGGCTAGGGCACCCCTAGGCTTAGGCTAGGGCACCCCGAGGCTTAAGCTAGGGCTACGGCTCGCCTGGCCTCAGGCTATGGCACCCCTAGGCTCAGGCTAGGGCACCCCTAAGCTTAGGCTAGGGCACCTCTAGGCTTAGGCTAGAGCACCCCTAGGCTTAGGCTAAGGCTAGCGCTCCTCTAGCATAAGGCTAGGGCACCCCTAGGCTTAGGCTAGGGTACCCATAGCCTTAGGCTAGGGAACCACTAGGCTTAGGCTAGGACACCCCTAGGCTTAGGCTAAGGCTAAGGCTCTCCTAGCCTAAGACTAGGGCACCCCTAGGCTCAGGCTAGGGCACCCCTAGTCTTAGGCTAGGGCACCCCTAGGCTTAGCCTAGGGCAATCCTAGGCTAGACTAAGGCTATGGCTCCCCTAGCCTCAGGCTAGGGCACCCGTAGGCTCGGGCTAGGGCACCACTAGGCTCAGGCTAGGGCAGCCCTAGGCTTAGGCTAGGGCACCCCTAGGCTTAGGCTAGGGCACCCCTAGGCATAGGCTAAGGCAACGGCTCCCCTAGCCTCAGTCTAGGGCACCCGTAGGCTCAGGTTAGGGCACCCCTAGGCTCAGGCTAGGGCACCCCTAGGATTAGGCTAAGGCTAG
The DNA here is from genome assembly GCF_050624435.1 of Tenrec ecaudatus. Taxonomy (NCBI): domain Eukaryota; kingdom Metazoa; phylum Chordata; class Mammalia; order Afrosoricida; family Tenrecidae; genus Tenrec; species Tenrec ecaudatus. Next base: position 1,296,337 of record NW_027457644.1, read on the forward strand.
GCCTCCCCCAGCCTCAGGCTAGGGCACCCCTAGGCTTAGGCTAGGGCACCCCAAGCTTACGCTAGGGCACCAATAGGCTTAGGCTAAGGCTAGGGCTCCCCTAGGCTTAGCCTAGGGCACCCCTAGGCATAGGCTACGGCACCCCAAGGCTTAGGAAAGGGCACCCCTAGGCTTAGGCAAGGGCACCCCTAGGCTAAGGCTAGGGCTCCCCTAGCCTCAGGCAAGGGCACCTCAAGGGTCAGGCGAGGGCACACCTAGGCTCAGGCTAGGGCTCCCCTAGCCTTAGGCTAGGGCACCCCTAGGCTAAGGCTACGGCACCCCTAGGCATAGTCTTGGGCACCCCTAGGCTTAAGCTAGGGCACCCCTAGACTTAGGCTAGGGCACCCCTAGGTTTAGGCTAAGGCTACAGCTCCCCTAACCTCAGGCTAGGGCACCCCTAGACTCAGGCTATGGCACCACTAGGCTTAGATTAGGGCAATGCTAGGCTCAGAATAGGGCAGCCCTAGGCTTAGGCTAGGGCACCCCTAGGCTTAGGCTAGGGCAGCCCCTGGCTTAGGGTAGGGCAATCCTAGGCTCAGGCTAGGGCACCCCTAGGCTTAGGCTAGGGCACCCCTAGGCTTTGGAAAAGGCGAGGGCTCCCCAAGCCTAAGGCTAGGGCACCCCTAGGCTTAGGCTAGGGCACCCCTAGGCTTAAGCTAGGGCTCCCCTAGGCTTAGGCTAAGGCTACGGCTCCCCTAGCCTCAGGCTAGTGCACCCCTAGACTCAGGCTTTGGCAACACTAGGCTCAACTAGGGCAATCCTAGTTTAGACTAAGGCTAGGGCTCCCCTAGCCTCAGGCTATGGCACCCCTAGGCTTAGGCTAGGGCACACCTAGGCTTAGGCTAGGGCACCTCTAGGCTTAGGATAGGGCACCCCTAAACTTAGGCTAGGGCACCCCTAGGCTTTGCCTAGGGGACACCTAGAGTTAGGCTAGGGCACCCCTAGGCTTGGGCTAAGGCTAGGGCTCCTCTAGCCTAAGGCTAAGGCACCCCTAGGCTTAGGCTAGGGCACCCCTAGGCTTAGGCTAGGGAACACCTAGCCTTAGGATAGAGCATCCCTAGGCTTAGGCTAGGGCACCCCTTAGGCTTAGGCTAGGGCACACCTAAACTTAGGCTAGGGCACCCATAAGCTTAGGCTAGGGCAATCCTAGGCTTAGGCTAAGGCCAGAGCTCCCCTAGCCTCAGGCTAGGGCAACCCTAGGCTCAGGCTAGGGCATCCCTAGGCTTAGACTAGGGGAGCCCTAGGCTTAGGCTAAGGCTAGGGCTACCCTAGCCTAAGGCTATGGTACCCCTAGGCTCAGGTTAGGGCACCCCTAGGCTTAGGCTAGGGCAACTCTAGGCTTAGGAAAATACTAGGGCTCCCCTAGCCTAAGGCTATGGCACCCCTAGGCTTAGGCTAGGGCAGCCCTAAGCTTAGGAGAGGGCACCCCTAGGCTTAGGCTAGGGCACCACTAAACTTAGGCTAGGGAACCCCTAGGCTTTAGCTAGGGGACCCCTAGGTTTTGGCTAGGGCACCCCAAGGCTTAGGCTAAGGCTAGTGCTCCTCTAGCCTAAGGCTAGGGCACCCCTAGGCTTATGTTAGGGCACCCCTAGGCTTAGGCTAGGGTACACCTAGCCTTAGGCTAGGGCACCCCTAGGCTTAGGGTAGGGCACCCCTAGGCTTAGGCTTAGCCTAGGGCTCCCTTAGCCTAAGGCTAGGGCAACCCTAGGCTTAGGCTAAGTCTAGGGCTACCCTAGCCTAAGGCTAGGGCACGCCTAGGCTTAGGCTAGGTCACCCCTAGGCTTAGGCTAGGGCAATCCTAGGCTAGACTAAGGCTAGGGCTCCCCTAGCCTCAGGCTAGGGCACCAGTAGGCTCAGGCTAGGACAGCCCTAGGCTTAGTCTAGGGCACCCCTAGGCTTAGGCTAGGGCACCCCTAGGCTTAGGCTAAGGCTAGGGCTCCCCTAGTCTAAGGCTCCGCCACCCCTAGGCTCAGGCTAGGGCACCCCTAGGCTTAGGCTGGGGCTCCCCTAGGCTTAGGCTAGGGCACCCCTTATCTTAAGCTAGGGCTATGGCTCCCCTAGCCTCAGGCTAGGGCACCCTTATACTCAGGCTATGGCACCCCTAGGCTCAGGCTAGGGCACCCCTTGGCTTAGGCTAGGGCACGCGTATGCTTAGGCTAGGGCAATCCTAGGCTAGACTAAGGCAGACTAAGGCTAGGGCTCCCCTAGCCTCGCGCTAGGGCACCCGTACGCTCAGACTAGGGCATCCCTAGGCTTAGGCTTGGGCACCCCTAGGCTTAGGCTAAGGCTAGGGCTCCCTGGCCTAAGGCTAGAGCACCCCTTGGCTTAGTCTAGGGCACCGCTAGGATTAGGCTAAGGCTAGGGCTCCCCTAGCCTCAGGCTAGGGCACACGTAGGCTCAGGCTAGGGCACCCCTAGGCTCAGGCTAGGGCACCCGTAGGCTTAGGCTAGGGCACCCCTAGGCTTAAGCTAGCGCTACGGCTCCCCTAGCCTCAGGCTAGGGCACCCCTGTACTCAGGCTATGGCACCCCTAGGCTCAGGCTAGGGCACCCCTAGGCTGAGGGTAGGGCACCCCTAGGCTTAGGCTAGGGCACCCCTAGACTTAGGCTAAGGCTAGGTCTCCCCTTGCCTAAGGCTAGGGCACCCCAAGCTTAGGCTAGGTCACCCCTAGGCTTAAGCTTAGGGTAGGGCTCCCCTAGGCTTAGCCAAGGGCACCCCTAGGCTTAGGATAGGGCACCCCGAGGCTTAGGCTAGGGCACCCCTAGGCTTAGGCTAGGGCACCCCTAGGCTTAGGCTAAGCCTACGGATCCCCTAGCCTCAGGCTATGGCACCCCTAAATTCAGGCTATGGCACCACTAGGCTTAGGCTAGGGCAATCCTAGGCTCAGAATAGGGCAGCCTTAGGCTTAGGCTAGGGCAGCCCTAGGATTAGGCTAGGGCACCCCTAGGTTTAGGCTAAGGCTAGGGCTCCCCCAACCTAAGGCTAGGGCACCCCTAGGCTTAGGCTAGGGCACCCGAGGCTTAGGCTAGGGCACCCCTAAACTTAGGCTAGGGCACCCCTAGGCTTTGCCTAGGGGACACCTAGGCTTAGGCTAGGGCACCCCTAGGCTTGGGCTAAGGCTAGGGCTCCTCTAGCCTAAGGCTAGGGCACCCCTAGGCTTAGGTTAGGGCACCCCTAGGCTTAGCCTAGGGAACGCCTAGCCTTAGGATAGAGCACCCCTAGGCTTAGGCTAGCGCACCCATAGGCTTAGGCTAGGGCACACCTAGACTTAGGCTAAGGCAATGGTTCCCCAGGCTCAGGCTAGGGCACCCCTAGACTCAGGCTAGTGTACCCCTAAGTTTAGGCTAGGGCAATCCTAGGCTTAGGCCAAGGCTAGAGCTCCCCTAGCCTCAGGCTAGGGCACCCCTAGGCTCAGGCTAGGGCATCCCTAAGCTTAGACTAGGGCAGCCCTAGGCTTAGGCTAGGGCAATCGTAGGCTTTGGCTAGGGCACCCCTAGGTTTAGGAAAAGGCGAGGGCTCCCCTAGCCTAAGGCTAGGGCACCCCTCGGTTCAGGCAAGGGCACCCCTAGGCTTTGGCTAGGGCACCTCTAGGCTTAGGAAAAGGCGATGGCTCCCCTAGACTAAGGCTAGGGCACCCCTAGGCTTAGGCTAAGGCACCCCTAGGCTTAGCCTAGGACACCCCTAGGCTTAGGCTAAGGCACCCCTAGGCTTAGGCTAGGACACCCCTAAGCTTAAGCTAGGGCTCCCCTAGGCTTAGGCTAAGGCTACGGCTCCCCACCCTCAGGCTAGTGCAGCCCTAGACTCAGGCTATGGCACCCCTAGGCTTAGGCTAGGGCACCCCTAGACTCAGGATATGGCACACCTAGGCTTAGGCTAGTGCAATCCTAGGCTAGATTAAGGCAAGGGCTCTCCTAGCCTCAGGCTAGGGCACGCTTAGGCTCAGGCTAGGGCACCCCTAGGCTCAGGCTAGGGCACCCCTAGGCTTAGGCTAGGGCACCCCTAGGATTAGGTTAGGGCACCCCTAGGCTTAGGCTAAGGCTAGGGCTCCCTGGCCTAAAGCTAGAGCAACCCTTGGCTTAGGCTAAGGCTAGGGCTCCCCTAGCCTAAGGCTAGGGCACCCCTAGGCTTAGGCTAGGGCACCCCTAGGCTTAGGCTAGGGCACCCTTAAACTTAGGCTAGGGCACCCCTAGACTTAGGCTAAGGCTAGTGCTCCTCTAGCCTAAGGCTAGGGCACCCCTAGGCTTATGTTAGGGCACACTTAGGCTTAGGCTAGGGTACCCGTAGGCTTAGGCTAGGGCACCCCTAGGCTTAAGCTAAGCCTAGGGCTCCCCTAGCCTAAGGCTAGGGCACCCCTAGGCTTAGGCTAAGGCTAGGGCTCCCCTAGCCTAAGGCTAGGGCACCCCAAGGCTTAGGCTAGGGGACCCCTAGGCTTAGGCTTGGGCAATCCTGGGCTAGACTAAGGCTAGGGCTCCCCTAGCCTCAGGCTAGGGCACCAGTAGGCTCAGGCTAGGGCACCCCTAGTCTCAGGCTTGGACAGCCTTAGGCTTAGGCTAGGTCACCCCTAGGCTTAGGCTAAGGCTAGGGGTCCCCTAGCCTCAGGCTAATGCAAACCCTAAGCTTAGGGTAGGACACCCCTATGCTTAGACTAGGGCACCCCTAGGCTTAGGCTAAGGCTAGGGCTCCCCTAGTCTAAGGCTACGCCACCCCTAGGCTCAGGCTTGGGCATTCCTCAGCTTAGGCTGGGGCACCCCTAGGCTTAGGTTAGGGCACCCCTAGGCTTAAGCTAGGGCTACGGCTCCCCTACCCTCAGGCTAGAGCACCCCTAGACTCAGGCTAGGGCACCCATAAGCTTAGGCTAGGGCAATCCTAGGCTTAGGCTAAGGCTAGAGCTCCCCTAGCCTCAGGCTAGGGCACCCCTAGGCTCAGGCTAGGCCACCCCTAGCCTTAGACTAGGGCACCCCTAGGCTTAGGCTAAGGCTAGGGCTCCACTAGCCTAAGGCTACGGCACCCATAGGCTCAGGCTAGGGCACCCCTAAGCTTAGGCTAGGGCTCCCCTAGGCTTAGGCTAAGGCTAGGGCTCCCCTAGCATAAGGCTAGGGCACCCCTAGGCTAAGGCTAGTGCACCCCTAGACTCAGGCTATGGCACCCCTAGGCTAAGGCTAGGGCAATCCTAGGCTAGACTAAGGCTAGGGCTCCCCTAGCCTCAGGCTAGGGCACCCCTAGGCTTAGGCTAGGGCACCCCTAGGCTTAGGCTAGGGCACCCCTAAGCTTAGGTTAGGGCACCCCTAAACATAGGCTAGGGCACCCCTAGGCTTTGCCTAGGGGACACCTAGGCTTAGGCTAGGGCACCCCTAGGCTTGGGCTAAGGCTAGGGCTCCTCTAGCCTAAGGCTAGGGCACCCCTAGGCTTAGGTTAGGGCACCCCTAGGCTTAGCCTAGGGAACCCCTAGGTTTAGGCTAAGGCTAGGGCTCCCCCAACCTAAGGCTAAGGCACCCCTAGGCTTAGGCTAGGGAACACCTAGCCTTAGGATAGAGCACCCCTAGGCTTAGGCTAGGGCACCCCTAGGCTTAGGCTAGGGCACACCTAGACTTAGGCTAAGGCAACGGTTCCCCAGGCTCAGGCTAGGGCACCCCTAGACTCAGGCTAGTGTACCCCTAAGTTTAGGCTAGGGCAATCCTAGGCTTAGGCCAAGGCTAGAGCTCCCCTAACCTCAGGCTAGGGCACCCCTAGGCTCAGGCTGGGGCATCCCTAGGCTTAGCCTAGGGCAGCCCAAGGCTTAGGCTAAGGCTAGGGCTCCCCTAGCCTAAGGCTATGGCACCCCTAAGCTCAGGCTAGGGCACCCCTAGGCTTAGGCTAGGGCACCACTAGGCTTAGGAAAAGACTAGGGCTCCCCTAGCCTAAGGCTATGGCAACCCTACGCTTAGGCTACGGCACCCCTAGGTTCAGGCTATGGCACCCCTAGGCTTAGGCTAGGGCAATCCTACGCTCAGGCTAGGGCACCACTAGGCTTAGACTAGGGCGCCCCTAGGCTTAGGCTAAGGCTAGGGCTCCACTAGCCTAAGGCTACGGCACCCATTGGCTCAGGCTAGGGCACCCCTAGGCTTAGGCTAGGGCCCCCCTAGGCTTAGGAAAAGGCTAGGGCTCCCCTAGCCTAAGGCTAGGGCACCCCTAGTCTTAGGCTAGGGCACCCCTAGTCTTAGGCTAGGGCACCCCTAAACTTAGGCTAGGGTACCCCTAGGCTTTGCCTAGGGGACACCTAGGCTTAGGCTAGGGCACCCCTAGGCTTGGGCTAAGGCTAGGGCTCCTCTAGCCTAAGCTAAGGCACCCCTTGGCTTAGGTTAGGGCACCCCTAGGCTTAGCCTAGGGCACCCCTATGTTTAGGCTAAGGCTAGGGCTCCCCCAACCTAAGGCGAAGGCACCCCTAGGCTTAGGCTAGGGCACCCCTAGGCTTAGGCTAGGGAACACCTAGCCTTAGGATAGAGCACTCCTAGGCTTAGGCAAGGGCACCCCTAGGCTTAGGCTAGGGCACACCTAGACTTAGGCTAAGGCAACGGCTCCCCAGGCTCAGGCTAGGGCACCCCTAGACTCAGGCTAGTGCACCCCTAAGCTTAAGCTAGGGAAATCCTAGGCTTAGGCTAAGGCTAGAGCTCCCCTAGCCTCAGACCAGGGCACCCCTAGGCTCAGGCTAGGGCATCCCTAGGCTTAGACTAGGGCAGCCTTTGGCTTAGGCTAAGGCTAGGGCTCCCCTAGCCTAAGGCTATGGCACCCCTAGGCTCAGGCTATTGTATCCCTAGGCTTAGGCTAGGGCACCCCTAGGCTTAGGAAAAGACTAGGGTTCCCCTAGCCTAAGGCTATGGCACCCCTAGGCTTAGGCTAGGGCACCCCTAAGATTAGGATAGGGCACACCTAGGCTTAGGCTAGAGAAATCCTAGGCTCAGGCTAGGGCACCCCTAGGCTTTGGCTAGGGCACCACTAGGCTTAGGAAAAGGCGAGGGCTCCCCTAGCCTAAGGCTAGGGCACCCTAGGGTCGGGCTATGGCACCCCTAGGCTTAGGCTGGGGCAATCCTAGGCTTAGCCTAGGGCACCCCTAGGCTTAATCTAGGACACCCCTTGTCTTAGGCAAGGGCACCCCTAGGCTTAGGCTTAGGGCACCCCTAGGCTTAGTCTAGGGCACCCCTAGGCTTAGGGTAAGGCTAGGGCTCCCCTAGCCTCAGACTAGGGCACCCCAAGGGTAAGGCGAGGGCACCCCTAGGCTCAGGCTAGGGTTCCCGTAGCCTTAGGCTAGGGCACCCTTAGGCTTAGGCGAGGGCAGCCCTAGGCTTAGGCTAGGGCACCCTATGTTTAGACTAAGGCTAGGGCTCCCCCAACGTAAGACTAGGGCACCCCTAGGCTTAGGCTAGGGCTCCCTTAGGCTTAGGCTAGGGAACCCCTAGCCTAAGGCTAGGGCACTCCTAGGCTTAGGCTATGGCACCCCTAGGCTTAGGCTAGGGCACACCTAGACTCAGGCTACGGCACCCCTAAGCTTAGTCTAGGGCAATCCTAGGCTTAGGCTAAGGCTAGAGTTCCCCTAGCCTCAGGCTATGGCACCCCTAGGCTCAGGCTAGGGCACCCCTAGGCTTAGGCTAGAGCACCCCTAAGCTTAGAATAGGGCACCCTTAGGCTTAGGCTAGGGCAATCCTAGGCTCTGGCTAGGGCACTCCTAGGCTTTAGCTCGGGCACCCCTAGGCTTCGGAAAAAGTGAGGGCTCCCCTAGCCTAAGGCTAGGGCACCCCTAGGCTCAGGCTATTGCACCCCTAGGCTTAGGCTAGGGCAATCCGAGGCTCAGGCTAGGGCACCCCTAGGCTTTGGCTGGGGCACCTCTTGGCTTAGGAAAAGGCGACGGCTCCCCTAGCCTAAGGCTGGGCACCCCTAGGCTTAGGCTAAGGCACCCCTAGGCTTAAGCTAGGGCACCCCTAGGCTTAAGCTAGGGCTCCCCTAGGCTTAGGCTAAGGCTCCGGCTCCCCACCCTTAAGCTAGTGCACCCCTAGACTCAGGCTATGGCACCCCTAGGCTCAGGCTACTGCACCCCTAGGCTTGGGCTAGGGCACCCCTAGGCTTAGGAAAAGGCTAGGGCTCCCCTAGCCTAAGGATAAGGCACCCCTAGGCTTAGGCTAGGGCACCCCTAGGCTTAGGCTAGGGTACCCCTAGGCTCAGGCTAGGGCACCCCTAGGCTTAGCCTAGGGCACACCTAGGCTTGGGCTAAGACTAGGGCTCCCCGAGCCTTAGGCTAGGGCACCCCTAGGTTTAGGCTAGGGCACCCCTAGACTTAGGCTAGGGCACCCCTCGGCTTAGGCTAGGGCACCCCTAGGCTTAGGCTGGGAAACCCCTAGGCTTAACCTAGGGCACCCTTAGGCTTAGGCTAAGGCTACAGCTCCCCTAGCCTCAGGCTAGGGCACCCCTAGGCGTAAGCTAGGGCTCCCCTAGGCTTAGGCTAAGGCTACGGCTTCCCTAGCCTAAGGCTAGGGCACCCCTAGACTCAGGCTAGTGCACCCCTAGACTCAGGCTATGGCACCCCTAGGCTCAGGCTAGGGCAATCCTAGGCTAGACTAAGGCTAGGGCTCCCCTAGCCTCAGGAAAGGGCACCCCTAGTCTTAGGCTAGGGCACCCCTAGGCTTAGGCTAGGGCACCCCTAAACTTAGGCTAAGGTACCCCTAGGCTTTGCCTAGGCGACACCTAGGCTTAGGCTAGGGCACCCCTAGGCTTGGGCTAAGGCTAGGGCTCCTCTAGCCTAAGCTAAGGCACCCCTTGGCTTAGGTTAGGGCACCCCTAGGCTTAGCCTAGGGCACCCCTATGTTTAGGCTAAGGCTAGGGCTCCCCCAACCTAAGGCGAAGGCACCCCTAGGCTTAGGCTAGGGCACCCCTAGGCTTAGGCTAGGGAACACCTAGCCTTAGGATAGAGCACTCCTAGGCTTAGGCAAGGGCACCCCTAGGCTTAGGCTAGGGCACACCTAGACTTAGGCTAAGGCAACGGCTCCCCAGGCTCAGGCTAGGGCACCCCTAGACTCAGGCTAGTGCACCCCTAAGCTTAAGCTAGGGAAATCCTAGGCTTAGGCTAAGGCTAGAGCTCCCCTAGCCTCAGACCAGGGCACCCCTAGGCTCAGGCTAGGGCATCCCTAGGCTTAGACTAGGGCAGCCTTAGGCTTAGGCTAAGGCTAGGGCTCCCCTAGCCTAAGGCTATGGCACCCCTAGGCTCAGGCTATTGTATCCCTAGGCTTAGGCTAGGGCACCCCTAGGCTTAGGAAAAGACTAGGGTTCCCCTAGCCTAAGGCTATGGCACCTCTAGGCTTAGGCTAGGGCACCCCTAAGATTAGGATAGGGCACACCTAGGCTTAGGCTAGAGAAATCCTAGGCTCAGGCTAGGGCACCCCTAGGCTTTGGCTAGGGCACCACTAGGCTTAGGAAAAGGCGAGGGCTCCCCTAGCCTAAGGCTAGGGCACCCTAGGGTCGGGCTATGGCACCCCTAGGCTTAGGCTGGGGCAATCCTAGGCTTAGCCTAGGGCACCCCTAGGCTTAATCTAGGGCACCCCTTGTCTTAGGCAAGGGCACCACTAGGCTTAGGCTTAGGGCACCCCTAGGCTTAGTCTAGGGCACCCCTAGGCTTAGGGTAAGGCTAGGGCTCCCCTAGCCTCAGACTAGGGCACCCCAAGGGTCAGGCGAGGGCACCCCTAGGCTCAGGCTAGGGTTCCCGTAGCCTTAGGCTAGGGCACCCTTAGGCTTAGGCGAGGGCAGCCCTAGGCTTAGGCTAGGGCACCCTATGTTTAGACTAAGGCTAGGGCTCCCCCAACGTAAGACTAGCGCACCCCTAGGCTTAGGCTAGGGCTCCCTTAGGCTTAGGCTAGGGAACCCCTAGCCTAAGGCTAGGGCACTCCTAGGCTTAGGCTATGGCACCCCTAGGCTTAGGCTAGGGCACACCTAGACTCAGGCTACGGCACCCCTAAGCTTAGTCTAGGGCAATCCTAGGCTTAGGCTAAGGCTAGAGTTCCCCTAGCCTCAGGCTATGGCACCCCTAGGCTCAGGCTAGGGCACCCCTAGGCTTAGGCTAGAGCACCCCTAAGCTTAGAATAGGGCACCCTTAGGCTTAGGCTAGGGCAATCCTAGGCTCTGGCTAGGGCACTCCTAGGCTTTAGCTAGGGCACCCCTAGGCTTCGGAAAAAGTGAGGGCTCCCCTAGCCTAAGGCTAGGGCACCCCTAGGCTCAGGCTATTGCACCCCTAGGCTTAGGCTAGGGCAATCCGAGGCTCAGGCTAGGGCACCCCTAGGCTTTGGCTGGGGCACCTCTTGGCTTAGGAAAAGGCGAGGGCTCCCCTAGCCTAAGGCTAGGGCACCCCTAGGCTTAGGCTAAGGCACACCTAGGCTTAAGCTAGGGCACCCCTAGGCTTAAGCTAGGGCTCCCCTAGGCTTAGGCTAAGGCTCCGGCTCCCCACCCTCAAGCTAGTGCACCCCTAGACTCAGGCTATGGCACCCCTAGGCTCAGGCTACTGCACCCCTAGGCTTGGGCTAGGGCACCCCTAGGCTTAGGAAAAGGCTAGGGCTCCCCTAGCCTAAGGATAAGGCACCCCTAGGCTTAGGCTAGGGCACCCCTAGGCTTAGGCTAGGGTACCCCTAGGCTCAGGCTAGGGCACCCCTAGGCTTAGCCTAGGGCACACCTAGGCTTGGGCTAAGACTAGGGCTCCCCGAGCCTTAGGCTAGGGCACCCCTAGGTTTAGGCTAGGGCACCCCTAGACTTAGGCTAGGGCACCCCTCGGCTTAGGCTAGGGCACCCCTAGGCTTAGGCTGGGAAACCCCTAGGCTTAACCTAGGGCACCCTTAGGCTTAGGCTAAGGCTACAGCTCCCCTAGCCTCAGGCTAGGGCACCCCTAGACTCAGACTATGGCACCCCAAGGCTTAGGCAAGGGCAATCCTAGGCTAGACTAAGGCTAGGGTTCCCCTAGCCTCAGGCTAGGGCACCCGTAGCCTCAGGCTAGGGCACCCCTAGGTTCATGCTAGGGCAGCCCTAGGCTTAGGCTAGGGCACCCCTAGGCTTAGGCTAGGGCACCCCTAGGCTTAGGCTAAGTCTAGGACTCCCCCAGCTTAAGGCTTGGGCACCCCTAGGCTTAGGCTAGGGCACCCCTAGGCTTAGGCTAGGGAACCCCTAGCCTAAGGCTAGGGCACCCCTAGGCTTAGGCTAGGCCACCCCAAGGCTTAGGCTAGGGCACCACTAGACTTAGGCTAGGGCATCCCTAGGCATAGGCTAAGGCTATGGTTCCCCTAGCCTAAGGCTATGGCACCCCTAGGCTCAGGCTAGGACACCCTAAGGCTTAGGCTAGGGCACCCCTAGGCTTAGGCTAGGGCAATCCTAGGCCCAGGCTAGGGTAGCCCTAGGCTTAGGCTGGGCACCCCTAGGCTTAGGCTAGGGCACCCCTAGGCTTAGGCTAAGGCAACGGCTCCCCTAGCATCAGGCTAGGGAACCCATAGGCTCAGGCTAGGGCACCCCTAGGCTCAGGCTAGGGCAGCCCTAGGCTTAGGCTAGGGCACCCCTAGACTTCGGCTAAGGCAACGGCTCCCCTACCCTCAGTCTAGGGCACCCCTAAGCTTAGGCTAGGGCAATCGTAGGCTTAAGCTAAGGCTAGGGCTCCCCTAGCCTCAGGCTAGGGCACCCCTAGGCTTAGGCTAGGGTACCCCAAGCTTAGGCTAGGTCACCCCTAGTCTTAGGCTTAGGGTAGGGCTCCCCTAGGCTTAGCCAAGGGCACCCTAGGCTTAGGCTAGGGCACCCCTAGGCTGAGGCAAGTGCAGCCCTAGTCTTAGGCTAGGGCACCCCTAGGCTCAGAATAGGGCAGCCCTAGGCTTAGGCTAGGGCAGCCCTAGGATTAGGCTAGGGCACCCCTAGGTTTAGGCTAAGGCTAGGGCTCCCCCAACCTAAGGCTAGGGCACCCCTAGGCTTAGGGTAGGGCACCCCTAGGCTTAGGCTAGAGAACCCCTAGCCTAAGGCTAGGGCAACCCTAGGCTTAGGCTAGGGCACCCCTAGGCTTAGGCTAGGGCACACCTAGACATAGGCTAAGGCAACGGCTCCCCTAGCCTCAGGCTAGGGCACCCCTGTACTCAGGCTAGGGCACCCCTAAGCTTAGGCTAGGGCAATCCTAGGCTTAGGCTAAGGCTAGAGCTCCCCTAGCCTCATGCTAGGGCACCCCTAGGCTGAGGCTCGGGCACCCCTAGGCTTAGACTAGGGCACCCCTAGGCTTAGGCTAAGGCTAGGGCTCCACTTGTCTAAGGCTACGGCACCCAGAGGCTCAGGCTAGGTCACCCCTAGGCTTAGGCTAGGGCACCCCTAGGCTTAGGAAAAGGCTAGGGCTCCCCTAGCCTAAGGCTAGGGCACCCCTAAACTTAGGCTAGGGCACCGCTAGGCTTTGGGTAGGGCACCCCTAGGCTTAAGCTAGGGCTCCCCTAGGCTTAGGCTAAGGCCACGGCTTCCCTAGCCTAAGGCTAGGGCACCCCTAGGCTCAGGCTAGTGCACCCCTAGACTCAGGCTATGGCACCCCTAGGCTCAGGCTACGGCAATCTTAGGCTAGACTAAGGCTAGGGCTCCCCTAGCTTCAGGCTAGGGCACCCCTAGGCTTAGGCTAGGGCACCCCTAGGCTTAGGCTAGGGCACCCCTAGGCTTAGGCTAGGGCACCCCTAAACTTAGGCTAGGGCACCCCTAGGCTTTGCCTAGGGGACACCTAGGCTTAGGCTAGGGCACCCCGAGGCTTGGGCTACGGCTAGGGCTCCTCTAGCCTAAGGCTAGGGCACCCCTAGGCTTAGGTTTGGACACCCCTAGGCTTAGCCTAGGGCACCCCTAGGTTTAGGCTAAGGCTAGGGCTCCCCCAACCTAAGGCTAAGGCATCCCTAGGCTTAGGCTAGGGCACCCCTAGGTTTAGGCTAGATAGCACCTAGCCTTAGGATAGAGCACCCCTAGGCTTAGGCTAGGGCACACCTAGGCTTAGGCTAGGGCACACCTAGACTTAGGCTAAGGCAACGGCTCCCCAGGCTCAGGCTAGGGCACCCCTAGCCTCAGGCTAGTGCACCCCTAAGCTTAGGCTAGGGCACCCCTAGGCTTAGGCAAGTGCAGCCCTAGTCTTAGGCTAGGGCACCCCTAGGCTCAGAATAGGGCAGCCCTAGGCTTAGGCTAGGGCAGCCCTAGGATTAGGCTAGGGCACCCCTAGGTTTAGGCTAAGGCTAGGGCTCCCCCAACCTAAGGCTAGGGCACCCCTAGGCTCAGGATACGGCACCCCTAGGCTTAGGCTAGGGCACCCCTAGGCTTAGGAAAAGGCTAGGGCTCCCCTAGCCTAAGGATAAGGCACCCCTAGGCTTAGGCTAGTGCACCCCTAGGCTTATGCTAGGGCACACCTAGGCTTGGGCTAAGGCTAGGGCTCCCCGAGCCTTAGGCTAGGGCACCCCTAGGTTTAGGCTAGGGCACCCCTAGACTTAGGCTAGGGCACCCCTCGGCTTAGGCTAAAGCACCCCTAGGCTTAGGCTGGGAAACCCCTAGGCATAGCCTAGGGCACCCTTAGGCTTAGGCTAAGGCTACAGCTCCCCTAGCCTCAGGCTAGGGCACCCCTAGACTCAGGCTATGGCACCCCAAGGGTTAGGCAAGGGCAATCCTAGGCTAGACTAAGGCTAGGGCTCCCCTAGCCTCAGGCTAGGGCACCCGTAGCCTCAGGCTAGGGCACCCCTAGGTTCATGCTAGGGCAGGCCTAGGCTTAGTCTAGGGCACCCCTAGGCTTAGGCTAGGGCACCCCTAGGCTTAGGCTAAGGCTAGGGCTCCCCCAGCCTAAGGCTTGGGCACCCCTAGGCTTAGGCTAGGGCACCCCTAGGCTTAGGGTAGGGAACCCCTAGCCTAAGGCTAGGGCACCCCTAGGCTTAGGCTAGGACACCCCTAGGCTTAGGCTAGGGCACCACTGGACTTAGGCTAGGGCATCCCTAGGCTTCGGAAAAGGCGAGGGCTCCCATAGCCTAAGGCTAAGGCACCCCTAGGCTCAGGCTATGGCACCCCTAGGCTTAGGCTAGGGCAATCCTAGGTTCAGGTTAGGGCACCCCTAGGCTTTGGCTAGGGCACCCCTAGGGTTCGGAAAAGGCGAGGGCTCCCCTAGCCTAAGGCTAGGGCACCCCTAGGCTCAGGCTATGGCACCCCTAGGCTTAGGCTAGGGCAATCCTAGGCTCAGGCTAGGGCACCCCTAGGCTTTGGCTGGGGCACTTCTAGGCTTAGGAAAAGGCGTGGGCTCCCCTAGCCTAAGGCTTGGGCACCCCTATGATTAGTCTAAGGCACCCCTAGGCTTAGGCTAGGGCACCCCTTGGCTTAAGCAAGGGCTCCCCTAGGCTTAGGCTAAGGCTACGGCTCCCCACACTCAAGCTAGTGCACCCCTAGGCTCAGGCTATTGCACCCCTAGGCTCAGGCTACGGCACCCCTAGGCTTAGGCTAGGGCACCCCTAGGCTTAGGAAAAGGCTAGGGCTCCCCTAGCCTAAGGATAAGGCACCCCTAGGCTTAGGCTAGGACACCCCTAGGCTTATGCTAGGACACACCTAGGCTTGGGCTAAGGCTAGGGCTCCCCGAGCCTTAGGCTAGGGCACCCCTAGGTTTAGGCTAGGGCACCCCTAGACTTAGGCTAGGGCACCCCTCGGCTTAGGCTAGGGCACCCCTAGGCTTAGGCTGGGAAACCCCTAGGCTTAGCCTAGGGCACCCTTAGGCTTAGGCTAATGCTACAGCTCCCCTAGCCTCAGGCTAGGGCACCCGTAGCCTCAGGCTAGGGCACCCCTAAGTTCATGCTAGGGCAGGCTTAGGCTTAGGCTAGGGCACCCCTAGGCTTAGGCTAGGGCACCCCTAGGCTTAGGCTAAGGCTAGAGCTCCCCGAGCCTAAGGCTTGGGCACCCCTAGGCTTAGGTAGGGCACCCCTAGGCTTAGGCTAGGGAACCCCTAGCCTAAGGCTAGGGCACCCCTAGGTATAGGCTAGGCCACCCCTAAGCTTAGGCTAGGGCACCACTAGACGTAGGCTAGGACATCCCTAGGCTTCGGAAAAGGCGAGGGCTCCCATAGCCTAAGGCTAGGGCACCCCTAGGCTCAGGCTATGGCACCCCTAGGCTTAGGCTAGGGCAATCCTAGGCTCAGGCAGGGGCACCCCTAGGCTTTGGCTGGGGCACCTCTAGGCTTAGGAAAAGACGTGGGCTCCCCTAGCCTAAGGCTAGGGCACCCCTAGGATTAGGCTAAGCCACCCCTAGGTTTAGGCTAGGGCACCCTTTGGCTTAAGCTAGGGCTCCCCTAGGCTTAGGCTAAGGCTACGGCTCCCCACACTCAAGCTAGTGCACCCCTAGACTCAGGCTATGGCACCCCTAGGCTCAGGCTACGGCACCCCTAGGCTTAGGCTAGGGCACCCCTAGGCTTAGGAAAAGGCTAGGGCTCCCCTAGCATAAGGATAAGGCACCCCTAGGCTTAGGCTAGGGTACCCCTAGGCTTATGCTAGGGCACCCCTAGGCTTAAGCTAGGGCTCCCCTAGGCTTAGGCAAAGACTACGGCTCCCCTAGCCTCAGGCTAGGGCACCACTAGGCTTAGGCTAGAGCACCCCTAGGCTTAGGCTAGGGTACCCCTAGGCTCAGGCTAGGGCACCCCTAGGCTTAGGCTAGGGCACACCTAGGCTTGGGCTAAGGCTAGGGCTCCCCGAGCCTTAGGCTAGGGCACCCCTAGGTTTAGGCTAGGGCACCCCTAGACTTAGGCTAGGGCACCCCTCGGCTTAGGCTAGGGCACCCCTACGCTTAGGCTGGGAAACCCCTAGGCTTAGCCTAGGGCACCCTTAGGCTTAGGCTAAGGCTACAGCTCCCCACACTCAAGTTAGTGCACCCATAGACTCAGGCTATGGCACCCCTAGGCTCAGGCTACGGCACCCCTAGGCTTAGGCTAGGGCACCCCTAGGCTTAGGAAAAGGCTAGGGCTCCCCTAGCCTAAGGATAAGGCACCCCTAGGCTTAGGCTAGGGCACCCCTAGGCTTAAGCTAGGGCTCCACTAGGCTTAGGCAAAGGCTACGGCTCCCCTAGCCTCAGGCTAGGGCACCACTAGGCTTACGCTAGAGCACCCCTAGGCTTAGGCTAGGGTACCCCTAAGCTCAGGCTAGGGCACCCCTAGGCTTAGGCTAGGGCACACCTAGGCTTGGGCTAAGGCTAGGGCTCCCCGAGCCTTAGGCTAGGGCACCCCTAGGTTTAGGCTAGGGCACCCCTAGACTTAGGCTAGGGCACCCCTCGGCTTAGGCTAGGGCACCCCTAGGCTTAGGCTGGGAAACCCCTAGGCTTAGCCTAGGGCACCCTTAGGCTTAGGCTAAGGCTACAGCTCCCCTAGCCTCAGGCTAGGGCACCCCTAGACTCAGGCTATGGCACCCCAAGGCTTAGGCAAGGGTAATCCTAGGCTAGACTAAGGCTAGGGCTCCCTTAACCTCAGGCTAGGGCACCCGTAGCCTCAGGCTAGGGCATCGCTAGGTTCATGCTAGGGCAGCCCTAGGCTTAGGCTAGGGCACCCCTAGGCTTAGGCTAGGGCACCCCTAGGCTTAGGCTAAGGCTAGGGCTCCCCCAGCCTAAGGCTTGGGCACCCCTAGGCTTAGGCTAGGGCACCCCTAGGCTTAGGCTAAGGCTAGAGCTCCCCCAGCTTAAGGCTTGGGCACCCCTAGGCTTAGGCTAGGGCACCCCTAGGCTTAGGCTAGGGAACCCCTAACCTAAGGCTAGTTCACCCCTAGGCTTAGGCTAGGCCACCCCTAGGCTTAGGCTAGGGCACCACTAGACTTAGGCTAGGACATCCCTAGGTTTCAGGAAAGGCGAGGGCTCCCATAGCCTAAGGCTAGGGCACCCCTAGGCTCAGGCTATGGCACCCCTAGGCTTAGGCTAGGGCAATCCTAGGCTCAGGCTAGGGCACCCCTAGGCTTAGGAAAAGGCGTGGGCTCCCCTAGCCTAAGGCTAGGGCACCCCTAGGATTAGGCTAAGCCACCCCTAGGCTTAGGCTAGGGCACCCCTTGGCTTAAGCTAGGGCTCCCCTAGGCTTAGGCTAAGGCTACGGATCCCCACACTCAAGCTAGTGCACCCCTAGACTCAGGCTATGGCACCCCTAGGCTCAGGCTACGGCACCCCTAGGCTTAGGCTAGGGTACCCCTAGGCTCAGGCTAGGGCACCCCTAGGCTTAGGCTAGGGCACACCTAGGCTTGGGCTAAGGCTAGGACTCCCCGAGCCTTAGGCTAGGGCACCCCTAGGTTTAGGCTAGGGCACCCCTAGACTTAGGCTAGGGCACCCCTCGGCTTAGGCTAGGGCACCCCTAGGCTTAGGCTGGGAAACCCCTAGGCTTAGCCTAGGGCACCCTTAGGCTTAGGCTAAGGCTACAGCTCCCCACACTCAAGCTAGTGCACCCCTAGACTCAGGCTATGGCACCCCTAGGCTCAGGCTACGGCACCCCTAGGCTTAGGCTAGGGCACCCCTAGGCTTAGGAAAAGGCTAGGGCTCCCCTAGCCTAAGGATAAAGCACCCCTAGGCTTAGGCTAGGGCACCCCTAGGCTTAAGCTAGGGCTCCACTAGGCTTAGGCAAAGGCTACGGCTCCCCTAGCCTCAGGCTAGGGCACCACTAGGCTTACGCTAGAGCACCCCTAGGCTTAGGCTAGGGTACCCCTAGGCTCAGGCTAGGGCACCCCTAGGCTTAGGCTAGGGCACACCTAGGCTTGGGCTAAGGCTAGGGCTCCCCGAGCCTTAGGCTAGGGCACCCCTAGGTTTAGGCTAGGGCACCCCTAGACTTAGGCTAGGGCACCCCTAGACTCAGGCTATGGCACCCCAAGGCTTAGGCAAGGGTAATCCTAGGCTAGACTAAGGCTAGGGCTCCCCTAGCCTCAGGCTAGGGCACCCGTAGCCTCAGGCTAGGGCATCCCTAGGTTCATGCTAGGGCAGCCCTAGGCTTAGGCTAGGGCACCCCTAGGCTTAGGCTAGGGCACCCCTAGGCTTAGGCTAAGGCTAGGGCTCCCCCAGCCTATGGCTTGGGCACCCCTAGGCTTAGGCTAGGGCACCCCTAAGCTTAGGCTAGGCCACCCCTAGGCTTAGGCTAGGGCACCACTAGACTTAGGCTAGGGCATCCCTAGGCTTATGCTAAGGCTAAGGTTCCCCTAGCCTAAGGCTAGGGCACCCCTAGGCTCAGGCTAGGACACCCCAAGGCTTAGGCTAGGGCACCCCAAGGCTTAGGCTAGGGCAATCCTAGGCTCAGGCTAGGGTAGCCCTAGGCTTAGGCTGGGCACCCCTAGGCTTAGGCTTGGGCACCCCTAGGCTTAGGCTAAGGCAACGGCTCCCCTAGCATCAGGCTAGGGCACCCCTAGACACAGGCTAGGGCACCCCTAAGCTTAGGCTAAGGCACCCCTAGGCTTAGGCTTAGGCAACGGCTCCCCTAGCATCAGGCTAGGGCACCCATAGGCTCAGGCTAGGGCACCCCTAGGCTCAGGCTAGGGCAGCCCTAGGCTTAGCCTAGGGCACCCCTAGACTTCGGCTAAGGCAAAGGCTTCCCTACCCTCAGTCTAGGGCACCCCTAAGCTTAGGATAGGGCAATCCTAGGCTTAAGCTAAGGCTAGGGCTCCCCTAGCCTCAGGCTAGGGCACCCCTAGGCTTAGGCTTAGGGTAGGGCTGCCCTAGGCTTAGTCAAGGGCACCCTAGGCTTAGGCTAGGGCACCCCCAGGCTTAGGTTAGGGCACCCCTATTCTTAGGCTAGGGCACCCCTAGGCTTTGGCTAGGGGACCCTAGGCTTAGGCTAGGGAACCCCTATGCTTAAGCTAGGGCTCCCCTAGGCTTAGGTTAAGGCTAGGGCTCGCCTAGCCTAAAGCTAGGCAATCCCTAGGCTTAGGCTAGGGCACCCCTATGCTTAGGATAGGGCACCCCTAGGCTTAGGCTAATGCTAGGGCTCCTCTAGCCTAAGGCTAGGGCACCCATAGGCTTAGGATAGGGCACCCCTAGGCTTAGGCTAGGGCACCCCTAGGCTTAGACTAGGGTACCCCTAGCCTTAGGCTATGGCACCACTAGGCTTAGGCTAGGGCACCCCTAGGTTTAGGGTAGGGCACCCCTAGACTTAGGCTAGGGCACCCCTCGGCTTAGGCTAGGGCACCCCTAGGCTTAGGCTGGGAAACCCCTAGGCTTAGCCTAGGGCACCCTTAGGCTTAGGCTAAGGCTACAGCTCCCCTAGCCTCAGGCTAGGGCACCCCTAGACTCAGGCTATGGCACCCCAAGGCTTAGGCAAGGGCAATCCTAGGCTAGACTAAGGCTAGGGATCCCCTAGCCTCAGGCTAGGGCACCCGTAGCCTCAGTCTAGGGCACCCCTAGGTTCATGCTAGGGCAGGCTTAGGCTTAGGCTAGGGCACCCCTAGGCTTAGGCTAGGGCACCCCTAGGCTTAGGCTAAGGCTAGAGCTCCCCCAGCTTAAGGCTTGGGCACCCCTAGGCTTAGGCTAGGGCACCCCTAGGCTTAGGCTAGGGAACCCCTAACCTAAGGCTAGGGCACCCCTAGGCTTAGGCTAGGCCACCCCTACGCTTAGGCTAGGGCACCACCAGACTTAGGCTAGGACATCCCTAGGCTTCGGGAAAGGCGAGGGCTCCCATAGCCTAAGGCTAGGGCACCCCTAGGCTCAGGCTATGGCACCCCTAGGCTTAGGCTAGGGCAATCCTAGGCTCAGGCTAGGGCACCCCTAGGCTTAGGAAAAGGCGTGGGCTCCCCTAGCCTAAGGCTAGGGCACCCCTAGGATTAGGCTAAGCCACCCCTAGGCTTAGGCTAGGGCACCCCTTGGCTTAAGCTAGGGCTCCCCTAGGCTTAGGCTAAGGCTACGGCTCCCCACACTCAATCTAGTGCACCCCTAGACTCAGGCTATGGCACCCCTAGGCTGAGGCTACGGCACCCCTAGGCTTAGGCTAGGGCACCCCTAGGCTTAGGAAAAGGCTAGGGCTCCCCTAGCCTAAGGATAAGGCACCCCTAGGCTTAGGCTAGGGCACCCCTAGGCTTAAGCTAGGGCTCCACTAGGCTTAGGCAAAGGCTACGGCTCCCCTAGCCTCAGGCTAGGGCACCACTAGGCTTACGCTAGAGCACCCCTAGGCTTAGGCTAGGGTACCCCTAGGCTCAGGCTAGGGCACCCCTAGGCTTAGGCTAGGGCACACCTAGGCTTGGGCTAAGGCTAGGGCTCCCCGAGCCTTAGGCTAGGACACCCCTAGGTTTGGGCTAGGGCACCCCTAGACTTAGGCTAGGGCACCCCTCGGCTTAGGCTAGGGCACCCCTAGGCTTAGGCTAGGAAACCCCTAGGCTTAGCCTAGGGCACCCTTAGGCTTAGGCTAAGGCTACAGCTCCCCTAGCCTCAGGCTAGGGCACCCCTAGACTCAGGCTATGGCACCCCAAGGCTTTGGCAAGGGTAATCCTAGGCTAGACTAAGGGTAGGGCTCCCCTAGCCTCAGACTAGCGCACCCGTAGCCTCAGGCTAGGGCATCCCTAGGTTCATGCTAGGGCAGCCCTAGGCTTAGGCTAGGGCACCCCTAGGCTTATGCTAGGGCACCCCTAGGCTTAGGCTAAGGCTAGGGCTCCCCCAGCCTAAGGCTTGGGCACCCCTAGGCTTAGGCTAGGGCACCCCTAGGCTTAGGCTAGGGAACCCCTAGCCTAATGCTAGGGCACCCCTAGGCTTAGGCTAGGCCACCCCTAGGCTTAGGCTAGGGCACCATTAGACTTAGGCTAGGGCATCCCTAGGCTTATGCTAAGGTTAAGGTTCCCTTAGCCTAAGGCTTGGGCACCCCTAGGCTCAGGCTAGGACACCCCAAGGCTTAGGCTAGGGCACCCCTAGGCTTAGGCTAAGGCAACAGCTCCCCTAGCATCAGGCTAGGGCACACCTAGACACAGGCTAGGGCACCCCTAAGCTTAGGCTAAGGCACCCCTAGGCTTAGGCTAAGGCAACGGCTCCCCTAGCATCAGGCTAGGGCACCCGTAGGCTCAGGCTAGGGCACCCCTAGGCTCAGGCTAGGGCAACCCTAGGCTTAAGCTAGGGCACCCCTAGACTTCGGCTAAGGCAACGGCTTCCCTACCCTCAGTCTAGGGCACCCCTAAGCTTAGGATAGGGCAATCCTAGGCTTAAGCTAAGGCTAGGGCTCCCCTAGCCTCAGGCTAGGGCACCCCTAGGCTTAGGCTTAGGGTAGGGCTCCCCTAGGCGTAGTCAAGGGCACCCTAGGCTTAGGCTAGGGCACCCCCAGGCTTAGGTTAGGGCACCCCTATACTTAGGCTAGGGCACCCCTAGGCTTTGGCTAGGGGACCCTAGGCTTAGGCTAGGGAACCCCTATGCTTAGGCTAGGGCTCCCCTAGGCTTAGGTTAAGGCTAGGGCTCGCCTAACCTAAAGCTAGGCAATCCCTAGGCTTAGGCTAGGGCACCCATATGCTTAGGCTAGGGCACCCCTAGGCTTAGGCTAATGCTAGGGTTCCTCTAGCCTAAGGCTAGGGCACCCTTAGGGTTAGGATAGGGCACCCCTAGGCTTAGGCTAGGGCACCCCTAGGCTTAGACTAGGGTACCCCTAGCCTTAGGCTATGGCACCACTAGGCTTAGGCTAGGGCACCCCTAGGTTTAGGCAAGGGCACCCCTAGACTCAGGCTATGGCACCCCAAGGCTTAGGCAAGGGCAATCCTAGGCTAGACTAAGGCTAGGGCTCCCCTAGCCTCAGGCTAGGGCACCCGTAGCCTCAGGCTAGGGCACCCCTAGGTTCATGCTAGGGCAGGCTTAGGCTTAGGCTAGGGCACCCCTAGGCTTAGGCTAGGGCACCCCTAGGCTTAGGCTAAGGCTAGAGCTCCCCCAGCTTAAGGCTTGGGCACCCCTAGGCTTAGGCTAGGGCACCCCTAGGCTTTGGCTGGGGCACCTCTAGGCTTAGGAAAAGGCGTGGGCTCCCCTAGCCTAAGGCTAGGGCACCCCTAGGATTAGGCTAAGCCACCCCTAGGCTTAGGCTAGGGCACCCCTTGGCTTAAGCTAGGGCTCCCCTAGGCTTAGGCTAAGGCTACGGCTCCCCACACTCAAGCTAGTGCACCCCTAGACTCAGGCTATGGCACCCCTAGGCTCAGGCTACGGCACCCCTAGGCTTAGACTAGGGCACCACTAGGCTTAGGAAAAGGCTAGGGCTCCCCTAGCCTAAGGATAAGGCACCCCTAGGCTTAGGCTAGGGCACCCCTAGGCTTATGCTAGGGCACCCCTAGGCTTAAGCTAGGGCTCCCCTAGGCTTAGGCAAAGGCTACGGCTCCCCTAGCCTCAGGCTAGAGCACCACTAGGCTTAGGCTAGAGCACCCGTAGGCTTAGGCTAGGGTACCCCTAGACTGAGGCTAGGGCACCCCTAGGCTTAGACTAGGGCACCCCTAGGCTTATTCTAAGGCTAGGGCTCCACTAGCCTAAGGCTACGGCACCCCTAGGCTCAGGCTATCGCACCCCAAGGCTTAGGCTAGGGCACCCCTAGGCTTAGGAAAAGGCTAGGGCGCCCCTAGCCTAAGGCTAGGGCACCCCTAAGCTTAGGCTAGGGCACCCCGAGACTTAGGCTAGGGAACCCCTAGGCTTAAGCTAGGGCTCCCCTAGGCTTAGTCTAATGCTATGGCTCCCCTAGCCTAAGGATAGGGCACCACTAGGCTCAGGCTAGGGCACCCCTAGGCTTAGGCTAGGGTGCCCCTAGGCTTAGGCTGGGGAACCCCTAGGCTTAGGCTAGGGCACCCCTAGGCTTAGGCTAAGGCTACGGTTCCCCTAGCCTCAGGCTAATGCACCCCTAGGCTTAGGCAAGGGCAATCCTAGGCTAGACTAAGGCTAGGGCTCCCCTAGCCTCACGCTAGGGCACCCGTAGCCTCAGGCTAGGGCACCCCTAGGCTCATGGTAGGGCAGCCCTAGGCTTAGGCTAGGGCACCCCTAGGCTTAGGCTAGGGCACCCCTAGGATTAGGCTAAGGCTAGGGCTCCCCCAGCTTAGGGCTAGGCCACCCCTAGGCTTAGGCTAGGGCACCCCTAGGCTTATGCTAGGGAACCCATAGCCTAAGGCTAGGGCACCCCTAGGCTTAGGCTAGGGCACCCCTAGGCTTATGTTAGGGCACCCCTAGATTTAGGCTAAGGCAATGGCTCCCCTAGCCTTAGGCTAGGTCACCCCTAGACTCAGGCTAGGGCACCCCTAAGCTTAGGCTAGGGTAATCCTAGGCTTAGGATAAGGCTGGGGCTCCCCTAGCCTCAGTCTACGGCACCCCTAGGCTCAGGCTAGTGCACCCCTAGGCTTACACTAGGGCACCCCTAGGCTTAGGCTAAGGCTAGGGCTCCCCTTGCCTAAGGCTACAGCACCCCAAGGCTCAGGCTAGGGCACCCCTAGGCTTAGGTTAGGGCACCCCTAGGCTTAGTCTAAGGCACCCCTAGGCTTAAGCTAAGGCTAGGGCTCCCCTAGCCTCAGGCTAAGGCACCCCTAGGCTTAGGCTAGGGCACCTCTAGGCTTAGGCTAGGGCACCCCTAGGCTTAGGCTAGGGCAGCCCTAGGCTTAGGCTAGGGCACCCCTTGGCTTAGGCTTGGGCACCCATGGCTTAGGCTAGGGCACCCCTAGGCTTAGGCTAAGGCTAGGGCTCCCCTAGCCTAAGGCTAGTGCACCCCTAGGCTTAGGCTAGGGCACCCCTAGGCTTAAGCTAAGGCTAGGGCTCCCCTAGCCTATGGCTAGGGCTCCCCTAGCCTATGGCTAGGGCTCCCCTAGCCTATGGCTAGCGCACTCCTAGGCTTAGCCTAGGGCACCCCTAGGCTTAGGCTAGGGCACCCCTAGGCTTTGGCTAGGGCACCCCTAGGCTTAGGATAGTACACCCCTAGTCTTAAGCTAGGGCTACGGCTCCCCTAGCCTCAGGCTAGGGCACCCCTAGACTCAGGCTATGGCACCCCTAGGCTTAGGCTAGGGCAATCCTAGGCTAGACTAAGGCAAGGGCTCCCATAGCCTCAGGCTAGGGCACCCGTAGGCTCAGGCTAGGGCATCCCTAGGCTCAGGTTAGGGCAGCCCTAGACTTAGGCTAGGGCACCCCTAGGCTTAGGCTAGGGCAATCCTAGGCTAGACTAAGGCAAGGGCTCCCATAGCCTCAGGCTAGGGTACCCGTAGGCTCAGGCTAGGGCACCCCTTGGCTCAGGTTAGGGCAGCCCTAGACTTAGGCTAGGGCACCCCTCGGCTAAGCTAGGGCACCCCTAGGTTTAGGCTGGGGCACCCCTGGGCTTAGACTAGGGCACCCTTAGGCTTAGGCTAAGGCTACAGCTCCCCTAGCCTCAGGCTAGGGCATCCCTAGACTCAGGCTATGGCACCCCTAGGCTTAGGAAAGGGTAATCCTAGGCTAGACTAAGGCTAGGGCTCCCCTAGCCTCAGGCTAGGGCACCCGTAGCCTCAGGCTAGGGCACCCCTAGGCTCAGGCCAGGGCACCCCTAGGCTTAGGCTAGGGCACCCATAGGCTTAGGAAAAGACTAGGGCTCCCCTAGCCTAAGGCTATGGCACCCCTAAGCTTAGGCTAGGGCAACCCTAGGCTTCGGCTAGGGCAATCCTAGGGTTAGGCTAAGACTAGAGCTCCCCTAGCCTCAGGCTAGGGCATCCCTAGGCTCAGGCTAGGGCACCCCTAGGCTTTGGCTAGGGCAACTCTAGGCTTAGGAAAAGGGGAGGGCTCCCCTAGCCTAAGGCTAGGGCACCCCTAGGATTAGGCTAAGGCACCCCTAGGCTTAGGCTAGGGCACCCCTAGGCTTAAGCTAGGGCTCCCCTAGGCTTAGGCTTAGGCTACGGCTCCCCACCCTCTGGCTAGTGCACCCTGAGACTCAGGCTATCGCACCCCTAGGCTCAGGCTAGTGTACCCCTAGGCTTAGGCTAGGGCACCCCTAGACTCAAGATATGGCACACCTAGGCTTAGGCTAGGGCAATCCTAGGCTAGATTAAGGCAAGGGCTCTCCTAGCCTCAGGGTAGGGCACGCGTAGGCTCAGGCTAGGGCACCCCTAGGCTTAGGCTAGGGCACCCCTAGGATTAGGCTAGGGCACCCCTAGGCTTAGGGTAAGGCTAGGGCTCCCTGGCCTAAAGCTAGAGCACCCCTTGGCTTAGGCTAGGGCACCCCTAGGATTAGGCTAGGGCAATCCTAGGCTCAGGCTAAGGCACCCCTAGGCTTTGGCTAGGGCAACTCTAGGCTTAGGAAAAGGCGAGGGCTCCCCTAGCTTAAGGCTAGGGCACCCCTAGGCTTAGGCTAAGGCACCCCTAGGCTTAGGCTAGGGCACCCCTAGTCTTAAGGTAGGGCTCCCCTAGTCTTAGGCTAAGGCTACGGCTCCCCACCCTCAGGCTTGTGCACCCCTAGACTCAGGTTATGGGACCCCTAGGCTCAGGCTAGGGCACCCCTAGGCTTAGGCTAGGGCACCCCTAGACTCAGGACATGGCACACCTAGGCTTAGTTTAGGGCAATCCTAGTCTAGATTAAGGCAAGGGCTCTCCTAGCCTCAGGCTAGGGCACCCCTAAGCTCAGGCTAGGGCACCTCTAGGCTTAGGCTAGGGCACCCCTAGGATTAGGCTAGGGCACCCCTAGGCTAAGGCTAAGGCTAGGGCTCCCTGGCCTAAAGCTAGAGCACCCCTTGGCTTAGGCTAGGGCACCGCTAGGCTTAGGCTAAGGCTAGGGCTCCCCTAGCCTAAGGCTAGGCACCCCTAGGCTTAGGCTAGGGCTCCCCTAGGCTTAGGCTAGGGCACCCATAAACTTAGGCTAGGGCACCCCTAGGCTTAGGCTAAGGCTAGTGCTCCTCTAGCCTAAGGCTAGGGCAACCCTAGGCTTATGTTAGGGCACCCCTAGGCTTAGGCTAGGGTACGCCTAGCCTTAGGCTTGGGCACCCCTAGGCTTGGCTGGGGCACCCCTAGGCTTAGGTTAAGCTTAGGGTTCCCCTAACATAAGGCTAGGGAACCCCTAGGCTTAGGCTAAGGCTAGGGTTCCCCTAGCCTAAGGCTAGGGCACCCGTAGGCTTACGCTAGGGCACCCCTAGGCTTAGGCTAGGGCAATCCTAGGCTAGACTAAGGCTAGGGATCCCTTAGCCTCAGGCTAGGGCACCCCTAGGCTCAGGCTAGGACAGCCCTAGGCTTACCCAAGGGCACCCCTAGGCTTAGGCTCTGGCACCCCTCGGCTTAGGCTGGGGCAGCCCTAGGCTTAGGCTAAGGCACCCCTAGGCTCAGGGTAGGTCACCCCTATGCTTAGACTAGGGCACCCCTAGGCTTAGGCTAAGGCTAGGGCTCCCCTAGTCTAAGGCTACGCCACCCCTAGGCTCAGGCTAGGGCACGCCTCGGCTTAGGCTGGGGCACCACTAGGCTTAGGCTAGGGCACCCCTAGGCTTAAGCTAGGGCTACGGCTCGCCTAGCCTCAGGCTAGGGCACACCTAGACTCAGGCTATGGCACCCCTAGGCTCAGGCTAGGGCACCCCTAGGCTTAGGCTAGGGCACCCCTAGGCTTAGGTTAGGGCACCCCTATACTTAGGCTAGGGCACCCCTAGGCTTTGGCTAGGGGACCCCTAGGCTTAGGCTAGGGCACCCCTATGCTTAAGCTAGGGCTCCCCTAGGCTTAGGCTAAGGCTAGGGCTCCCCTAGCCTAAAGCTAGGCAATCCCTAGGCTTAGGCTAGGGCACCAGTATGCTTAGGCTAGGGCACCCTTAGGCTTAGGCTAATGCTAGGGCTCCTCTAGCCTAAGGCTAGGGCACCCCTAGGCTTAGGATAGGGCACCCCTAGGCTTAGGCTAGGGTACCCCTAGCCTTAGGCTAGGCACCACTAGGCTTAGGCTAGGGCACACCTAGGCTTAGGTTAAGGCTAGGGCTCCCCTAGAATAAGATTAGCGCACCAGTAGGCTCAGGCTAGGGCACCCCTAGGCTTAGGCAAGGGCACCCCTAAGCTTAGGCTAGGGGAATCCTAGGTTTAAACTAAGGCTAGGGTTACCCTAGTCTCAGGCTAAGGTACGCCTAGTGTCAGGCTAGGTCACTCCTAGGCTTAGACTAGGGCACCCCTAGGCTTAGGTTATGGCAGCCCTAGGCTTAGGTTAGGGCACCCCAAGCTTAGGCTAGGGTACCCCTAGGCTTAGGCTAAGGCTAGGGCTCCCCTAGGCTTAGCCTAGGGCACCCCTAGGCTTAGGCAAGGGCACCCCTAGGCTTAGGCTAGGGCACCCCTAGGCTTAGGCTAGGGCACCCCTAGGCTTAGGCTAAGGCTAGGGCTCCCCTAGCCTAAGGCTGGTGCACCCCTAGGCTTAGGCTAGGGCACCCCTAGGCTTAAGCTAAGGCTAGGGCTCCCCTAGCCTATGGCTAGGGCTCCCCTAGCCTATGACTAGCGCACTCCTAGGCTTAGCCTAGGGCACCCCTAGGCTTAGGCTAGGGCACCCCTTAGCTTAGGCAAGGGCACCCCTAGAATTAGGCTAGGGCACCCCTAGGCTTAGGCTAAAGCTAGGGCACCCCCAGGCTCAGGCTAGGGCTCCCCTAGCCTTAGGCTAGGGCACCCCTAAGCTTAGACTAGGGCACCCCTAAACTTAGGCTAGGGCACCCCGATGCTTAGGCTAGGGCACCCATAGGCTTAGGCTAGTGCACCCCTAGGCTTAAGCTAGGGCTACGGCACCCCTAGACTCAGGCTAGGGCACCCTAAGACTCAGGCTAAGGCACCCCTAGGCTTAGGCTAGGGCAATCCTAGGCCAGACTAAGGCTAGGGCTCCCATAGCCTCAGGCTAGGGCACCCGTACGCTCAGGCTAGGGCACCCCTAGGCTCAGGTTAGGGCAGCCCTAGGCTTAGGCTAGGGCACCGCTAGGCTTAGGCTAGGGCACCCCTAGGCTTAGGCTAAGGCTAGGGCTCCCCCAGCCTAAGGCTAGGGCACCCCAAGGCTTAGGCTAGGGCACCCCTAAGCTTAGGCTATGGCACCCCTAGGCTTAGGCTAGGGCACCCCTAGATTTAGGCTAAGGCTAGGGCTCCCCTAGCCTAAGGCTACGGCACCCCTAGGC
This sequence comes from Tenrec ecaudatus, assembly GCF_050624435.1. Taxonomy (NCBI): domain Eukaryota; kingdom Metazoa; phylum Chordata; class Mammalia; order Afrosoricida; family Tenrecidae; genus Tenrec; species Tenrec ecaudatus. The sequence continues at coordinate 1,324,388 of NW_027457644.1, forward strand.
TTAGGCTAGGGCACCCCTAGGCTTAGGCTAAGGCTAGGGCTCCCCTAACCTCAGGCTAGGGCACCCTAAGGCTCAGGCTAGGGCACCCCTAGGCTTAGGCTAAGGCACCCCTAGGCTTAGGAAAAAGCTAGGGCTCCCCTATCCTAAGGCTAGGGCACCCCTAGGCTTAGGCTAGGGCACCCCTAGGCTTATGCTAGGGCACCCCTAGGCTTAAGCTAGGGCTCCCCTAGGCTTAGGCTAAATCTACGGATCCCCTAGCCTAAGGCTAGGGCACCACTAGGCTTAGGCTAGAGCACCCCTAGGCTTAGGCTAGGGTACCCCTAGGCTCAGGCTAGGCACCCCTAGTGTCAGGCTAGGCTTAGGCTAGGGCACCCCTAGCCTCAGGCTAGGGCACCCCTAGAGTCAGGCGAGGGTACACCTAGGCTCAGGCTACGGCTCCCCTAGGCTTAGGCTAGGGCACCCCTAGGCTTAGGCTAGGGCACCCCTAGGCTTAGGCAAGGGCACCCCTAGCCTTAGGCTAGGGCACCCCTAGGCTTGGGCTAAGGCTACGGATCTCCTAGCCTCAGGCTAGGGCACACCTAAACTCAGGCTATGGCACCACTAGGTTAGGCTAGGGCAATCCTAGGCTCAGAATAGGGCAGCCCTAGGCTTAGGCTAGGGCAGCCCTATGATTAGGCTAGGGCACCCTTAGATTTAGGCTAAGGCCAGGGCTCCCCCAACCTAAGGCTAGGGCACCCCTAGGCTTAGGCTAGGGCAACCCTACGCTTAGGCTAGGGAACCCCTAGCCTAAGGCTAGGGCAACACTAGGCTTAGACTAAGGCAACGGCTCCCCCACCCTCAGTCTAGGGCACCCCTAAGCTTAGGCTAGGGCAATCCTAGGCTTAAGCTAAGGCTAGGGGTCCCTTAGCCTCAGGCTAGGGCACCCCTAGGCTTAGGCAAGTGCAATCCTAGGCTAGACTAAGGCTAGGGCTCCCCTAGCCTCAGGCTAGGGCACCCGTAGCCTCAGGCTAGGGCACCCCTAGACTCAGGCTAGGGCACCCCTAAGCTTAGGCTAGGGCAATCTTAGGCTTAGGCTAAGGCTAGGGCTCCTCTAGCCTCAGTCTAGGGCACCCCTAGGCTCAGGCTAGGGCACCCCTAGGCTTACGATAGGGCACCCCTAGGCTTAAGCTAAGGCTAGGGCTCCCCTAGCCTAAGGCTACTGCACCCCTAGGCTCAGGCTAGGGCACCCCTAGGCTTAGGTTAGGGCACCCCTAGGCTTAGTCTAAGGCACCCCTATGCTTAGGCTAAGGCTAGGGCTCCCCTAGCCTCAGGCTAAGGCACCCCTAGGCTTAGGCTTGGGCACCCCTAGGCTTAGGCTAGGGCAACCCTAGGCTTAGACTAAGGCTAGGGCTCCACTAGCCTAAGGCTACAGCACCCCTATGCTCAGACTATGGCACCCCTAGGCTTAGGCTAGGGCAACCCTTGGCTTAGGCTAGGGCACCCCTAGGCTTAGGATAGGGCACCCCTAGGCTTAGGATAGGGCACCCCTATACTTAGGCTAGGGCACCCCTAGGCTTTGGCTAGGGGACCCCTAGGCTTAGGCTAGGGCACCCCTATGCTTAAGCTAGGGCTCCCCTAGGCTTAGGCTAAGGCTAGGGCTCCCCTAGCCTAAAGCTAGGCAATCCCTAGGCTTAGGCTAGGGCACCAGTATGCTTAGGCTAGGGCACCCTTAGGCTTAGGCTAATGCTAGGGCTCCTCTAGCCTAAGGCTAGGGCACCCCTAGGCTTAGGATAGGGCACCCCTAGGCTTAGGCTAGGGTACCCCTAGCCTTAGGCTAGGCACCACTAGGCTTAGGCTAGGGCACACCTAGGCTTAGGTTAAGGCTAGGGCTCCCCTAGAATAAGATTAGCGCACCAGTAGGCTCAGGCTAGGGCACCCCTAGGCTTAGGCAATGGCACCCCTAAGCTTAGGCTAGGGGAATCCTAGGCTTAAACTAAGGCTAGGGTTACCCTAGTCTCAGGCTAAGGTACGCCTAGTGTCAGGCTAGGTCACTCCTAGGCTTAGACTAGGGCACCCCTAGGCTTAGGTTATGGCAGCCCTAGGCTTAGGTTAGGCCACCCCAATCTTAGGCTAGGGTACCCCTAGGCTTAGGCTAAGGCTAGGGCTCCCCTAGGCTTAGCCTAGGGCACCCCTAGGCTTAGGCAAGGGCACCCCTAGGCTTAGGCTAGGGCACCCCTAGGCTTAGGCTAGGGCACCCCTAGGCTTAGGCTAAGGCTAGGGCTCCCCTAGCCTAAGGCTAGTGCACCCCTAGGCTTAGGCTAGGGCACCCCTAGGCTTAAGCTAAGGCTAGGGCTCCCCTAGCCTATGGCTAGGGCTCCCCTAGCCTATGACTAGCGCACTCCTAGGCTTAGCCTAGGGCACCCCTAGGCTTAGGCTAGGGCACCCCTTGGCTTAGGCAAGGGCACCCCTAGAATTAGGCTAGGGCACCCCTAGGCTTAGGCTAAAGCTAGGGCACCCCCAGGCTCAGGCTAGGGCTCCCCTAGCCTTAGGCTAGGGCACCCCTAAGCTTAGACTAGGGCACCCCTAAACTTAGGCTAGGGCACCCCTAGGCTTAGGCTAGGGCACCCATAGGCTTAGGCTAGTGCACCCCTAGGCTTAAGCTAGGGCTACGGCACCCCTAGACTCAGGCTAGGGCACCCCAAGACTCAGGCTAAGGCACCCCTAGGCTTAGGCTAGGGCAATCCTAGGCCAGACTAAGGCTAGGGCTCCCATAGCCTCAGGCTAGGGCACCCGTACGCTCAGGCTAGGGCATCCCTAGGCTCAGGTTAGGGCAGCCCTAGGCTTAGGCTAGGGCACCGCTAGGCTTAGGCTAGGGCACCCCTAGGCTTAGGCTAAGGCTAGGGCTCCCCCAGCCTAAGGCTAGGGCACCCCAAGGCTTAGGCTAGGGCACCCCTAAGCTTAGGCTATGGCACCCCTAGGCTTAGGCTAGGGCACCCCTAGATTTAGGCTAAGGCTAGGGCTCCCCTAGCCTAAGGCTACGGCACCCCTAGGCTTAGGCTAGGGCACCCCTAGGCTTAGGCTAAGGCTAGGGCTCCCCTAACCTCAGGCTAGGGCACCCTAAGGCTCAGGCTAGGGCACCCCTAGGCTTAGGCTAAGGCACCCCTAGGCTTAGGAAAAAGCTAGGGCTCCCCTAGCCTAAGGCTAGGGCACCCCTAGGCTTAGGCTAGGGCACCCCTAGGCTTATGCTAGGGCACCCCTAGGCTTAAGCTAGGGCTCCCCTAGGCTTAGGCTAAATCTACGGATCCCCTAGCCTAAGGCTAGGGCACCACTAGGCTTAGGCTAGAGCACCCCTAGGCTTAGGCTAGGGTACCCCTAGGCTCAGGCTAGGCACCCCTAGGGTCAGGCTAGGGCACCCCTAGGCTTAGGCTAGGGCACCCCTAGCCTCAGGCTAGGGCACCCCTAGAGTCAGGCGAGGGTACACCTAGGCTCAGGCTACGGCTCCCCTAGGCTTAGGCTAGGGCACCCCTAGGCTTAGGCTATGGCACCCCTAGGCTTAGGCAAGGGCACCCCTAGGCTTAGGCTAGGGCACCCCTAGGCTTGGGCTAAGGCTACGGATCTCCTAGCCTCAGGCTTGGGCACCCCTAAACTCAGGCTATGGCACCACTAGGTTAGGCTAGGGCAATCCTAGGCTCAGAATAGGGCAGCCCTAGGCTTAGGCTAGGGCAGCCCTATGATTAGGCTAGGGCACCCCTAGGTTTAGGCTAAGGCTAGGGCTCCCACAACCTAAGGCTAGGGCACCCCTAGGCTTAGGCTAGGGCAACCCTAGGCTTAGACTAAGGCAATGGCTCCCCCACCCTCAGTCTAGGGCACCCCTAAGCTTAGGCTAGGGCAATCCTAGGCTTAAGCTAAGGCTAGGGGTCCCCTAGCCTCAGGCTACGGCACCCCTAGGCTTAGGCAAGTGCAATCCTAGGCTAGACTAAGGCTAGGGCTCCCCTAGCCTCAGGCTAGGGCACCCGTAGCATCAGGCTAGGGCACCCCTAGACTCAGGCTAGGGCACCCCTAAGCTTAGGCTAGGGCAATCTTAGGCTTAGGCTAAGGCTAGGGCTCCTCTAGCCTCAGTCTAGGGCACCCCTAGGCTCAGGCTAGGGCACCCCTAGGCTTACAATAGGGCACCCCTAGGTTTAAGCTAAGGCTAGGGCTCCCCTAGCCTAAGGTTACTGCACCCCTAGGCTCAGGCTAGTGCACCCCTAGGCTTAGGTTAGGGCACCCCTAGGCTTAGTCTAAGGCACCCCTAGGCTTAGGCTAAGGCTAGGGCTCCCCTAGCCTCAGGCTAAGGCACCCCTAGGCTTAGGCTTGGGCACCCCTAGGCTTAGGCTAGGGCAACCCTAGGCTTAGACTAAGGCTAGGGCTCCACTAGCCTAAGGCTACAGCACCCCTAGGCTCAGACTATGGCACCCCTAGGCTTAGGCTAGGGCACCCCTAGGCTTAGGCTAGGGCAACCCTTGGCTTAGGCTAGGGCACCCCTAGGCTTAAGATAGGGCACCCCTAGGCTTAGGATAGGGCACCCCTAGGCTTAGGCTAATGCTAGGGTTCCCCTAACCTAAGACTACAGCACCCTTAGGCTTAGGCTAGGTCACCCAAAGCTTAGGCTAGCGCACCCCTAGGTTTAGGCTAAGGCTAGGGGTGCACTAGCCTAAAGCTATTGCACCCCTAGGTTTAGGCTAGGGCACCCCTAGGCTTAAGCTAAGGTTAGGGCTACCCTAGCCTATGGCTAGGGCTCCCCTAGCCTATGGCCCAGGGTTCCCCTATCCTATGGCTAGCGAACTCTGAGGCTTAGCCTAGGGCACCCCTAGGCTTAGGCTAGGGCACCCCTAGGCTAAGGCAAAGGCACCCCTAGGATTAGGCTAGGGCACCCCTAGGCTTAGGCTAAGGCTAGGGCACCCCTAGGCTCAGGCGAGGGCACACCTAGGCTCAGGCTAGGGCACCCCTAGCCTTAGGCTAGGGCACCCCTAAGCTTAGGCTAGGGCACCCCTAGACTTAGGCTAGGGCACCCCTAGGCTTAGGCTAGGGCACCCCTAGGCTTAGGCTAGTGCACCCCTAGGCTTAAGCTAGGGCTATGGCTCCCCTAGCCTCAGGCTAGGGCACCCCTAGACTCAGGCTAGCGCACCCCTAAGCTTAGGCTAGGGCAATCCTAGGCTTAGGCTAAGGCTAGAGCTCCCCTAGCCTCAGGCTAGGGTACCCCTAAGCTCAGGCAAGGGCACCCCTAGGCTTAGGCTAGGGCACTCCTAGGCTTAAGCTAGGGCTCCCCTAGGCTTAGTCTAAGGCTACGGCTCCCCTAGCCTAAGGCAAGGGCACCCCTAGCCTAAGGCTAGGGCACCCCTAGGCTCAGGCTAGGGCACCCCTAGGCTTAGGCTAGGGTGCCCCTAGGCTTAGGCTAAGGCTACGGCTCCCCTAGCCTCAGGCTAATGCACCCCTAGGCTTAGCAAGGGCAATCCTAGGCTAGACTAAGACTAGGGCTCCCCTAGCCTCAGGCTAGGGCACCCATAGTCTCAGGCTAGGGCACCCCTAGGCTCATGCTAGGGCAGCACTAGGCTTAGGCTAGGGAACCCCTTGGCTTAAGCTAGGGCACCCCTAGACTTACACTAGGGCACCCGTAGGCTTTGGCTAAGGCTAGGGCTCCCCTAGCCTCAGGCTAGGGCACCCGTAGGCTCAGGCTAGGGCACCCCTAGGCTCAGGCTAGGGCAGCCCTAGGCTTAGGCTAGGGCACCCCTAGACTTAGACTAAGGCAACGGCTCCCCTACCCTCAGTCTAGGGCACCCCTAAGCTTAGGCTAGGGCAATCCTAGGGCTTAAGGTAAGGATAGGGGTCCCCTAGCCTCAGGCTAGGGCACCCCTAGGCTTAGGCTAGGGCACCCCAAGCTTAGGCTAGGTCAACTCTAGGCTTAGGCTTAGGTTAGGGCTCCCCTAGGCTTAGCCAAGGGCACCCCTAGGCTTAGGCTTGGGCGACCCTAGGCTTAGGCAAGGGCACCCCAAGTCTTAGGCTAGGGCACCCCTAGGCGTAGGCTAGGGCACCCCTAGGCTTAGGCTAAGGCTAGGGCTCCCCTAGCCTCAGGCTAGGGCACCCCTAGGGTCAGGCGAGGGCACACCTAGGCTCAGGCTAGGGGTCCCCTAGGCTTAGGCTAGGGCACCCCTAAACTCAGGCTATGGCACCACGAGGCTTAGGCTAGGGCACCCCTAGACTCAGGCTAGGGCACCCCTAGGCTTAGACTAGGGCACCCCTAGGCTTAGGCTTATGCTAGGGCTCCACTAGCCTAAGACTACAGCACCCATACTCTCAGGCTAGGGCACCCCCAGGCTTAGGCTAGGGCACACCTAGTCTTAGGAAAAGGCTAGGGCTCCCCTAGCCTAAGGCTAGGGCACCCCTAATCTTAGGCTCAGGCACCCCTAGGCTTAGGCTAGGGCACCCCAAGGCTTAAGCTAGGGCTCCCCTAGGCTTAGGCTAAGGCTACGGCTTCCCTAGCCTAAGGCTAGAGCACCCCTAGGCTTGGGCTAGGGTACCCCTAAGCTTAAGCTGGGGAACCCCAGGGCTTAGGCTAGGTCACCCCTAGGCTTAGGCTAAGGCTACGGCTCCCCTAGCCTCAGGCTAATGCACCCCTAGGCTTAGGCAAGTGCAATCCTAGGCTAGACTAAGGCTAGGGCTCCCCTAGCCTCAGGCTAGGGCAGCCCTAGGCTTAGGCTAGGGCACCCCTAGGCTTAGGCTAGGGCACCCCTAGGCTTAGGCTAGGGAACCCCGTAGCCTAAGGTTAGGGCAACCCTAGGCTTAGGCTAGGGCACCCCTAGACTTAGGCTAAGGCAACGGCTCCCCTAGCCTCAGGCTAGGGCACCCCTAGACTCAGGCTAGGGCACCCCTAAGCTTAGGCTAGGGCAATCCTAGGCTTAGGCTAAGGCTAGGGATCCTCTAGCCTCACTCTAGGGCACCCCTAGGCTAAGGTTAGGGCACCCCTAGGCTTAAGCTAGGGCACCCCTAGACTCAGGCTATGGCACCCCTAGGCTTAGGCTATGGCAATCCTAGGCTAGACTAAAACTAGGGCTTCACTAGTCTCATGCTAGGGCACACGTAGGCTCAGGCTAGGGCACCCCTAGGCTCAGGCTTGGGCACCCCCAGCCTTCGCTAGGGCACCCCTAGGCTTAGGCTAAGTCTAGGGCTCCCTGACATAAGGTTAGAGCCCCCCTTGGCTTAGGCTAGGGCACCGCTAGGCTTAGGCTAAGGCTAGGGCTCACCTAGCCTAAGGCTAGGGCACCCCTAGGCTTAGGCTAGGGCACCCCTAGGCTTAGGCTAGGGAACCCATAGGCTTAGGCTAGGGCACCCCTAAACTTAGGCTAGGGCACCCCTAGGCTTTGGCTAGGGCACCACTAGGCTTAGGCTAAGGCTAGGGCTCCTATAGCCTAAGGCTAGGGCACCCCTAGGCTTAGGTTAGGGCATGCCTAGGCTTAGGCTAGGGTACCCCTAGCCTTAGGCTTGGGCACCCCTAGGCTTATGCTAAGGCTAGGGCTCCACTAGCCTAAGGCTAGGGCACCCCTAGGCTTAGGCTACGGCACCACTAGGCTTAGGCTAAGGCTAGGGCTCCCTGGCCTAAGGCTAGAGCACCCTTTGGCTTAGGCTAGGGCAGCCCTAGGCTTTGGCTAGGGCACCCCTAGATTTAGGCTAAGGCTAGGGCTCCCCCAACCAAAGGATAAGGCACCCCTAGGCTAAGGCTAGGGCACCCCTAGGCTTAGGCTAGGGAACCTCTAGCCTAAGGATAGGGAACCCCTAGGCTTAGGCTAGGGCACACCTAGACTTAGGCTAAGGCAACGGCTCCCCTAGTCTTAGGCTAGGGCACCCCTAGACTCAGGCTAGGGCACCCATAAGCTTAGGCTAGGGCAATCCTAGGCTTAGGCTAAGGCTAGAGCTCCCCTAGCCTCAGGCTAGGGCACCCCTAGGCTCAGGTTAGGGCACCCCTAGGTTTAGACTAGGGCACCCCTAGGCTTAGGCTAAGGCTAGGGCTCCCCTAGCCTAAGGCTATGGCACCCCTAGGCTCAGGCTAGTGCACCCCAAGGCTTAGGCTAGGGCACCACTAGGCTCAGGAAAAATGCTAGGGCTCCCCTAGCCTAAGGCTAGGGCACCCCTAGGCTTAGGCTAGGGCAACCCTAAGCTTAGGCTAAGGCTAGGGCTCCCCTAGCCTAAGGCTAGGGCACCCCTAGGCTTAAGCTAGGGCTCCCCTAGGCTTAGGTTAAGGCTATGGCTAGCCTAGCCTCAGGCTAGGGCACCCCTAGGCTCAGGCTATGGCATCCCTAGGCTTAGGCTAGGGCACCCCTAGTCTAAGGCTAGGGCACCCCTAGGCTTAGGCTAGGGTACCCCTAGGCTTAGTCTAGGGCACCCCTAGGCTTAGGCTAGGGCACCCCTAGGCTTAGGCTAAGGCTAGGGCTCCCCTAGCCTAAAGCTAGGCAATCCCTAGGCTTAGGCTAGGGCACCCCTATGCTTAGGCTACGGCACCCCTAGGCTTAGGCTAAGGCTAGGGCTCCTCTAGCCTAAGGCTAGGGCACCCCTAGGCTTAGGCTAGGGCACCCCTAGTCTTAGGCTAGGGCACCGCTAGGCTTAGCTAGGGCACCCGTAGCCTCAGGCTAGGGCACCCCTAGTCTCAGGCTAGGGCACCCCTAGGCTTAGACTAGGGCACCCCTAGGCTTAGGCTAGGGCACCCCTAGGTTTAGGCTAAGGCTAGGGCTCCCCTAGCCTCAGGATAGGGCACCCCTAGGGTCAGGCGAAGGCACACCTAGGCTCAGGCTAGGGTTCCCCTAACCGTAGGCTAGGGCACCACTAGGCTTAGGCTAGGGCAATCCTAAGCTCAGAATAGGGCAGCCCTAGGCTTAAGCTAGGACAGACCTAGGCTTAGGCTAGGGCACCCTTAGGTTTAGGCTAAGGCTAGGGCTCCCCCAACCTAAGGCTAAGGCACCCCTATGTTTAGGCTAGGGAACCCCTAGGCTTAGCCTTTGGGCACACCTAGACTTAGGCCAAGGCAATGGCTCCCCTAGCCTCAGTCTAGGGCACCCCTAGACTCAGGCTAGGGCACCCCTAAGCTTAGGCTAGGGCAATCCTAAGCTTAGCCTAAGGCTAGAGCTCCCCTAGCCTCAGGCTAGGGCACCCCTAGGCTCAGGCTAGGGCACCCCTAGACTTAGACTTGGGCACCCCTAGGCTTAGGCTAAGGCTAGGGCTCCCCTAGCCTAAGATTATGGCACCCCTAGGCTCAGGCTAGGGCACCCCTAGGCTTAGGAAAAGGCTAGGGCTCCCGTAGCCTAAGGCTAGGGCACCCCTAGGCTAAGGCTAGGGCACCCCTAGGCTTAAGCTAGGGCACCCCTAGACTCAGGCTATGGCACCCCTAGGCTTAGGCTATGGCAATCCTAGGCTACACTAAAACTAGGGCTTCCCTAGCCTCAGGCTAGGGCACCCCTAGGCTTAGGCTAGGGCACCCCTAGGCTTAGGCTAGGGAACCCCGTAGCCTAAGGTTAGGGCAACCCTAGGCTTAGGCTAGGGCACCCCTAGACTTAGGCTAAGGCAACGGCTCCCCTAGCCTCAGGCTAGGGCACCCCTAGACTCAGGCTAGGGCACCCCTAAGCTTAGGCTAGGGCAATCCTAGGCTTAGGCTAAGGCTAGGGATCCTCTAGCCTCACTCTAGGGCACCCCTAGGCTAAGGTTAGGGCACCCCTAGGCTTAAGCTAGGGCACCCCTAGACTCAGGCTATGGCACCCCTAGGCTTAGGCTATGGCAATCCTAGGCTAGACTAAAACTAGGGCTTCACTAGTCTCATGCTAGGGCACACGTAGGCTCAGGCTAGGGCACCCCTAGGCTCAGGCTTGGGCACCCCCAGCCTTCGCTAGGGCACCCCTAGGCTTAGGCTAAGTCTAGGGCTCCCTGACATAAGGTTAGAGCCCCCCTTGGCTTAGGCAAGGGCACCGCTAGGCTTAGGCTAAGGTTATGGCTCACCTAGCCTAAGGCTAGGGCACCCCTAGGCTTAGGCTAGGGCACCACTAGGCTTTGGCTAGGGCACCCCTAGGCTTAGGCTAAGCTAGGGCTCCTATAGCCTAAGGCTACGGCACCCCTAGGCTTAGGTTAGGGCACGCCTAGGCTTAGGCTAGGGTACCCCTAGCCTTAGGCTAGGGCACCCCTAGGCTTAGGCTAGGGCACCCCTAGGCTTAGGCTAAGGCTAGGGCTCCCTGGCCTAAGGCTAGAGCACCCTTTGGCTTAGGCTAGGGCAGCCCGAGGCTTTGGCTAGGGCACCCCTAGATTTAGGCTAAGGCTAGGGCTCCCCCAACCTAAGGATAAGGCACCCCTTGGCTAAGGCTAGGGCACCCCTAGGCTTACGCTAGGGAACCTCTAGCCTAAGGATAGGGAACCCCTAGGCTTAGGCTAGGGCACACCTAGACTTAGGCTAAGGCAACGGCTCCCCTAGTCTTAGGCTAGGGCACCCCTAGACTCAGGCTAGGGCACCCATAAGCTTAGGCTAGGGCAATCCTAGGCTTAGCCTCAGGCTAGAGCTCCCCTAGCCTCAGGCTAGGGCACCCCTAGGCTCAGGCTAGGGCACCCCTATGCTTAGGCTAGGGCACCCCTAAGAATAGACTAAGGCTAGGGCTCCCCTAGCCTAAGGCTAGGGCACCCCTAGGCTTAAGCTAGGGCTCCCCTAGGCTTAGGTTAAGGCTACGGCTAGCCTAGCCTCAGGCTAGGGCACCCCTAGGATCAGGCTATGGCATCCCTAGGCTTAGGCTAGGGCACCCCTAGTCTAAGGCTAGGGCACTCCTAGGCTTAGACTAAGGCAACGGCTACCCTAGCCTTAGGCTAGGGCACACCTAGACTCAGGCTAGGGCACCCCAAGCTTAGGCTAGGGCAATCCTAGGTTTAGGCTAAGGCTAGGGCTCCCCTAGTCTAAGGCTACGGCACCCCTAGGCTCACGCTAGGGCACCCCTAGGCTTAGGCTAGGGCACCCCTAGGCTTAAGCAAGGGTACCCCTAGGCTCAGGCTAGGGCACCCCTAGGCTTAGGCTCGGGCACCCCTAGGCTTAGTCTAGGGCACCCCTAGGCTTAGGCTAGGGCACCCCTAGGCTTAGTCTAGGGCACCCCTAGGCTTAGGCTAGGGCACCCCTAGGCTTAGGCTAAGGCTAGGGCTCCCCTAGCCTAAAGCTAGGCAATCCCTAGGCATAGGCTAGGGCACCCCTATGCTTAGGCTACGGCACCCCTAGGCTTAGGCTAAGGCTAGGGCTCCTCTAGCCTAAGGCTAGGGCACCCCTAGGCTTAGGCTAGGGCACCCCTAGTCTTAGGCTAGGGCACCGATAGGCTTAGCTAGGGCACCCGTAGCCTCAGGCTAGGGCACCCCTAGTCTCAGGCTAGGGCACCCCTAGACTTAGACTAGGGCACCCCTAGGCTTAGGCTAGGGAACCCCTAGGCTTAGGCTAAGGCTAGGGCTCCCCTAGCCTCAGGCTAGGGCACCACTAGGGTCAGGCGAAGGCACACCTAGGCTCAGGCTAGGGTTCCCCTAACCGTAGGCTAGGGCACCACTACGCTTAGGCTAGGGCAATCCTAGGCATAGGCTAGGGCACCCCTAGGCTTAGGCTAGGGCACCCCTAGGCTTAGGATAAGACTACAGCTCCCCTAGCCTCAGGCTAGGGCAACCCATGACTCAGGCTATGGCACCACTAGGCTTAGGTTAGGGCAATCCTAGGCTCAGAATAGGGCAGCCCTAGGCTTAGGCTAGGACAGACCTAGGCTTAGGCTAGGGCACCCTTAGGTTTAGGCTAAGGCTAGGGCTCCCCCAACCTAAGGCTAAGGCACCCCTATGTTTAGGCTAGGAAACCCCTAGGCTTAGCCTAGGGCACACCTAGACTTAGGCCAAGGCAATGGCTCCCCTAGCCTCAGTCTAGGGCACCCCTAGACTCAGGCTAGGGCACCCCTAAGCTTAGGCTAGGGCAATCCTAGACTTAGGCTAAGGCTACAGTCCCCTAGCCTCAGGCTAGGGCACCCCTAGGCTCAGGCTAGGGCACCCATAGACTTAGACTAGGGCACCCCTAGGCTTAGGCTAAGGCTAGGGCTGCCCTAGCCTAAGATTATGGCACCCCTAGGCTCAGGCTAGGGCACCCCTAGGCTTAGGAAAAGGCTAAGGCTCCCCTAGCCTAAGGCTAGGGCACCCCTTGGCTTAGGCTAGGGCACCTGTAGGCTTATCAAAAGGCTAGGGCTCCCCTAGCCTAAGGCTTATGCACCCCTAGGCTTAGGCTAGGGCAATCTTAGGCTCACGCTAGGGCACCCTTAGGCTTTGGCTAGGGCACCCCTAGGCTTAGGAAAATGTGAGGGCTCCCCTAGCCTAAGGCTAGGGCACCCCTAGGCTTAGGCTAGGACACCCCTAAGCTTAGGCTAGGGCACCCCTAGGCTTAAGCTAGGGCTCCCCTAGGCTTAGGCTAAGGCTACGGTTCCCCTAGCCTCAGGCTAGTGCACCCATAGATTCAGGCTCTGGCACCCCTAGGCTCAGGCTAGGGCACCCCTAGGCTTAGGCTAGGGCACCCATAGACTCAGGCTATGGCAACCCTAGGCTTAGGTTAGGGCAAGCCAAGGATAGACTAAGGCTAGGGCTGCCCTAGCCTCAGGTTAGGGCACGCGTAGGCTCAGGCTAGGGCAACCCTAGGCTTAGGCTAGGGCACCCCTAGGCTTAGGCTAGGGCACCCCTAGGCTTAGGCTAGGGCACCCCTAGGCTTAGGCTAGGGCACCCCTAAACTTAGGCTAGGGCACCCTAGGCTTTGGCTAGGGGACCCCTAGGCTTAGACTAAGGCTAGGGCTCCCCTATCCTAAGGCTAGGGCACCCCTAGGCTCAAGCTAGGGCACCCCTAGGCTTAGGCTAAGGCACCCCTAGGCTTAGGCTAAGGCTAGGGCTCCTCTAGCCTAAGGCTAGGTCACCCCTAGGCTTAGGCTAGGGCACCCCTAGTCTTAGGCTAGGGCACTGCTAGGCTTAGGGTAGGGTACCCCTAACCTTAGGCTCTGGCACCACTAGGATTAGGATAGGGAACGCCTAGGCTTAGACTAAGGCTAGGGCTCCCCTAGCCTAAGGCTAGGGCACCCCTAAGCTCAGGCTAGGGCACCCCTAGGCTTAGGCTACGGCACTCCTAGGCTTAGGCTAGGGCAATTCTAGGCTAGACTAAGGCTAGGGCTCCCCTAGCCTCAGGCTAGGGCACCCGAAGGCTCAGGCTAGGGCACCCCTAGGCTCAGCCTAGGGTAGCCCTAGGCTTAGGGTAGGGCACCCCTAGGCTTAGGCTAGGGCACCCCTAGGCTTAGGCTAAGGCAACGGCTCCCATAGCCTCAGGCTAGGGCACCCGTAGGCTCAGGCTAGGGCACCCCTAATCTTAGTCTAGGGCACACCTAGGCTCAGACTAGGGCACCCGTAGGCTCAGGCTAGGGCACCCCTAAGCTTAGTCTAGGGCACCCCTAGGCTCAGGCTAGGGCACCCCTAGGCTCAGGGTATGGCACCCATAGGCTTAGACTTGGGCAACCCTAGGCTTAGGCTAAGGCTAGGGCTCCCCTAGTCTAAGGCTGTGGCACCCCTAGGCTCAGGCTAGGGCACCCCTTGGCTTAGGCTAAGGCAAAGGCTCCCCTAGCCTCAGGCTAGGGCACCCATAGACTCAGGCTAGGGCACCCCTAGGCTCAGGCTAGGGCAGGCCTAGGCTTAGGCTAGGGCACCCCTAGGCTATACTAAGGCTAGGGCTACCCTAGCCTCAGGCTAAGGCACCCGTAGGCTCAGGTTAGGGCACCCCGAGGCTCAGGCTAGGGAAGCCCTAGGCTTAGGCTAGGGCACCCCTAGGCTTAGGCTAGGGAACCTATAGGCTTAGGCTAAGGCTAGCGTTCCCCAGCCTAAAGCTAGGGCACCCCTAGGCTTAGGCTAGGGCACCTCTAGGCTTAGCCTAGGGCACCCCTGGGCTTAGGCTAGGGCACCCCCAGGCTTAGGCAAGGGCACCCCTAGGCTTAGGCTAGGGCTAGGGCTCCCCTAGCCTCAGGCGAGGGCACCCCTAGGGTCAGGCGAGGGCACACCTAGGCTCAGGCTAGGGCTCCCCTAACCTTAGGCTAGGGCACCCCTAGGCTTAGGCTAGGGCACCCCTAGGCTTAGGCTAAGGCACCCCTAGGATTAGGCTAGGGCACACCTAGGCTTAGGAAAAGGGTAGGGCTCCCCTAGCCTAAGGCTAGGGCACCCCTAGGCTTAGGCTAGGGCAATCCTAGGCTCAGGCTAGGGCACCCCTAGGCTTTGGCTAGGGCACACCTAGGCTTAGGAAAAGGCGAGGGCTCCCGTAGCCTAAGGCTAGGGCACCCCTAGTCTTAGGCTAGGGCACCCCTAGGCTTAAGCTAGGGCTCCCCTATCCTTAGGCTAAGGCTATGGCTCCCCTAGCCTCAGGCTAGTGCACCCCGAGTCTCAGGCTATGGCACCCCTAGGCTCAGGTTAGGGAACCACTAGGCTTAGGCTAGGGCACCCCTAGACTCAGGCTATGGCACCCCTAGGCTCAGGCTAGGGCAGCCCTAGGCTTAGGCTAGGGCACACCTAGACTCAGGCTATGGCACCCCTAGGCTTAGGCTAGGGCAATCCTAGGCTAGACTAAGGCTAGGGCTCCCCTAGCCTCAGACTAGGGCACGCGTAGGCTCAGGTTAGGGCACCCCTAGGCTCAGGCTAGGGCACCCCTAGGCTTAGGCTAGGGCACCACTAGGCTTAGGCTAGGGTACCCCTAGGCTTAGGCTAAGGCTATGGCTCCCTGGCCTAAGGCTAGAGCACCCCTTGGCATAGGCTAGGGCACCCCTAGATTTAGGCTAAGGCTAGGGCTCCCCTAACCTAAGGCTAGGGCACCCCTAGGCTTAGGCTAGGGCACCCCTATCTTAGGCTAGGGCACCCCTAGGCTTAGGTTAGGGCACCCCTAGGCTCAGGCTAGGGCACCCCTAGGCTCAGGGTATGGCACCCATAGGCTTAGACTTGGGCAACCCTAGGCTTAGGCTAAGGCTATGGCTCCCCTAGTCTAAGGCTGTGGCACCCCTAGGCTCAGGCTAGGGCACCCCTTGGCTTAGGCTAAGGCAAAGGCTCCCCTAGCCTCAGGCTAGGGCACCCATAGACTCAGGCTAGGGCACCCCTAGGCTCAGGCTAGGGCAGCCCTAGGCTTAGGCTAGGGCACCCCTAGGCTATACTAAGGCTAGGGCTACCCTAGCCTCAGGCTAAGGCACCCGTAGGCTCAGGCTAGGGCACCCCGAGGCTCAGGCTAGGGAAGCCCTAGGCTTAGGCTAGGGCACCCCTAGGCTTAGGCTAGGGAACCTATAGGCTTAGGCTAAGGCTAGCGTTCCCCAGCCTAAAGCTAGGGCACCCCTAGGCTTAGGCTAGGGCACCTCTAGGCTTAGCCTAGGGCACCCCTGGGCTTAGGCTAGGGCACCCCCAGGCTTAGGCAAGGGCACCCCTAGGCTTAGGCTAGGGCTAGGGCTCCCCTAGCCTCAGGCGAGGGCACCCCTAGGGTCAGGCGAGGGCACACCTAGGCTCAGGCTAGGGCTCCCCTAACCTTAGGCTAGGGCACCCCTAGGCTTAGGCTAGGGCACCCCTAGGCTTAGGCTAAGGCACCCCTAGGATTAGGCTAGGGCACACCTAGGCTTAGGAAAAGGGTAGGGCTCCCCTAGCCTAAGGCTAGGGCACCCCTAGGCTTAGGCTAGGGCAATCCTAGGCTCAGGCTAGGGCACCCCTAGGCTTTGGCTAGGGCACACCTAGGCTTAGGAAAAGGCGAGGGCTCCCGTAGCCTAAGGCTAGGGCACCCCTAGTCTTAGGCTAGGGCACCCCTAGGCTTAAGCTAGGGCTCCCCTATCCTTAGGCTAAGGCTATGGCTCCCCTAGCCTCAGGCTAGTGCACCCCGAGTCTCAGGCTATGGCACCCCTAGGCTCAGGTTAGGGAACCCCTAGGCTTAGGCTAGGGCAGCCCTAGACTCAGGCTATGGCACCCCTAGGCTCAGGCTAGGGCACACCTAGGCTTAGGCTAGGGCACACCTAGACTCAGGCTATGGCACCCCTAGGCTTAGGCTAGGGCAATCCTAGGCTAGACTAAGGCTAGGGCTCCCCTAGCCTCAGACTAGGGCACGCGTAGGCTCAGGTTAGGGCACCCCTAGGCTCAGGCTAGGGCACCCCTAGGCTTAGGCTAGGGCACCACTAGGCTTAGGCTAGGGTACCCCTAGGCTTAGGCTAAGGCTATGGCTCCCTGGCCTAAGGCTAGAGCACCCCTTGGCATAGGCTAGGGCACCCCTACATTTAGGCTAAGGCTAGGGCTCCCCTAACCTAAGGCTAGGGCACCCCTAGGCTTAGGCTAGGGCACCCCTATCTTAGGCTAGGGCACCCCTAGGCTTAGGTTAGGGCACCCCTAGGCTTAGGCTAGGGTACCGCTAGCCTTAGGCTAGGTCACCCCTAGGCTTAGGCTAGGGCAGCCCTAGGCTTAGGCTAAGGCTAGGGCTCCCCTAGCCTAAGGCTAGGGCACCCCAAGTCAGGCTAGGGCACCCCTAGGCTTGGGCTAAGGCTAGGGCTCCCCCAGCCTCAGGCTAGGGCACCCCTAGGCTTAGGCTAGGGCACCCCAAGCTTAGGCTAGGGCACCCCTAGGCTTAGGCTAAGGCTAGGGCTCCCATAGGCTTATCCTAGGGCACCCCTAGGCTTAGGCAAGGGCACCCCTAGGCTAAGCCTAGGGCACCCCTTGGCTTATGCTAGGGCACCCCTAGGCTTAAACTAAGGCTAGGGCTCCCCTAGCCTCAGGCTAGGGCACCCCTAGGGTCAGGCGAGGGCACACCTAAGCTCAGGCTAGGGCTCCCCTAAACTTAGGCTAGGGCACCACTAGGCTTAGGCTAGGGCACCCCTAGGCTTAGGCTAGGGCACCCCTCGACTTAGGCTAGGGCACCCCTAGGCTTACCCTAAGGCTACAGCTCCCCTTCCCACAGGCTAGGGCACCCCTAGACTCAGGCTATGGCACCACTAGGCTTAAGCTAGGGCAATCCTAGGCTCAGAATAGGGCTTCCCTAGGCATAGGCTAGGGCAGCCCTAGGCTTAGGCTAGGGCACCCCTAGTTTTAGGCTAAGGCTAGGGCTCCCACAACCTAAGGCTAAGGCACCCCTAGGCTTAGGCTAGGGCACCCCTAGGCTTAGGCTAGGGAACCCCTAGCCTAAGGCTATGGCAGCCCTAGGCTTAGGCTAGGGCACCCCTAGGCTCAGGCTAGGGCACCCCTAGGCTTAGGCTAGGGCACCCCTAGGCTCAGGCTAGGGCACCCCTAAGCTTAGGCTAGGGCACCCCTAGGCTTAGGCTAGGGCACCCCTAAACTTAGGCTAGGGCACCCCTAGGCTTTGGCTAGGGGACCCCTAGGCTTAGACTAAGGCTAGGGCTCCCCTAGCCTAAGGCTAGGGCACCCCAAAGCTCAGGCTAGGGCACCCCTAGGCTTAGGTTAGGGCACCCCTAGGCTTAGGCTAAGGCTAGGGCTCCTCTAGCCTAAGCCTAGGGCACCCCTAGGCTTAGGCTAGGGCACCCCTTGTCTTAGGCTAGGGCACCCCTAGTCTTAGGTTAGGGCACCGCTAGGCTTAGGCTAGGGTACCCCTAGCCTTAGGCTAGGGCACCACTAGGCTTAGGCTAGGGCACCCCTAGTCTTAGACTAAGGCTAGGGCTCCCCTAGCCTCAGGCTAGGGCACCCGTAGGCTCCGGCTAGGGCACCCCTAGGCTCAGGCTTTGGCACCCCTAAGCTTAGGCTAGGGCAATCCTAGGCTTAGGCTAAGGCTAGGGCTCCCCTAGCCTCATGCTAGGGCACCGCTAGGCTCAGGGTACGGCACCCCTAGGCTTAGACTTGGGCACCCCTAGGCTTAGGCTAAGGCTAGGGCTCACCTAGTCTAAGGCTGTGGAACCCCTAGGCTCAGGATAGGGCACCCCTAGGCTTAGGCTAGGGCACCCCTAGGCTTAGGCTAGGGCACCCCTAGGCTTAAGTTAGGGCTACGGCTCCCCTAGCCTCAGGCTAGGGTACCCCTAGATTCAGGCTATGGCACCCCTAGGCTCAGTCTAGGGCACCCCTAGGCTTAGGCTAAGGCAACGGCTCCCCTAGCCTCAGACTAGGGCACCCCTAGGCTCAGGCTAGGGCAGCCCTAGGCTTAGGCTAGGGCACCCCTTGGCTAGACTAAGGCTAGTGCTCCCCTAGCCTCAGGCTAAGGCACCCGTAGGCTCAGGCTAGGGCACCCCGAGGCTCAGGCTAGGGCAGCCCTAAGCTTAGGCTAGGTCACCCCTAGGCTTAGGATAGGGAACCTCTAGGCTTAGGCTAAGGCTTGGGTTCCCCAGCCTAAGGATAGGGCACCCCTAGGCTTAGGCTAGGGCACCCCTAGGCTTAGGCTAGGGTACCCCTAGGCTTAAGCTAGGTCTCCCCTAGGATTAGGCTAAGGCTACGGCTCCCCTAGCCTCAGGCTAGGGCACCCCTAGGCTCAGGCTATGGCACCCCTAGGCTTAGGCTAGGGCAATTCTAGGCTCAGGCTAGGGCACCCCTAGCCTAAGGCTAGGGCACCCCTAGGCTTAGACTAGGGCACCCCTAAGCTTAGGCAAGGGCACCCCTAGGCTTAAGCTAGGACTCCCCTAGACTTAGGCTAAGGCAACGGCTCCCCTATCCTCAGGCTAGGGCACCCCTAGACTCAGTCTAGGGCACCACTAGGCTCAGGCTAGGGCACCACTAGGCTTAGGCTAAGGCTAAGGCTCCCCCAGCCTCAGGCTAGGGCACCCCAAGCTTAGGCTAGGGCACCCCTAGGCTTAGGAAAAGGCTAAGGCTCCCCTAGCCTAAGGCTAGGGCACCCCTTGGCTTAGGCTAGGGCACCTGTAGGCTTATCAAAAGGCTAGGGCTCCCCTAGCCTAAGGCTTATGCACCCCTAGGCTTAGGCTAGGGCAATCTTAGGCTCACGCTAGGGCACCCTTAGGCTTTGGCTAGGGCACCCCTAGGCTTAGGAAAATGTGAGGGCTCCCCTAGCCTAAGGCTAGGGCACCCCTAGGCTTAGGCTAGGACACCCCTAAGCTTAGGCTAGGGCACCCCTAGGCTTAAGCTAGGGCTCCCCTAGGCTTAGGCTAAGGCTACGGTTCCCCTAGCCTCAGGCTAGTGCACCCATAGATTCAGGCTCTGGCACCCCTAGGCTCAGGCTAGGGCACCCCTAGGCTTAGGCTAGGGCACCCATAGACTCAGGCTATGGCAACCCTAGGCTTAGGTTAGGGCAAGCCAAGGATAGACTAAGGCTAGGGCTGCCCTAGCCTCAGGTTAGGGCACGCGTAGGCTCAGGCTAGGGCAACCCTAGGCTTAGGCTAGGGCACCCCTAAGCTTAGGCTAGGGCACCCCTAGGCTTAGGCTAGGGCACCCCTAGGCTTAGGCTAGGGCACCCCTAAACTTAGGCTAGGGCACCCTAGGCTTTGGCTAGGGGACCCCTAGGCTTAGACTAAGGCTAGGGCTCCCCTATCCTAAGGCTAGGGCACCCCTAGGCTCAAGCTAGGGCACCCTTAGGCTTAGGCTAAGGCACCCCTAGGCTTAGGCTAAGGCTAGGGCTCCTCTAGCCTAAGGCTAGGTCACCCCTAGGCTTAGGCTAGGGCACCCCTAGTCTTAGGCTAGGGCACTGCTAGGCTTAGGGTAGGGTACCCCTAACCTTAGGCTCTGGCACCACTAGGATTAGGATAGGGAACGCCTAGGCTTAGACTAAGGCTAGGGCTCCCCTAGCCTAAGGCTAGGGCACCCCTAAGCTCAGGCTAGGGCACCCCTAGGCTTAGGCTACGGCACTCCTAGGCTTAGGCTAGGGCAATTCTAGGCTAGACTAAGGCTAGGGCTCCCCTAGCCTCAGGCTAGGGCACCCGAAGGCTCAGGCTAGGGCACCCCTAGGCTCAGCCTAGGGTAGCCCTAGGCTTAGGGTAGGGCACCCCTAGGCTTAGGCTAGGGCACCCCTAGGCTTAGGCTAAGGCAACGGCTCCCATAGCCTCAGGCTAGGGCACCCGTAGGCTCAGGCTAGGGCACCCCTAATCTTAGTCTAGGGCACACCTAGGCTCAGACTAGGGCACCCGTAGGCTCAGGCTAGGGCACCCCTAAGCTTAGTCTAGGGCACCCCTAGGCTCAGGCTAGGGCACCCCTAGGCTCAGGGTATGGCACCCATAGGCTTAGACTTGGGCAACCCTAGGCTTAGGCTAAGGCTAGGGCTCCCCTAGTCTAAGGCTGTGGCACCCCTAGGCTCAGGCTAGGGCACCCCTTGGCTTAGGCTAAGGCAAAGGCTCCCCTAGCCTCAGGCTAGGGCACCCATAGACTCAGGCTAGGGCACCCCTAGGCTCAGGCTAGGGCAGCCCTAGGCTTAGGCTAGGGCACCCCTAGGCTATACTAAGGCTAGGGCTACCCTAGCCTCAGGCTAAGGCACCCGTAGGCTCAGGCTAGGGCACCCCGAGGCTCAGGCTAGGGAAGCCCTAGGCTTAGGCTAGGGCACCCCTAGGCTTAGGCTAGGGAACCTATAGGCTTAGGCTAAGGCTAGCGTTCCCCAGCCTAAAGCTAGGGCACCCCTAGGCTTAGGCTAGGGCACCTCTAGGCTTAGCCTAGGGCACCCCTGGGCTTAGGCTAGGGCACCCCCAGGCTTAGGCAAGGGCACCCCTAGGCTTAGGCTAGGGCTAGGGCTCCCCTAGCCTCAGGCGAGGGCACCCCTAGGGTCAGGCGAGGGCACACCTAGGCTCAGGCTAGGGCTCCCCTAACCTTAGGCTAGGGCACCCCTAGGCTTAGGCTAGGGCACCCCTAGGCTTAGGCTAAGGCACCCCTAGGATTAGGCTAGGGCACACCTAGGCTTAGGAAAAGGGTAGGGCTCCCCTAGCCTAAGGCTAGGGCACCCCTAGGCTTAGGCTAGGGCAATCCTAGGCTCAGGCTAGGGCACCCCTAGGCTTTGGCTAGGGCACACCTAGGCTTAGGAAAAGGCGAGGGCTCCCGTAGCCTAAGGCTAGGGCACCCCTAGTCTTAGGCTAGGGCACCCCTAGGCTTAAGCTAGGGCTCCCCTATCCTTAGGCTAAGGCTATGGCTCCCCTAGCCTCAGGCTAGTGCACCCCGAGTCTCAGGCTATGGCACCCCTAGGCTCAGGTTAGGGAACCACTAAGCTTAGGCTAGGGCACCCCTAGACTCAGGCTATGGCACCCCTAGGCTCAGGCTAGGGCAGCCCTAGGCTTAGGCTAGGGCACACCTAGACTCAGGCTATGGCACCCCTAGGCTTAGGCTAGGGCAATCCTAGGCTAGACTAAGGCTAGGGCTCCCCTAGCCTCAGACTAGGGCACGCGTAGGCTCAGGTTAGGGCACCCCTAGGCTCAGGCTAGGGCACCCCTAGGCTTAGGCTAGGGCACCACTAGGCTTAGGCTAGGGTACCCCTAGGCTTAGGCTAAGGCTATGGCTCCCTGGCCTAAGGCTAGAGCACCCCTTGGCATAGGCTAGGGCACCCCTAGATTTAGGCTAAGGCTAGGGCTCCCCTAACCTAAGGCTAGGGCACCCCTAGGCTTAGGCTAGGGCACCCCTATCTTAGGCTAGGGCACCCCTAGGCTTAGGTTAGGGCACCCCTAGGCTCAGGCTAGGGCACCCCTAGGCTCAGGGTATGGCACCCATAGGCTTAGACTTGGGCAACCCTAGGCTTAGGCTAAGGCTAGGGCTCCCCTAGTCTAAGGCTGTGGCACCCCTAGGCTCAGGCTAGGGCACCCCTTGGCTTAGGCTAAGGCAAAGGCTCCCCTAGCCTCAGGCTAGGGCACCCATAGACTCAGGCTAGGGCACCCCTAGGCTCAGGCTAGGGCAGCCCTAGGCTTAGGCTAGGGCACCCCTAGGCTATACGAAGGCTAGGGCTACCCTAGCCTCAGGCTAAGGCACCCGTAGGCTCAGGCTAGGGCACCCCGAGGCTCAGGCTAGGGAAGCCCTAGGCTTAGGCTAGGGCACCCCTAGGCTTAGGCTAGGGAACCTATAGGCTTAGGCTAAGGCTAGCGTTCCCCAGCCTAAAGCTAGGGCACCCCTAGGCTTAGGCTAGGGCACCTCTAGGCTTAGCCTAGGGCACCCCTGGGCTTAGGCTAGGGCACCCCCAGGCTTAGGCAAGGGCACCCCTAGGCTTAGGCTAGGGCTAGGGCTCCCCTAGCCTCAGGCGAGGGCACCCCTAGGGTCAGGCGAGGGCACACCTAGGCTCAGGCTAGGGCTCCCCTAACCTTAGGCTAGGGCACCCCTAGGCTTAGGCTAGGGCACCCCTAGGCTTAGGCTAAGGCACCCCTAGGATTAGGCTAGGGCACACCTAGGCTTAGGAAAAGGGTAGGGCTCCCCTAGCCTAAGGCTAGGGCACCCCTAGGCTTAGGCTAGGGCAATCCTAGGCTCAGGCTAGGGCACCCCTAGGCTTTGGCTAGGGCACACCTAGGCTTAGGAAAAGGCGAGGGCTCCCGTAGCCTAAGGCTAGGGCACCCCTAGTCTTAGGCTAGGGCACCCCTAGGCTTAAGCTAGGGCTCCCCTATCCTTAGGCTAAGGCTATGGCTCCCCTAGCCTCAGGCTAGTGCACCCCGAGTCTCAGGCTATGGCACCCCTAGGCTCAGGTTAGGGAACCCCTAGGCTTAGGCTAGGGCACCCCTAGACTCAGGCTATGGCACCCCTAGGCTCAGGCTAGGGCACCCCTAGGCTTAGGCTAGGGCACACCTAGACTCAGGCTATGGCACCCCTAGGCTTAGGCTAGGGCAATCCTAGGCTAGACTAAGGCTAGGGCTCCCCTAGCCTCAGACTAGGGCACGCGTAGGCTCAGGTTAGGGCACCCCTAGGCTCAGGCTAGGGCACCCCTAGGCTTAGGCTAGGGCACCACTAGGCTTAGGCTAGGGTACCCCTAGGCTTAGGCTAAGGCTATGGCTCCCTGGCCTAAGGCTAGAGCACCCCTTGGCATAGGCTAGGGCACCCCTAGATTTAGGCTAAGGCTAGGGTTCCCCTAACCTAAGGCTAGGGCACCCCTAGGCTTAGGCTAGGGCACCCCTATCTTAGGCTAGGGCACCCCTAGGCTTAGGTTAGGGCACCCCTAGGCTTAGGCTAGGGTACCGCTAGCCTTAGGCTAGGTCACCCCTAGGCTTAGGCTAGGGCAGCCCTAGGCTTAGGCTAAGGCTAGGGCTCCCCTAGCCTAAGGCTAGGGCACCCCAAGTCAGGCTAGGGCACCCCTAGGCTTGGGCTAAGGCTAGGGCTCCCCCAGCCTCAGGCTAGGGCACCCCTAGGCTTAGGCTAGGGCACCCCAAGCTTAGGCTAGGGCACCCCTAGGCTTAGGCTAAGGCTAGGGCTCCCATAGGCTTATCCTAGGGCACCCCTAGGCTTAGGCAAGGGCACCCCTAGGCTAAGCCTAGGGCACCCCTTGGCTTATGCTAGGGCACCCCTAGGCTTAAACTAAGGCTAGGGCTCCCCTAGCCTCAGGCTAGGGCACCCCTAGGGTCAGGCGAGGGCACACCTAAGCTCAGGCTAGGGCTCCCCTAAACTTAGGCTAGGGCACCACTAGGCTTAGGCTAGGGCACCCCTAGGCTTAGGCTAGGGCACCCCTCGACTTAGGCTAGGGCACCCCTAGGCTTACCCTAAGGCTACAGCTCCCCTTCCCTCAGGCTAGGGCACCCCTAGACTCAGGCTATGGCACCACTAGGCTTAAGCTAGGGCAATCCTAGGCTCAGAATAGGGCTTCCCTAGGCATAGGCTAGGGCAGCCCTAGGCTTAGGCTAGGGCACCCCTAGTTTTAGGCTAAGGCTAGGGCTCCCACAACCTAAGGCTAAGGCACCCCTAGGCTTAGGCTAGGGCACCCCTAGGCTTAGGCTAGGGAACCCCTAGCCTAAGGCTATGGCAGCCCTAGGCTTAGGCTAGGGCACCCCTAGGCTCAGGCTAGGGCACCCCTAGGCTTAGGCTAGGGCACCCCTAGGCTCAGGCTAGGGCACCCCTAAGCTTAGGCTAGGGCACCCCTAGGCTTAGGCTAGGGCACCCCTAAACTTAGGCTAGGGCACCCCTAGGCTTTGGCTAGGGGACCCCTAGGCTTAGACTAAGGCTAGGGCTCCCCTAGCCTAAGGCTAGGGCACCCCAAAGCTCAGGCTAGGGCACCCCTAGGCTTAGGTTAGGGCACCCCTAGGCTTAGGCTAAGGCTAGGGCTCCTCTAGCCTAAGCCTAGGGCACCCCTAGGCTTAGGCTAGGGCACCCCTTGTCTTAGGCTAGGGCACCCCTAGTCTTAGGTTAGGGCACCGCTAGGCTTAGGCTAGGGTACCCCTAGCCTTAGGCTAGGGCACCACTAGGCTTAGGCTAGGGCACCCCTAGTCTTAGACTAAGGCTAGGGCTCCCCTAGCCTCAGGCTAGGGCACCCGTAGGCTCCGGCTAGGGCACCCCTAGGCTCAGGCTTTGGCACCCCTAAGCTTAGGCTAGGGCAATCCTAGGCTTAGGCTAAGGCTAGGGCTCCCCTAGCCTCATGCTAGGGCACCGCTAGGCTCAGGGTACGGCACCCCTAAGCTTAGACTTGGGCACCCCTAGGCTTAGGCTAAGGCTAGGGCTCACCTAGTCTAAGGCTGTGGAACCCCTAGGCTCAGGATAGGGCACCCCTAGGCTTAGGCTAGGGCACCCCTAGGCTTAGGCTAGGGCACCCCTAGGCTTAAGTTAGGGCTACGGCTCCCCTAGCCTCAGGCTAGGGTACCCCTAGATTCAGGCTATGGCACCCCTAGGCTCAGTCTAGGGCACCCCTAGGCTTAGGCTAAGGCAACGGCTCCCCTAGCCTCAGACTAGGGCACCCCTAGGCTCAGGCTAGGGCAGCCCTAGGCTTAGGCTAGGGCACCCCTTGGCTAGACTAAGGCTAGTGCTCCCCTAGCCTCAGGCTAAGGCACCCGTAGGCTCAGGCTAGGGCACCCCGAGGCTCAGGCTAGGGCAGCCCTAAGCTTAGGCTAGGTCACCCCTAGGCTTAGGATAGGGAACCTCTAGGCTTAGGCTAAGGCTTGGGTTCCCCAGCCTAAGGATAGGGCACCCCTAGGCTTAGGCTAGGGCACCCCTAGGCTTAGGCTAGGGTACCCCTAGGCTTAAGCTAGGTCTCCCCTAGGATTAGGCTAAGGCTACGGCTCCCCTAGCCTCAGGCTAGGGCACCCCTAGGCTCAGGCTATGGCACCCCTAGGCTTAGGCTAGGGCAATTCTAGGCTCAGGCTAGGGCACCCCTAGCCTAAGGCTAGGGCACCCCTAGGCTTAGACTAGGGCACCCCTAAGCTTAGGCAAGGGCACCCCTAGGCTTAAGCTAGGACTCCCCTAGACTTAGGCTAAGGCAACGGCTCCCCTATCCTCAGGCTAGGGCACCCCTAGACTCAGTCTAGGGCACGACTAGGCTCAGGCTAGGGCACCACTAGGCTTAGGCTAAGGCTAAGGCTCCCCCAGCCTCAGGCTAGGGCACCCCAAGCTTAGGCTAGGGCACCCCAAGGCTTAGGCTAAGGCTAGGGCTCCCCTAGGCTTAGGCTAGGGCACCCCTGGGCTTAGGCTAGGGAACCCCCAGGCTTAGGCAAGGGCACCCCTAGGCTCAGGCTAGGGCACCCCGAGGCTCAGGCTAGGGAAGCCCTAGGCTTAGGCTAGGGCACCCCTAGGCTTAGGCTAGGGAACCTATAGGCTTAGGCTAAGGCTAGCGTTCCCCAGCCTAAAGCTAAGGCACCCCTAGGCTTAGGCTAGGGCACCTCTAGGCTTAGCCTAGGGCACCCCTGGGCTTAGGCTAGGGCACCCCCAGGCTTAGGCAAGGGCACCCCTAGGCTTAGGCTAGGGCTAGGGCTCCCCTAGCCTCAGGCGAGGGCACCCCTAGGGTCAGGCGAGGGCACACCTAGGCTCAGGCTAGGGCTCCCCTAACCTTAGGCTAGGGCACCCCTAGGCTTAGGCTAGGGCACCCCTAGGCTTAGGCTAAGGCACCCCTAGGATTAGGCTAGGGCACACCTAGGATTAGGAAAAGGGTAGGGCTCCCCTAGCCTAAGGCTAGGGCACCCCTAGGCTTAGGCTAGGGCAATCCTAGGCTCAGGCTAGGGCACCCCTAGGCTTTGGCTAGGGCACACCTAGGCTTAGGAAAAGGCGAGGGCTCCCGTAGCCTAAGGCTAGGGCACCCCTAGTCTTAGGCTAGGGCACCCCTAGGCTTAAGCTAGGGCTCCCCTATCCTTAGGCTAAGGCTATGGCTCCCCTAGCCTCAGGCTAGTGCACCCCGAGTCTCAGGCTATGGCACCCCTAGGCTCAGGTTAGGGAACCCCTAGGCTTAGGCTAGGGCACCCCTAGACTCAGGCTATGGCACCCCTAGGCTCAGGCTAGGGCACCCCTAGGCTTAGGCTAGGGCACACCTAGACTCAGGCTATGGCACCCCTAGGCTTAGGCTAGGGCAATCCTAGGCTAGACTAAGGCTAGGGCTCCCCTAGCCTCAGACTAGGGCACGCGTAGGCTCAGGTTAGGGCACCCCTAGGCTCAGGCTAGGGCACCCCTAGGCTTAGGTTAGGGCACCACTAGGCTTAGGCTAGGGTACCCCTAGGCTTAGGCTAAGGCTATGGCTCCCTGGCCTAAGGCTAGAGCACCCCTTGGCATAGGCTAGGGCACCCCTAGATTTAGGCTAAGGCTAGGGCTCCCCTAACCTAAGGCTAGGGCACCCCTAGGCTTAGGCTAGGGCACCCCTATCTTAGGCTAGGGCACCCCTAGGCTTAGGTTAGGGCACCCCTAGGCTTAGGCTAGGGTACCGCTAGCCTTAGGCTAGGTCACCCCTAGGCTTAGGCTAGGGCAGCCCTAGGCTTAGGCTAAGGCTAGGGCTCCCCTAGCCTAAGGCTAGGGCACCCCAAGTCAGGCTAGGGCACCCCTAGGCTTGGGCTAAGGCTAGGGCTCCCCCAGCCTCAGGCTAGGGCACCCCTAGGCTTAGGCTAGGGCACCCCAAGCTTAGGCTAGGGCACCCCTAGGCTTAGGCTAAGGCTAGGGCTCCCATAGGCTTATCCTAGGGCACCCCTAGGCTTAGGCAAGGGCACCCCTAGGCTAAGCCTAGGGCACCCCTTGGCTTATGCTAGGGCACCCCTAGGCTTAAACTAAGGCTAGGGCTCCCCTAGCCTCAGGCTAGGGCACCCCTAGGGTCAGGCGAGGGCACACCTAAGCTCAGGCTAGGGCTCCCCTAAACTTAGGCTAGGGCACCACTAGGCTTAGGCTAGGGCACCCCTAGGCTTAGGCTAGGGCACCCCTAGGCTTAGGCTAGGGCACCCCTCGACTTAGGCTAGGGCACCCCTAGGCTTACCCTAAGGCTACAGCTCCCCTTCCCTCAGGCTAGGGCACCCCTAGACTCAGGCTATGGCACCACTAGGCTTAAGCTAGGGCAATCCTAGGCTCAGAATAGGGCTTCCCTAGGCATAGGCTAGGGCAGCCCTAGGCTTAGGCTAGGGCACCCCTAGGTTTAGGCTAAGGCTAGGGCTCCCACAACCTAAGGCTAAGGCACCCCTAGGCTTAGGCTAGGGCACCCCTAGGCTTAGGCTAGGGAACCCCTAGCCTAAGGCTATGGCAGCCCTAGGCTTAGGCTAGGGCACCCCTAGGCTCAGGCTAGGGCACCCCTAGGCTTAGGCTAGGGCACCCCTAGGCTCAGGCTAGGGCACCCCTAAGCTTAGGCTAGGGCACCCCTAGGCTTAGGCTAGGGCACCCCTAAACTTAGGCTAGGGCACCCCTAGGCTTAGCCTAGGGGACCCCTAGGCTTAGACTAAGGCTAGGGCTCCCCTAGCCTAAGGCTAGGGCACCCCAAAGCTCAGCCTAGGGCACCCCTAGGCTTAGGTTAGGGCACCCCTAGGCTTAGGCTAAGGCTAGGGCTCCTCTAGCCTAAGCCTAGGGCACCCCTAGGCTTAGGCTAGGGCACCCCTTGTCTTAGGCTAGGGCACCCCTAGTCTTAGGTTAGGGCACCGCTAGGCTTAGGCTAGGGTACCCCTAGCCTTAGGCTAGGGCACCACTAGGCTTAGGCTAGGGCACCCCTAGTCTTAGACTAAGGCTAGGGCTCCCCTAGCCTCAGGCTAGGGCACCCGTAGGCTCAGGCTAGGGCACCCCTAGGCTCAGGCTTTGGCACCCCTAAGCTTAGGCTAGGGCAATCCTAGGCTTAGGCTAAGGCTAGGGCTCCCCTAGCCTCATGCTAGGGCACCGCTAGGCTCAGGGTACGGCACCCCTAGGCTTAGACTTGGGCACCCCTAGGCTTAGGCTAAGGCTAGGGCTCACCTAGTCTAAGGCTGTGGAACCCCTAGGCTCAGGATAGGGCACCCCTAGGCTTAGGCTAGGGCACCCCTAGGCTTAGGCTAGGGCACCCCTAGGCTTAAGTTAGGGCTACGGCTCCCCTAGCCTCAGGCTAGGGTACCCCTAGATTCAGGCTATGGCACCCCTAGGCTCAGTCTAGGGCACCCCTAGGCTTAGGCTAAGGCAACGGCTCCCCTAGCCTCAGACTAGGGCACCCCTAGGCTCAGGCTAGGGCAGCCCTAGGCTTAGGCTAGGGCACCCCTTGGCTAGACTAAGGCTAGTGCTCCCCTAGCCTCAGGCTAAGGCACCCGTAGGCTCAGGCTAGGGCACCCCGAGGCTCAGGCTAGGGCAGCCCTAAGCTTAGGCTAGGTCACCCCTAGGCTTAGGATAGGGAACCTCTAGGCTTAGGCTAAGGCTTGGGTTCCCCAGCCTAAGGATAGGGCACCCCTAGGCTTAGGCTAGGGCACCCCTAGGCTTAGGCTAGGGTACCCCTAGGCTTAAGCTAGGTCTCCCCTAGGATTAGGCTAAGGCTACGGCTCCCCTAGCCTCAGGCTAGGGCACCCCTAGGCTCAGGCTATGGCACCCCTAGGCTTAGGCTAGGGCAATTCTAGGCTCAGGCTAGGGCACCCCTAGCCTAAGGCTAGGGCACCCCTAGGCTTAGACTAGGGCACCCCTAAGCTTAGGCAAGGGCACCCCTAGGCTTAAGCTAGGACTCCCCTAGACTTAGGCTAAGGCAACGGCTCCCCTATCCTCAGGCTAGGGCACCCCTAGACTCAGTCTAGGGCACCACTAGGCTCAGGCTAGGGCACCACTAGGCTTAGGCTAAGGCTAAGGCTCCCCCAGCCTCAGGCTAGGGCACCCCAAGCTTAGGCTAGGGCACCCCAAGGCTTAGGCTAAGGCTAGGGCTCCCCTAGGCTTAGGCTAGGGCACCCCTGGGCTTAGGCTAGGGAACCCCCAGGCTTAGGCAAGGGCACCCCTAGGCTTAGGCTAGGGCACCCCTAGGCTTAGGCTAGGGCACCGCTAGGCTTAGGCTAAGGCTAGGGCTCCCCTAGCCTCAGGCTAGGGCACCCCTAGGGTCAGGCGAGGGCACACCTAGGCTCAGGCTAGGGCTCCCCTAACCTTAGGCTAGGGCACCCCTAGGCTTAGGTTAGGGCACCTCCAGTCTTAGGCTAGGGCACTGCTAGGCTTAGGCTAGGGTACCCCTAGCCTTAGGCTCGGGCACCACTAGGCTCAGGCTAGGGCACCCCTAGGCTTAGGCTATGGCACTCCTAGGCTTAGGGTAGGGCAATTCTAGGCTAGACTAAGGCTAGGGCTCCCCTAGCCTCAGGCTAGGGCACCCGTAGGCTCAGGCTAGGGCACCCCTAAGCTTAGGCTAGGGCAATCCTAGACTTAAGTTAAGGCTAGGGCTCCCCTAGCCTCAGGCTAGGGCACCCCTAGTCTCAGGCTAGGGCACCCCTAGGCTTAGACTAGGGCACCCCTAAGCTTAGGCAAGGGCACCCCTAGGCTTAAGCTAGGGCTCCCCTAAACTTAGGCTAAGGCAATGGCTCCCCTATACTCAGGCTAGGGCACCCGTAGACTCATTCTAGGGCACCCCTAGGCTCAGTCAGTGCACCACTAGGCTTAGGCTAAGGCTAAGGCTCCCCCAGCCTCAGGCTAGGGCACCCCTAGGCTTAAGCTAGGGCACCCCAAGCTTAGCCTAGGGCACCCCTGGGCTTAGGCTAGGGCACCCCCAGGCTTAGGCAAGGCCACCCCAAGGCTTAGGCTAGGGCTAGGGCTCCCCTAGCCTCAGGCGAGGGCACCCCTAGGGTCAGGTGAGGGCACACCTAGGCTCAGGGTAGGGCTCCCCTAACCTTAGGCTAGGGCACCCCTAGGCTTAGGCTAGGGCACCCCTAGGCTTAGGCTAAGGCACCCCTAGGCTTAGGCTAGGGCACCCTTAGGCTTAGGCTAGGGCACACCTAGGCTTAGGAAAAGGGTAGGGCTCCCCAAGCCTAAGGCTAGGACACCCCTAGGCTTAGGCTAGGGCACCCGTAGGCTTTGGCTAGGGCACACCTAGGTTTAGGAAAAGGCGAGGGCTCCCCTAGCCTAAGGCTAGGGCACCCCTAGGCTTAGGCTAGGGCATCCCTAGGCTTAAGCTAGGGCTCCCCTATGCTTAGGCTAAGGCTATGGCTCCCCTAGCCTCAGGCTAGTGCACCCCTAGTCTCAGGCTATGGCACCCCTAGGCTCAGGTTAGGGAACCCATAGGCTTAGGCTAGGGCACCCCTAAACTCAGGCTATGGCACCCCTAGGCTCAGGCTAGGGCAATCCTAGGCTAGACTAAGGCTAGGGCTCCCCTAGCCTCAGACTAGGGCACGCGTAGGCTCAGGTTAGGGCACGCCTAGGCTCAGGCTAGGGCACCACTAGGCTTAGGCTAGGGCACCACTAGGCTTAGGCTAGGGCACCCCTAGGCTTAGGCTAAGGCTATGGATCCCTGGCCTAAGGCTAGAGCACCCCTTGGCTTAGGCTAGGGCCCCCCTATATTTAGGCTAAGGCTAGGGCTCCCCTAACCTAAGGCTAGGGCACCCCTAGGCTTAGGCTAGGGCACCCCTCTCTTAGGCTAGGGCACCCCTAGGCTTAGGTTAGGGCACCACTAGGCTTAGGCTATGGTACCCCTAGCCTTAGGCTAGGTCACCCCTAGGCTTAGGCTAGGGCAGCCCTAGGCTTAGGCTAAGGCTAGGGCTCCCCTAGCCTAAGGCTAGGGCACCCCTAGGTCAGGCTAGGGCACCCCTAGGCTTGGGCTAAGGCTAGGGCTCCCCCAGCCTCAGGCTAGGGCACCCCTAGGCTTAGGCTAGGGCACCCCAAGCTTAGGCTAGGGCACCCCTAGTCTTAGGCTAAGGCTAGGGCTCCCATAGGCTTAGCCTAGGGCACCCCTAGGCTTAGGCAAGGGCACCCCTAGGCTAAGCCTAGGGCACCCCTTGGCTTATGCTAGGGCACCCCTAGGCTTAAGCTAAGGCTAGGGCTCCCCTAGCCTCAGGCTAGGGCACCCCTAGCGTCAGGCGAGGGCACACCTAAGCTCAGGATCGGGCTCCCCTAACCTTAGGCTAGGGCACCCTTAGGCTTAGGCTAGGGCACCCCTAGGCTTACCCTCAGGCTACAGCTCCCCTTCCCTCAGGCTAGGGCACCCCTAGACTCAGGCTATGGCACCACTAGGCTTAAGCTAGGACAATCCTAGGCTCAGAATAGGGCTTCCCTAGGCATAGGCTAGGGCAGCCCTAGGCTTAGGCTAGTGCACCCCTAGGTTTAGGCTTAGGCTAGGGCTCCATCAACCTAAGGCTAAGGCACCCCTAGGCTTAGGCTAGGGCACCCCTAGGCTTAGCCTAGGGAACCCCTAGCCTAAGGCTAGGGCACCCCTAGGCTTAGGCTAGGGCACCCCTAGGCTCATTCTAGGGCACCACTAGGCTTAGGCTAGGGTACCCCTACCCTTAGGCTAGGGCACCACTAGGCTTAGGCTAGGGCACCCCTAGTCTTAGACTAAGGCTAGGGCTCCCCTAGCCTCAGGCTAGGGCACCCGTAGGCTCAGGCTAGGGAACCCCTAGGCTCAGGCTATGGCACCCCTAAGCTTAGGCTAGGGCAATCTTAGGCTTAGGCTAAGGCTCGGGCTCCCCTAGCCTCATGCTAGGGCACCGCTAGGCTCAGGGTGCGGCACCCCTAGGCTTAGACTTGGGCACCCCTAGGCTTAGGCTAAGGCTAGGGCTCACCTAGTCTAAGGCTGTGGCACCCCTAGGCTCAGGATAGGGCACCCCTAGGCTTAGGCTAGGGCACCCCTAGGCTTAGGCTAGGGCACCCCTAGGCTTAAGTTAGGGCTAGGGCTCCCCTAGCCTCAGGCTAGGGTACCCCTAGATTCAGGCTATGGCACCCCTAGGCTCAGTCTAGGGCACCCCTAGGCTTAGGCTAAGGCAACGGCTCCCCTAGCCTCAGACTAGGGCACCCCTAGGCTCAGGCTAGGGCAGCCCTAGGCTTAGGCTAGGGCACCCCTTGGCTAGACTAAGGCTAGGGCTCCCCTAGCCTCAGGCTAAGGCACCCGTAGGCTCAGGCTAGGGCACCCCGAGGCTCAGGCTAGGGCAGCCCTAAGCTTAGGCTAGGTCACCCCTAGGCTTAAGATAGGGAAGCTCTAGGTTTAGGCTAAGGCTTGGGTTCCCCAGCCTAAGGATAGGGCACCCCTAGGCTTAGGCTAGGGCACCCCTAGGCTTAGGCTAGGGTACCCCTAGGCTTAAGCTAGGTCTCCCCTAGGCTTAGGCTAAGGCTACGGCTCCCCTAGCCTCAGGCTAGGGCACCCCTAGGCTCAGGCTATGGCACCCCTAGGCTTAGGCTAGGGCAATTCTAGGCTCAGGCTAGGGCACCACTAGGCTTAGGCTAAGGCTAAGGCTCCCCCAGCCTCAGGCTAGGGCACCCCAAGCTTAGTCTAGGGCACCCCAAGGCTTAGGCTAAGGCTAGGGCTCCCCTAGTCTTAGGCTAGGGCACCCCTGGGCTTAGGCTAGGGCACCCCCAGGCTTAGGCAAGGGCACCCCTAGGCTTAGGCTAGGGCACCCCTAGGCTTAGGCTAGGGCACCGCTAGGCTTAGGCTAAGGCTAGGGCTCCCCTAGCCTCAGGCTAGGGCACCCCTAGCGTCAGGCGAGGGCACACCTAAGCTCAGGATAGGGCTCCCCTAACCTTAGGCTAGGGCACCCCTAGGCTTAGGCTAGGGCACCCCTAGGCTTACCCTCAGGCTACAGCTCCCCTTCCCTCAGGCTAGGGCATCCCTAGACTCAGGCTATGGCACCACTAGGCTTAAGCTTGGACAATCCTAGGCTCAGAATAGGGCTTCCCTAGGCATAGGCTAGGGCAGCCCTAGGCTTAGGCTAGTGCACCCCTAGGTTTAGGCTAAGGCTAGGGCTCCCACAACCTAAGGCTAAGGCACCCCTAGGCTTAGGCTAGGGCACCCCTAGGCTTAGCCTAGGGAACCCCTAGCCTAAGGCTATGTCACCCCTAGGCTTAGGCTAGGGCACCCCTAGGCTCAGGCTAGGGCACCCCTAGGCTTAGGCTAGGGCACCCCTAGGCTCAGGCTAGGGCACCCCTAAGCTTAGGCTAGGGCACCCCTAGGCTTAGGCTAGGGCACCCCTAAACTTAGGCTAGGGCACCTCTAGGCTTTGGCAAGGGGACCCCTAGGCTTAGACTTAGGCTAGGCCTCCCCTAGCCTAAGGCTAGGGCACCCCAAGGCTCAGGCTAGGGCACCCCTAGGCTTAGGCTAGGGCACCCCTAGGCTTAGGCTAAGGCTAGGGCTCCTCTAGCCTAAGGCTAGGGCACCCCTAGGCTCAGGTTAGGGAACCCCTAGGCTTAGGCTAGGGCACCCCTAGACTCAGGCTATGGCACCCCTAGGCTCAGGCTAGGGGACCCCTAGGCATAGGCTAGGGCACCCCTAGGCATAGGCTAGGGCACCCCTAGACTCAGGCTATGGCACCCCTAGGCTTAGGCTAGGGCAATCCTAGGCTAGACTAAGGCTAGGGCTCCCCTAGCCTCAGACTAGGGCACGCGTAGGCTCAGGTTAGGGCACCCCTAGGCTCATGCTAGGGCACCCCTAGACTTAGGCTAGGGCACCACTAGGCTTAGGCTAGGCCACCCCTAGGCTTAGGCTAAGGCTATGGCTCCCTGGCCTAAGGCTAGAGCACCCCTTGGCTTAGGCTAAGGCACCCCTAGATTTAGGCTAAGGCTAGGGCTCCCCTAACCTAAGGCTAGGGCACCCCTAGGCTCAGGCTAGGGCACCCCTATCTTAGGCTAGGGCACACCTAGGCTTAGGTTAGGGCACCCCTAGGCTTAGGCTAGGGTACCCCTAGCCTTAGGCTAGGTCACCCCTAGGCTTAGGCTAGGGCAGCCCTAGGCTTAGGCTAAGGCTAGGGCTCCCCTAGCCTAAGGCTAGGGCACCCCTAGGTCAGGCTAGCGCAGCCCTAGGCTTGGGCTAAGGCTAGGGCACCCCAAGCTTAGGCTAGGGCACCCCTAGGCTTAGGTTAAGGCTAGGGCTCCCATAGGCTTAGGCAAGGGCACCCCTAGGCTAAGCCTAGGGCACCCCTTGGCTTATGCTAGGGAACCCCTAGGCTTAAGCTAAGGCTAGGGCTCCCCTAGCCTCAGGCTAGGGCACCCCTAGGGTCAGGCGAGGGCACACCTAAGCTCAGGCTAGGGCTCCCCTAACCTTAGGCTAGGGCACCCCTAGGCTTAGGCTAGGGCACCCCTAGGCTTAGGCTAGGGCACCCCTCGACTTAGGCTAGGGCACCCCTAGGCTTACCCTAAGGCTACAGCTCCCCTTCCCTCAGGCTAGGGCACCCCTAGACTCAGGCTATGGCACCACTAGGCTTAAGCTAGGACAATCCTAGGCTCAGAATAGGGCTTCCCTAGGCATAGTCTAGGGCAGCCCTAGGCTTAGGCTAGTGCACCCCTAGGTTTAGGCTAAGGCTAGGGCTCCCACACCCTAAGGCTAAGGCACCCCTAGGCTTAAGCTAGGGCACCCCTAGGCTTAGGCTAGGGAACCCCTAGCCTAAGGTTATGGCACCCCTCGGCTTAGGCTAGGGCACCCCTAGGCTCAGGCTAGGGCACCCCTAGGCTTAGGCTAGGGCACCCCTAGGTTTTGGCTAGGGGACCCCTAGGCTTAGACTAAGGCTAGGGCTCCCCTAGCCTAAGGCTAGGGCACACCAAGGCTCAGGCTAGGGCACCCCTAGGCTTAGGCTAGGGCACCCCTAGACTTAGGCTAAGGCTAGGGCTCCTCTAGCCTAAGGCTAGGGCACCCCTAGGCTTAGGCTAGGGCACCCCTAGTCTTAGGCTAGGGCACCCGTAGGTCAGGGTACGGCACCCCTAGGCTTAGACTTGGGCACCCCTAGGCTTAGGCTGTGGCACCCGTAGGCTCAGGCTAGGGCACCCCTAGGCTTAGGCTAGGGCACCCCTAGGCTTAGGCTAGGGCACGCCTAGGCTTAGGCTAGGGCACCCCTAGGCTTAAGTTAGGGCTACGGCTCCCCTAGCCTCAGGCTAGGGTACCCCTAGATTCAGGCTATGGCACCCCTAGGCTCAGTCTAGGGCACCCCTAGGCTTAGGCTAAGGCAACGGCTCCACTAGCCTCAGACTAGGCCACACCTAGGCTCAGGCTAGGGCAGCCCTAGGCTTAGGCTAGGGCACCCCTAGGCTAGACTAAGGCTAGGGCTACCCTAGCCTCAGGCTAAGGCACCCGTAGGCTCAGGCTAGGGCACCCCGAGGCTCAGGCTAGGCAGCCCTAGGCTTAGGCTAGGTCACCCCTAGGCTTAGGATAGGAAACCTCTAGGCTTAGGCTAAGGCTAGAGTTCCCCAGCCTAAGGATAGGGCACCCCTAGGCTTAGGCTAGGGCACCCCTAGGCTTAGGCTAGGGTACCCCTAGGCTTAAGCTAGGTCTCCCCTAGGCTTAGGCTAAGGCTAAGGCTCCCCTAGCCTCAGGCTAGGGCACCCCTAGGCTCAAGCTATGGCACCCCTAGGCTTAGGCTAGGGCAATTCTAGGCTCAGGCTAGGGCACCCCTAGCCTAAGGCTAGGGCACCCCTAGGCTTTGGCTAGGGCACCCCTAGGCTTAGGAAAAGTCTAGGGCTCCCCTAGCCTAAGGCTAGGGCACCCCTAGGCTTAGGCTAGGGCACCCCTATGCTTAGGCTAGGGCAATCCTAGGCTTAGGCTAAGGCTAGAGCTCCCCTAGCCTCAGGCTAGGGCACCTCTTAGCTCAGGCTAGGGCACCCCTAGGCTTAGACTAGGGCACCCCTAGGCTTAGGCTAAGGCTAGGGCACCCCTAGGCTTAGGCTAGGACACCCCTTGGCTTAGGCTAGGGCAACCCTAGACTTAAGCTAGGACTCCCCTAGACTTAGGCTAAGGCAACGGCTCCCCTATCCTCAGGCTAGGGCACCCCTAGACTCAGTCTAGGGCACCACTAGGCTCAGGCTAGGGCATCACTAGGCTTAGGCTAAGGCTAAGGCTCCCCCAGCCTCAGGCTAGTGCACCACTAGGCTTAGGCTAGGGCACCCCAAGCTTAGGCTAGGGCACCCCAAGGCTTAGGCTAAGGCTAGGGCTCCCCTAGGCTTAGCCTAGGGCACCCCTGTGCTTAGGCTAGGGCACCCCCAGGCTTAGGCAAGGGAACCCCTAGGCTTAGGCTAGGGCACCCCTAGGCTTAGGCTAGGGCACCGCTAGGCTTATGCTAAGGCTAGGGCTCCCCTAGCCTCAGGCTAGGAAACCCCTAGGGTCAGGCGAGGGCACACCTAGGCTCAGGCTAGGGCTCCCCTAACCTTAGGCTAGGGCAACCCTAGGCTTAGGCTAGGGCACCCCCAGTCTTAGGCTAGGGCACTGCTAGGCTTAGGCTAGGGTACCCCTAGCCTTAGGCTAGGGCACCCCTAGGCTTAGACTAAGGCTATGGCTCCCCTAGCCTAAGGCTAGGGCACCCCTAGGCTCAGGCTAGGGCACCCCTAGGCTTAGGCTAGGGCACTCCTAGGCTTAGGGTAGGGCAATTCTAGGCTAGACTAAGGCTAGGGCTCCCCTAGCCTCAGGCTAGGGCACCCGTAGGCTCAGGCTAGGGCACCCCTAGGCTCAGGCTAGGGCAGCCCTAGCCTTAGGGTAGGGCACCCCTAGGCTTAGGCCAGGGCACCCCTAGGCTTAGGCTAAGGCAACGGCTTCCATAGCCTCAGGCTATGGCACCCATAGACTCAGGCTAGGGCACCCCTAAGCTTAATCTAGGGCAATCCTAGGCTTAGGCTAAGGCTTGGGCTCCCCTAGCCTCATGCTAGGGCACCCCTAGGCTCAGGGTATGGCACCCCTAGGCTTAGACTTGGGCACCCCTAGGCTTAGGCTAAGGACAGGGCTCCCCTAGTCTAAGGCTGTGGCACCCCTAGGCTCAGGCTAGGGCACCTCTAGGCTTAGGCTAGGGCACCCCTAGGTATAGGCTAGGGCACCCCTAGGCTTAAGCTAGGGCTACGGCTCCCCTAGCCTCAGGCTAGGGTACCCCCAGATTCAGGCTATGGCACCCCTACGCTCAGTTTAGGGCACCCCTAGGCTTAGGCTACGGCACCCCTTGGCTTAGGCTCAGGCAACGGCTACCCTAGCCTCAGGCTAGGGCACCCCTAGACTCAGGCTAGGGCACCCCAAGGCTCAAGCTAGGGCAGACCTAGGCTTAGGCTAGGGCACCGCTAGGCTAGACTAAGGCTAGGGCTACCCTAGCCTCAGGCTAAGGCACCCGTAGGGTCAGGCTAGGGCACCCCGAGGATCAGGCTAGGGCAGCCCTAGGCTTAGGCTAGGGCACCCCTAGGCTTAGGCTAGGGAAACTATAGGCTTAGGCTAAGGCTAGGGTTCCCCAGCCTAAGGCTAGGGCACCAATAGGCTTAGGCTAGGGCACCCCTAGGCTTAGGATAGGGGACCCTTAGGCTTAGGCTAGGGCACCCCTAGGTTTAGGCTAGGGCACCCCTAAACTTAGGCTAAGGCAACGGCTCCCCTAGCCTCAGGCTAGAGCACCCATAGACTCAGCCTAGGGCAACCTAAGCTTAGGCTAGGGCAATCCTAGGCTTAAGTTAAGGCTAGGGCTCCCCTAGCCTCAGGCAAGGGCACCCCTAGTCTCAGGCTGGGGCACCCCTAGGCTTAGGCTAGGGCACCTTAAGCTTAGGCTAGGGCACCCCAAGGCTTAGGCTAAGGCTCGGGCTCCCCTAGGCTTAGCCTAGGGCACCCCTGGGCTTAGGCTAGGCCACCCCCAGGCTTAGGCAAGGACACCCCTAGGCTTAAGCTAGGGCTAGGGCTCCCCTAGCCTCAGGCTAGGGCACCCCTAGGGTCAGGCGAGGGCACACCTAGGCTCAGGCTACGGCTTCCCTAACCTTAGGCTAGGGCACCCCTAGGCTTAGGCTAGGACACCCCTAGGCTCAGGCTAGGGCACCCCTAGGCTTAGGAAAAGGCTAGGGCTCCCCAAGTCTAAGGCTAGGGTACCCCTAATCTTAGGCTAGGGCAACCCTAGGCTTAGGCTAGTGCACACCTAGACTTAGGCTAAGGCAATGGCTCCCCTAGCCTCAGGCTAGAGCACCCCTAAGCTTAGGGTAGGGCAATCCTAGGCTTAGGCTAAGTCTAGAGCTCCCCTAGCCTCAGGCTAGGGCACCCATAGGCTCAGGCTATGGCACGCCTAGGCTCAGGCTAGGGCACCCCTAGGGTTAGGAAAAGGCTAGGGCTCCCCTAGCCTAAGGCTAAGGCACCCCTAGGCTTAGGCTAGGGCACCCCTAGGCTTAGGAAAAGGCTAGGGCTCCCCTAGCCTAAGGCTAGGCCACCCCTAGGCTTAGGCTAGGGCAATCCAAGGCTCAGGCTAGGGCACCCCTAGGCTTTGGTTAGGGCTCACCTAGGCTTAGGAAAAGGCGAGGGCTCCCATAGCCTAAGGCTAGGGCACCCCTAGGCTTAGGCTAGGACACCCCTAGGCTTAGGTTAGGACACCCCTAGGCTTAAGCTAGGGCTCCCCTAGGCTTAGGCTAAGGCTATGGCTCCCCTAGCCTCAGGCTAGTGCACCCCTAGACTCAGGCTATGACACCCCTAGGCTCAGGCTAGGTCACCCTTAGGCTTAGGCTAGGGCACCCCTAGTCTCAGGCTATGGCACCCCTAGGCTCAGGCTAGGGCACCCCTAGGCTTAGGCTAGGGCACCCCTAGACTCAGGCTATGGCACCCCTAGGCTTAGGTTAGGGCAATCCTAGGCTAGACTAAGGCTAGTGCTCCCCTAGCCTCAGACTAGGGCACGCGTAGGCTCAGGTTGGGGCACCCCTAGGCTCAGGCAAGGGCACCCCTAGGCTTAGGCTAGGGCACCACTAGGCTTAGGCTAGGGCACCCCTAGGCTAAGGCTAAGGCTCCCTGGCCTAAGGCTAGAGCACCCCTTGGCTTAGGCTAGGGCACCCCTAGACTTAGGCTAAGGCTAGGGCTCCCCTAACCTAAGGCTAGGGCACCCCTAGGCTTAGGCTAGGACACCCCTAGGCTTAGGCTAAGGCACCCCTAAACTTAGGCTAGGGCACCTCTAGGGTTTGCCTAGGGGACCCCTAGGCTTAGGCTAGGGCACCCCTGCGCTTAGGCTAAGGCTAGGGCTCCTCTAGCCAACGGGTAGGGTACCCCTAAGCTTAGGTTAGTGCACCCCTAGGCTTAGGCTAGGGTACCCCGAGCCTTAGGCTAGGGCACCCCTAGGCTCAGGCTAGGGCACCCCTAAGCTTAGGCTAAGGCTAGGGCACCCCTAAGCTTAGGCTAAGGCTAGGGCTCCCCCAGCCTCAGGCGAGGGCACCCCTAGGGTCAGGCGAGGGCACACCTAGGCTCAGGCTAGGGCTCCCCTAACCTTAGGCTAGGGCACCTCTAGGCTTAGGCTAGGGCACCCCTAGGCTTAGGCTAGGGCAGCCCTAGGCTTAGGCTAGGGCACCCCTAGGATTAGACTAAGGCTAGGGCTCCCACAACCTAAGGCTAAGGCACCCCTAGGCTTAGGCTAGGGCACCCCTAGGCTTATGCTAGGGCACCCCTAGGCTTTGGCTAGGGCACCCCTAGACTTAGGAAAAGGTGAGGGCTCCCCTAGCCTAAGGCTTGGGCAACCCTAGGCTTAGGCTAGGACACCCCTAGGATTGGGCTAGGGCACCCCTAGGCTTAATCTAGGCCTCCCCTAGGCTTAGGCTAAGGCTACAGCTCCCCTAGCCTCAGGCTAGTGCACCCCTAGATTCAGGCTATGGCACCCCTAGGCTCAGGCTAGGGCACCCCTAGGCTTAGGCTAGGGCACCCCTAGACTCCGGCTATGGCAACCCTAGGCTTAGGCTAGGGCAAGCCTAGGCTAGACTAAGGCTAGGGCTCCCCTAGCCTCAGGCTAGGGCACGCGTAGGCTCAGGCTAGGGCACCCCTAGGCTCAGGCTAGGGCACCCCTAGGCTTAGGCTAGGGCACCCCTAGGCTTAGGCTAGGGCACCCCTAGTCTTAGGCTATGGCACCAACAGGCTTAGGCTAGGGCACCCCTAGGATTAGACTAAGGCTAGGGCTCCCCTAGCCTAAGGTTAGGGCACCTCTTGGCTCAGGCTAGGGCACCCCTAGGCTCAGGCTAGGGCAGCCCTAGGCTTAGGGTAGGGCACCCCTAGGCTTAGGCTAGGGCACCCCTAGGCTTAGGCTAAGGCAACGGCTCCCATAGCCTCATGCTAGGGCACCCATAGACTCAGGCTAGGGCACCCCTAAGCTTAGGCTAGGGCAATCCTAGGCTTAGGCTAAGGCTAGGGCTCCCCTAGCCTCATGCTAGGGCACCCCTAGGCTCAGGGTACGGCACCCCTAGGCTTAGACTTGGGCACCCCTAGTCTTAGGCTAAGGCTAGGGCTCCCCTAGTCTAAGGCTGTGGCACCCCTGGGCTCAGGCTAGGGCACCTCTAGGCTTAGGCTAGGGCACCCCTAGGCTTAAGCTAGGGATACGGCTCCCCTAGCCTCAGGCTAGGGTACCCCTAGATTCAGGCTCTGGCACCCCAAGGCTCAGTCTAGGGCACCCCTAGGCTTAGGCTACGGCTCCCCTAGCCTCAGGCTAGGGCACCCCTAGACTCAGGCTAGGGCACCCCTAGGCTCAGGCTAGGGCAGCCCTAGGCTTAGGCTAGGGCACCCCTAGGCTAGATTAAGGCTAGGGCTCCCCTAGCCTCAGGCTAAGGCACCCGTAGGCTCAGGCTAGGGCACCCAGTGGCTCAGGCTAGGGCAGCCCTAGGCTTAGGCTAGGGCACCCCTAGGCTTAGGCTAGGGAACCGATAGGCTTAGGCTAAGTCTAGGGTTCCCCAGCCTAAGGCTAGGGCACCCCTAGGCTTAGGCTAGCGCACCCCTAGGCTTAGGCTAGGGCACCCCTAGGCTTAGGCTAGGGCACCCCTAGACTTAGGCAAAGGCAACGGCTCTCTTAGCCTCAGGCTAGAGCACCCCTAGACTCAGTCTAGGGCACCCCTAAGCTTAGGTTAGGGCACCCCTAGTCTCAGGCTAATGCACCCCTAGGTTTAGAGTAGGGCACCCCTAAGCTTAGGCTAGGGCACCCCTAGGCTTAAGCTAGGGCTCCCTAGACTTAGGCTAAGGGAACGGCTCCCCTATCCTCAGTCTAGGGCACCCCTAGACTCAGTCTAGGGCACCCCTAGGCTCAGGCTAGGGCACCACTAGGTTTAGGCTAAGGCTAAGGCTCCCCATTCCTTAGGCTAGGGCACCCCTAGGCTTAGGTTAGGGCACCCCAAGCTTAGGCTAGGGCACCACAAGGCTTAGGCTAAGTCTAGGGCTCCCCTAGGCTTAACATAGGGCACCCCTGGGCTTAGGCTAGGGCACCCCCAGGCTTAGGCAAGGGCACCCATAGGCTTAGGCTAGGGCACCCCTAGGCTTAGGCTAGGGCACCACTAGGCTTAGGCTAAGGCTAGGGCTCCCCTAGCCTCAGGCTAGGGCACCCCTAGGGTCAGGCGAGGGCACACCTAGGCTCAGGCTAGGGCTCCCCTAACCTTAGGCTAGGGCACCCCTAGGCTTAGTCTAGGGCACCCCTAGTCTTAGGATAGGGCACTGCTAGGCTTAGGCTAGGGTACCCCTAGCCTTAGGCTCGGGCACCACTAGGCTTAAGCTAGGGCACCCCTAGGCTTAGACTAAGGCTAGGGCTCCCCTAGCCTAAGGCTAGGGCACCCCTTTGCTCAGGCTAGGGCACCCCTAGGCTTAGGCTAGGGCACTCCTAGGCTTAGGCTAGGGTAAATCTAGGCTAGACTAAGGCTAGGGCTCCCCTAGCCTCAGGCTAGGGCACCCTTAGGCTCAGCCTAGGGCACCCCTAGGCTCAGGCTAGGGCAGCCCTAGGTTTAGGGTAGGGCACCCCTAGGCTTAGGCTAGGGCACCCCTAGGCTTAGGCTAAGGCAACGGCTCCCATAGCCTCAGGCTAGGGCACCCATAGACTCAGGCTAGGGCACCCCTAAGCTTAGTCTAGGGCAATCCTAGGCTTAGGCGAAGGCTATGGCTCCCCTAGCCTCATGCTAGGGAACCCCTAGGCTCAGGGTATGGCACCCCTAGGGTTAGACTTGGGCACCCCTAGACCTAGGCTAAGGCTAGGGCTCCCCTAGTCTAAGGCTGTGGCACCCCTAGGCTCAGGCTAGGGCACCTCTAGGCTTAGGCTAGGGCACCCCTAGGCTTAGGCTAGGGCACCCCTAGGCTTAAGCTAGGGCTACGGCTCCCCTAGCCTCAGGCTAGGGTACCCCTAGATTCAGGCTATGGCACCCCTAGGCTCAGTCTAGGGCACCCCTAGGCTTAGGCTAAGGCTAGGGTTCCCCAGCCTAAGGCTAGGGCACCCCTAGGCTTAGGCTAGGGCACCCTTAGGCTTAGGCTAGGGCAGCCCTAAGCTTAGGCTAGGGCACCCCTAGGCTTAAGCTAGGGCTCCCCTAGACTTAGGCTAAGGCAACGGCTCCCCTATCCTCAGGCTAGGGCACCCCTAGACTCAGTCTAGGGCACCCTTAAGCTTAGGCTAGGGCACCCCTAGTCTCAGGCTAGGGCACCCCTAGGCTTAGACTAGGGCAGCCCTAAGCTTAGGCTAGGGCACCCCTAGGCTTAAGCTAGGGCTCCCCTAGACTTAGGCTAAGGCAACGGCTCCCCTATCCTCAGGCTAGGGCACCCCTAGACTCAGTCTAAGGCACCCCTAGGCTCAGGCTAGGGCACCACTAGGCTTAGGCTAAGGCTAAGGCTCCCCCAGCCTCAGGCTAGGGCACCCCTAGGCTTAGGCTAGGGCACCCCAAGCTTAGGCTAGGGCACCCCGAGGCTTAGGCTAAGGCTAGGGCTCCCCTAGGCTTAGCCTAGGGCACCCCAAGGCTTATGCTAGGGCACCCCCAGGCTTAGGCAAGGAAGGGCACCCCTAGGCTTAGGCTTGGGCACCCCTAGGCTTAGGCTAGGGCACCGCTAGGCTTAGGCTAAGACTACAGCTCCCCTAGCCTCAGGCTAGGGCACCCTTAGACTCAGGCT
The DNA here is from genome assembly GCF_050624435.1 of Tenrec ecaudatus. Lineage (NCBI taxonomy): Eukaryota > Metazoa > Chordata > Mammalia > Afrosoricida > Tenrecidae > Tenrec > Tenrec ecaudatus. The sequence continues at coordinate 1,367,604 of NW_027457644.1, forward strand.
ATGGCACCCCTAGGCTCAGGCTAGAGCACCCAAAGGCTTAGGAAAAGGCTAGGGCTCCCCTACCCTAAGGCTAGGGCACCCCTAGGCTTAGGCTAGGGCACACCTAGGCTTAGGCTGGGGCACACCTAGACTTAGGCCAAATCAATGGCTCCCCTAGCCTCAGGCTAGGGCAGCCCTAGCCTCAGGCTAGGGCACCCCTAAGCTTAGGCTAGGGCAATCCTAGGCTTAGGCTTAGGCTAGAGCTCCCCTAGTCTCAGGCTTGGGCATCCCTTGGCTCAGGCTATGGCACCCCTAGGCTCAGGCTAGGGCACCCCTAGGCTTAGGAAAAGGCTAGGGCTCCCTTAGCCTAAGGCTAGGGCACCCCTAGGCTTACGCTAGGGCACCCCTAGGCTTAGGAAAAGGCAAGGGCTCCCCTAGCCTAAGGCTAGGGCACCCCTAGGCTTAGGCTAGGGCAATCCTAGGCTCAGGCTAGGGCACCCGTAGGCTTTGGCTAGGGCACCCCTAGGCATAGGAAAAGGCGAGGGCTCCCATAGCCTAAGGCTAGGGCACCCCTAGGCTTATGCTAGGACACCCCTAGGCTTAGGCTAGGGCACCCCTAAGCTTAAGCTAGGGCTCCCCTAGGCTTAGCTAAGGCTATGGCTCCCCTAGCCTCAGGCTAGTGCACCCCTAGACTCAGGCTATGGCACCCCTAGGCTCAGGCTAGGGCACCCCTAGGCTTAGGCTAGGGCACCCCTAGACTCAGGCTATGGCACCCCTAGGCTTAGGCTAGGGCAATCATTGGCTAGACTAAGGCTAGGGCTCCCCTAGCTTCAGACTAGGGCACGCGTAGGCTCAGGTTACGGCACCCCTAGGCTCAGGCTATGGCACACCTAGGCTTAGGCTAGGGCAACCCTAGGCTTAGGCTAGGGCACCCCTAGGATTAGGCTAAGGCTATGGCTCCCTGGCCTAAGGCTAGAGCACCCCATGGCTTAGGCTAGGGCACCCCTACACTTAGGCTAAGGCTAGGGCTCCCCTAGGCTTAGGCTAGGGCACCCCTAGGCTTAGGCTAGGGCACCCCTAAGCTTAGGCTAGGGCACCCCTAAACTTAGGCTAGGGCACCCCTAAACTTAGGCTAGCGCACCCCTAGGCTTTGCCTAGGGGACCCCTAGTCTTAGGCTAGGGCACCCCTAGGCTTAGGCTACGGCTAGGGCTCCTCTAGCCTAAGGCTAGGGCACCCCTAGGCTTAGGTTAGGGCACCCCTAGGCTTAGGCTAGGGTACCCCTAGCCTTAGGCTAGGGCACCCCTAGGCTTAGGCTAGGGCACCCCTAGGCTTAGGCTAAGGCTAGGGCACCCCTAGCCTAAGGCTAGGGCACCCCTAGGCTCAGGCTAGGGCACCCCTAGGCTTAGGCTAAGGCTAGGGCTCCCCCAGCCTCAGGCTAGGGCACCCCTAGGCTTAGGCTAGGGCACCCCTAGGCTTATGCTAGGGCACCCCTAGGCTTAAGCTAAGGCTTGGGATCCCCTAGCCTCAGGCTAGGGCACCCCTAGCGTCAGGGGAGGGCACACCTAGGCTCAGGCTATGGCACCACTAGGCTTAAGCTAGAGCAATCCTAGGCTCAGAATAGGGCTTCCCTAAACTTAGGAGAGGGCAGCCCTAGGCTTAGGCTAGGCCACCCCTAGGTTTAGGCTAAGGCTAGGGCTCCCACAACCTAAGGATAAGGCACCCCTAGGCTTAGGCTAGGGCACCCTTAGGCTTAGGCTAGGGAACCCCTAGCCTAAGGCTAGGGCAACCCTAGGCTTAGACTAGGGCACACCTAGACTTAGGCTAAGGCAACGGCTCCCCTAGCCTCAGGCTAGGGCACCCCTAGACTCAGGCTAGGGCACCCCTAAGCTTAGGCTATGGCAATCCTCGGCTTAGGCTAAGGCTAGAGCTCCCCTAACCTCATGCTAGGGCACCCCTAGGCTCAGGCTAGGGCACCCCTAGGGTTAGGCTAAGGCTAGGGCTCCCGTAGCCTAAGGCTAAGGCACCCCTGGGCTCAGGCTAGGGCACCCCAGGGCGTAGGCTAGGGCACCCGTAGATATAGGAAAAGGCTAGGGCTCCCCTAGCCTAAGGCTAGGGCACCCCTAGGCTTACGCTAGGGCACCTCTAAGCTTAGGCTAGGGCACCCCTAGGCTTAAGCTAGGGCTCCCATAGGCTTAGGCTAAGGCTACGGCTAGCCTAGCCTCAGGATAGGACACCCCTAGGCTCAGGCTATGGCATCCCTAGGCTTAGGCTAGGGCAATCCTAGGCTCAGGCTAGGGCACCCCTCGGCTTTGGCTAGGGCACCCCTAGGCTTAGGAAAAGACGAGGTCTCCCCTAGTCTAAGGCTAGGGCACCCCTAGGCTTAGGCTAGGGTACCCGTAGGCTTATGCTAGGGTACCCCTAGGCTTAAGCTAGGGCTCTCCTAGGCTTAGGCTAAGGCTACGGATCCCATAACCTCAGGCTAGTGCACCTCTGGACTCAGGCTATGGCACCCCTAGGCTCAGGATAGGGCACCAATAGGCTTAGGCTAGGGCACCCCTAGACTCAGGCTATGGCACCCCTAGGCTTAGGCTATGGCAATCCTAGGCTAGACTAAGGCTAGGGCTCCCCTAGCCTCAGGCTAGGGCACGTGTAGGCTCAGGCTAGGGCACCCCTAGGCTCAGGCTAGGGCACCCCTAGGCTTACGCTAGGGCACCCCTAGGCTTAGGCTAGGGCACCCCTAGGCTTAAGCTAAGGCTAGGGCTCCCCTAGCCTCAGGCTAGGGCACTCCTAGGGTCAGGCGAGTGCACACCTAGGCTCCGGCTAGGGCTCCCCTAACCTTAGGCTAGGGCACCCCTAGGCTTAGGCTAGGGCACCCCTAGGCTTAGGCTAGGGCACCCCTAGGCTCAGGCTATTGCACCCCTAGGCTTAGGCTATGGCAGTCCTAGGGTAGACTAAGGCTAGGGCTCCCCTAGCCTCGGGCTAGGGCACGCGTAGGCTCAGGCTAGGGCACTCCTAGGCTCAGGCTAGGTCACCCATAGGCTTAGGCTAGGGCACCACTAGGCTTAGGCTAAGGCTAGGGCTCCCTGGCCTAAGGTTAGAGCACCCCTTGGCTTAGGCTAGGGCACCCCTAAGCTTAGGCTAGGGCACCCCTAGGCTTAAGCTAGGGCTCCCCTAGGCTTAGGATAAGGCTACGGCTAGCCTAGCCTCAGGCTAGGGCACCCCTAGGCTCAGGCTATGGCATCCCTAGGCTTAGGCTAGGGCAATCCTAGGCTCAGGCTAGGGCACCCCTAGGCTTTCGTAGGGCACCCCTCGGCTTAGGAAAAGGCGAGGGCTCCCCTAGCCTAAGGCTAGGGCACCCCTAGGCTTAGGCTAGGGCACCCCTACGCTTAGGCTAGGTCACCCCTAGGCTTAAGCTAGGGCTCCCCTAGGCTTAGACTAAGGCTACGGATCCTCTAACCTCAGGCTAGTGCACCTCTGGACTCAGGCTATGGCACCCCTAGGCTCAGGCTAGGGCACCCCTAGGCTTACGCTAGGGCATCCCTAGGCTTAGGCTATGGCAATCCTAGGGTAGACTTAGGCTAGGGCTCCCCTAGCCTCAGGCTAGGGCACGCGTAGGCTCAGGCTAGGGCACCCCTAGGCTTACGCTAGGGCACCCCTAGGCTTAGGCTAGGGCACCCCTAGGCTTACGCTAGGGCACCCCTAGGCTTAGGCTAGGGCACGCCTAGGCTTAAGCTAAGGCTAATGCTCCCCCAGCCTCAGGCTAGGGCACCCCTAGGGTCATGCGAGGGCACACCTAGGCTCAGGCTAGTGCTCCCCTAACCTTAGGCTAGGGCACCCCTAGGCTTAGGCTAGGGCACTCCTAGGCTAGACTAAGGCTATGGCTTCCCTAGCCTCAGGGTAGGGCACGTCTAGGCTCAGGCTAGGGCACACCTAGGCTTAGGCTATGGCACCACTAGGCTTAGGTTAAGGCTAGAGCTCCCTGGCCTAAGGCTAGAGCACCCCTTGGCTTAGGCTAGGGAAGCCCTAGGGTTAGGCTAAGGCACCCCTAGGTTTAGGCTAAGGCTAGGGCTCCCCCAACCTAAGGCTAAGGCACCCTTTGTCTTAGGCTAGGGCACCCCTAGGCTTAGGCTAGGGAACTTCTAGCCTAAGGATATGGCACCCCTAGGCTTAGGCTAGGGCACACCTAGACTTAGGCGAAGGCAACGGCTCCCCTAACCTTAGGCTAGGACACCCCTAGACTCAGGCTCAGGCACCCCTAAACTTAGGCTAGGGCAATCCTAGGCTTAGGCTAAGGCTAGAGATCCCCTAGCCTAAGGCTATGGCACCCTTAAGCTCAGGCTAGGGCACCCCTAGGCTTAGACTAGGGCACCCCTAGGCTTAGGCTAAGGCTAGGGCTCCCCTAGCCTAAGGCTATGGCACCCCTAAGCTCAGGCTAGGGCACCCCTAGGCTTAGGCTTAGGCACCCCTAGGCTCAAGAAAAGGCTAGGGCTCCCCTAGCCTAAGGCTAGGGCACCCTTTGGCTTAGGCTAGGGTACCCCTAAGCTTACGCTAGGGCACCCCTAGGCTTAAGCTAGGGCTCCCCTAGGCTTAATCTAAGGCTACGGCTCCCCTAGGCTCAGGCTAGGGCACCCCTAGGCTCAGGCTATGGCACCCCTAAGCTTAGGCTATGGCAATCCTAGGCTCAGGCTAGGGAACCCCTAGTCTTTGGCTAGGGAACCACTAGGCTTAGGAAAAGACGAGGGCTCCCCTAGCCTAAGGCTAGGGAACCACTAGGCTTAAGCTAGGGCACCCCTAGGCTTCGGCTAGGGCACCCCTAGGCTTAAGCTAGGTCTCCCCTAGGCTTAGGCTAAGGCTATGGCTCCCCTAGCCTCAGGCTAGTGCACCCCTGGACTCAGGCTATGGCACCCCTAGGCTAAGGTTAGGGCACCCCTAGGCTTAGGCTAGGGCACCCCTAGACTCAGGCTATGGCACCCCTAGGCTTAGGCTATGGCAATCATAGGCTAGATAAGACTAGGTCTCCCCTAGCCTCAGGCTAGGGCACACGTAGGCTCAGGCTAGGGCAACCCTAGGCTCAGGCTAGGGCACCCCTAGGCTTCGGCTAGGGCACCCCTAGGCGTAGGCTAAGTCTAGGGCTCCCTGGCCTAAGGTTAGAGCCCCCCTTGGCCTAGGCTAGGGCACCGCTAGGCTTAGGCTAAGGCAAGGGCTCCCCTAGCCTAAGGCTAGGGCACCCCTAGGCTTAGGTTAGGGCACCCCTAGGCTTAGGCTAGGGCACCCATAGGCTTAGGCTAGGGCACCCCTAAACTTAGGCTAGGGCACCCCTAGGCTTTGGCTAGGGGACCCCTAGGCTTAGGCTAGGGCACCACTAGGCTTAGGCTAAGGCTAGGGCTCCTCTAACCTAAGGTTAGGGCACCCCACGGCTTAGGTCATGGCACCCCTAGGCTTAGGCTAGGGTACCCCTAGCCTTAGGCTATGGCACCCCTAGGCTTAGGCTAGGGCACCCCTAGGCTTAGGCTAGGGCACACCTAGACTTAGGCTAAGGCAACGGCTCCCCTAGCCTTAGGCTAGGTCACCCCTAGACTCAGGCTAGGGCACCCCTAAGTTTAGGCTAGGGCAATCCTAGGCTTAGGCTAAGGCTAGAGCTCCCCTAGCCTCAGGCTAGGACACCCCTAGGCTCAGGCAAGGGCACCCCTAGGCTTAGACTAGGGCACCCCTAGGCTTAGGCTAAGGCTAGGTCACCCCTAGCCTAAGGCTATGGCACCCCTAGGCTCAGGCTAGGGCACCCCAAGGCTTAGGCTAGGGCACCCCTAGGCTCAGGAAAAGGCTAGTGCTCCCCTAGCCTAAGGCTAGGGCACCCATAGGCTTAGGCTAGGCCACCCCTAAGCTTAGGCAAGGGCACCCCTAGGCTTAAGCTAGTGCTCCCCTAGGCTTAGGCTAAGGCTATGGCTAGCCTAGCCTCAGGCTAGGGCACCCCTAGGCTCAGGCTATGGCATCCCTAGGCTTAGGCTAGGGCAATCCTAGCCTCAGGCTGGGGCACCCCTAGGCTTTGGCTAGGGCACCCCTAGGCTTAGGAAAAGGCGAGGGCTCCCCTAGCCTAAGGCTAGGGCACCCCTAGGCTTAGGCTAGGTCACCCCTAGGTTTAAGCTAGGGCTCCCCTAGGCTTAGGCTAAGGCTACGGATCCCCTAACCTCAGGCTAGTGCACCTTTGGACTCAGGCTATGGCACCCCTAGGCTCAGGCTAGGGCACCCCTAGGCTTAGTCTAGGGCACCCCTAGACTCAGTCTATGGCACCCCTAGGCTTAGGCTATGGCAATCCTAGGCTAGAATAAGGCTAGGGCTCCCCAAGCCTCAGGATAGGGCACGCGTAGGCTCAGGCTAGGGCACCCCTAGGCTCAGGCTGGGGCACCCCTAGGCTTACGCTAGGGCACCCCTAGGCTTAGGCTAGGGCACCCCTAGGATTAAGCTAAGGCTAGGGCTCCCCTAGCCTCAGGCTAGGGCACCCCTAGGGTCAGGCGAGGGTACACCTAGGCTCAGGCTAGTGCTCCCGTAACCTTAGGCTAGGGCACCCCTAGGCTTAGGCTAGGGCACTCCTAGGCTTAGGCTAGGGCAATCCTAGGCTAGACTAAGGCTAGGGCTCCACTAGCCTCAGGGTAGGGCACGCGTAGGCTCAGGCTAGGCACCCCGAGGCTCAGGCTAGGGCACCCCTAGGCTTAGGCTAGGGCACCACTAGGCTTAGATTAAGGCTAGGGCTCCCTGGCCTAAGGCTAGAGCACCCCTTGGCTTAGGCTAGGGCAGCCCTAGGCTTAGGTTAGGGCACCCCTAGGTTTAGGCTAAGGCTAGGGCTCCCCCAACCTAAGGTTAAGGCACCCCTAGGCTTAGGCTAGGGCACCCCTAGGCTTAGGCTAGGGAACCTCTAGCCTAAGGATAGGGCACCCCTAGGCTTAGGCTAGGGCACACCTAGACTTAGGCTAAGGCAACGGCTCCCATAGCCTTAGGATAGGGCACCCCTAGACTCAGGCTAGGGCACCCATAAGCTTAGGCTAGGGCAATCCTAGGCTTAGGCTAAGGCTAGAGCTCCCCTAGCCTCAGGCTAGGGCACTCCTAGGCTCAGGCTAGGGCACCCCTAGGCTTAGACTAGGGCACCCCTAGGCTTAGGCTTAGGCAGCCCTAGGCTCAGGAAAAGGCTAGGGCTCCCCTAGGCTAAGGCTAGGGAACCCCTAGGCTTAGGCTAGGGTACCCCTAAGTTTAGGCTACGGCACACCTAGGCTTAAACTAGGGCTCCCCTAGGCTTAGGCTAAGGCTACGGCTCCCCTAGGCTCAGGTTGGGCACCCCTAGGCTCAGGCTATGGCACCCCTAGGCTTAGGCTATGGCAATCCTAGGCTCAGGCTAGGGCACCCCTAGGCTTTGGCTAGGGCACCATTAGGCTTAGGAAAAGGTGAGGGCTCCCCTAGCCTAAGGCTAGGGAACCCCTAGGCTTAGGCTAGGGCACCCCTAGGCTTAGGCTAGGGCACCTCTAGGCTTAAGCTAGGGCTCTCCTAGGCTTAGGCTAAGTTTACGTCTCCCCTAGCCTCAGGCTAGTGCACCCCTGGACTCAGGCTATGGCACCCCTAGGCTAAGGCTAGAGCACCCCTTGGCTTAGGCTAGAGCACCGCTAGGCTTAGGCTGAGTCTAGGGCTCCCCTAGCCTCAGGCTAGGGCACCCATAGGCTCAGGCTAGGGCACCCCTAGGCTCAGGCTAGGGCACCCCTAGGCTTAGGCTAGGGCACCCCTAGGATTAGGCTAGGGCACCCCTAGGCTAGATTAAGGCTAGGGCTCCCTGGCCTAAGGCTAGAGCACCCCTTGGCTTAGGCTAGGGCACCGCTAGGCTTAGGCTGAGGCTAGGGCTCCCCTAGCCTCAGGCTAGGGCACCCGTAGGCTCAGGCTTGGGCACCCCTAGGCTCAGGCTAGGGCACCCCTAGGCTTAGGCTAGGGCACCCCTAGGCTTAAGATAGCGCTACGGCTCCCCTAGCCTCAGGCTAGGGCACCCCTAGACTCAGGTTATGGCACCCCTAGGCTCAGGCTAGGGCACCCCTAGGCTTAGGGTAGGGCACCCCTAGGCTTAGGCTAGGGCACCCCTAGACTTAGGCTAAGGCTAGGTCTCCCCTAGCCTAAGGCTAGGGCACCCCTAGGCTTATGCTAGGGCACCCCTTGGCTAAGGCTAGGTCACCCCTAAACTTAGGCTAGGGCAATCCTAGGCTTAAGCTAAGACTAGGGCTCCCCTACCCAAAGGCTATGGCACCCCTCATCTCAGGCTAGGGCACCCCTAGGCTTAGACTAGGGCACCCCTAGGCTTAGGCTAGGGCACCCCTAGGCTTAAGCCAGTGCTCCCCTAGACTTAGGCTAAGGCAACGGCTCCCCTAGCCTCAGGCTAGGGCACCCCTAGACTCAGTCTAGGGCACCCCTAGGCTCAGGCTAGGGGACCCCTAGGCTTAGGCTAAGGCTAGGGCTCACCCAGCCTCAGGCTAGGGCACCCCTAGGCTTAGGATAGGGCACACCTAGGCTTAGGCAAGGGCACCCCTAGGCTTAGGCTACGGCACCCCTAGGCTTAGGCTAAGGCTAGGGCTCCCCTAGCCTCAGGCTAGGGCATCCCTAGGGTCAGGCGAGGGCACACCTAGGCTCAGGCTAGGGCTCCCCTAACCTTAGGCTAGGGCACCCCTAGGCTTAAGCTAGGGCACCCATAGGCTTAGGCTAGGGGACCCCTAGCCTAAGGCTAGGGCACCCCTAGGCTTAGGCTAGGGCACCCCTAGGCTTAGGCTAGGGCACACCTAGACTTAGGCTAAGGCAATGGCTCCCCTAGCCTCAGGCTAGGGCACCCCTACGCTCAGGCTAGGGCACCACTATGCTTAGATTAGGGCACCCCTAGGCTTAGGCTAAGGCTAGGGCTCCCCTAGGCTAAGGCTATTGAACCACTAGGCTCAGGCTAGGGCACCCCTAGGCTTAGGCTAGGGCACCCCTAGGCTTAGGAAAAGGCGAGGGCTCCCCTAGCCTAAGGCTAGGGCACCCCTAGGCTTAGGCTAGGACACCCCTAGGCTTAGGCTAGGGCACCCCTAAGCTTAAGCTATGGCTCCCCTAGGCTTAGGCTAAGGCTACGGCTCCCCTAGCCTCAGGTTAGTGCACCCCTAGACTCAGGCTATGGCACCCCTAGGCTCAGGCTAGGGCAATCCTAGGCTAGACTAAGGCTAGGGCTCCCATAGCCTCAGGCTAGGGCACCCGTAGGCTTAGGCTAGGGCACCCTTAGGCTTAGGCTAGGGCACCCTTATGCTTAGACTAAGGCTAGGGCTCCCTGGCATAAGGCTAGAGCACCCCTTGGCTTATGCTAGGGCACCCCTAGGCTTAGGCTAAGGCAAGGGGTCCCCTAGGCTTAGGCTAGGGCACCCCTAGGCTTAGGCTAGGGTACCCCTAAACTTAGGCTAGGGCACCCCTAGGCTTTGCCTAGGGGACACCTAGGCTTAGGCTAGGGCACCCCTAGGCTTGGGCTAAGGCTCGGGCTCCTCAAGCCTAAGGCTTGGGCACCCCTAGGCTTAGGTTAGGGCACCCCTAGGCTTAGGCTAGGGTACCCCTAGCCTTAGGCTAGGGCACCCTTGGCTTAGGCTTAGGCTAAGGCTAGGGCTCCCCCAGCCTCAGGTTAGGGCACCCCTAGGCTTAGGTTAAGGCACCCCAAGCTTAGGCTAGGGCACCCCTAGGCTTAGGCTTAGGCTAGGGCTCCCCTAGGCTTAGCCTAGGGCAACCGTAGGCTTAGGCTAGGGCACCCCTAGGCTTAGGCAAGTGCACCCCTAGGCTTAGGCTAGGGCACCCCTAGGCTTAGGCTTGGGCTCCCCTAGGCTTAGGCTAAGGCTACGGCTCCCCTAGCCTCTAGCTAATGCACCCCTAGGCTCAGGCTATGCCACCCCTAGGCTTAGGCTAGGGCAATCCTAGGCTCAGGCTAGGGCACCCCTAGGCTTAGTAAAAGGCGAGGGCTCCCCTAGCCTAAGGCTAGGGCACCCCTAGCCTCATGCTAGTGCACCCCTAGACTCAGGCTATTGAACCCCTAGGCTCAGGCTAGGGCACCCCTAGGCTTAGGCTAGGGCACCCCTAGACTCAGGATATGGCACCCCTAGGCTTAGGCTAGGGCACCCCTAGGCTCAGGCTAGGGCACCCCTAGGCTCAGGCTAGGGAACCCCTAGGCTTAGGCTAAGGCTAGGGCTCCCTGGCCTAAAGCTAGAGCACCCCTTGTCTTAGGCTAGGGCACCGCTAGGCTTAGGCTAAGGCTAGGGCTCCCATAGCCTAAGCCTACGGCACCCCAATGCTTAGGCTAGGGCACCCCTAGGCTTAGGCTAGGGCACCCCTAAACTTAGGCTAGGGCACCCCTAGGCTTTAGCTAGGGGACCCCTAGGCTTAGGCTAGGGCACCCCTAGGCTTAGGCTAAGGCTAGTGCTCCTCTAGCCTAAGGCTAGGGCACCCCTAGGCTTATGTTAGGGCACCCCTAGGCTTAGCCTAGGGCACCCCTAGGCTTAGGCTAGGGCACCCCTTGGCTTAGGCTAGGGCACCCCTAGGCTTAGGCTAAGGCTAGGGCTACCCTAGCCTAAGGGTAGGGCACCCCTAGGCTTAGGCTAGGGCACACCTAGGCTTAGGCTAGGGCAATCCTAGGCTAGACTAAGTCTAGGGCTCCCCTAGCCTCAGGCTAGGGCACCCGTAGGCTCAGGCTAGGGCACCCCTAGGCTCAGGCTAGGACAGCCCAAGGCTTAGGCTAGGGCACCCCTAGGCTTAGGCTAGGGCATCCCTAGGCTTAGGCTAAGTCTAGGACTCCTCTAGCCTAATGCTAGGGCACCCCTAGGCTTAGGTTAGGGCACCCCTAGGCTTAGGCTAGGGCACCCCTACGCTTAGGCTAGGTCACCCCTAGGCTTAAGCTAGGGCTCCCCTAGGCTTAGACTAAGGCTACGGATCCTCTAACCTCAGGCTAGTGCACCTCTGGACTCAGGCTATGGCACCCCTAGGCTCAGGCTAGGGCACCCCTAGGCTTACGCTAGGGCATCCCTAGGCTTAGGCTATGGCAATCCTAGGGTAGACTTAGGCTAGGGCTCCCCTAGCCTCAGGCTAGGGCACGCGTAGGCTCAGGCTAGGGCACCCCTAGGCTTACGCTAGGGCACCCCTAGGCTTAGGCTAGGGCACCCCTAGGCTTACGCTAGGGCACCCCTAGGCTTAGGCTAGGGCACGCCTAGGCTTAAGCTAAGGCTAATGCTCCCCCAGCCTCAGGCTAGGGCACCCCTAGGGTCATGCGAGGGCACACCTAGGCTCAGGCTAGTGCTCCCCTAACCTTAGGCTAGGGCACCCCTAGGCTTAGGCTAGGGCACTCCTAGGCTAGACTAAGGCTATGGCTTCCCTAGCCTCAGGGTAGGGCACGTCTAGGCTCAGGCTAGGGCACACCTAGGCTTAGGCTATGGCACCACTAGGCTTAGGTTAAGGCTAGAGCTCCCTGGCCTAAGGCTAGAGCACCCCTTGGCTTAGGCTAGGGAAGCCCTAGGGTTAGGCTAAGGCACCCCTAGGTTTAGGCTAAGGCTAGGGCTCCCCCAACCTAAGGCTAAGGCACCCTTTGTCTTAGGCTAGGGCACCCCTAGGCTTAGGCTAGGGAACTTCTAGCCTAAGGATATGGCACCCCTAGGCTTAGGCTAGGGCACACCTAGACTTAGGCGAAGGCAACGGCTCCCCTAACCTTAGGCTAGGACACCCCTAGACTCAGGCTCAGGCACCCCTAAACTTAGGCTAGGGCAATCCTAGGCTTAGGCTAAGGCTAGAGATCCCCTAGCCTAAGGCTATGGCACCCTTAAGCTCAGGCTAGGGCACCCCTAGGCTTAGACTAGGGCACCCCTAGGCTTAGGCTAAGGCTAGGGCTCCCCTAGCCTAAGGCTATGGCACCCCTAAGCTCAGGCTAGGGCACCCCTAGGCTTAGGCTTAGGCACCCCTAGGCTCAAGAAAAGGCTAGGGCTCCCCTAGCCTAAGGCTAGGGCACCCTTTGGCTTAGGCTAGGGTACCCCTAAGCTTACGCTAGGGCACCCCTAGGCTTAAGCTAGGGCTCCCCTAGGCTTAATCTAAGGCTACGGCTCCCCTAGGCTCAGGCTAGGGCACCCCTAGGCTCAGGCTATGGCACCCCTAAGCTTAGGCTATGGCAATCCTAGGCTCAGGCTAGGGAACCCCTAGTCTTTGGCTAGGGAACCACTAGGCTTAGGAAAAGACGAGGGCTCCCCTAGCCTAAGGCTAGGGAACCACTAGGCTTAAGCTAGGGCACCCCTAGGCTTCGGCTAGGGCACCCCTAGGCTTAAGCTAGGTCTCCCCTAGGCTTAGGCTAAGGCTATGGCTCCCCTAGCCTCAGGCTAGTGCACCCCTGGACTCAGGCTATGGCACCCCTAGGCTAAGGTTAGGGCACCCCTAGGCTTAGGCTAGGGCACCCCTAGACTCAGGCTATGGCACCCCTAGGCTTAGGCTATGGCAATCATAGGCTAGATAAGACTAGGTCTCCCCTAGCCTCAGGCTAGGGCACACGTAGGCTCAGGCTAGGGCAACCCTAGGCTCAGGCTAGGGCACCCCTAGGCTTCGGCTAGGGCACCCCTAGGCGTAGGCTAAGTCTAGGGCTCCCTGGCCTAAGGTTAGAGCCCCCCTTGGCCTAGGCTAGGGCACCGCTAGGCTTAGGCTAAGGCAAGGGCTCCCCTAGCCTAAGGCTAGGGCACCCCTAGGCTTAGGTTAGGGCACCCCTAGGCTTAGGCTAGGGCACCCATAGGCTTAGGCTAGGGCACCCCTAAACTTAGGCTAGGGCACCCCTAGGCTTTGGCTAGGGGACCCCTAGGCTTAGGCTAGGGCACCACTAGGCTTAGGCTAAGGCTAGGGCTCCTCTAACCTAAGGTTAGGGCACCCCACGGCTTAGGTCATGGCACCCCTAGGCTTAGGCTAGGGTACCCCTAGCCTTAGGCTATGGCACCCCTAGGCTTAGGCTAGGGCACCCCTAGGCTTAGGCTAGGGCACACCTAGACTTAGGCTAAGGCAACGGCTCCCCTAGCCTTAGGCTAGGTCACCCCTAGACTCAGGCTAGGGCACCCCTAAGTTTAGGCTAGGGCAATCCTAGGCTTAGGCTAAGGCTAGAGCTCCCCTAGCCTCAGGCTAGGACACCCCTAGGCTCAGGCAAGGGCACCCCTAGGCTTAGACTAGGGCACCCCTAGGCTTAGGCTAAGGCTAGGTCACCCCTAGCCTAAGGCTATGGCACCCCTAGGCTCAGGCTAGGGCACCCCAAGGCTTAGGCTAGGGCACCCCTAGGCTCAGGAAAAGGCTAGTGCTCCCCTAGCCTAAGGCTAGGGCACCCATAGGCTTAGGCTAGGCCACCCCTAAGCTTAGGCAAGGGCACCCCTAGGCTTAAGCTAGTGCTCCCCTAGGCTTAGGCTAAGGCTATGGCTAGCCTAGCCTCAGGCTAGGGCACCCCTAGGCTCAGGCTATGGCATCCCTAGGCTTAGGCTAGGGCAATCCTAGCCTCAGGCTGGGGCACCCCTAGGCTTTGGCTAGGGCACCCCTAGGCTTAGGAAAAGGCGAGGGCTCCCCTAGCCTAAGGCTAGGGCACCCCTAGGCTTAGGCTAGGTCACCCCTAGGTTTAAGCTAGGGCTCCCCTAGGCTTAGGCTAAGGCTACGGATCCCCTAACCTCAGGCTAGTGCACCTTTGGACTCAGGCTATGGCACCCCTAGGCTCAGGCTAGGGCACCCCTAGGCTTAGTCTAGGGCACCCCTAGACTCAGTCTATGGCACCCCTAGGCTTAGGCTATGGCAATCCTAGGCTAGAATAAGGCTAGGGCTCCCCAAGCCTCAGGATAGGGCACGCGTAGGCTCAGGCTAGGGCACCCCTAGGCTCAGGCTGGGGCACCCCTAGGCTTACGCTAGGGCACCCCTAGGCTTAGGCTAGGGCACCCCTAGGATTAAGCTAAGGCTAGGGCTCCCCTAGCCTCAGGCTAGGGCACCCCTAGGGTCAGGCGAGGGTACACCTAGGCTCAGGCTAGTGCTCCCGTAACCTTAGGCTAGGGCACCCCTAGGCTTAGGCTAGGGCACTCCTAGGCTTAGGCTAGGGCAATCCTAGGCTAGACTAAGGCTAGGGCTCCACTAGCCTCAGGGTAGGGCACGCGTAGGCTCAGGCTAGGCACCCCGAGGCTCAGGCTAGGGCACCCCTAGGCTTAGGCTAGGGCACCACTAGGCTTAGATTAAGGCTAGGGCTCCCTGGCCTAAGGCTAGAGCACCCCTTGGCTTAGGCTAGGGCAGCCCTAGGCTTAGGTTAGGGCACCCCTAGGTTTAGGCTAAGGCTAGGGCTCCCCCAACCTAAGGTTAAGGCACCCCTAGGCTTAGGCTAGGGCACCCCTAGGCTTAGGCTAGGGAACCTCTAGCCTAAGGATAGGGCACCCCTAGGCTTAGGCTAGGGCACACCTAGACTTAGGCTAAGGCAACGGCTCCCATAGCCTTAGGATAGGGCACCCCTAGACTCAGGCTAGGGCACCCATAAGCTTAGGCTAGGGCAATCCTAGGCTTAGGCTAAGGCTAGAGCTCCCCTAGCCTCAGGCTAGGGCACTCCTAGGCTCAGGCTAGGGCACCCCTAGGCTTAGACTAGGGCACCCCTAGGCTTAGGCTTAGGCAGCCCTAGGCTCAGGAAAAGGCTAGGGCTCCCCTAGGCTAAGGCTAGGGAACCCCTAGGCTTAGGCTAGGGTACCCCTAAGTTTAGGCTACGGCACACCTAGGCTTAAACTAGGGCTCCCCTAGGCTTAGGCTAAGGCTACGGCTCCCCTAGGCTCAGGTTGGGCACCCCTAGGCTCAGGCTATGGCACCCCTAGGCTTAGGCTATGGCAATCCTAGGCTCAGGCTAGGGCACCCCTAGGCTTTGGCTAGGGCACCATTAGGCTTAGGAAAAGGTGAGGGCTCCCCTAGCCTAAGGCTAGGGAACCCCTAGGCTTAGGCTAGGGCACCCCTAGGCTTAGGCTAGGGCACCTCTAGGCTTAAGCTAGGGCTCTCCTAGGCTTAGGCTAAGTTTACGTCTCCCCTAGCCTCAGGCTAGTGCACCCCTGGACTCAGGCTATGGCACCCCTAGGCTAAGGCTAGAGCACCCCTTGGCTTAGGCTAGAGCACCGCTAGGCTTAGGCTGAGTCTAGGGCTCCCCTAGCCTCAGGCTAGGGCACCCATAGGCTCAGGCTAGGGCACCCCTAGGCTCAGGCTAGGGCACCCCTAGGCTTAGGCTAGGGCACCCCTAGGATTAGGCTAGGGCACCCCTAGGCTAGATTAAGGCTAGGGCTCCCTGGCCTAAGGCTAGAGCACCCCTTGGCTTAGGCTAGGGCACCGCTAGGCTTAGGCTGAGGCTAGGGCTCCCCTAGCCTCAGGCTAGGGCACCCGTAGGCTCAGGCTTGGGCACCCCTAGGCTCAGGCTAGGGCACCCCTAGGCTTAGGCTAGGGCACCCCTAGGCTTAAGATAGCGCTACGGCTCCCCTAGCCTCAGGCTAGGGCACCCCTAGACTCAGGTTATGGCACCCCTAGGCTCAGGCTAGGGCACCCCTAGGCTTAGGGTAGGGCACCCCTAGGCTTAGGCTAGGGCACCCCTAGACTTAGGCTAAGGCTAGGTCTCCCCTAGCCTAAGGCTAGGGCACCCCTAGGCTTATGCTAGGGCACCCCTTGGCTAAGGCTAGGTCACCCCTAAACTTAGGCTAGGGCAATCCTAGGCTTAAGCTAAGACTAGGGCTCCCCTACCCAAAGGCTATGGCACCCCTCATCTCAGGCTAGGGCACCCCTAGGCTTAGACTAGGGCACCCCTAGGCTTAGGCTAGGGCACCCCTAGGCTTAAGCCAGTGCTCCCCTAGACTTAGGCTAAGGCAACGGCTCCCCTAGCCTCAGGCTAGGGCACCCCTAGACTCAGTCTAGGGCACCCCTAGGCTCAGGCTAGGGGACCCCTAGGCTTAGGCTAAGGCTAGGGCTCACCCAGCCTCAGGCTAGGGCACCCCTAGGCTTAGGATAGGGCACACCTAGGCTTAGGCAAGGGCACCCCTAGGCTTAGGCTACGGCACCCCTAGGCTTAGGCTAAGGCTAGGGCTCCCCTAGCCTCAGGCTAGGGCATCCCTAGGGTCAGGCGAGGGCACACCTAGGCTCAGGCTAGGGCTCCCCTAACCTTAGGCTAGGGCACCCCTAGGCTTAAGCTAGGGCACCCATAGGCTTAGGCTAGGGGACCCCTAGCCTAAGGCTAGGGCACCCCTAGGCTTAGGCTAGGGCACCCCTAGGCTTAGGCTAGGGCACACCTAGACTTAGGCTAAGGCAATGGCTCCCCTAGCCTCAGGCTAGGGCACCCCTACGCTCAGGCTAGGGCACCACTATGCTTAGATTAGGGCACCCCTAGGCTTAGGCTAAGGCTAGGGCTCCCCTAGGCTAAGGCTATTGAACCACTAGGCTCAGGCTAGGGCACCCCTAGGCTTAGGCTAGGGCACCCCTAGGCTTAGGAAAAGGCGAGGGCTCACCTAGCCTAAGGCTAGGGCACCCCTAGGCTTAGGCTAAGGATACGGCTCCCCTAGCCTCAGGCTAGTGCACCCCTAGACTCAGGCTATGGCACCCCTAGGCTCAGGCTATGGCAATTCTAGGCTTAGTCTAGGGCAATCCTAGTCTCAGGCTAGGGCACCCCTAGGCTTAGGCTAGGGCACCCCTAGGCTTAGGAAAAGGCGAGGGCTCCCCTAGCCTAAGGCTAGGGCACCCCTAGGCTTAGGCTAGGACACCCCTAGGCTTAGGCTAGGGCACCCCTAAGCTTAAGCTATGGCTCCCCTAGGCTTAGGCTAAGGCTACGGCTCCCCTAGCCTCAGGTTAGTGCACCCCTAGACTCAGGCTATGGCACCCCTAGGCTCAGGCTAGGGCAATCCTAGGCTAGACTAAGGCTAGGGCTCCCATAGCCTCAGGCTAGGGCACCCGTAGGCTTAGGCTAGGGCACCCTTAGGCTTAGGCTAGGGCACCCTTATGCTTAGACTAAGGCTAGGGCTCCCTGGCATAAGGCTAGAGCACCCCTTGGCTTATGCTAGGGCACCCCTAGGCTTAGGCTAAGGCAAGGGGTCCCCTAGGCTTAGGCTAGGGCACCCCTAGGCTTAGGCTAGGGTACCCCTAAACTTAGGCTAGGGCACCCCTAGGCTTTGCCTAGGGGACACCTAGGCTTAGGCTAGGGCACCCCTAGGCTTGGGCTAAGGCTCGGGCTCCTCAAGCCTAAGGCTTGGGCACCCCTAGGCTTAGGTTAGGGCACCCCTAGGCTTAGGCTAGGGTACCCCTAGCCTTAGGCTAGGGCACCCTTGGCTTAGGCTTAGGCTAAGGCTAGGGCTCCCCCAGCCTCAGGTTAGGGCACCCCTAGGCTTAGGTTAAGGCACCCCAAGCTTAGGCTAGGGCACCCCTAGGCTTAGGCTTAGGCTAGGGCTCCCCTAGGCTTAGCCTAGGGCAACCGTAGGCTTAGGCTAGGGCACCCCTAGGCTTAGGCAAGTGCACCCCTAGGCTTAGGCTAGGGCACCCCTAGGCTTAGGCTTGGGCTCCCCTAGGCTTAGGCTAAGGCTACGGCTCCCCTAGCCTCTAGCTAATGCACCCCTAGGCTCAGGCTATGCCACCCCTAGGCTTAGGCTAGGGCAATCCTAGGCTCAGGCTAGGGCACCCCTAGGCTTAGTAAAAGGCGAGGGCTCCCCTAGCCTAAGGCTAGGGCACCCCTAGCCTCATGCTAGTGCACCCCTAGACTCAGGCTATTGAACCCCTAGGCTCAGGCTAGGGCACCCCTAGGCTTAGGCTAGGGCACCCCTAGACTCAGGATATGGCACCCCTAGGCTTAGGCTAGGGCACCCCTAGGCTCAGGCTAGGGCACCCCTAGGCTCAGGCTAGGGAACCCCTAGGCTTAGGCTAAGGCTAGGGCTCCCTGGCCTAAAGCTAGAGCACCCCTTGTCTTAGGCTAGGGCACCGCTAGGCTTAGGCTAAGGCTAGGGCTCCCATAGCCTAAGCCTACGGCACCCCAATGCTTAGGCTAGGGCACCCCTAGGCTTAGGCTAGGGCACCCCTAAACTTAGGCTAGGGCACCCCTAGGCTTTAGCTAGGGGACCCCTAGGCTTAGGCTAGGGCACCCCTAGGCTTAGGCTAAGGCTAGTGCTCCTCTAGCCTAAGGCTAGGGCACCCCTAGGCTTATGTTAGGGCACCCCTAGGCTTAGCCTAGGGCACCCCTAGGCTTAGGCTAGGGCACCCCTTGGCTTAGGCTAGGGCACCCCTAGGCTTAGGCTAAGGCTAGGGCTACCCTAGCCTAAGGGTAGGGCACCCCTAGGCTTAGGCTAGGGCACACCTAGGCTTAGGCTAGGGCAATCCTAGGCTAGACTAAGTCTAGGGCTCCCCTAGCCTCAGGCTAGGGCACCCGTAGGCTCAGGCTAGGGCACCCCTAGGCTCAGGCTAGGACAGCCCAAGGCTTAGGCTAGGGCACCCCTAGGCTTAGGCTAGGGCATCCCTAGGCTTAGGCTAAGTCTAGGACTCCTCTAGCCTAATGCTAGGGCACCCCTAGGCTTAGGTTAGGGCACCCCTAGGCTTAGGCTAGGGTACCCCTAGCCTTAGGTTTGGGCACCCCTTGGCTTAGGCTAGGGCACCCCTAGGCTTATGCTAAGGCTAGGGTTCCCCTAGCTTAAGGCTAGGGCACCCCTAGGCTCAGGTTAGGGCACCCCTAGGCTTAAGCTAATGCTAGGGCTCCCCCAGCCTCAGGCTAGGGCACCCCTAGGCTTAGGCTAGGGCACCCCAAGCTTAGGCTAGGGCACCCCTAGGCTTAGGCTACGGCTAGGGCACCCCTAGGCTTAGCCTAGGGCACCCCTAGGCTTAGGCTAGGGCACCCCTAGGCTTAGGCCAGGGCACCCCTAGGCTTAGGCAAGGGCACCCCTAGGCTTAGGCTAGGGCACCCCTATGCTTATGCTAGGGCACCCCTAGGCTTAAGCTAAGGCTTGGGCTCCCCTAGCCTCAGGCTAGGGCACCCCTAGGGTCAGGCGAGGGCACCCCTAAGTTCAGGCTAGGGCACCACTAGGCTTAGGCTAAGGCTACAGCTCCCCTAGCCTCAGGCTAGTGCACCCCTAGACTCAGGCTATGGCACCACAAGGCTTAAGCTAGGGCAATCCTAGGCTCAGAATAGGGCTTCCCGAGGCTTAGGCTAGGGCAGCCCTAGGCTTAGGCTAGGGCACCCCTAGGTTTAGGCTAAGTCTAAGGCTCCCACAACCTAAGGCTAAGGCACCCCTGGCTTAGGCTAGGGCACCCCTAGGCTTGGGCTAGGGAACCCCTAGGCTTAGGCTATAGCACACCTAGACTTAGGCTAAGGAAACGGATCCCCTAGCCTCAGGCTAGGGCACCCCTAAGCTTAGGCTAGGGCAATCCTAGGCTTAGGCTAAGGCTAGAGCTCCCCTAGCCTAAGGCTAGGGCAACCCTAGGCTCAGGCTAGGGCACCCCTAGGCTTAGACTAGGGCACCCCTAGGCTTAGGCTAAGGCTAGGGCTCCCCTAGCCTAAGGCTATGGCACCCCTGGTCTCAGGCTAGGGCACCCCTAGGCATAGGCTAGGGCACCCCTAGGCTTAGGAAAAGGCTAGGGCTACCCTAGCCTAAGGCTAGGGCACCCCTAGGCTTAGGCTAGGGCACCCCTAAGCTTAGGCTAGGACACCTCTAGACTTAAGCTAGGGCTCCCCTAGGCTTAGGCTAAGGCTACGGCTAGCCTAGCTACAGGCTAGGGCACCCCTAGGCTGAGGTTATGGCATCCCTTGGCTTAGGCTAGTGCAATCCTAGGCTCAGCCTAGGGCACCCCTAGGCTTAGGCTAGGGCACGCCTAGGCTTAGGCTAGGGCACCCCTAGGCTTAGGCTAGGTCACCCCTAGGCTTAAGCTAAGGCTACGGCTCCCCTAGCCTCAGGCTAGGGCACCCCTAGGGTCAGGTGAGGGCACACCTAGGCTCAGGCTAGGGCTCCCCTAGACTTAGGCTAGGGCACCCCTAAGTTTAGGCTAGGACACCTCTAGACTTAAGCTAGGGCTCCCCTAGGCTTAGGCTAAGGCTACGGCTAGCCTAGCTTCAGGTTAGGGCACCCCTAGGCTCAGGCTATGGCATCCCTTGGCTTAGGCTAGGGCAATCCTAGGCTCAGGCTAGGGCACCCCTAGGCTTTGGCTAGTGCACCCCTAGGCTTAGGAAAAGGCGAGGGCTCCCCTAGGCTAAGGCTAGGGCACCCCTAGGCTTAAGCTAGGGCACGCCTAGGCTTAGGCTAGGGCACCCCTAGGTTTAGGCTAGGGCACCCCTAGGCTTACGCTAAGGCTACGGCTCCCCTAGCCTCAGGCTAGTGCACCTCTGGACTCAGGCTATGGCACCGCTAGGCTCAGGCTAGGGCACCCCTAGGCTTAGGCTAGGGCACCCCTAGACTCAGGCTATGGCAACCCAAGACTTAGGCCATGGCAATCCTAGGCTAGACTAAGGCTAGGGCTCCCCTAGCCTCAGGCTAGGGCACGCGTAGGCTCAGGCTAGGGCACCCATAGGCTCAGGCTAGGGCACCCCTAGGTTTAGGCTAGGGCACCCCTAGGCTTAGGCTAAGGCTAGGGCTCCCTGGCCTAAGGCTAGAGCACCCCTTGGCTTAGGCTAGGGCAGCCCTAGGCTTAGGCTAGGGCACCCCTAGGTTTAGGCTAAGGCTAGGGCTCCCCCAACCTAAGGCTAAGGCACCCCTAGGCTTAGGCTAGGGCACCCCTAGGCTTAGGCTAGGGAACCTCTAGCCTAAGGATAGGGCACCCCTAGGCTTAGGCTAGGGCACACCTAGACTTAGGCTAAGGCAACGGCTCCCCTAGCCTCTGGCTAGGGCACCCCTAGACTCAGGCTAGGGCACCCCTAAGCTTAGGCTAGGGGAATCCTAGGCTTAGGCTAAGGCTAGAGCTCCCCTAGCCTAAGGCTATGGCACCCCGAGGCTTCGGCTAGGGCACCCCAAGCTTAGGCTAGGGCACCCATAGGTTTAGGCTAGGGCTAGGGCTCCCCTAGGCTTAGCCTAGGGCACCCCTAGGCTTAGGGTAGGGCACCCCTAGGCTTAGGCAAGGGCACCCCTAGGCTTAGGCTAGGGCACCCCTAGGCTTATGCTAGGGCACCCCTAGGCTTAAGCTAAGGCTACGGCTCCCCTAGCCTCAGGCTAGGGCCCCCCTAAGGTCAGGCAAGGGCACACCTAGGCTCAGGCTAGGGCTCCCCTAACCTTAGGCTAGGGCACCCCTAGCTTAGGCTAGGGCACCCCTAGGCTTAGGCTAGGGCACCCCTAGACTTAGGCTAGGGCACCCCTAGGCTTAAGCTAGGGCACGCCTAGACCTAGGCTAGGGCTCCCCTAGGCTTAGGCTAAGGCTACAGCTCCCCTAGCCTCAGGCTAGGGCACCCCTAGACTCACGCTATGGCACCACTAGGCTTAAGCTAGGGTAATCCTAGGCTCAGAATAGGGCTTCCCTAGGCTTAGGCTACGGCAGCCCTAGGCTTAGGCTAGGGCACCCATAGGTTTAAGCTAAGGCTAGGGCTCCCACAACCTAAGGCTAAGGCACCCCTGGCATAGGCTATAGCACACCTCGACTTAGGCTAAGGCAACGGCTCCCCTAGCCTCAGGCTAGGGCACCCCTAGACTCAGACTAGGGCACCCCTAGACTCAGGCTAGGGCACCCCTAAGCTTAGGCTAGGGGAATCCTAGGCTTAGGCTAAGGCTAGAGCTCCCCTAGCCTCAGCCAAGGGCACCGCTAGGCTTAGACTAGGGCACCCCTAGGCTTAGGCTAAGGCTAGGGCTCCCCTAGCCTAAGGCTAGGGAACCCCTAGACATAGGCTAGGGCACCCCTAAGCTTAGGCTAGGGCACCCCTACACTTAAGCTATGGCTCCCCTAGGCTTAGGCTAAGGCTACGGCTAGCCTAGCTTCACGCTAGGGCACCCCTAGGCTCAGGCTATGGCATCCCTTGTCTTAGACTAGGGCAATCCTAGGCTCAGGCTAAGGCTAGGGCTCCCTGGCCTAAGGCTAGAGCACCCCTTGGCTTAGGCTAGTGGACCCCTAGGCTTTGCCTAGGGGACCCCTAGGCTTAGGCTAGGGCACCCCTAGGATTAGGCTAAGTCTAGGGCTCCTCTAGCCTAAGGTTAGGGCACCCCTAGGCTTAGGTTAGGGCACCCCTAGGCTTAGGCTAGGGTACCCCTAGCCTTAGGCTAGGGCACCCCTAGGCTTAGGCTAGGGCACCCCAAGCTTAGGCTAGGGCACCCCTAGGCTTAGGCTACGGCGAGGGCACCCCTAGGCTTACCCTAGGGCACCCCTAGGCTTAGGCTAGGGCACCCCTAGGCTTAGGCAAGGGCACCCCTAGGCTTAGGCAAGGGCACCCCTATGCTTAGGCTAGGGCACCCCTAGGCTTATGCTAGGGCACCCCTAGGCTTATGCTAAGGCTTGGGCTCCCCTAGCCTCAGGCTAGGGCACCCCTAGGGTCAGGCGAAGGCACCCCTAGGTTCAGGCTAGGGCACTCCTAGGCTTAGGCTAAGGCTAGGGCTCCCCCAGCCTCAGGCTAGGGCACCCCTAGGCTTAGGCTAGGGCAGCCCAAGCTTAGCCTAGGGCACCCCTAGGCTTAGGCTAGGGCACCCCTAGGCTTAGGCAAGGTCACCCCTATGCTTAGGCTAGGGCACCCCTAGAATTAGGCTAGGGCACCCCTAGGCTTAAGCTAGGGCACCCCTAGACTTAGGCTAGGGCACCCCTGGGCTTAGGCTAAGGCTACAGCTCCCCTAGCCTCAGGCTAGTGCACCCCTAGACCCAGGCTATGGCACCACTAGGCTTAAGCTAGGGCAATCCTAGGCTCAGAATAGGGCTTCCCTAGGCTTAGGCTAGGGCAGCCCTAGGCTTAGGCTAGGGCACCCCTAGGTTTAGGCTAAGGCTAGGGCTCCCACAACTTAAGGCTAAGGCACCCCTGGCTTAGGCTAGGGCACCCCTAGCCTAAGGCTAGGGCACCCCTAGGCTTAGACTAGGGCACCCCTAGGCTTAGGCTAAGGCTAGGGCTCCCCTAGCCTAAGGCTATGGCATGCCTGGGCTCAGGCTAGGGCAACCCTATGCGTAAGCTCGGGCACCCCTAGGCTTAGGAAAAGGCTAGGGCTCCCCTAGCCTAAGGCTAGGGCACCCCTAGGCTTAGGCTAGGGCACCCCTAAGCTTAGGCTAGGACACCTCTAGACTTAAGCTAGGGCTCCCCTAGGCTTAGGCTAAGGCTAAGGCTAGCCTAGCTTCAGGCAAGGGCACCCCTAGGCTCAGGCTAGGGCACACCTAGGCTTTGGCTAGGGCACCCCTAGGCTTAGGAAAAGGCGAGGGCTCCCCTAGCCAAAGGCTAGGGCACCCCTAGGCTTAGGCTAGGGCTCCCCTAGCCTAAGGCTAGGGCACCCCTAGGCTTAGGCTAGGGCACCCCTAGGCTTAAGCTAGGGATCCACTAGGCTTACGCTAAGGTTACGGCTCCCCTAGCCTCAGGCTAGTGCACCTCGGGACTCAGGCTATGGCACCGCAAGGCTCAGGCTAGGGCACCCCTAGGTTTAGGCTAAGTCTAAGGCTCCCACAACCTAAGGCTAAGGCACCCCTGGCTTAGGCTAGGGCACCCTAGGCTTAGGCTAGGGAATCCCTAGGCTTAGGCTATAGCACACCTAGACTTAGGCTAAGGAAACGGATCCCCTAGCCTCAGGCTATGGCACCCCTAAGCTTAGGCTAGGGCAATCCTAGGCTTAGGCTAAGGCTAGAGCTCCCCTAGCCTCAGGCTAGGGCAACCCTAGGCTCAGGCTAGGGCACGCCTAGGCTTAGACTAGGGCACCCCTAGGCTTAGGCTAAGGCTAGGGCTCCCCTAGCCTAAGGCTATGGCACCCCTGGGCTCAGGCTAGGGCACCCCTAGGCATAGGCTAGGGCACCCCTAGGCTTAGGAAAAGGCTAGGGCTACCCTAGCCTAAGGCTAGGGCACCCCTAGGCTTAGGCTAGGGCACCCCTAAGCTTAGGCTAGGACACCTCTAGACTTAAGCTAGGGCTCCCCTAGGCTTAGGCTAAGGCTATGGCTAGCCTAGCTACAGGCTAGGGCACCCCTAGGCTGAGGTTATGGCATCCCTTGGCTTAGGCTAGTGCAATCCTAGGCTCAGGCTAGGGCACCCCTAGGCTTAGGCTAGGGCACGCCTAGGCTTAGGCTAGGGCACCCCTAGGCTTAGGCTAGGTCACCCCTAGGCTTAAGCTAAGGCTACGGCTCCCCTAGCCTCAGGCTAGGGCACCCCTAGGGTCAGGCGAGGGCACACCTAGGCTCAGGCTAGGGCTCCCCTAGACTTAGGCTAGGGCACCCCTAAGTTTAGGCTAGGACACCTCTAGACTTAAGCTAGGGCTCCCCTAGGCTTAGGCTAAGGCTACGGCTAGCCTAGCTTCAGGTTAGGGCACCCCTAGGCTCAGGCTATGGCATCCCTTGGCTTAGGCTAGGGCAATCCTAGGCTCAGGCTAGGGCACCCCTAGGCTTTGGCTAGTGCACCCCTAGGCTTAGGAAAAGGCGAGGGCTCCCCTAGGCTAAGGCTAGGGCACCCCTAGGCTTAAGCTAGGGCACGCCTAGGCTTAGGCTAGGGCACCCCTAGGCTTAGGCTAGGGCACCCCTAGGCTTACGCTTAGGCTACGGCTCCCCTAGCCTCAGGCTAGTGCACCTCTGGACTCAGGCTATGGCACCGCTAGGCTCAGGCTAGGGCACCCCTAAGCTTAGGCTAGGGCACCCCTAGACTCAGGCTATGGCAACCCAAGACTTAGGCCATGGCAATCCTAGGCTAGACTAAGGCTAGGGCTCCCCTAGCCTCAGGCTAGGGCACGCGTAGGCTCAGGCTAGGGCACCCATAGGCTCAGGCTAGGGCACCCCTAGGTTTAGGCTAGGGCACCCCTAGGCTTAGGCTAAGGCTAGGGCTCCCTGGCCTAAGGCTAGAGCACCCCTTGGCTTAGGCTAGGGCAGCCCTAGGCTTAGGCTAGGGCACCCCTAGGTTTAGGCTAAGGCTAGGGCTCCCCCAACCTAAGGCTAAGGCACCCCTAGGCTTAGGCTAGGGCACCCCTAAGCTTAGGCTAGGGAACCTCTAGCCTAAGGATAGGGCACCCCTAGGCTTAGGCTAGGCACACCTAGACTTAGGCTAAGGCAACGGCTCCCCTAGCCTCTGGCTAGGGCACCCCTAGACTCAGGCTAGGGCACCCCTAAGCTTAGGCTAGGGGAATCCAAGGCTTAGGCTAAGGCTAGAGCTCCCCTAGCCTAAGGCTATGGCACCCCGAGGCTTAGGCTAGGGCACCCCAAGCTTAGGCTAGGGCACCCATAGGCTTAGGCTAGGGCTAGGGCTCCCCTAGGCTTAGCCTAGGGCACCCCTAGGCTTAGGGTAGGGCACCCCTAGGCTTAGGCAAGGGCACCCCTAGGCTTAGGCTAGGGCACCCCTAGGCTTATGCTAGGGCACCCCTAGGCTTAAGCTAAGGCTACGGCTCCCCTAGCCTCAGGCTAGGGCCCCCCTAGGGTCAGGCAAGGGCACACCTAGGCTCAGGCTAGGGCTCCCCTAACCTTAGGCTAGGGCACCCCTAGCTTAGGCTAGGGCACCCCTAGGCTTAGGCTAGGGCACCCCTAGACTTAGGCTAGGGCACCCCTAGGCTTAAGCTAGGGCACGCCTAGACCTAGGCTAGGGCTCCCCTAGGCTTAGGCTAAGGCTACAGCTCCCCTAGCCTCAGGCTAGGGCACCCCTAGACTCACGCTATGGCACCACTAGGCTTAAGCTAGGGTAATCCTAGGCTCAGAATAGGGCTTCCCTAGGCTTAGGCTACGGCAGCCCTAGGCTTAGGCTAGGGCACCCATAGGTTTAAGCTAAGGCTAGGGCTCCCACAACCTAAGGCTAAGGCACCCCTGGCATAGGCTATAGCACACCTCGACTTAGGCTAAGGCAACGGCTCCCCTAGCCTCAGGCTAGGGCACCCCTAGACTCAGGCTAGGGCACCCCTAAGCTTAGGCTAGGGGAATCCTAGGCTTAGGCTAAGGCTAGAGCTCCCCTAGCCTCAGCCAAGGGCACCGCTAGGCTTAGACTAGGGCACCCCTAGGCTTAGGCTAAGGCTAGGGCTCCCCTAGCCTAAGGGTAGGGAACCCCTAGACATAGGCTAGGGCACCCCTAAGCTTAGGCTAGGGCACCCCTACACTTAAGCTATGGCTCCCCTAGGCTTAGGCTAAGGCTACGGCTAGCCTAGCTTCACGCTAGGGCACCCCTAGGCTCAGGCTATGGCATCCCTTGTCTTAGACTAGGGCAATCCTAGGCTCAGGCTAAGGCTAGGGCTCCCTGGCCTAAGGCTAGAGCACCCCTTGGCTTAGGCTAGTGCACCCCTAGGCTTTGCCTAGGGGACCCCTAGGCTTAGGCTAGGGCACCCCTAGGCTTAGGCTAAGTCTAGGGCTCCTCTAGCCTAAGGCTAGGGCACCCCTAGGCTTAGGTTAGGGCACCCCTAGGCTTAGGCTAGGGTACCCCTAGCCTTAGGCTAGGGCACCCCTAGGCTTAGGCTAGGGCACCCCAAGCTTAGGCTAGGGCACCCCTAGGCTTAGGCTACGGCTAGGGCACCCCTAGGCTTACCCTAGGGCACCCCTAGGCTTAGGCTAGGGCACCCCTAGGCTTAGGCAAGGGCACCCCTAGGCTTAGGCAAGGGCACCCGTATGCTTAGGCTAGGGCACCCCTAGGCTTATGTTAGGGCACCCCTAGGCTTATGCTAAGGCTTGGGCTCCCCTAGCCTCAGGCTAGGGCACCCCTAGGGTCAGGCGAAGGCACCCCTAGATTCAGGCTAGGGTACCCCTAGGCTTAGGCTAAGGCTAGGGCTCCCGCAGCCTCAGGTTAGGGCACCCCTAGGCTTAGGCTAGGGCAGTCCAAGCTTAGCCTAGGGCACCCCTAGGCTTAGGCTAGGGCACCCCAAGGCTTAGGCAAGGTCACCCCTATGCTTAGGCTAGGGCACCCCTAGAATTAGGCTAGGGCACCCCTAGGCTTAAGCTAGGGCACCACTAGACTTAGGCTAGGGCACCCCTGGGCTTAGGCTAAGGCTACAGCTCCCCTAGCCTCAGGCTAGTGCACCCCTAGACTCAGGCAATGGCACCACTAGGCTTAAGCTAGGGCAATCCTAGGCTCAGAATAGGGCTTCCCTAGGCTTAGGCTAGGGCAGCCCTAGGCTTAGGCTAGGGCACCCCTAGGTTTATGCTAAGGCTAGGGCTCCCACAACTTAAGGCTAAGGCACCCCTGGCTTAGGCTAGGGCACCACTAGGCTTAGGCTAGGGAACCCCTAGCCTAAGGCTAGGGCACCCCTAGGCTTAGGCTATAGCACACCTAGACTTAGGCTAAGGAAATGGCTCCCCTAGCCTCAGGCTAGGGCACCCCTAGACTCAGGCTAGGGCACCCCTAGGCTTAGACTAGGGCACCCCTAGGCTTAGGCTAAGGCTAGGGCTCCCCTAGCCTAAGGCTATGGCATGCCTGGGCTCAGACTAGGGCACCCCTATGCGTAAGCTCGGGCACCCCTAGGCTTAGGAAAAGGCTAGGGCTCCCCTAGCCTAAGGCTAGGGCACCCCTAGGCTTAGGCTAGGGCACCCCTAAGCTTAGGCTAGGACACCTCTAGACTTAAGCTAGGGCTCCCCTAGGCTTAGGCTAAGGCTAAGGCTAGCCTAGCTTCAGGCAAGGGCACCCCTAGGCTCAGGCTAGGGCACACCTAGGCTTTGGCTAGGGCACCCCTAGGCTTAGGAAAAGGCGAGGGCTCCCCTAGCCTAAGGCTAGGGCACCCCTAGGCTTAGGCTAGGGCACCCCTAGGCTTAAGCTAGGGATCCACTAGGCTTACGCTAAGGCTACGGCTCCCCTAACCTCAGGCTACTGCACCTCGGGACTCAGGCTATGGCACCGCAAGGCTCAGGCTAGGGCACCCCTAGGCTAAGGCTAGGGCACCTCTAGACTCAGGCTATGGCAACCCTAGGCTTAGGCCATGGCAATCCTAGGCTAGACTAAGGCTACGGCTACCCTAGCCTAAGGCTAGGGCACCCCTAGGCTCAGGCTAGGGCACCTCTAGGCTCAGGCTAGGGCACCCCTAGGCTTAGGCTAGGGCACCCCTAGGTTTAGGCTAAGGCTAGGGCTCCCTGGCGTAAGGCTAAGGCACCCCTAGGCTTAGGCTAGGGCACCCCTAGGCTTAGGCTAGGGAACCTCTAGCCTAAGGATAGGGCACCCCTAGGCTTAGGTTAGGGCACCCCAAGCTTAGGCTAGGGCACCCCTAGGCTTAGGCTAGGGCTAGGGCTCCCCTAGGCTTAGCCTAGGGCACCCCTAGGCTTAGGCTAGGGCACCCCTAGGCTTAGGCAAGGGCACCCCTAGGCTTAGGCTAGGGCACCCCTAGGCTTATGCTAGGGCACCCCTAGGCTTGAGCTAAGGCTAGGGCTTCCCTAGTCTTAGGCTAGGGCACCCCTAGGCTTAAGCTAGGGCTACGGCTCCCCTATCCTCAGGCTAGGAAACCCTTAGACTTAGGCTAGGGCAGCCCAAGGCTTAGGCTAGGGCACCCATAGGTTTAGGCTAAGGCTAGGGCTCCCACAACCTAAGGCTAAGGCACCCCTGGCTTAGGCTAGGGCACCCCTAGGCTTAGGCTAGGGAACCCCTAGCCTAAGGCTAGGGCATCCCTAGACTTAGGCTATAGCACACCTAGACTTAGGCTAAGGCAACGGCACCCCTAACCTCAGGCTAGGGCACCCCTAGACTCAGGCTAGGGCACCACTAAGCTTAGGCTAGGGCAATCCTAGGCTTAGGCTAAGGCTAGAGCTCCCTTAGCCTCAGGCTAGGGCAACCCTAGGCTTAGACTAGGGCACCCCTAGGCTTAGGCTAAGGCTAGGGCTCCCCTAGCCTAAGGCAATGGCACACCTGGGCTCAGGCTAGGGCACCCATAGGCGTAGGCTAGGGCACCCCTAGGCTTAGGAAAAGGCGAGGGCTCCCCTAGCCTAAGGCTAGGGCACCCCTAGGCTTAGGCGGGGGCACCCCTAAGCTTAGGCTATGGCACCCCTACACTTAAGCTATGGCTCCCCTAGGCTTAGGCTAAGGCTACGGCTAGCCTAGCTTCAGGCTAGGGCAATCCTAGGCTCAGGCTACGGCACCCCTAGGCTTTGGCTAGGGCACCCCTAGGCTTAGGAAAAGGCGAGGGCTCCCCTAGCCTAAGGCTAGGGCAGCCCTAGGCTTAGGCTAGGGCACCCCTAGGTTTAGGCTAAGGCTAGGGCTCCCCCAACCTAAGGATAAGGCACCCCTAGGCTTAGGCTAGGGCACCCCTAGGCTTAGGCTAGGGAACCTCTAGCCTAAGGATAGGGCACCCCTAGGCTGAGGCTAGTGCACACCTAGACTTAGGTTAAGGAAACGGCTCCCCTAGCCTCAGGCTAGGGCACCCCTAGACTCAGGCTAGGCCACCCCTAAGCTTAGGCTAGGGCAATCCTAGGCTTAGGCTAAGGCTAGAGCTCCCCTAGCCTCAGGCTAGGGCACCCCTAGGCTCAGGGCAGGGCACCCCTAGGCTTAGACTAGGGCACCCCTAGGCTCAGGAAAAGGCTAGGGCTCCCCTAGCCTAAGGCTAGGGCACCCCTAGGCTTAAGCTAGGGCTCCCCTAGGCTTAGGCTAAGGCTACGGCTCCCCTAGCCTCAGGCTAGTGCACCCCTGGACTCAGGCTATGGCACACCTAGGCTCAGGCTAGGGCACCTCTAGGCTTAGGCTAGGGCACCCCTAGACTCAGGCTATGGCACCCCTAGGCTTAGGCTATGGCAATCCTAGGCTATACTAAGACTAGGGCTCCCCTAGACTCAGGCTAGGGCACGCGTAGGCTCAGGCTAGGCCACCCCTAGGCTCAGGCTAGGGCACCCCTAGGCTTCGGCTAGGGCACCCCTAGGCTTAGGCTAAGTCTAGGGCTCCCTGGCCTAAGGCTAGAGCACCCCTTGGCTTAGGCTAGGGCACCCCTAAACTTAGGCTAGGGAACCCCTAGGCTTTTGCTAGGGGACCCCTCGGCTTAGGCTAGGGCACCCCTAAGCTTAGGCTAAGGATACGGCTCCCCTAGTCTCAGGATAGTGTCCCCTTAGACTCAGGATATGGGACCCCTAGGCTCAGGCTAGGGCAATCCTAGGCTAGACTAAGGCTAGGGCTCCCGCAGCCTCAGGCTAGGGCACCCCTAGGCTTAGGCTAGGGCACCCCTATGCTTAGGCTAAGGCTAGGACTCCCTGCCCCAAGGCTAGAGCACCCCTTGGCTTATGCTAGGGCACCCTTAGGCTTAGGCTAAGGCTAGGGATCCCATAGACTTAGGCTAGGGCACCCCTAGGCTTAGGTTAGGGCACCCCTAAACTTAGGCTAGGGCACCCCTAGGCTTTGCCTAGGGGACACCTAGGCTTAGGCTAGGGCACCCCTAGGCTTGGGCTAAGGCTAGGACTCCTCTAGCCTAAGGCTAGGGCACCCCTAGGCTTAGGTTAGGGCACCCCTAAACTTAGGCTAGGGCACCCCTAGGCTTTGCCTAGGGGACACCTAGGCTTAGGCTAGGGCACCCCTAGGCTTGGGCTAAGGCTAGGACTCCTCTAGCCTAAGGCTAGGGCACCACTAGGTTTAGGTTAGGGCACGTCTAGGCTTTAGGTAGGGTACCCCTAGCCTTAGGCTAGGGCACCCCTAGGCTCAGGCTAGGGTACCCCTAGGCTTAGGCTTAGGCTAAGGCTAGGGCTCCCCCAGCCTCAGGCTAGGGCACCACAAGGCTTAGGCTAGGGCACCCCAAGTTAGGCTAGGGCACCCCTAGGCTTAGGCTAAGACTAGGGCTCCCCTAGGCTTAGACTAGGGCACCACTAGGCTTACGCTAGGGCACCCCTAGACTTAGGCAAGGGCACCCCTAGTCTTAGGCTAGGGCACCCCTAGGCTTAGGCTAGAGCACCCCTAGGCTTAGGCTAGGGCACCCGTAGGCTTAAGCTAAGGTTAGGGCACCCGTAGCCTCAGGCTAGGGCACCCCTAGGGTCAGGCGAGGGCACACCTAGGCTCAGGCTAGGGCTCCCCTAACCTTAGGCTAGGGTACCCCTAGGCTTAGGCTAGGGCACCCCTAGGCTTAGGCTAGAGCACCCCTAGGCTTAGGCTAAGGCTACAGCTCCCCTTGCCTCAGGCTAGGGCACCCCTAGACTCAGGCTATGGCACCACTTGGCTTATGCTAGGGCAATCCTAGGCTCAGAATAGGGCAGCCTTAGGCTTAGGCTAGGGCAGCCCTAGGCTTAGTCTAGGGCACCCCTAGGTTTAGGCTAAGGCTAGGGCTCCCCCAACCTAAGGCTAAGGCACCCCTAGGCTTAGGCTAGGGCACCCCTAGGCTTAGGATAGGGAACACCTAGCCTTAGGATATGGCACCCCTAGGCTTAGGCTAGGACACACCTAGACTTAGGCTAAGGCAACGGCCCCCCAGCCTCAGGCTAGGGCACCCCTAGACTCAGGCTAGGGCACCCCTAAGCTTAGGCTAGGTCAATCCTAGGCTTAGGGTAAGGCTAGAGCTCCCCTAGCCTCAGGCTAGGGCACCCCTAGGCTCAGGCTAGGGCACCCCTAGGGTTAGACAAGGGCAGCCCTAGGCTTAGGCTAAGGCTAGGGCTCCCCTAGCCTAAGGCTATGGCACCCCTAGGCTCAGGCTAAGGCACCCCTAGGCTTAGGCTAGGGCACCCCTAGGCTTAGGCTAGGGCACCCCTAGGCTTAGGCTCAGGCTATGGCTCCCCTACCCTCAGGCAATGGCAACCCTAGGCTTAGGCTAGGGCAATCCTAGGCTAGACTAAGGCTAGGGCTCCCGTAGCCTCAGGCTAGGGCACTCCTAGTCTTAGGCTAGGGCACCTCTAGGCTTAGTCTAGGGCTCCCCTAGGCTTAGGCAAAGGCTAGGGCTCCCCTAATCTAAGTTAAGGGCACCCCTAGACTCAGGCTAGGGCACCCCTACGCTTAGGCTAGGGCAATCCTAGGCTAGACTAAGGCTAGGGCTCCTCTAGCACAGGCTAGAGCATCCGTACGCTCAGGCTAGGGCACCTCTAAGTTTAGGCTAGGGCACCCCTAGGCTTAGGCTAAGGTTAGGGCTCCCTAGCCTAAGGCTAGAGCACCCCTTGGCTTAGGCTAGGGCACCCCTAGGCTTAGGCTAAAGCTAGGGCTCCCCTAGCCTAAGGCTAGGGCACCCCTAGGCTTAGGATAGGGCACCCCTAGGCTTAGGATAGGGCACCCCTAGGCTTAGGCTAGGGGACCCCTAGTTTTAGGCTAAGGCTAGGGCTCCCTTAGCCTAAGGCTAGGCTACCCCTAGGCTTAGGCTAGGGCACCCCTAGGCTTAGGCTAGGGCACGCCTAGGCTTAGGCTAAGGCTAGGGCTCCTCTAGCCTAAGGCTATGGCACCCCTAGGCTTAGGCTAGGGCACCCCTAGGCTTAGGCTATGGCACCCCTAGCCTTAGGCTAGGGCACCCATAGGCTTAGGCTAGGGCACCCCTAGGCTTAGGCTATGGCTAGGGCTCCCCTAGCTTAAGGTTAGGGCACCCCTAGGCTTAGGCTAGGGCACCCCTAGGCTTAGGCTAGGGCACCCCTAGGCTTAGGCTAGGGCACCCCTAGGCTTAGGCTAGGGCACCCCTAGGCTTAGGCTAGGGCACCCCTAGGCTTAGGCTAGGGCACCCCTAGGCTTAGGCTAAGGCTACGGCTCCCCTAGACTCAGGCTAGGGCACCCCTAGGGTCAGGCGAGGGCACACCTAGGCTCAGGCTAGGGCTCCCCTAACCTTAGGCTAGGGCACCCCTAACTTAGGCTAGGGCACCCCAAGGCTTAGCCGAGGGAACCCCTAGGCTCAGACTAGGGCACCCCTAGGCTTAGGCTAGGGCACCCCTAGTCTTAGGCTAGGACACCGCTAGGCTTAGGCTAGGGTACCCCTAGGCTTGGGCTAAGGCACCACTAGGCTCAGGCTAGGGCACCCCTAGGCTTAGGCTAGGGCACCCCTAGTCTTAGGCTAGGACACCGCTAGGCTTAGGCTAGGGTACCCCTAGCCTTAGGCTAGGGCTCCCCTAACCTCAGGCTATGGCACCCGTAAGCTCAGGCTAGGGCACCCCTAGGTTCAGGCTAGGGCAGCCCTAGGCTTAGGGTAGGGCACCCCTAGGCTTAGGCTAGGGCACCCCTAGGCTTAGGCTAAGGCAACGGCTCCCATAGCCTCAGGCTAGGGCACCCATAGACTCAGGCTGGGGCACCCCTAAGCTTAGGCTAGTGCAATCCTAGGCTTAGGCTAAGGCTAGGGCTCCCCTGGCCTCAGGCTAGGGCACCCCTAGGCTCAGGGTACGGCACCCCTAGGCTTAGACAAGGGCACCCCTAGGCTTAGGCTAAGGCTAGGGCTCCCCTAGTCTAAGGCTGTGGCACCCCTAGGCTCAGGCTTGGGCATCCCTAGGCTCAGGCTAGGGCACCCCTAGGCTTAGGCTAGGGCACCCCTGGGCTTAGGCTAGCGCAACCCTAGGCTTAAGCTAGGGCTACGGCTCCCCTAGCCTCAGGCTAGGGTACCCCTAGATTCAGGCTATGGCACCCTTAGGCTCAGGCTAGGGCACCAGTAGGATTAGGCTAAGGCTAAGGCTCCCCCAGCCTCAGGCTAGGGCACCCCTAGGATTAGGAAAGGGCACCCCAAGCTTAGGCTAGGGCACCCCAAGCTTAGGCTAAGGCTAGGGCTCCCCTAGGCTTAGCCTAGGGCACCACTAGGCTAAGGCTAGAGCACCCCCAGGCTTAGGCAAGGGCACCCCTAGGCTTAGGCTAGGGTACTCTTAGTCTTAGGCGAGGGCACCCCTAGGCTTAGGCTATTGCTAGGGCTCCACTAGCCTCAGGCTAGGGCACCCCTAGGGTCAGGTGAAGGCACACCTAGGCTCAGGCTAGGGCTCCCCTAACCGTAGGCTAGGGCACCCCTAGGCTTAGGTTAGGGCAATCCTAGGCTTAGGCTAGGGCACCCCTAGGCTTAGACTAGGGCACCCCTAGCCTCAGGCTAGGGTACCCCTAGACTCAGGCTATGGCACCACTAGGCTTAGGTTCGGGCAATCCTAGGCTCAGAATAGGGCAGCCCTAGGCTTAGGCTAGGGCACCCCTAGGCTTAGGTTGTGCACCCCTAGGCTTAGGCTATGGCACCCCTAGGCTTAGGCTAGGTCACCCCTAAACTTAGGCTAGGGCACCCCTATGCTTTGGCTAGGGGACCCCTAGGCTTAGACTAAGGCTAGGGCTACCCTAGCCTAAGGCTATGGCACCCCTAAGCTCAGGCTAGGGCACCCCTAGGCTTAGGCTAGGGCACCCCTAGGCTTAGTCTAAGGCTAGGGCTCCTCTAGCCTAAGGCTAGGGCACCCCTAGGCTTAGGCTAGGGCACCCCTAGCCTAAGGCTAGGGCACCCCTAGGTTTAGGCTAGGGCACCCTTAGACTAGGCTTTGGCACCCCTAAGCTTAGGCTAGGGCCCCTCTAGGCTTAGGCTAGGGCACCCCTAGGCTTAGGCAAGGGCACCCCTAGGCTTAGGTTAGGGCACCCCTAGTCTTAGGCTAGGGCACCCCTAGGCTTAGGCTAAGGCGAGGGCTCCCCTAGCCTAAGGCTTGGGCACCCCTAGGCTTAGGCTAGGGCACCCATAGGCTTAGGCTAGGGCAACCCTAGGCTTAGGCTAAGGCTAGGGCTCCCCTAGCCTAAGGCTAGGGCATCCCTAGGCTTAGGCTCTGGCACCCCTAAGCTTAGGCACGGCCCCCCTAGGCTTAGGCTTGGGCAACCCTAGGCTTAGGTTAAGGCTAGGGCTCCCCTAGGCTCAGGCTAGGGCACCCCTAGGCTTAGGCTAGGGAACCCCTAGGCTTACGCTAAGGCTAGGGCTCCCCTAGCCTAAGGCTAGGGCACCCCTAGGCTTAGGCTAGGGCACCCCTAGGCTTAGGCTAGGGCACCCCTAGGCTTAGGCACAGGCTACGGTTCCCCTAGTCTCGGGCTAGGGCACCCCTAGACTCAGGCTATGGCACCACTAGGCTTAGGCTAGGGCACTCCTAGGCTTAGGCTAGGGCAATTATAGGCTAGACTAAGTCTAGGGCTCCCCTAGCCTCAGGCTAGGGCACCCATAGGCTCAGGCTAGGGCACCCCTAGGCTCAGGCTAGGCCAGCCCTAGGCTTAGGGTAGGGCACCCCTAGGCTTAGTCTAGGGCACCCCTAGGCTTAGGCTAGGGCACCCCTAGGCTTAGGCTAAGGCAAGGGCTCCCCTACCCTAAAGCTAGGCAATCCCTAGGCTTAGGCTATGGAACCCCTATGCTTAGGCTAGGGCACCCCTAGGCTTAGGCTAATGCTAGCGCTCCTCTAGCCTAAGGCTAGGGCAGCCCTGGGCTTAGGCTAGGGCACCCCTAGTCTTAGGCTAGGGCACCGCTAGGCTTAGGCTAGGGTACCCCTAGCCTTAGGCTAGGGCACCCCTAGGCTCAGGCTAGGGCACCCCTAGGCTCAGGCTAGGGCACCCCTAGGCTTAGGCTAGGGCACCCCTAGGCTTAGGCTAGGGAAATTCTAGGCTAGACTAAGGCTAGGGCTCCCCTAACCTCAGGCTATGGCACCCGTAAGCTCAGGCTAGGGCACCCCTAGGTTCAGGCTAGGGCAGCCCTAGGCTTAGGGTAGGGCACCCCTAGGCTTAGGCTAGGGCACCCCTAGGCTTAGGCTAAGGCAACGGCTCCCATAGCCTCAGGCTAGGGCACCCATAGACTCAGGCTAGGGCACCCCTAAGCTTAGGCTAGTGCAATCCTAGGCTTAGGCTAAGGCTAGGGCTCCCCTGGCCTCAGGCTAGGGCACCCCTAGGCTCAGGGTACGGCACCCCTAGGCTTAGACTAGGGCACCCCTAGGCTTAGGTTAAGGCTAGGGCTCCCCTAGTCTAAGGCTGTGGCACCCCTAGGCTCAGGCTTGGGCATCCCTAGGCTCAGGCTAGGGCACCCCTAGGCTTAGGCTAGGGCACCCCTGGGCTTAGGCTAGCGCAACCCTAGGCTTAAGCTAGGGCTACGGCTCCCCTAGCCTCAGGCTAGGGTACCCCTAGATTCAGGCTATGGCACCCTTAGGCTCAGGCTAGGGCACCAGTAGGATTAGGCTAAGGCTAAGGCTCCCCCAGCCTCAGGCTAGGGCACCCCTAGGCTTAGGAAAGGGCACCCCAAGCTTAGGCTAGGGCACCCCAAGCTTAGGCTAAGGCGAGGGCTCCCCTAGGTTTAGCCTAGGGCACCACTAGGCTTAGGCTAGAGCACCCCCAGGCTTAGGCAAGGGCACCCCTAGGCTTAGGCTAGGGTACTCTTAGTCTTAGGCGAGGGCACCCCTAGGCTTAGGCTAAGGCTAGGGCTCCACTAGCCTCAGGCTAGGGCACCCCTAGGGTCAGGTGAAGGCACACCTAGGCTCAGGCTAGGGCTCCCCTAACCGTAGGCTAGGGCACCCCTAGGCTTAGGTTAGGGCAATCCTAGGCTTAGGCTAGGGCACCCCTAGGCTTAGGCTAGGGCACCCCTAGCCTCAGGCTAGGGCACCCCTAGACTCAGGCTATGGCACCACTAGGCTTAGGTTAGGGCAATCCTAGGCTCAGAATAGGGCAGCCCTAGGCTTAGGCTAGGGCACCCCTAGGCTTAGGTTGTGCACCCCTAGGCTTAGGCTAGGGCACCCCTAGGCTTAGGCTAGGTCACCCCTAAACTTAGGCTAGGGCACCCCTATGCTTTGGCTAGGGGACCCCTAGGCTTAGACTAAGGCTAGGGCTACCCTAGCCTAAGGCTAGGGCACCCCTAGGCTCAGGCTAGGGCACCCCTAGGCTTAGGCTAGGGCACCCCTAGGCTTAGGCTAAGGCTAGGGCTCCTCTAGCCTAAGGCTAGGGCACCCCTAGGCTTAGGCTAGGGCACCCCTAGCCTAAGGCTAGGGCACCCCTAGGTTTAGGCTAAGGCACCCCTAGACTAGGCTTTGGCACCCCTAAGCTTAGGCTAGGGCCCCCCTAGGCTTAGGCTAGGGCACCCCTAGGCTTAGGCAAGGGCACCCCTAGGCTTAGGTTAGGGCACCCCTAGTCTTAGGCTAGGGCACCCCTAGGCTTAGGCTAAGGCGAGGGCTCCCCTAGCCTAAGGCTAGGGCACCCCTAGGCTTAGGCTAGGGCACCCATAGGCTTAGGCTAGGGCAACCCTAGGCTTAGGCTAAGGCTAGGGCTCCCCTAGCCTAAGGCTAGGGCATCCCTAGGCTTAGGCTCTGGAACCCCTAAGCTTAGGCACGGCCTCCCTAGGCTTAGGCTTGGGCAACCCTAGGCTTAGGTTAAGGCTAGGGCTCCCCTAGCCTAAGGCTAGGGCATACCTCGGCTTAGGTTTTTGCACCCCTAGGCTTAGGCTTTGGCACCCCTAGGCTTGGGCTAGGGCACACCTAGGCTTAGGCTAGAGCACCACTAGGCTTAGGATAGGGCACCTCTAGGCTTTGGCTAGGGCACCCCTAGCGTTAGGCTTGGGCACCCCTAGGCATAGGCTGGGGAACCCCTAGACTTAGGCTAAGGCTAGGGCTCCCCTAGCCTTAGGCTAGGGCACCCCGTGGCTTAGGCTGGGGCATCCCAAGGCTTAGGCTAGGGCACCCCTAGGCTTAGGCTAGGGCACCCCTAGGCTTAGGTTTAGGCTAGGGCACCCCTTGGCTTAGGCTGGGGCATCCCTAGGCTTAGGCTAGGGCACCCCTAGGCTTAGGCTAAGGTTAGGGCTCCCCTAGCCTAAGGCTAGGGCACCACTAGGCTCAGGCTAGGGCACCCCTAGGCTTAGGCTCAGGCTACGGCTCCCCTAGCCTCAGGCTAGGGCACCCATAGACTCAGGCTATGGCACCCCTAGGCTTAGGCTAGGGCACTCCTAGGCTTAGGGTAGGAGACCCGTAGGCTTAGGCTAGGGCTCCCATAGGCGTAGGCTACGGCTAGGGCTCCCCTAGCCTAAGGCTAGGGCTTCCCTAGGCTTAAGCTAGGGCACCGCAAGTCTTAGGCTAAGGCTAGGGCTCCCCTAACCTAAGGCTAGGGCACTCCTAGACTCAGGCTATGACACACCTAGGCTTAGGTTAGGGCACTCCTAGGCTAGCCTCAGGCTAGGGCACCCGTAGGCTCAGGCTAGGGCACCCCTAGGCTCAGGCTAGGGCACCCCTAGGCTTAGGCTAGGGCTCCCTTGGCTTAGGCTAAGGCTAGGGCTCCCATAACCTAAGGCTAGGGCACCCCTATGCTCAGGCTAGGGCACCCCTAGGCTTAGGCTAGGGCACCCCTAGGCTTAGGCTAAGGCTAGGACTCCCCAAGCCTAAGGCTAGGGCACACCTAGACTCAGGCTATGGTACCCCTAGGCTTAGGTTAGGGCAATTCTAGGCTAGACTAAGGCTAGGGCTCCCCTAGCCTCAGACTAGGGCACCAGTAGGCTGAGGCAAGGGCACCCCTAGGCTCAGGCTAGGGCACACCTTGGCTTAGGCTAGGGCACCCATGGGCTTTGGCTAGGGGACCCGTAGGCTTAGGCTAGGGCGCCACTAGGTTTAGGCTCAGGCTAGGGCTCACCTAGCCTAAAGCTAGGGCACTCCTAGGCTTAGGCTATGGCATCCCTAGGCTTAGGCTAGGGCACCCCTAGGCTTAGGCTTGGGCACCCTTAGGCTTAGGCTCGGGCACCCCTAGGCTTTGGCTAGGGCACCCCTTGGCTTAGGCTAGGGCACCCCTAGGCTTAGACTAAGGCTAGGGCTCCCCTAGCCTAAGACTATGGCACGCAAAGTCTTAGGCTATGGCACACCGAGGCTTAGGCTAGGGCACCCCTAGGCTTAGGCTAAGACTAGGGCTCCCCTTGCCTAAGGCTAGGGCACCCCTAGGCTTAGGCTACGGCATCCCTAGGCTTAGGCTAGGGCACCCCTAGGCTTAGGCTAGGGCACCCCTAGCCTTAGGCTAGGGCACCCCTATGCTCAGGCTAGGGCACCCCTAGGCTTAGGCTAGGGCACCCTTACGCTTAGGCTAAGGCCAAGGCTCCCCTAGCCTAAGGCTAGGGCACCTCTGGACTCAGTTTATGGCACCCCTAAGCTTTTGGCTAGGGCAATCCTAAGCTAGACTAAGGCTAGAGCTCCACAAGCCTCAGGCTAGGGCACCCGTAGGCTCAGGCTAGGGCACCCCTAGGCTCAGGCTAGGGCTCCCCTAGGCTTAGGCTTGGGCACCCCTAGGCTTAGGCTAGGTCACCCTGAAACTTAGGTTAGGGCACCCCAAGGCTTTGGCTAGGGAAGCCCTAGGATTAGGCTTGGGCACCCCTCGGCTTAAGCTAGGGCACCGCTAGGCTTAGGCTAAGGCTAGGGCTCGCCTAGCCTAAGGCTAGGGCACCCCTAGGCTATGCTAGGGAACCCCTAGGCTTAGGCTAGGGCACCCCTAGACTTACGATAGGGCACCCGTAGACTTAGGCTAGGGCACTCCTAGGCTTAGGCTAGGGCACCCCTAGACTTAGGTTTGGGCACCCCTAGGCTTAGGCTAAGGCCAGGGCTCCAATAGCCTATGGCTAGGGCACCCTTAGGCTTAGGCTAGGGCACCCCTAGGTTAAGGCTAGGGCACTCCTAGGCTTAGGTTAGGGCACCCCTAGGCTTAGGCTAGGGCACCGCTATGCTTAGGCTAAGGCTATGGCTCCCTTAGCCTAAGGCTAGGGCACCCATAGGCTTAGGCTAGGGCACCCCAAGGATTACGCTAGGGCTCCCCTTAGATTAGGCTAGGGCAACCCTAGGCTTAGGCTATAGCTAGGGTCCCCTAGCCTAAGGCTAGGGCACACCTAGGCTTAGGTTAGGGCACCCCTATGCTTAGGCTAGGGCACCCCTAGGCCTAGGCTAATGCTAGGGCTCCCCTAGCCTAAGGCTAGGGCACCCCTAGGCTTAGGCTAGGGCACCCCTAGGATTAGGCTAAGGCTAGGGCTACCCTAGCCTAAGGCTACGGCACCCCTAGGCTCAGGCTAGGGCACCCCTCGGCTTAGGCTAGTGCACCCTTGGCTTAGGCTAAGGCTAGGGCTCCCGTAACCTAAGGCTAGGGCAACCGTATGCTCAGGCTAGGGCACCCCTAGGTTCAGGCTAGGGCACCCCTAGGCTTAGGCTAAGGCTAGGGATCCCCTAGCCTCAGGCTAGGGCACCCCTAAGCTTAGGCTAGTTCACCCCTAGGCAAAGGCTAGGGCACCCCAACGCTTAGGCTAAGGCTAGGGTTCCCCTACCCTAAGGCTAGAGTACCCCTAGGCTTAGGCTAGGGCACCCCTAGGCTTAGGCTAAAGCTAGCCCTCAACAAGCCTAAGGCTAGGGCACCCCTAGGCTTAGGCTAGGGCACCCCTAGGCTTAGGCTAGGGAACCCCTAGGCTTAGGCTAGGGCACGCCTAGGCTTAGGCTAAGGGTACGGGTCCCATAGCCTAAGGCTAGGGCACCCATGGGCTCAGGCTTAGGCACCCATAGGCTTAGGCAAGGGCACCCCTAGGCTTAGGCTAGGACACCCCTTGGCTTAGGCTAGGGCACCCCAAGGCTTAGGCTAGGGCACCCCTAGGCTTAGGCTAGGGCACCGCTAGGCTTAGGTTAGTGCACCCCTAGGCTTAGGCTAGGGCACCCGTAGGCTTAGGCTAAGGCTGGGGCTCCCCTAGCCTAAGGCTAGGGCAACGCAAGGTGTATGCTAGGGCACCCCTAGGCTTAGGCTAGGGCACCCCTAGTCTTTGGCTAGGGTAACCATAGGCTTAGGCTATGGCTAGGTCTCCCGTAGCATAAGGCTAGGGCACCCCTAGGCTTAGGCTAGGGCACCCCTAGGCTTAGGCTAAGGCTAGGGCTCCCCTAGCCTCAGGCTAGGGCACCCCTAAGCTTAGGCTCAGGCACCCCTAGGCATAGGCTAGGGCACCCCTACGCTAAGGCTAAGGCTAGGGTTCCCCTACCCTAAGGCTAGAGCACCCCTAGGCTTAGGCTAGGGCACCCCTAGGTTCAGGCTAGGGCACCCCTAGGCTTAGGATAGGGCACGCCTAGGCTTAGGCTAAGGGTAGGGATCCCCTAGCCTCAGGCTAGGGCACCCCTTAGCTTAGGCTAGGGCACCCCTAGGCATAGGCTAGGGCACCCCTACGCTTAGGCTAAGGCTAGGGTTCCCCTACCCTAAGGCTAGAGCACCCCTAGGCTTAGGCTAGTTCACCCCTAGGCTTAGGCTAGGGTACCCCTAGGCTTAGGCTAGGGCACGCCTAGGCTTAGGCTAAGGGTACGGCTCCCATAGCCTAAGGCTAGGGCACCCCTGGGCTCAGGCTTAGGCACCCATAGGCTTAGGCAAGGGCACCCCTAGGCTTAGGCTAGGACACCCCTTGGCTTAGGCTAGGGCACCCCAAGGCTTAGGCTAGGGCACCCCTAAGCTTAGGCTAGGGCACCCCTAGGCTTAGGTTAGTGCACCCCTAGGCTTAGGCTAGGGCACCCTTAGGCTTAGGCTAAGGCTGGGGCTCCCCTAGCCTAAGTCTAGGGCACACTTAGGCTTAGGCTAGGGTAGCCCTAGGCTTAGGCTAGGGCACCCCTAGGCTTAGGCTAAGGCTAGGGCTCCCCTAACCTAAGTCTAGGGCAACCCAAGGCTCAGTCTAGGGCACCCCTTGGCTTAGTCTAGGGCACCCCTAGGCTTAGGCTAGGGCAGCCTTAGGCTTAGGCTATGGCACTCCTAGGCTTAGGTTAGTGTACCCCTAGGCTTAGGCTAGGGTACCCCTAGGCTTAGTCTAAGGCTGGGGCAAGCCTAGCATAAGGCTAGGGCAACCCTAGGCTTAGGCTAGGGCACCCCTAGGCTTAGGCTAGGGCACAGCTAGGCTTAGGCGACTGCAACCATAGGCTTAGGCTAAGGCTAGGGCTCCCTAACATAAGGTTAGGGCACCCCTAGGTTTAGGCAAGGGCACCTCTAGTCTTAGGCTAGGGCGGCCCTAGATTTAGGCTAAGGCTAGGGCTCCCCTAGCCTAAAGCTAGGGCACTCCTAGACTTAGGCTAGGGCACCCCTAGCTTTAGGCTAAGGCTAGGGCTCCCCTACCCTAAGGCTAGAGCAGCCCTAGGCTTAGGCTAGGGCCCCCGTAGGCTTAGGCTAGGACACCCCTAGGCTTAGGCTAAGGCCAGGGCTCCAATAGCCTATGGCAAGGGCACACCTAGGCTTAGGCTAGGCACCCCTAGGCTAAGGCTAGGGCACTGCTAGGCTTAGGTTAGGGCACCCCTAGGCTTAGGCTAGGGCACCCCTATGCTTAGGCTAATGCTAGGACTCCCCTAGCTTAAGGCTAGGGCACCCCTAAGCTTAGGCTAGGACACCCCTAGGCTTAGGCTAGGGCACCCTTAGGCTTAGGCTAGGGAAACCCTAGGCTTAGGCTAAAGCTAGGTCTCCCTTAGCCTAAGGCTAGGGCACACCTAGGCTTAGGCTATGGCAGCCCTAGGCTTTGGCTAAGGCTAGGGCTCGCCTAGCCTAAGGCTACGGCACCCATAGGATTAGGCTAGGGTACCCCGAGGCTTAGGGTAGGGTACCACTAGGCTTAGGCTAAGGCTATGGTTCCCCTAGCCTAAGGCTAGGGCACCCCAAGGCTTAGGCTAGGGCAACGCTAGGCTTAGGATAGGGCACCCCTAGACTTAGGCTAAGGCAACGGTTCCCCTAGCCTCAGGCTAGGGCCCCCCTAGGCTTAGGCTAGGGCAATCCTAGGCTTAGGCTAAGGCTAGGGCTCCCCTAGACTCAGTCTAGGGCACCCCTAGGCTCAGGCTAGGGCACCACTAGGCTCAGGCTAGGGCACCCATACGTTTACGCAAGGGCACCCCAAGGCTTAGGCTAAGGCTAGGGCTCCCCTAGCCTAAGGCTACGGCACCCCTTGGCTCAGGCTAGGGCACCCCTACGCTTAGGCTTGGGCATCCCTAGGCTTAGGCTAGTCCATCCCTAGGCTTAGGCTAAGGCTACGGATCCCCTAACCTAAGTCTAGGGCAACCCTAGGCTCATGCTAGGGCACCCCTAGGCTTAGGCTAGGGCACCCCTAGGCTTAGGCTAGGGCACCCTTAGGCTTAGGCTAGGGCACCCCTAGGCTTAGGCTAAGGGTACGGCTCCCATAGCCAAAGGCTAGGGCACCCCTAAGCTCAGGCTATGGCACCCCTAGGCTTCGGCTAGGGCACCCCTAGGCTAAGGCTAGGGCACCTCTAGGCTTAGGTTAGGGCACCCCTAGGCTTAGGCTAGGACACCCTTTGGCTTAGGCTAGGGCACCCCTAGGCTTAGGCTAGGGCACCCTTAGGCTTAAGCTAGGGCACCCCTAGGCTTATGTTAGTGAACCCCTAGGCTTAGGCTAGGGTCCCCCTAGGCTTAGTCTAAGGCTGGGGCAAGCCTAGCCTAAGGCTAGGGCAACCCTAGGCTTAGGCTAGGGCACCCCTAGGCTCATTCTAGGGCACCCCTAGGCTTAGGCTACGGCAACCATAGGCTAAGGCTAAGGCTCAGGCTCCCCTAGCCTAAGGTTAGGGCACCCCTAGGTTTGGGCAAGGGCAACTCTAGTCTTAGGCTAGGGCGCCCCTAGGTTTAGGCTAAGGCTAGGGCTCCCCTAGCCTAAAGCTAGATCACTCCTAGGCTTAGGGTAGGGCACTCCTAGGCTTGGGCTAGGGCACGCCTAGGCTTAGGCTAAGGCTAGTTCTCCCGTAGCATAAGGCTAGGTCACCCCTAGGCTTAGGCTCAGGCACCCCTAGGCTTAGGCTAGGGCACCCCTAGACTTAGGCTAGGGCACCCCTAAGCTTAGGCTAAGGGTAGGGCTCCCTAGACTAAGTCTAGGACAACCATAGGCTTAGGCTAAGGCTAGGGCTCCCCTAGTCTAACATTAGGGCACCCCCAGGATTAGGCTTGGGCACCC
This sequence comes from Tenrec ecaudatus, assembly GCF_050624435.1. Classification (NCBI taxonomy): domain Eukaryota; kingdom Metazoa; phylum Chordata; class Mammalia; order Afrosoricida; family Tenrecidae; genus Tenrec; species Tenrec ecaudatus. The sequence continues at coordinate 1,411,408 of NW_027457644.1, forward strand.
CTAGGCTTAGGCTAGTGCACCCCTAGGCTTAGACTAAGGATATGGCTACCCTAGCCTAAGGCTAGGGCACCCATAGTCTTAGCCTACGGCACCCCTAGGCTTAGGCTAGGGCACCCCTGGGCTTAGACTAAGGCTAGGGCTCCCCTAGCCTAAGGCTAGGGCACCCATAGTCTTAGGCTATGGCACCCCTAGGCTTAGGCGAGGGCACCCCTAGGCTTAGGCTAGGGCACCCCTAGGTTTAGGCTAGGGCAACCATAGGCTTAGGCTAAGGCTAGAGCTCCCCTAACCTAAGGTTCGGGCACCCCTAGGTTTAGGCAAGGGCACCTCTAGTCTTAGGCTAGGGCGCCCCTAGATTTAGGCTAAGGCTAGGGCTCCCCTAGCCTAAAGCTAGTGCACTCCTAGGCTTAGGCTAGGGCACCCCTAGCTTTAGGCTAGGGCAGCCCTAGGCTTAGGCTAAGGCTAGGGCTCGCCTAGCCTAAGGCTAGGGCACCCCTAGGCTAGGCCAAGGAACGCCTAGGCTTAGGCTAGGGCACCCCTAGACTTAGGCTAGGGCACCCGTAGGCTTAGGCTAGGGCACTCCTAGGCTTAGGATAGGGCACCCCTAGGCAAAGGCTAGGGCACTCCTAGGCTTAGGTTAGGGCAGCCCTAGCCTTAGGCTAGGACACACCTAGGCTTAGGCTAAGGCCAGGGCTCCAGTAGCCTATGGCTAGGGCACACATAGGCTTAGGTTAGGGCACCCCTAGGCTAAAGCTAGGGCACTCCTAGGCTTAGGTTAAGGCACCCCTAGGCTTAGGCTAGGGCACCCCTATGCTTAGGCTAAGGCAAGGGCTCCGCTAGCCTAAGGAGAGGGCACCCCTAGGCTTAGGCTAGGACACCCCTAGGCTTAGGCTAGGGCACCCTTAGGCTTAGGATAGGGAAACCCTAGGCATAGGCTAAAGCTAGGGCTCCCCTAGCCTAGGGCTAGGGCACCCCTAGGCTTAGGCTAGGGCACCCCTAGGCTTAGGCTAGGGCACCCCTGGGCCTAGGCTAAGGCTAGGGCTCCCCTACCCTAAGGCTAGGGCACACTTAGGCTTAGGCTAGGGTAGCCCTAGGCTTAGGCTAAGGCTAGGGCTCGCCTAGCCTAAGGCTAGGGCACCCCTAGGATTAGGCTAGGGTACCCCTAGGTTTAGGGTAGGGCACCCCTAGGCTTAGGCTAAGGCTAGGGTTCCCCTAGCCTAAGGCTAGGGCACCTCAAGGCTTAGGCTAGGGCACCGCTAGGCTTAGGCTAGGGCACCCCTAGACTTAGGCTAAGCAACGGCTCCCCAAGTCTCAGGCTAGGGCACCCCTAGACTCAGGCTAGAGCACCCCGAGGCTTAGGCTAGGGCAATCCTAGGCTTAGGCTATGGCTAGGGCTCCCCTAGCCTCAGGCTAGGGCACCACTAGTCTCAGGCTAGGGCACCCATAGGTTTAGGCAAGGGCACCCCAAGGCTTAGGCTAAGGCTAGGGCTCCCCTAGGCTTAGGCTAAGGCTAGGGCTCAACTAGCCTAAGGCTAGAGCACCCCTAGGCTTAGGTTAGGGCACCCCTAGGCTTAGCCTAGGGCACCCCTAGGCTTAGGCTAGGGCACCCTTAGGCTTAGGCTAGGGCACCCCTAGGCTTAGGCTAAGGGTACGGCTCCCATAGCCTAAGGTTATGGCACCCCTAGGCTTCGGCTAGGGCACTCCTAGGCTAAGGCTAGGGCACCCCTAAGCTTAGGTTAGGGCACCCCTAGGCTTAGGCTAGGACACCGCTTGGCTTTGGCTAGGGCACCCCTTGGCTTAGGTTGGGCACCCTTAGGCTTAGGCTAAGGCACCCCTAGGCTTAGGTTAGTGCACCCCTAGGCTTAGGCTAGGGCACCCCTAGGCTTAGGCTAAGGCTGGGGCAAGCCTAACCTAAGGTTAGGGCAACCCTAGGCTTAGACTAGGGCACCCCTAGGCTTAGGCTAGGCCACAGCTAGGCTTAGGCGACGGCAACCATAGGCTTAGGCTAAGGCTCGGGCTCCCCTAGCCTAAGGTTAGGGCACCCCTAGGCTTAGGCAAGGGCACCTCTAGTCTTAGGCTAGGGCGCCCCTAGGATTAGGCTAAGGCTAAGGCTCCCCTAGCCTAAAGCTAGGGCACTCCTAGGCTTAGGCTAGGGCACTCCAAGGCTTGGGCTAGGGCACCCCTAGGCTTAGGCTAAGGCTAGGTCTCCCGTAGCATAAGGCTAGGACACCCCTAGGCTTAGGCTCAGGCACCCCTAGGCTTAGGCTAGGGCACCCCTAGGCTTAGGCTAGGGCACCCCTAAGCTTAGGCTAAGGCTAGGGCTCCCTAGGCTAAGTCTAGGGCAACCATAGGCTTAGGCTAAGGCTAGGGCTCCCCTAGTCTAACGTTAGGGCACCCCTAGGATTAGGCTGGGGCACCCCTAGGCTTAGGCTAGTGCACCCCTAGGCTTAGACTAAGGCTAGGGCTCCCCTAGCCTAAGGCTAGGGCACCCATAGTCTTAGCCTACGGCACCCCAAGGCTTAGGCTAGGGCACCCCTAGGCTTAGACTAAGGCTAGGGCTCCCATAGCCTAAGGCTAGGGCACCCATAGTCTTAGGCTATGGCACCCCTAGGCTTAGGCGAGGGCACCCCTAGGCTTAGACTAGGGCACCCCTAGGTTTAGGCTAGGGCAGCCCTAGGATTAGGCTAAGGCTAGGGCTCGCCTAGCCTAAGGCTAGGGCACCCCTAGGCTAGGCCAAGGAACCCCTAGGCTTAGGCTAGGGCACCCCTAGACTTAGGCTAGTGCACCCGTAGGCTTAGCTTAGGGCACTCCTAGGCTTAGGCTCGGGCACCCCTAGACATAGGATAGGGCACCCCTAGGCTTAGGCTACGGCAACCATAGACTTAGGCTAAGGCTAGGGCTCCCCTAGCCTAAGGTTAGGGCATCCCGAGGTTTAGGCAAGGGCACCTCCAGTCTTAGGCTAGGGCGCCCCTAGATTTAGGCTAAGGCTAGGGCTCCCCTAGCCTAAAGCTAGGGCACTACTAGGCTTAGGCTAGGGCACCCCTAGCTTTAGGCTAGGGCAGCCCTAGGCTTAGGCTAAGGCTAGGGCTCGCCTAGCCTAAGGCTAGGGCACCCATAGGCATAGGTTAGGGCACCCCTAGGCTTTGGCTAGGGCACCCCTAGGCTTAGGTTAGGGCACCCCTAGGCTTAGGCTATGACACCCCTTGACTTAGGCTAGGGCACCCCTAGGCTTAGGTTGGGCACCCTTAGGCTTAGGCTAAGGCACCCCTAGGCTTAGGTTAGTGCACCCCTAGTCTTAGGCTAAGGCTGGGGCAAGCCTAGCCTAAGGCTAGGGCAACCCTAGGCTTAGGCTAGGGCACCCCTAGGCTTAGGCTAGGGCACACCTAGGCTTAGGCTACGGCAACCATAGGCTTAGGCTAAGGCTCGGGCTCCCCTAGCCTAATGTTAGGGCACCCCTAGGCTTAGGCAAGGGCACCTCTAGTCTTAGGCTAGGGCGCCCCTAGGATTAGGCTAAGGCTAGGGCTCCCCTAGCCTAAAGCTAGGGCATTCCTAGGCTTAGGCTAGGGCACTCCTAGGCTTAGGCTAGGGCACCCCTAGGCTTAGGCTAAGGCTAGGTCTCCCGTAGCATAAGGCTAGGACACCCCTAGGCTTAAGCTCAGGCACCCCTAGGCTTAGGCTAGGGCACCCCTAGGCTTACGCTAGGGCACCCCTAAGCGTAGGCTAAGGCTAGGGCTCCCTAGACTAAGTCTAGGGCAACCATAAGCTTAGGCTAAGGCTAGGGCTCCCCTAGCCTAAGGTTAGGGCACCCCTAGGCTTAGGCAAGGGCACCTCTAGTCTTAGGCTAGGGCGCCCCTAGGATTAGGCTAAGGCTAGGGCTCCCCTAGCCTAAAGCTAGGGCATTCCTAGGCTTAGGCTAGGGCACTCCTAGGCTTAGGCTAGGGCACCCCTAGGCTTAGGCTAAGGCTAGGTCTCCCGTAGCATAAGGCTAGGACACCCCTAGGCTTAGGCTCAGGCACCCCTAGGCTTAGGCTAGGGCACCCCTAGGCTTACGCTAGGGCACCCCTAAGCGTAGGCTAAGGCTAGGGCTCCCTAGACTAAGTCTAGGGCAACCATAAGCTTAGGCTAAGGCTAGGGCTCCCCTAGCCTAACGTTAGGGCACCCCTAGGATTAGGCTAGGGCACCCCTAGGCTTAGGCTAGTGCACCCCTAGTCTTAGGCTAAGGCTGGGGCAAGCCTAGCCTAAGGCTAGGGCAACCCTAGGCTTAGGCTAGGGCACCCCTAGGCTTAGGCTAGGGCACACCTAGGCTTAGGCTACGGCAACCATAGGCTTAGGCTAAGGCTCGGGCTCCCCTAGCCTAATGTTAGGGCACCCCTAGGCTTAGGCAAGGGCACCTCTAGTCTTAGGCTAGGGCGCCCCTAGGATTAGGCTAAGGCTAGGGCTCCCCTAGCCTAAAGCTAGGGCATTCCTAGGCTTAGGCTAGGGCACTCCTAGGCTTAGGCTAGGGCACTCCTAGGCTTAGGCTAGGGCACCCCTAGGCTTAGGCTAAGGCTAGGTCTCCCGTAGCATAAGGCTAGGACACCCCTAGGCTTAGGCTCAGGCACCCCTAGGCTTAAGCTAGGACACCCCTAGGCTTACGCTAGGGCACCCCTAAGCGTAGGCTAAGGCTAGGGCTCCCTAGACTAAGTCTAGGGCAACCATAAGCTTAGGCTAAGGCTAGGGCTCCCCTAGCCTAAGGTTAGGGCACCCCTAGGCTTAGGCAAGGGCACCTCTAGTCTTAGGCTAAGGCGCCCCTAGGATTAGGCTAAGGCTAGGGCTCCCCTAGCCTAAAGCTAGGGCATTCCTAGGCTTAGGCTAGGGCACTCCTAGGCTTAGGCTAGGGCACCCCTAGGCTTAGGCTAAGGCTAGGTCTCCCGTAGCATAAGGCTAGGACACCCCTAGGCTTAGGCTCAGGCACCCCTAGGCTTAGGCTAGGGCACCCCTAGGCTTACGCTAGGGCAACCCTAAGCGTAGGCTAAGGCTAGGGCTCCCTAGACTAAGTCTAGGGCAACCATAAGCTTAGGCTAAGGCTAGGGCTCCCCTAGCCTAACGTTAGGGCACCCCTAGGATTAGGCTAGGGCACCCCTAGGCTTAGGCTAGTGCACCCCTATGCTTAGACTAAGGCTAGGGCTCCCCTAGCCTAAGGCTAGGGCACCCATAGTCTTAGCCTACGGCACTCCTAGGCTTAGGGTAGGGCACGCCTAGGCTTAGACTAAGGCTAGGGCTCCCCTAGCCTAAGGCTAGGGCACCCTTAGGTTTAGGCTAGGGCACCCCTAGGCTTAGGCGAAGGCACCCTTAGGCTTAGGCTAGGGCACCCATGGGTTTAGACTAGGGCAGCCCTAGGCTTATGCTAAGGCTAGGGCTCGCCTAGCCTAAGGCTAGGGCACCCCTAGGGTAGGCCAAGGAACCCCTAGGCTTAGGATAGGGCACCCCTAGACTTAGGCTAGGGCACACGTAGGCTTAGGTTAGGGCACCCCTAGGCTTAGGCTTAGGCCAGGGCTCCAATAGCCTATGGCTAGGGAACCCCTAGGCTTAGGCTAGGGCACCCCTAGGCTCAGGCTAAGGCACACCTACGCGTAGGCTTGGGCATCCCTAGGCTTAGGCTAGTGCATCCCTATGCTTAAGCTAAGGCTACGGCTACCCTAGCCTCAGACTAGTGCACCCCTGGACTCAGGCTATGGCACCACTAGGCTTAGGGTAGGGCAATCCTAGGCTAGAATAACGCTAGGGCTCCCCTAGCCTCAGCCTAGGGCTCCCCTACCCTAAGGCTAGAGCACCCCTACGCTTAGGCTAGGGCACCCCTAGGCTTAGGCTAAGGCACCCCTAGGCTTAGGCTAAAGCTAGGCCTCAACAAGCCTAAGGCTAGGGCACCCCTCGGCTTAGGCTAGGGCACCCCTAGGCTTAGGCTAGGGCACCCATAGGCTTAGGCTAAGGGTACGGCTCCCATAGCCTAAGGCTAGGGCACCCCTAGGTTCAGGCTATGGCACCCCTAGGCTTAGGCTAGGGCACCCATAGGCTTAGGCTATGACACCCCTTGGCTTAGGCTAGGGCACCCCTAGGCTTAGGCTATGGCACCCCTAGGCTTAGGCTAGGGCACCCCTAGGCTTAGGTTAGTGCACCCCTAGGCTTAGGCTAGGGCACCCGTAGGCTTAGGCTAAAGCTGGGGCTCCCCTTGCCTAAGGATAGGGCAACCCTAGGTTTAGGTTAGGGCACCCCTAGGCTTAGGCTAGGTCACCCCTAGGCTTAGGCTAGGGCACCCCTAAGCTTAGGCTAAGGCTAGGGCTCCCCACGCCTAAGGCTCGGGCACCCTTAGGCTTAGGCTAGGGCACCCCTAGGCTTAGGCTAGGGGAATCCTAGGTTTAGGCTAAGGCTAGGGCTCCCCTAGCCTCAGGCTAGGGCACCCCTATGCTTAGTCTAAGGCAACACTAAGTTTAGGCTAGGGCACCCCTAGGCTTAGGCGATGGATTCGGTTACCCTAGCCTAAAGCTAGGGCACCCCTAGGCTCAGGCTATGGCACCCCTAGACTCAGGCTATGGCACCCCTACGCTTAGGCTAGGGCACCCCTAGGCTTAGGCTAGGGCAACCCTAGGCTTAGGCTAAGGCCAGGGCTCCAATAGCCTATGGCTACGGCACCCCTAGGCTTAGGCTAGGGCACCCTTAGGCTAAGGCTAGGGCACTCCTAGGCTTAGGTTTGGGCACACCCATGCTTAGGCTAGGGCACCCCTATGCTTAGGCTAAGGCTAGGGCTCCCCTAGCCTAAGGCTAGGGCACCCTTAGGCTTAGGCTAGGGCACCGCTAGGCTTAGGCTAAGGCTAGGTCTCCCCTAGCCTAAAGCTAGGGCACCCCTACGCTTAGGCTAGGGCAGCCCTAGGCTTAGGCTAAGGCTAGGGCTCGCCTAGCCTAAGGCTAGGGCACCCCTAGGCTCAGGCTATTGCACCCCTCGGCTTAGGCTAGGGCACCCCTAGGCTTAGGCTAGGACATCCCTTGGCTTAGGCTAGGGCACCCCTAGGCTTAGGCTAGGGCACCCCTAGGGCACCCCTAGACTTAGGCTAAGGCAACGGCTCCCCTAGCCTCAGGCTAAGGCACCCCTAGACTCAGGCTACGGTACCCCTAGGCTTAGGCTAGGGCAATCCTAGGCTTAGGCTCAGGCTAGGCTCCCCTAGGTTTAGGCAAGGGCACCCCAAGGCTTAGACTAAGGCTAGGGCTCCCCTAGCCTAAGGCTACGGCACCCCTAGGCTCAGGCTAAGGCACCCCTACGCGTAGGCTTGGGCATCCCTAGACTTAGGCTAGTGCATCCCTATGCTTAAGCTAAGGCTACGGCTACCCTAGCCTCAGACTAGTGCACCCCTGGACTCGGGCTATGGCACCACTAGGCTTAGGGTAGGGCAATCCTAGGCTAGAATAACGCTAGGGCTCCCCTAGCCTCAGCCTAGGGCTCCCCTACCCTAAGGCTAGAGCACCCCTAGGCTTAGGCTAGGGCACCCCTAGGCTTAGGCTAAGGCACCCCTAGGCTTAGGCTAAAGCTAGGCCTCAACAAGCCTAAGGCTAGGGCACCCCTCGGCTTAGGCTAAGGCACCCCTAGGCTTAGGCTAGGGCACCCCTAGGCTTAGGCTAAGGGTACGGCTCCCATAGCCTAAGGCTAGGGCACCCCTAGGCTCAGGCTATGGCACCCCTAGGCTTAGGCTAGGGCACCCCTAGGCTTAGGCTGTGACACCCCTTGGCTCTGGCTAGGGCACCCCTAAGCTTAGGCTATGGCACCCCTAGGCTTAGGCTAGGGCACCCCTAGGCTTAGGTTAGTGCACCCCTAGGCTTAGGCTAGGGCACCCGTAGGCTTAGGCTAAAGCTGGGGCTCCCCTAGCCTAAGGCTAGGGCAACCCTAGGTTTAGGTTAGGGCACCCCTAGGCTTAGGCTAGGACACCCCTAGGCTTAGGCTAGGGCACCCCTAAGCTTAGGCTAAGGCTAGGGCTCCCCACGCCTAAGGCTCGGGCACTCTTAGGCTTAGGCTAGGGCACCCCTAGGCTTAGGCTAGGGCAATCCTAGGTTTAGGCTAAGGCTAGGGCTCCCCTAGCCTCAGGATAGGGCACCCCTATGCTTAGTCTAAGGCAACCCTAAGTTTAGGCTAGGGCAACCCTAGGCTTAGGCGATGGCTTCGGTTACCCTAGCCTAAAGCTAGGGCACCCCTAGGCTCAGGCTATGGCACCCCTAGACTCAGGCTATGGCACCCCTACGCTTAGGCTAGGGCACCCCTAGGCTTAGGCTAGGGCACCCCTAGGCTTAGCCTAAGGCTAGGGAACCCCTAGGCTTAGGCGACGGCACCCCTAGGCTCAGGTTAGGGCACCCCTAGGCTTAGGCTAGGGCAAACCTAGGCTTAGGCTAAAGCTAGGGCTCCCCTAGCCTATGGCTAGGGCACCCCTAGGCATAGGCTAGGGTACCCCTAGGCTTAGGCTAGGGCACCCCTCAGCCTAGGCTAAGGATCGGGCTCCCCTAGCCTAAGTTTAGGGCACCCGTAGGTTTAGGCAAGGGCACCTCTAGTCTTAGGCTAGGGCGCCCCTAGATTTAGGCTAAGGCTAGGGCTCCCCTAGCCTAAAGCTAGGGCACTCCTAAGCTTAGGCTAGGGCATCCCTAGCTTTAGGCTAGGGCAGCCCTAGGCTTAGGCTAAGGCTAGGGTTCGCCTAGCCTAAGGCTAGGGCACCCCTAGGCTAGGCCAAGGAACCCCTAGGCTTAGGCTAGGGCACCCCTAGACTTAGGCTAGGGCACCCATTGGCTTAGGCTAGGGCACTCCTAGGCTTAGGCTTGGGCACCCCTAGGCAAAGGCTAGGGCACTCCTAGGCTTAGGTTAGGGCACCCCTAGCCTTCGACTAGGACACCCATAGGCTTAGGCTAAGGCCAGGGCTCCAGTAGCCTATGGCTAGGGCACCCCTAGGCTTAGGTTAGGGCACCCCTAGGCTAAGGCTAGGGAACTCCTAGGCTTAGGTTAGGGCACCCGTAGGCTTAGGCTAGGGCACCCCTATGCTTAGGCTAAGGCAAGGGCTCCCCTAGCCTAAGGAGAGGGCACCCCTAGGCTTAGGGTAGGACACCCCTAGGCTTAGGCTAGGGCACCCTTAGGCTTAGGATAGGGAAACCCTAGGTTTAGGCTAAAGCTAGGGCTCCCCTAGACTAGGGCTAGGGCACCCCTAGGCTTAGGCTAGGGCACCCCTAGGTTTAGGCTAGGGCACCCCTAGGCCTAGGCTAAGGCTAGGGCACCCCTAGGCCTAGGCTAAGGCTAGGGCTCCCCTAGCCTAAGGCTAGGGCACACCTAGGCTTAGGCTAGGGCAGCCCTAGGCTTAGGCTAAGGCTAGGGCTCGCCTAGCCTAAGGCTAGAGTACCCCTAGGATTAGGCTAGGGTACCCCTAGGCTTAGGGTAGGGCACCCCTAGGCTTAGGCTAAGGCTAGGCTTCCCCTAGCCTAAGGCTAGGGCACCCAAAGGCTTAGGCTAGGGCACCACTAGGCTTAGGCTAGGGAACCCCTAGACTTATGCTAAGCAATGGCTCCCCTAGCCTCAGGCAAGGGCTCCCCTAGACTCAGGCTAGGGCACCCCTAGGCTTCGGCTATGGTAATCCTTGGCTTAGGCTAAGGCTAGGGCTCCCCTGGCCTCAGGCTAGGACACCACTAGGCTCAGGCTAGGGCACCCATAGGTTTAGGCAAGGGCACCCCAAGGCTTAGGCTAAGGCTAGGGCTCCCCTAGGCTTAGGCTAAGGCTAGGGTTCAACTAGCCTAAGGCTAGGGCACCCCTATTCTTAGGCTAGGGCACCCCTAGGCTTAGGCTAGGGCACCCCTAGGCTTAGGCTAGGGCACCCTTAGGCTTAGGCTAGGGCACCCCTAGGCTTAGGCTAAGGGTACGGCTCCCATAGTCTAAGGCTAGGGCACCCCTACAATCAGGCTATGGCACCCCTAGGCTTCGGCTAGGGCACCCCTAGGCTAAGGCTAGGGCACCCCTAGGCTTAGGTTATGGCACCCCTAGGCTTAGGCTAGGACACCCCTTGGCTTAGGCTAGGGCACCCCTAGGCTTAGGTTGGGCACCCTTAGGCTTAGGCTAAGACACCCCGAGGCTTAGGTTAGTGCACCCCTAGGCTTAGGCTAGGGCACCCCTAGGCTTAGGCTAAGGCTGGGGCAAGCCTAGGCTAAAGCAAGGGCAACCCTAGGCTTAGGCTAGGGCACCCCTAGGCTTAGGCTAGGGCACAGCTAGGCTTAGGCGACGGCAACCATAGGCTTACGCTAAGGCTCGGGCTCCCCTAGCGTAAGGTTAGGGCACCCCTAGGCTTAGGCAAGGGCACCTCTAGTCTTAGGCTAGGGCGCCCCTAGGATTAGGCTAAGGCTAGGGCTCCCCTAGCCTAAAGCTAGGGCACTCCTAGGCTTAGGCTAGGGCACTCCTTGGCTTGGGCTAAGGCACCCATAGGCTTAGGCTAAGGCTAGGTCTCCCGTAGCATAAGGCTAGGACACCCCTAGGCTTACGCTCAGGCACCCCTAGGCTTAGGCTAGGGCACCCCTAGGCTTAGGCTAGTGCACCCCTAGGCTTAGACTAAGGCTAGGGTTCCCCTAGCCTAAGGCTAGGGCACCCATAGTCTTAGCCTAGGACACCCCTAGGCTTAGGCTAGGGCACCCCTAGGCTAAGACTAAGGCTAGGGCTCCCCTAGCCTAAGGCTAGGGCACCCATAGTCTAAGGCTATGGCACCCCTAGGCTTAGGCGAGGGCACCCCTAGGCTTAAGCTAGGGCACCCCTAGGTTTAGGCTAGGGCACCCCTAGGCTTAGGCTAAGGCTAGGGCTCGCCTAGCCTAAGGCTAGGGCACCCCTAGGCTAGGCCCAGGAACCCCAAGGCTTAGGCTAGGGCACCCCTAGACTTAGGCTAGGGCACCCGTAGGCTTAGCTTAGGGCACTCCTAGGCTTAGGCTTGGGCACCCCTAGACTTAGGCTAGGGCACCCCTAGGCTTAGGCTACAGCAACCATAGGCTTAGGCTAAGGCTAGGTCTCCCATAGCCTAAGGTAAGGGCACCCCTAGGTTTAGGCAAGGGCACCTCTAGTCTTAGGCTAGGGCGCCCCTAGATTTAGGCTAAGGCTAGGGCTCCCCTAGCCTAAAGCTAGGGCACTCCTAGGCTTAGGCTAGGGCACCCCTAGCTTTAGGGGAGGGCAGCCCTAGGCTTAGGCTAAGGCTAGGGCTCGCCTAGCCTAAGGCTAGGGCACCCATAGGCTTAGGCTAGGGCACCCCTAGGCTTAGGCTAGGGCACCCCTAGGCTTAGGCTAGGGCACCCATAGGCTTAGGCTAGGGCACTCCTAGGCTTAGGTTAGGGCACCCCTAGGCTTAGGTTAGGGCACCCCTAGGCTTAGGCTAGGACACCCCTTGGCTTAGGCTAGGGCACTCCTAGGCTTAGGTTGGGCACCCTTAGGCTTAGGCTAAGGCACCCCTAGGCTTAGGTTAGTGCACCCCTAGGCTTAGGCTAAGGCTGGGGCAAGCCTAGCCTAAGGCTAGGGCAACCCTAGGCTTAGGCTAGGGCACCCCTAGGCTTAGGCTAGGGCACACCTAGGCTTAGGCTACGGCAACCATAGGCTTAGGCTAAGGCTCGGGCTCCCCTAGCCTAAGGTTAGGGCACCCATAGGCTTAGGCAAGGGCACCTCTAGTCTTAGGCTAGGGCGCCCCTAGGATTAGTCTAGGGCACCCCTAGGCTTAGGCTAGTGCACCCCTAGGCTTAGACTAAGGCTAGGGCTCCCCTAGCCTAAGGCTAGGGCACCCATAGTTTTAGCCTACGGCACCCCTAGGCTTAGGGTAGGGCATGCCTAAGCTTAGACTAAGGCTAGGGCTCCCCTAGCCTAAGGCTAGGGCACCCTTAGGTTTAGGCTAGGGCACCCCTAGGCTTAGGCGCGGGCACCCTTAGGCTTAGGCTAGGGCACCCATAAGTTTAGGCTAGGGCAGCCCTAGGCTTATGCTAAGGCTAGGGCTCGCCTAGCCTAAGGCTAGGGCACCCCTAGGGTAGGCCAAGGAACCCCTTGGCTTAGGCTAGGGCACCCCTAGACTTAGGCTAGGGCACACGTAGGCTTAGAGGCTAGGGCACCCCTAGGCTTAGGCTAATGCCAGGGCTCCAATAGCCTATGGCTAGGGCACCCCTAGGCTTAGGCTAGGGCACCCCAAGGCTAAGGCTAGGGCACTCCTAGGCTTAGGTTAGGGCACAACTAGGCTTAGGCTAGGGCACCCCTATGCTTAGGCTAAGGCTAGGGCTCCCCTAGCCTAAGGCTAGGGCACCCCTAGGCTTTGGTTAGGGCACCCATAAGCTTAGGCTAGGGCACCCCTAGGCCTAGGCTAAGGCTAGGACTCCCAAGCCTAAGGCTACGGCACCCTTAGGCTTAGGCTAGGGCACCGCTAGGCTTAGGCTAAGGCTAGGTCTCCCCTAGCCTAAGGCTAGGGCACCCCTAGGCTCATGCTATGGCACCCCTCGGCTTAGGCTGGGGCACCCCTAGGCTTAGGCTTGGACATCCCTTGGCTTAGGCTAGGGCACCCCTAGGCTTAGGCTAGGGCACCGCTAGGCTTAGGCTAGGGCACCCCTAGGGCACCCCTAGACTTAGGCTAAGGCAACGGCTCCCCTAGCCTCAGGCTAGGGCACCCCTAAACTCAGGCTAGGGTACCCCTAGGCTTAGGCTAGGGCAATCCTAGGCTTAGACTCAGGCTAGGGCTCCCCTAGGTTTAGGCAAGGGCACCCCTAGGCTTAGACTAAGGCTAGGGCTCCCCTAGCCTAAGGCTACGTCACCCCTAGGCTCAGGCTAAGGCACCCCTAAGCGTAGGCTTGGGCATCCCTAGGCTTAGGCTAGTGCATCCCTAGGCTTAAGCTAAGGCTACGGCTACCCTAGCCTCAGACTAGTGCACCCCTGGACTCAGAATATGGCACCACTAGGCTTAGAGTAGGGCAATCCTAGGCTAGACTAACGCTAGGGCTCCACTAGCCTCAGCCTAGGGCTCCCCTACCCTAAGGCTAGAGCACCCCTCGGCTTAGGCTAGGGCACCCCTAGGCTTAGGCTAAGGGTACGGCTCCCATAGCCTAATGCTAGGGCACCTCTAGGCTCAGGCTATGGCACCCCTAGGTTTAGGGTAGGGCACCCCTAGGCTTAGGCTATGACACCCCTTGGCTTAGGCTAGGGCACCCCTAGGCTTAGGCTAGGGCACCCCTAGGCTTAGGCTAGGGCACCCCTAGGCTTAGGTTTGTGCACCCCTAGGCTTAGGCTAGGGCACCCGTAGGCTTAGGCTAAAGCTGGGGCTCCCGTAGCCTAAGGCTAGTGCAACCCTAGGTTTAGGCTAGGGCACCCCTAGACTTAGGCTAGGGCACCCCTAGGTTTAGGCTAAGGCACCCCTAAGCTTAGGCTAAGGCTAGGGCTCCCCACGCCTAAGGCTAGGGCACCCTTAGGCTTAGGCTGGGGCACCCCTAGGCTTAGGCTAGGGTAATCCTAGGTTTAGGCTAAGGCTAGGGCTCCCCTAGCCTCAGGCTAGGGCACCCCTATGCTTAGTCTAAGGCTACCCTAAGTTTACGCTAGGGCACCATTAGGCTTAGGCTATGGCTTCGGTTACCCTAGCCTAAAGCCAGGGCACCCCTAGGCTCAGGGTATGGCACCCCTAGACTCAGGCTAGGGCACCCCTACGCTTAGGCTAGGGCACCCCTAGGCTTAGGCTAGGGCACCCCTAGGCTTAGGCTAAGGCTAGGGCTCCCCTAGCCTAAGGTTAGGGCACCCCTAGGCTTAGGCTAGGGCACCCCTAGGCTTAGGCTAGGGCACCCCTAGGCTTAGGTTAGTGCACCCCTAGGCTTAGGCTAGGGCACCCGTAGGCTTAGGCTAAAGCTGGGGCTCCCGTAGCCTAAGGCTAGTGCAACCCTAGGTTTAGGCTAGGGCACCCCTAGACTTAGGCTAGGGCACCCCTAGGTTTAGGCTAAGGCACCCCTAAGCTTAGGCTAAGGCTAGGGCTCCCCACGCCTAAGGCTAGGGCACCCTTAGGCTTAGGCTGGGGCACCCCTAGGCTTAGGCTAGGGTAATCCTAGGTTTAGGCTAAGGCTAGGGCTCCCCTAGCCTCAGGCTAGGGCACCCCTATGCTTAGTCTAAGGCTACCCTAAGTTTACGCTAGGGCACCATTAGGCTTAGGCTATGGCTTCGGTTACCCTAGCCTAAAGCCAGGGCACCCCTAGGCTCAGGTTATGGCACCCCTAGACTCAGGCTAGGGCACCCCTACGCTTAGGCTAGGGCACCCCTAGGCTTAGGCTAGGGCACCCCTAGGCTTAGGCTAAGGCTAGGGCTCCCCTAGCCTAAGGTTAGGGCACCCCTAGGCTTAGGCTAGGGCACCCCTAGGCTTAGGCTAGAGCAACCCTAGGCTTAGGCTAAAGCTAGGGCTCCCCTAGCCTAAGGGTACGGCTCCCCTAGGCTTAGGCTAGGGCTCCCCTAGGCTTAGGCTAGGGCACCCCTATGCCTAGGCTAAGGCTAGGGCTCCCCTAGCCTAAGGCTAGGGCACCCCTAGGCTTAGGCTACGGCACCCCTAGGCTCAGGCTAGGGCACCGCTAGGCTTAGGCTAGGGCAACCCTAGGTTTGGCTAAAGCTAGGGCTCCCCTAGCCTAAGGCTAGGGCACCCCTAGGCTTAGGCTAGGGTACCCCTAGGCTTAGGCTAGGGCACCCCTCAGCCTAGGCTCAGGCTTGGGCACCCCTAGGCTTAGGCTAGGGCAGCCCTAGGCTTAGGCTAGGGAACCCCTAGGCTTAGGCTCTGGCACCCCTAGGCTTAGGCTAAGGCTAGGGTTCCCCTAGCCTAAAGCTATGGCACCCCTAGCCTTAGGCTAGGGCACCCCTAGTCTTAGGCTAGGACACCCCTTGGCTTAGGCTAGGGCACCCCTAGACTTAGGCTAGGGCACCGCTAGGCTTAGGCTAGGGCACCCCTAGGCTTAGGCTAGGGCACCCCTAGGCTTAGGCTAGGACACCCCTTGGCTTAGGCTAGGGCACCCCTAGGCTTAGGCTAGGGCACCGCTAGGCTTAGGCTAGGGCACCCCTAGACTTAGGCTAAGGCAACGGCTCCCCTAGCCTCAGGCTAGGGCACCCCTAGACTCAGGCTAGGGCACCCCTAGGCTTAGGCTAGGGCAATCCTAGACTTAGGCTAAGGCTAGGGCTCCCCGAGCCTCAGGCCAGGGCACCCCTAGGTTTAGGCAAGGGCACCCCAAGGCTTAGGCTAAGGCTAGGGCTCCCCTAGCCTAAGGCTACGGCACCCCTAGGCTCAGGCTAGGGCACCCCTACGCTTAGACTTGGGCATCCCTAGGCTTAGGCTAGTGCATCCCTAGGCTTAGGCTAAGGTTACGGCTGCCCTAGCCTCAGGCTAGTGCACCCCTAGACTCAGGCTATGGCACCCCCAGGCTTAGGGTAGGGCAATCCTAGGCTAGTCTAACGCTACGGCTCCCCTAGCCTCAGGCTAGGGCAACTTACGCTCAGGTTAGGGTACCCCTAGGTTCAGGCTAGGGCACCCCTAGGCTCAGGCTAGGGCACCCCTAGGTTCAGGCTAGGGCACCCCTAGGCTTAGGCTAGGGCACCCCTAGGCCTAGGCTAAGGCTAGGGCTCCCCTAGCCTAAGGCTAGGACACCCCTAGGCTTAGGCTAGGGCAGCACTAGGGTTAGGCTAAGGCTAGGGCTCGCCTAGCCTAAGGCTACGGCACCCCTAGGATTAGGCTAGGGTACCCCAAGGCTTAGGCTAGGGCACCCCTAGGCTTAGGCTAAGGCTAGGGTTCCCCTAGCCTAAGGTTAGGGCACCCCTAGGCTTAGGCTCGGGCACCGCTAGGCTTAGTCTAGGGCACCCCTAGTCTTAGGCTAAGGCAACGGCTCCCTTAGCCTCAGGCTAGGGCACCACTAGACTCAGGCTAGGGCAACCCGAGGCTTAGGCTAGGGCAATCCTAGGCTTAGGCTAGTCCATCCCTAGGTTTAGGCTAAGGCTACGGCTACCCTAGCCTCAGACTAGTGCACCCCTAGACTCAGGCTATAGCACCCCTAGGCATAGGGTAGGGCACCCCTAGGTTCAGGCTAGGGCACCCATAGTCTTAGGCTAGGTCACCCCTAGGCTTAGGCTAAGGCTAGGGCTCCCCTACCCTAAGGCTAGAGCACCCCTAGGCTTAGGCTAGGGCACCCGTAGGCTTAGGCTAAGGCTAGGGGTCAACTAGCCTAAGGCTAGGGCACCCCTAGGCTTAGGCTAGGGCACCCATAGGCTTAGGCTAGGTTACCCCTAGGCTTAGGCTAAGGCTAGGGCTCAACTAGCCTAAGGCTAGGGCACCCCTAGGCTTAGGCTAGGGCACCCCTAGGCTTAGGCTAGGGCACACTTAGGCTTAGGCTAGGGCACCCCAAGGCTTAGGCTAAGGGTACGGCTTCCATAGCCTAAGGTTAGGGCACCCCTAGGCTCAGGCTATGGCACCCCTAGGCTTCGGCTAGGGCACCCCTAGGCTAAGGCTAGGGCACCCCTAGGCTTAGGCTAGGGCACCCCTAGGCTTAGGCTAAGGCTAGGGCTCCCCTAACCTAAGTCTAGGGCAACCCTAGGCTCAGGCTAAGGCACCCCTAGGCTTAGGCTAGGGCACTCCTAGGCTTAGGCTAAGGCTAGGGCTCAACTAGCCTAAGGCTAGGGCACCCCTAGGCTTAGGCTAGGTCACCCCTAGGCTTAGGCTAGGGCACCCCTAGGCTTAGGCTAGGGCACCCCTAGGCTTAGGCTAGGGCACCCTTAGGCTTAGGCTAGGGCACCCCTAGGCTTAGGCTAAGGGTACGGCTCCCATAGCCTAAGGCTAGGGCACCCCTAGGCTCAGGCTATGGCACCCCTAGGCTAAGGCTAGGGCACCCCTAGGCTAAGGCTAGGGCACCCCTAGGCTTAGGTTAAGGCACCCCTAGGCTTAGGCTAGGACGCCCCTTGGCTTAGGCTAGGGCACTCCTAGGCTTAGGCTAGGGCACCCTTAGGCTTAGGCTAAGGCACCCCTAGGCTTAGGTTAGTGAACCCCTAGCCTTAGGCTAGGGCACCCCTAGGCTTAGGCTAAGGCTGGGGCAAGCCTAGCCTAAGGCTAGGGCAACCCTAGGCTTAGGCTAGGGCATCCCTAGGCTTATTCTAGGGCACCCCTAGGCTTAGGCTAAGGCACCCTAAGGCTTAGGCTATGGAACCCCTAGGGTTAGGCTAAGGGTACGGCTCCCATAGCCTAAGGCTAGAGCACCCCTAGGCTCAGGCTATGGCACCCCTAGACTTCAGCTAGGGCACCCCTAGTCTAAGGCTAGGGCACCCATAGTCTTAGGTTAGGGCACCCCTAGGCTTAGGCTAGGACATCCCTTGGCTTAGGGTAGGGCACCCCTAGGCTTAGGCTAGGGCACCCCTAGGCTTAGGCTAGGGCACCCCTAGGCTTAGGCTAGGGCACCCCTAGGCTTAGGCTAGGGCACCCGTAGGTTTAGGCTAGGGCACCCCTAGGCTTAGGCTAAGGGTACGGCTCCCATAGCCTAAGGCTAGGGCACCCCTAGGCTCAGGCTATGGCACCCCTAGGCTAAGGCTAGGGCACCCCTAGGCTAAGGCTAGGACGCCCCTTGGCTTAGGCTAGGGCACCCCTAGGCTTAGGCTAGGGCACCCTTAGGCTTAGGCTAAGGCACCCCTAGGCTTAGGTTAGTGAACCCCTAGCCTTAGGCTAGGGCACCCCTAGGCTTAGGCTAAGGGTACGGCTCCCATAGCCTAAGGCTAGGGCACCCCTAGGCTCAGGCTATGGCACCCCTAGGCTAAGGCTAGGGCACCCCTAGGCTTAGGCTAGAACGCCCCTTGGCTTAGACTAGGGCACCCCTAGGCTTAGGCTAGGGCACCCTTAGGCTTAGGCTAAGGCAACCCTAGGCTTAGGTTAGTGAACCCCTAGCCTTAGGCTAGGGCACCCCTAGGCTTAGGCTAAGGCTGGGGCAAGCCTAACCTAAGGCTAGGGCAACCCTAGGCTTAGGCTAGGGCACCCCTATGCTTATTCTAGGGCACCCCTAGGCTTAGGCTAGGGCACCCTAAGGCTTAGGCTAGGGAACCCCTAGGCTTAGGCTAAGGGTACGGCTCCCATAGCCTAAGGCTAGAGCACCCCTAGGCTCAGGCTATGGCACCCCTAGGCTTCAGCTAGGGCACCCCTAGTCTAAGGCTAGGGCACCCCTAGGCTTAGGTTAGGGCACCCCTAGGCTTAGGCTAGGACAACCCTTGGCTTAGGCTTGGGCACCCCTAGGCTTAGACTAAGGCTAGGGCTCCCCTAGCCTAAGGCTAGGGCACCCATAATCTTAGGCTAGGGCACCCCTAGGCTTAGGTTAGGGCACCCCTAGGCTTAGGCTAAGGCTAGGGCTCCCCAAGCCTAAGGCTAGGGCACCCTTAGGCTTAGGCTAGGGCACCCCTAGGCTTAGGCTAGGGCAATCCTAGGTTTAGGCTAAGGCTAGGGCTCCACTAGCCTCAGGCTAGGGCACCCCTATGCTTAGTCTAAGGCAACCCTAAGTTTAGGCTAGGGCACCCCTAGGCTTAGGCTATGGCTTCGGTTACCCTAGCCTAAAGCTAGGGCACCCCTAAGCTCAGGCTATGGCTCCCCTAGACTCAGGCTAGGGCACCCCTACGCTTAGGCTAGGGCACCCCTAGGCTTAGGCTAGGGCACCCCTAGGCTTAGGCTAAGGCTAGGGCTCCCCTAGCCTAAGGTTAGGGCACCCCAAGGCTTAGGCTAGGGCACCCCTAGGCTTAGGCTAGGGCAACCCTAGGCTTAGGCTAAAGCTAGGGCTCCCCTAGCCTAAGGCTAGGGCACCCCTAGGCTTAGGCTAGGACACCCCTAGGCTTAGGCTAGGGCACCCCTACGCCTAGGCTAAGGCTAGGGCTCCCCTAGCCTAAGGCTAGGGCACCCCTAGGCTCAGGCTATGACACCCCTTGGCGTAGGCTAGGGCACCCCTAGGCTTAGGCTAGGGCACCCCTAGGCTTAGGCTAGGGCAACCTTAGGCTTAGGTAGTGCACCCCTAGGCTTAGGCTAGGGAACCCGTAGGCTTAGGCTAAAGCTGGGGCTCCCCTAGCCTAAGGCTCGGGCAACCCTAGGTTTAGGCTAGGGCACCCCTAGACTTAGGCTAGGGCACCCCTAGGCTTAGGCTAAGGCACCCCTAAGCTTAGGCTAAGGCTAGGGCTCCCCACGCCTAAGGCTAGGGCACTCTTAGGCTTAGGCTGGGGCACCCCTAGGCTTAGGCTAGGGTAATCCTAGGTTTAGGCTAAGGCTAGGGCTCCCCAAGCCTCAGGCTAGGGCACCCCTATGCTTAGTCTAAGGCTACCCTAAGTTTAGGCTAGGGCACCATTAGGCTTAGGCTATGGCTTCGGTTACCCTAGCCTAAAGCTAGGGCACCCCTAGGCTCAGGCTATGGCACCCCTAGACTCAGGCTAGAGCACCCCTAGGCTTAGGCTAGGGCACCCCTAGGCTTGGGCTAGGGCACCCCTAGGCTTAGGCTAGGGCACCGCTAGGCTTAGGCTAGGGCACCCCTAGACTTAGGCTAAGGCAACGGCTCCCTTAGCCTCAGGCTAGGGCACCCCTAGACTCAGGCTAGGGCACCCCTAGGCTTAGGCTAGGGCAATCCTAGACTTAGGCTAAGGCTAGGGCTCCCCGAGCCTCAGGCCAGGGCACCCCTAGGTTTAGGCAAGGGCACCCCAAGGCTTAGGCTAAGGCTAGGGCTCCCCTAGCCTAAGGCTACGGCACCCCTAGGCTCAGGCTAGGGCACCCCTACGCTTAGACTTGGGCATCCCTAGGCTTAGGCTAGTGCATCCCTAGGCTTAGGCTAAGGTTACGGCTGCCCTAGCCTCAGGCTAGTGCACCCCTAGACTCAGGCTATGGCACCCCCAGGCTTAGGGTAGGGCAATCCTAGGCTAGTCTAACGCTACGGCTCCCCTAGCCTCAGGCTAGGGCAACTTACGCTCAGGTTAGGGTACCCCTAGGTTCAGGCTAGGGCACCCCTAGACTCAGGCTAGGGCACCCCTAGGTTCAGGCTAGGGCACCCCTAGGCTTAGGCTAGGGCACCCCTAGGCCTAGGCTAAGGCTAGGGCTCCCCTAGCCTAAGGCTAGGACACCCCTAGGCTTAGGCTAGGGCAGCACTAGGGTTAGGCTAAGGCTAGGGCTCGCCTAGCCTAAGGCTACGGCACCCCTAGGATTAGGCTAGGGTACCTAAGGCTTAGGCTAGGGCACCCCTAGGCTTAGGCTAAGGCTAGGGTTCCCCTAGCCTAAGGTTAGGGCACCCCTAGGATTAGGCTCGGGCACCGCTAGGCTTAGTCTAGGGCACCCCTAGTCTTAGGCTAAGGCAACGGCTCCCTTAGCCTCAGGCTAGGGCACCACTAGACTCAGGCTAGGGCAACCCGAGGCTTAGGCTAGGGCAATCCTAGGCTTAGGCTAGTCCATCCCTAGGTTTAGGCTAAGGCTACGGCTACCCTAGCCTCAGACTAGTGCACCCCTAGACTCAGGCTATAGCACCCCTAGGCATAGGGTAGGGCACCCCTAGGTTCAGGCTAGGGCACCCATAGTCTTAGGCTAGGTCACCCCTAGGCTTAGGCTAAGGCTAGGGCTCCCCTACCCTAAGGCTAGAGCACCCCTAGGCTTAGGCTAGGGCACCCGTAGGCTTAGGCTAAGGCTAGGGGTCAACTAGCCTAAGGCTAGGGCACCCCTAGGCTTAGGCTAGGGCACCCATAGGCTTAGGCTAGGTTACCCCTAGGCTTAGGCTAAGGCTAGGGCTCAACTAGCCTAAGGCTAGGGCACCCCTAGGCTTAGGCTAGGGCACCCCTAGGCTTAGGCTAGGGCACACTTAGGCTTAGGCTAGGGCACCCCAAGGCTTAGGCTAAGGGTACGGCTTCCATAGCCTAAGGCTAGGGCACCCCTAGGCTCAGGCTATGGCACCCCTAGGCTTCGGCTAGGGCACCCCTAGGCTAAGGCTAGGGCACCCCTAGGCTTAGGCTAGGGCACCCCTAGGCTTAGGCTAAGGCTAGGGCTCCCCTAACCTAAGTCTAGGGCAACCCTAGGCTCAGGCTAGGGCACCCCTAGGCTTAGGCTAGGGCACTCCTAGGCTTAGGCTAAGGCTAGGGCTCAACTAGCCTAAGGCTAGGGCACCCCAAGGCTTAGGCTAGGGCACCCCTAGGCTTAGGCTAGGGCACCCCTAGGCTTAGGCTAGGGCACCCCTAGGCTTAGGCTAGGGCACCCCTAGGCTTAGGCTAGGGCACCCTTAGGCTTAGGCTAGGGCACCCCTAGGCTTAGGCTAAGGGTACGGCTCCCATAGCCTAAGGCTAGGGCACCCCTAGGCTCAGGCTATGGCACCCCTAGGCTAAGGATAGGGCACCCCTAGGCTAAGGCTAGGGCACCCCTAGGCTTAGGTTAGGGCACCCCTAGGCTTAGGCTAGGACGCCCCTTGGCTTAGGCTAGGGCACCCCTAGGCTTAGGCTAGGGCACCCTTAGGCTTAGGCTAAGGCACCCCTAGGCTTAGGTTAGTGAACCCCTAGCCTTAGGCTAGGGCACCCCTAGGCTTAGGCTAAGGCTGGGGCAAGCCTAGCCTAAGGCTAGGGCAACCCTAGGCTTAGGCTAGGGCACCCCTAGGCTTATTCCAGGGCACCCCTAGGCTTAGGCTAAGGCACCCTAAGGCTTAGGCTATGGAACCCCTAGGCTTAGGCTAAGGGTACGGCTCCCATAGCCTAAGGCTAGAGCACCCCTAGGCTCAGGCTATGGCACCCCTAGACTTAAGCTAGGGCACCCCTAGTCTAAGGCTAGGGCACCCCTAGTCTTAGGTTAGGGCACCCCTAGGCTTAGGCTAGGACATCCCTTGGCTTAGGGTAGGGCACCCCTAGGCTTAGGCTAGGGCACCCCTAGGCTTAGGCTAGGGCACCCCTAGGCTTAGGCTAGGGCACCCCTAGTCTTAGGCTAGGGCACCCCTAGGCTTAGGCTAAGGGTACGGCTCCCATAGCCTAAGGCTAGGGCACCCCTAGGCTCAGGCTATGGCACCCCTAGGCTAAGGCTAGGGCACCCCTAGGCTAAGGCTAGGACGCCCCTTGGCTTAGGCTACGGCACCCCTAGGCTTAGGCTAGGGCACCCTTAGGCTTAGGCTAAGGCACCCCTAGGATTAGGTTAGTGAACCCCTAGCCTTAGGCTAGGGCACCCCTAGGCTTAGGCTAAGGGTACGGCTCCCATAGCCTAAGGCTAGGGCACCCCTAGGCTCAGGCTATGGCACCCCTAGGCTAAGGCTAGGGCACCCCTAGGCTTAGGCTAGGACGCCCCTTGGCTTAGACTAGGGCACCCCTAGGCTTAGGCTAGGGCACCCTTAGGCTTAGGCTAAGGCACCCCTAGGCTTAGGTTAGTGAACCCCTAGCCTTAGGCTAGGGCACCCCTAGGCTTAGGCTAAGGCTGGGGCAAGCCTAACCTAAGGCTAGGGCAACCCTAGGCTTAGGCTAGGGCACCCCTATGCTTATTTTAGGGCACCCATAGGCTTAGGCTAGGGCACCCTAAGGCTTAGGCTAGGGAACCCCTAGGCTTAGGCTAAGGGTACGGCTCCCATAGCCTAAGGCTAGAGCACCCCTAGGCTCAGGCTATGGCACCCCTAGGCTTCAGCTAGGGCACCCCTAGTCTAAGGCTAGGGCACCCCTAGGCTTAGGTTAGGGCACCCCTAGGCTTAGGCTAGGACAACCCTTGGCTTAGGCTTGGGCACCCCTAGGCTTAGACTAAGGCTAGGGCTCCCCTAGCCTAAGGCTAGGGCACCCATAATCTTAGGCTAGGGCACCCCTAGGCTTAGGTTAGGGCACCCCTAGGCTTAGGCTAAGGCTAGGGCTCCCCAAGCCTAAGGCTAGGGCACCCTTAGGCTTAGGCTAGGGCACCCCTAGGCTTAGGCTAGGGCAATCCTAGGTTTAGGCTAAGGCTAGGGCTCCACTAGCCTCAGGCTAGGGCACCCCTATGCTTAGTCTAAGGCAACCCTAAGTTTAGGCTAGGGCACCCCTAGGCGTAGGCTATGGCTTCGGTTACCCTAGCCTAAAGCTAGGGCACCCCTAAGCTCAGGCTATGGCTCCCCTAGACTCAGGCTAGGGCACCCCTACGCTTACGCTAGGGCACCCCTAGGCTTAGGCTAGGGCACCCGTAGGCTTAGGCTAAGGCTAGGGCTCCCCTAGCCTAAGGTTAGGGCACCCCAAGGCTTAGGCTAGGGCACCCCTAGGCTTAGGCTAGGGCAACCCTAGGCTTAGGCTAAAGCTAGGGCTCCCCTAGCCTAAGGCTAGGGCACCCCTAGGCTTAGGCTAGGACACCCCTAGGCTTAGGCTAGGGCACCCCTACGCCTAGGCTAAGGCTAGGGCTCCCCTAGCCTAAGGCTAGGGCACCCCTAGGCTCAGGCTATGACACCCCTTGGCGTTGGCTAGGGCACCCCTAGGCTTAGGCTAGGGCACCCCTAGGCTTAGGCTAGGGCACCCTTAGGCTTAGGTTAGTGCACCCCTAGGCTTAGGCTAGGGAACCCGTAGGCTTAGGCTAAAGCTGGGGCTCCCCTAGCCTAAGGCTAGGGCAACCCTAGGTTTAGGCTAGGGCACCCCTAGACTTAGCCTAGGGCACCCCTAGGCTTAGGCTAAGGCACCCCTAAGCTTAGGCTAAGGCTAGGGCTCCCCACGCCTACGGCTAGGGCACTCTTAGGCTTAGGCTGGGGCACCCCTAGGCTTAGGCTAGGGTAATCCTAGGTTTAGGCTAAGGCTAGGGCTCCCCAAGCCTCAGGCTAGGGCACCCCTATGCTTAGTCTAAGGCTACCCTAAGTTTAGGCTAGGGCACCATTAGGCTTAAGCTATGGCTTCGGTTACCCTAGCCTAAAGCTAGGGCACCCCTAGGCTCAGGCTATGGCACCCCTAGACTCAGGCTAGAGTACCCCTAGGCTTAGGCTAGGGCACCCCTAGGCTTGGGCTAGGGCACCCCTAGGCTTAGGCTAAGGCTAGGGCTCCCCTAGCCTAAGGTTAGGGCACCCCTAGGCTTAGGCTAGGGCACCCCTAGGCTTAGGCTAGAGCAACCCTAGGCTTAGGCTAAAGCTAGGGCGCCCCTAGCCTAAGGGTAGGGCACCCCTAGGCTTAGGCTAGGGCTCCCCTAGGCTTAGGCTAGGGCACCCCTAGGCCTAGGCTAAGGCTAGGGCTCCCCTACCCTAAGGCTAGGGCACCCCTAAGCTTAGGCTACGGCACCCCTAGGCTCAGGCTAGGGCACCGTCAAGCTTAGGCTAGGGCAACCCTAGGCTTAGGCTAAAGCTAGGGCTCCCCTAGCCTAAGGCTAGGGCACCCCTAGGCTTAGGCTAGGGTACCCCTAGGCTTAGGCTAGGGCACCCCTAGGCTTAGGCTCTGGCACCCCTAGGCTTAGGCTAAGGCTAGGGCTCCCATGGCCTAAAGCTATGGCACCCCTAGCCTTAGGCTAGTGCAATCCAGTCTTAGGCTAGGACATCCCTTGGCTTAGGCTAGGGCACCCCTAGACTTAGGCTAGGGCACCGCTAGGCTTAGGCTTGGGCACCCCTAGGCTTAGGCTAGGGCACCCCTAGGCTTAGGCTAGGGCACCCCTAGGCTTAGGCTAGGGCACCCTTAGGTTTAGGCTAGGGCACCCCTAGGCTTAGGCTAAGGGTACGGCTCCCATAGCCTAAGGCTAGGGCACCCCTAGGCTCAGGCTATGGCACCCCTAGGCTAAGGCTAGGGCACCCCTAGGCTAAGGCTAGGGCACCCCTAGGCTTAGGTTAGGGCACCCCTAGGCTTAGGCTAGGACGCCCCTTGGCTTAGGCTAGGGCACCCCTAGGCTTAGGCTAAGGCACCCTTAGGCTTAGGCTAGGGCACCCCTAGACTTAGGCTAAGGCAACGGCTCCCCTAGCCTCAGGCTAGGGCACCCCTAGACTCAGGCTAGGGCACCCCTAGGTTTAGGAAAGGGCACCCCAAGGCTTAGGCTAAGGCTAGGGCTCCCCTAGTCTAAGGCTACGGCACCCCTAGGCTCAGGCTAGGGCACCCCTACGCTTAGACTTGGGCATCCCTAGGCTTAGGCTAGTGCATCCCTAGGCTTAGGCTAAGGTTACGGCTGCCCTAGCCTCAGGCTAGTGCACCCCTAGACTCAGGCTATGGCACCCCCAGGCTTAAGGTAGGGCAATCCTAGGCTAGTCTAACGCTACGGCTCCCCTAGCCTCAGGCTAGGGCAACTTACGCTCAGGCTAGGGCACCCCAAGGTTCAGGCTAGGGCACCCCTAGGCTCAGGCTAGGGCACCCCTAGGTTCAGGCTAGGGCACCCCTAGGCTTAGGCTAGGGCACCCCTAGGCCTAGGCTAAGGCTAGGGCTCCCCTAGCCTAAGGTTAGGACACCCCTAGGCTTAGGCTAGGGCAGCACTAGGGTTAGGCTAAGGCTAGGGCTCGCCTAGCCTAAGGCTACGGCACCCCTAGGATTAGGCTAGGGTACCCCAAGGCTTAGGCTAGGGCACCCCTAGGCTTAGGCTAAGGCTAGGGTTCCCCTAGCCTAAGGTTAGGGCACCCCTAGGCTTAGGCTAGGGCACCGCTAGGCTTAGTCTAGGGCACCCCTAGACTTAGGCTAAGGCAACGGCTCCCTTAGCCTCAGGCTAGGGCACCACTAGACTCAGGCTAGGGCACACCGAGGCTTAGGCTAGGGCAATCCTAGGCTTAGGCTAGTCCATCCCTATGTTTAGGCTAAGGCTACGGCTACCCTAGCCTCAGACTAGTGCACCCCTAGACTCAGGCTATAGCACCCCTAGGCATAGGGTAGGGCACCCCTAGGTTCAGGCTAGGGCACCCATAGTCTTAGGCTAGGGCACCCCTAGGCTTAGGCTAAGGCTAGGGCTCCCCTACCCTAAGGCTAGAGCACCCCTAGGCTTAGGCTAGGGCACCCGTAGGCTTAGGCTAAGGCTAGGGCTCCCCTACCCTAAGGCTAGAGCACCCCTAGGCTTAGGCTAGGGCACCCATAGTCTTAGGCTAGGGCACCCCAAGGCTTAGGCTAAGGGTACGGCTTCCATAGCCTAAGGCTAGGGCACCCCTAGGCTCAGGCTATGGCACCCCTAGGCTTCGGCTAGGGCACCCCTAGGCTAAGGCTAGGGTAACCCTAGGCTTAGGCTAGGGCACCCCTAGGCTTAGGCTTAGGCTAGGGCTCCCATAACCTAAGTCTAGGGCAACCCTAGGCTCAGGCTAAGGCACCCCTAGGCTTAGGGTAGGGCACCCCTATGCTTAGGCTAGGGCACCATTAGGCTTAGGCTAGGGCACCCCTAGGCTTAGGCTAAGGGTACGGCTCCCATAGCCTAAGGCTAGGGCACCCCTAGGCTCAGGCTATGGTACCCCTAGGCTAAGGCTAGGGCACCCCTAGGCTAAGGCTAGGGCACCCCTAGGCTTAGGTTAGGGCACCCCTAGGCTTAGGCTAGGACGCCCCTTGGCTTAGGCTAGGGCACCCCTAGGCTTAGGCTAGGGCACCCTTAGGCTTAGGCTAAGGCACCCCTAGGCTTAGGTTAGTGAACCCCTAGCCTTAGGCTAGGGCACCCCTAGGATTAGGCTAAGGCTAGGGCAACCCTAGGCTTAGGCTAGGGCACCCCTTGGCTTATTCTAGGGCACCCCTAGGCTTAGGCTAGGGCACCCTAAGGCTTAGGCTAGGTTACCCCTAGGCTTAGGCTAAGGGTACGGCTCCCATAGCCTATGGCTAGAGCACCCCTAGGCTCAGGCTATGGCACCCATAGGCTTCGGCTAGGGCACCCCTAGTCTAAGGCTAGGGCACCCCTAGGCTTAGTTTAGGGCACCCCTAGGCTTAGGCTAGGACACCCCTTGGCTTAGGCTAGGGCACCCCTAGGCTTAGACTAAGGCTAGGGCTCCCCTAGTCTAAGGCTAGGGCACCCATAATCTTAGGCTAGGGCACCCCTAGGCTTAGGTTAGGGCACCCCTAGGCTTAGGCTAAGGCTAGGGCTCCCCAAGCCTAAGGCTAGGGCACCCTTAGGCTTAGTCTAGGGCACCCCTAGGCTTAGGCTAGGGCAATCCTAGGTTTAGGCTAAGGCTAGGGCTCCCCTAGCCTCAGGCTAGGGCACCCCTATGCTTAGTCTAAGGCAACCCTAAGTTTAGGCTAGGGCACCCCTAGGCTTAGGCTATGTCTTCGGTTACCCTAGCCAAAAGCTAGGGCACCCCTAGGTTCAGGCTATGGCTCCCCTAGACTCAGGCTAGGGCACCCCTACGCTTAGGCTAGGGCACCCCTAGGCTTAGGCTAGGGCACCCCTAGGCTTAGGCTAAGGCTAGAGCTCCCCTAGCCTAAGGTTAGGGCACCCCAAGGCTTAGGCTAGGGCACCCCTAGGCTTAGGCTAGGGCAACCCTAGGCTTAGGCTAAAGCTATGGCTCCCCTAGCCTAAGGCTAGGGCACCCCTAGGCTTAGGCTACGGCACCCCTAGGCTCAGGCTAGGGCACCCGTAGGCTTAGGCTAGGGCAAACCTAGGCTTAGGCTAAAGCCAGGGCTCCTCTCGCCTAAGGCTAGGGCACCCCTAAGCTTAGGCTCGGGTACCCCTAGGCTTAGGCTAGGGCACCCCTCAGCCTAGGCTAAGGCTAGGGCTCCCCTAGCCTAAGGCTAGGGCACCCCTAGGCTTAGGCCAGGGCACCCCTAGGCTTAGGCTAGGGCACCCCTAGGCTTAGGCTAAGGCTAGGGCTCCCCTAGCCTAAAGCTATGGCACCCCTAGCCTTAGCCTAGGGCACCCCGTGTCTTAGGCTAGGACACCCCTTGGCTTAGGCTAGGGCACCCCTAGACTTAGGCTAGGGCACCGCTAGGCTTAGGCTAGGGCACCCCTAGGCTTAGGCTAGGACACCCCTTGGCTTAGGCTGTGGCACCCCTAGGCTTAGGCTAGGGCACCGCTAGGCTTAGGCTAGGGTACCCCTAGACTTAGGCTAAGGCAACGGCTCCCCTAGCCTCAGGCTAGGGCACCCCTAGACTCAGGCTAGGGCACCCCTAGGCTTAGGCTAGGGCAATCCTAGGCTTAGGCTAAGGCTAGGGCTCCCCTAGCCTCAGGCTAGGGCACCCCTAGGTTTAGACAAGGGCACCCCAAGGCTTAGGCTGAGGCTAGGGCTCCTCTAGCCTAAGGCTACCGCACCCCTAGGTTCAGGCTAGGGCACCCCTACGCTTAGGCTTGGGCATCCCTAGGCTTAGGCTAGTGCATCCCTAGGCTTAGGCTAAGGCTACGGCTACCCTAGCCTTAGGCTAGTGCACCCCTAGACTCAGGCTATGGCACCCCCCGGCTTAGGGTAGAGTAATCCTAGGCTAGTCTAACGCTAGGGCTCCCCTAGCCTCAGGCTAGGGCAACCGTACGCTCAGGATAGGGCACCCCTAGGTTCAGGCTAGAGCACCCCTAGGCTTAGGCTAGGGCACCCCTAGGCTTAGGCTAAGGCTAGGGCTCCCCTACCATAAGGCTAGAGCACCCCTAGGCTTAGGCTAGGGCACCCGTAGGCTTAGGCTAGGGCACCCCTAGGCTTAGGCTAGGGCACCCCTAGGCTTAGGCTAGGGCACCCTCTACTTAGGCTAAGGCTAGGGCACCCCTAGGCTTAGGCTAGGGCAATCCGAGGCTTAGGCTAGTCCATCCCTAGGTTTCGGCTAAGGCTCCGGCTACCCTAGCCTCAGACTAGTGCACCCCTAGACTCAGGCTATAGCACCCCTAGGCATAGGGTAGGGCACCCCTAGGTTCAGGCTAGGGCACCCCTAGGCTTAGGCTAGGGCACCCCTAGGCTTAGGCTAAGGCTAGGGCTCCCCTAGCCTCAGGCTAGGGCACCCCTAAGCTTAGGCTAGGGCACCCCTAAGCTTAGGCTTGGGCACCCCTAGGCTTAGGCTAAGGCTAGGGCTCCCCTACCCTAAGGCTAGAGCACCCCTAGGCTTAGGCTAGGGCACCGCTAGGCTTAGGCTAAGTCTAGGGTTCAACTAGCCTAAGGGTAGTGCACCCCTAGGCATAGGCTAGGGCACCACTAGGCTTAGGCTAGGGCACCCCTAGGCTTAGGCTAAGGCTAGGGCTCAACTAGCCTAAGGCTAGGGCACCCCTAAGCTTAGGCTAGGGCACCCCTAGGCTTAGGCTAGGGCACCCCAAGGCTTAGGCTAGGGCACCCTTAGGCTTAGGCTAGGGCACCCCAAGGCTTAGGCTAGGACGCCCCTTGGCTTAGGCTAGGGCACCCCTAGGCTTAGGCTAAGGCACCCTTAGGCTTAGGCTAGGGCACCCCTAGACTTAGGCTAAGGCAACGGCTCCCCTAGCCTCAGGCTAGGGCACCCCTAGACTCAGGCTAGGGCACCCCTAGGTTTAGGAAAGGGCACCCCAAGGCTTAGGCTAAGGCTAGGGCTCCCCTAGTCTAAGGCTACGGCACCCCTAGGCTCAGGCTAGGGCACCCCTACGCTTAGACTTGGGCATCCCTAGGCTTAGGCTAGTGCATCCCTAGGCTTAGGCTAAGGTTACGGCTGCCCTAGCCTCAGGCTAGTGCACCCCTAGACTCAGGCTATGGCACCCCCAGGCTTAAGGTAGGGCAATCCTAGGCTAGTCTAACGCTACGGCTCCCCTAGCCTCAGGCTAGGGCAACTTACGCTCAGGCTAGGGCACCCCAAGGTTCAGGCTAGGGCACCCCTAGGCTCAGGCTAGGGCACCCCTAGGTTCAGGCTAGGGCACCCCTAGGCTTAGGCTAGGGCACCCCTAGGCCTAGGCTAAGGCTAGGGCTCCCCTAGCCTAAGGTTAGGACACCCCTAGGCTTAGGCTAGGGCAGCACTAGGGTTAGGCTAAGGCTAGGGCTCGCCTAGCCTAAGGCTACGGCACCCCTAGGATTAGGCTAGGGTACCCCAAGGCTTAGGCTAGGGCACCCCTAGGCTTAGGCTAAGGCTAGGGTTCCCCTAGCCTAAGGTTAGGGCACCCCTAGGCTTAGGCTAGGGCACCGCTAGGCTTAGTCTAGGGCACCCCTAGACTTAGGCTAAGGCAACGGCTCCCTTAGCCTCAGGCTAGGGCACCACTAGACTCAGGCTAGGGCACACCGAGGCTTAGGCTAGGGCAATCCTAGGCTTAGGCTAGTCCATCCCTATGTTTAGGCTAAGGCTACGGCTACCCTAGCCTCAGACTAGTGCACCCCTAGACTCAGGCTATAGCACCCCTAGGCATAGGGTAGGGCACCCCTAGGTTCAGGCTAGGGCACCCATAGTCTTAGGCTAGGGCACCCCTAGGCTTAGGCTAAGGCTAGGGCTCCCCTACCCTAAGGCTAGAGCACCCCTAGGCTTAGGCTAGGGCACCCGTAGGCTTAGGCTAAGGCTAGGGCTCCCCTACCCTAAGGCTAGAGCACCCCTAGGCTTAGGCTAGGGCACCCATAGTCTTAGGCTAGGGCACCCCAAGGCTTAGGCTAAGGGTACGGCTTCCATAGCCTAAGGCTAGGGCACCCCTAGGCTCAGGCTATGGCACCCCTAGGCTTCGGCTAGGGCACCCCTAGGCTAAGGCTAGGGTAACCCTAGGCTTAGGCTAGGGCACCCCTAGGCTTAGGCTTAGGCTAGGGCTCCCATAACCTAAGTCTAGGGCAACCCTAGGCTCAGGCTAAGGCACCCCTAGGCTTAGGGTAGGGCACCCCTATGCTTAGGCTAGGGCACCATTAGGCTTAGGCTAGGGCACCCCTAGGCTTAGGCTAAGGGTACGGCTCCCATAGCCTAAGGCTAGGGCACCCCTAGGCTCAGGCTATGGTACCCCTAGGCTAAGGCTAGGGCACCCCTAGGCTAAGGCTAGGGCACCCCTAGGCTTAGGTTAGGGCACCCCTAGGCTTAGGCTAGGACGCCCCTTGGCTTAGGCTAGGGCACCCCTAGGCTTAGGCTAGGGCACCCTTAGGCTTAGGCTAAGGCACCCCTAGGCTTAGGTTAGTGAACCCCTAGCCTTAGGCTAGGGCACCCCTAGGATTAGGCTAAGGCTAGGGCAACCCTAGGCTTAGGCTAGGGCACCCCTTGGCTTATTCTAGGGCACCCCTAGGCTTAGGCTAGGGCACCCTAAGGCTTAGGCTAGGTTACCCCTAGGCTTAGGCTAAGGGTACGGCTCCCATAGCCCATGGCTAGAGCACCCCTAGGCTCAGGCTATGGCACCCATAGGCTTCGGCTAGGGCACCCCTAGTCTAAGGCTAGGGCACCCCTAGGCTTAGTTTAGGGCACCCCTAGGCTTAGGCTAGGACACCCCTTGGCTTAGGCTAGGGCACCCCTAGGCTTAGACTAAGGCTAGGGCTCCCCTAGTCTAAGGCTAGGGCACCCATAATCTTAGGCTAGGGCACCCCTAGGCTTAGGTTAGGGCACCCCTAGGCTTAGGCTAAGGCTAGGGCTCCCCAAGCCTAAGGCTAGGGCACCCTTAGGCTTAGGCTAGGGCACCCCTAGGCTTAGGCTAGGGCAATCCTAGGTTTAGGCTAAGGCTAGGGCTCCCCTAGCCTCAGGCTAGGGCACCCCTATGCTTAGTCTAAGGCAACCCTAAGTTTAGGCTAGGGCACCCCTAGGCTTAGGCTATGTCTTCGGTTACCCTAGCCAAAAGCTAGGGCACCCCTAGGTTCAGGCTATGGCTCCCCTAGACTCAGGCTAGGGCACCCCTACGCTTAGGCTAGGGCACCCCTAGGCTTAGGCTAGGGCACCCCTAGGCTTAGGCTAAGGCTAGAGCTCCCCTAGCCTAAGGTTAGGGCACCCCAAGGCTTAGGCTAGGGCACCCCTAGGCTTAGGCTAGGGCAACCCTAGGCTTAGGCTAAAGCTATGGCTCCCCTAGCCTAAGGCTAGGGCACCCCTAGGCTTAGGCTACGGCACCCCTAGGCTCAGGCTAGGGCACCCGTAGGCTTAGGCTAGGGCAAACCTAGGCTTAGGCTAAAGCCAGGGCTCCTCTCGCCTAAGGCTAGGGCACCCCTAAGCTTAGGCTCGGGTACCCCTAGGCTTAGGCTAGGGCACCCCTCAGCCTAGGCTAAGGCTAGGGCTCCCCTAGCCTAAGGCTAGGGCACCCCTAGGCTTAGGCCAGGGCACCCCTAGGCTTAGGCTAGGGCACCCCTAGGCTTAGGCTAAGGCTAGGGCTCCCCTAGCCTAAAGCTATGGCACCCCTAGCCTTAGCCTAGGGCACCCCGTGTCTTAGGCTAGGACACCCCTTGGCTTAGGCTAGGGCACCCCTAGACTTAGGCTAGGGCACCGCTAGGCTTAGGCTAGGGCACCCCTAGGCTTAGGCTAGGACACCCCTTGGCTTAGGCTGTGGCACCCCTAGGCTTAGGCTAGGGCACCGCTAGGCTTAGGCTAGGGTACCCCTAGACTTAGGCTAAGGCAACGGCTCCCCTAGCCTCAGGCTAGGGCACCCCTAGACTCAGGCTAGGGCACCCCTAGGCTTAGGCTAGGGCAATCCTAGGCTTAGGCTAAGGCTAGGGCTCCCCTAGCCTCAGGCTAGGGCACCCCTAGGTTTAGACAAGGGCACCCCAAGGCTTAGGCTGAGGCTAGGGCTCCTCTAGCCTAAGGCTACCGCACCCCTAGGTTCAGGCTAGGGCACCCCTACGCTTAGGCTTGGGCATCCCTAGGCTTAGGCTAGTGCATCCCTAGGCTTAGGCTAAGGCTACGGCTACCCTAGCCTTAGGCTAGTGCACCCCTAGACTCAGGCTATGGCACCCCCCGGCTTAGGGTAGAGTAATCCTAGGCTAGTCTAACGCTAGGGCTCCCCTAGCCTCAGGCTAGGGCAACCGTACGCTCAGGATAGGGCACCCCTAGGTTCAGGCTAGAGCACCCCTAGGCTTAGGCTAGGGCACCCCTAGGCTTAGGCTAAGGCTAGGGCTCCCCTACCATAAGGCTAGAGCACCCCTAGGCTTAGGCTAGGGCACCCGTAGGCTTAGGCTAGGGCACCCCTAGGCTTAGGCTAGGGCACCCCTAGGCTTAGGCTAGGGCACCCTCTACTTAGGCTAAGGCTAGGGCACCCCTAGGCTTAGGCTAGGGCAATCCGAGGCTTAGGCTAGTCCATCCCTAGGTTTCGGCTAAGGCTCCGGCTACCCTAGCCTCAGACTAGTGCACCCCTAGACTCAGGCTATAGCACCCCTAGGCATAGGGTAGGGCACCCCTAGGTTCAGGCTAGGGCACCCCTAGGCTTAGGCTAGGGCACCCCTAGGCTTAGGCTAAGGCTAGGGCTCCCCTAGCCTCAGGCTAGGGCACCCCTAAGCTTAGGCTAGGGCACCCCTAAGCTTAGGCTTGGGCACCCCTAGGCTTAGGCTAAGGCTAGGGCTCCCCTACCCTAAGGCTAGAGCACCCCTAGGCTTAGGCTAGGGCACCGCTAGGCTTAGGCTAAGTCTAGGGTTCAACTAGCCTAAGGGTAGTGCACCCCTAGGCATAGGCTAGGGCACCACTAGGCTTAGGCTAGGGCACCCCTAGGCTTAGGCTAAGGCTAGGGCTCAACTAGCCTAAGGCTAGGGCACCCCTAAGCTTAGGCTAGGGCACCCCTAGGCTTAGGCTAGGGCACCCCAAGGCTTAGGCTAGGGCACCCTTAGGCTTAGGCTAGGGCACCCCAAGGCTTAGGCTAAGCGTATGGCTCCCAGAGCCTAAGGCTAGGGCACCCCTATGCTCAGGCTATGGCACCCCTAGGCTTCGGCTATGGCACCCCTAGGCTAAGGCTAGGGCACCCCTAGGCTTAGGCTAGAGCACCCCTAGGCTTAGGCTAAGGCTAGGGCTCAATTAGAGCACCCCTAGGCTTAGGTTAGGGCACCCATAGACTTAGGCTAGGGCACCCCTAGGCTCAGGCTATGGCACCCCTAGGCTAAGGCTAGGGCACCCCTAGGCTAAGGCTAGGGCACCCCTAGGCTTAGGTTAGGGCACCCCTAGTCTAAGGTTATGGCACCCCAAGGCTTAGTTTAGGGCACCCCTAGGCTTAGGCTAGGACACCCCTTGGCTTAGGCTAGGGCACCCCTAGGCTTAGGTTAGTGCACCCCTAGGCTTAGGCGAGGGCAACGCTAGGCTTAGGCTAAGGCTGGGGCAAGCCTAGCCTAAGGCTAGGGCAACCCTAGGCTTAGGGTAGGGCACCCCTAGGCTTAGGCTAGGGCACACCTAGGCTTAGGCTACGGCAACCCTAGGCTTAGGCTAAGGCTCGGGCTACCCTAGCCTAAGGTAAGGGCACCCCTATGCTTAGGCAAGGGCACCTCTAGTCTTAGGCTAGGGCGCCCCTAGGATTAGGCTAAGGCTAGTGCTCCCTTAGCCTAAAGCTAGGGCACTCCTAGGCTTAGGTTAGGGCACTCCTAGGCTTGGGCTAGGGCACCCCTAGGCTTAGGCTAAGGCTAGGTCTCCCGTAGCATAAGGCTAGGACACCCCTAGGCTTAGGCTCAGGCACCCCTAGGCTTAGGCTAGGGCACCCCTAGGCTTAGGCTAGTGCACCCCTAGGCTTAGACTAAGGCTAGTGCTCCCCTAGCCTAAGGCTAGCGCACCCATAGTCTTAGCCTACGGCACCCCTAGGCTTAGGTGAGGGCACGCCTAGGCTTAGACTAAGGCTAGGGCTCCCCTAGCCTAAGGCTAGGGCACCCTTAGGCTTAGGCTAGGGCACCCCTAGGCTTAGGCGAGGGAACCCTTAGGCTTAGGCTAGGGCACCCATAGGTTTAGGCTAGGGCAGCCCTAGGCTTATGCTAAGGCTAGGGCTCGCCTAGCCTAAGGCTAGGGCACCCCTAGGCTAGGCCAAGGAACCCCTAGGCTTGGGCTAGGGCACCCCTAGACTTAGGCTAGGGCACCCGTAGGCTTAGGCTAGGGCACTCTTAGGCTTAGGCTAGGGCACCCCTAGACTTAGGTTAGGGCACCCCTAGGCTTAGGCTAAGGCCAGGGATCCAATAGCCTGTGGCTAGGGCACCCCTAGGCTTAGGATAGGGCACCCCTAGGCTAAGGCTAGGGCACTCCTAGGCTTACGTTAGGGCACCCCTATGCTTAGGCTAGGGCACCCTATGCTTAGGCTAAGGCTAGGGCTCAACTAGCCTAAGGCTAGGGCACCCCTAGGCTTAGTCTAGGGCACCCATAGGCTTAGGCTAGGGCACCCTTAGGCTTAGGCTAGGGCCCCCTTAGGCTTAGGCTAGGGCACCCCTAAGCTTAGGCTAAGGGTACGGCTCCGATAGCCTAAGGCTTAGGCACCCCTAGGCTCAGGCTTTGGCAACCCTAGGCTAAGGCTAGGGCACCCCTAGGCTAAGGCTAGCGCACCCCTAGGCTTAGGTTAGGGCACTCCAAGGCTTAGGCTAGGACACCCCTTGGCTTAGGCTAGGGCACCCCTAGGCTTAGGTAGGGCACCCTTAGGCTTAGGCTAAGGCACCCCTAGGCTTAGGTTAGTGAACCCCTAGCCTTAGGCTAGGGCACCCCTTGGCTTAGGCTAAGGCTGGGGCAAGCCTAGCCTAAGGCTTGGGCAACCCTAGCCTTAGGCTAGGGCACCCCTAGGCTTTTTCTAGGGCACCCCTAGGCTAAGGCTAGGGCACCCTTAGGCTTAGGCTAGGGCACCCCAAGGCTTATGCTAAGGGTACGGCTCCCATAGCCTAAGGCTAGGGCACCCCTAGGTTCAGTCTATGGCATCCCTAGTCTAAGGCTAGGGCACACCTAGGCTTAGGTTAGGGCACCCCTAGGCTTAGGCTAGGACACCCCTTGGCTTAGGCTAGGGCACCCCTAGGCTTAGGTTAGTGCACTCCTAGGCTTGGGCTAGGGCACCCCTAGGCTTAGGCTAAGGCTAGGTCTCCCGTAGCATAAGGCTAGGACACCCCTAGGCTTAGGCTCAGGCACCGCTAGACTTAGGCTAGGGCACCCCTAAGCTTAGGC
The DNA here is from genome assembly GCF_050624435.1 of Tenrec ecaudatus. Classification (NCBI taxonomy): domain Eukaryota; kingdom Metazoa; phylum Chordata; class Mammalia; order Afrosoricida; family Tenrecidae; genus Tenrec; species Tenrec ecaudatus. The sequence goes on from NW_027457644.1 coordinate 1,447,196, forward strand.
TAGGGCACCCCTATGCTTAGGTTAAGGCTAGGGCTCCCTAGACTAAGTCTAGGGCAACCATAGGCTTAGGCTAAGGCTAGGTCTCCCCTAGCCTATCGTTAGGGCACCCCTAGGATTAGGCTAGGGCACCCCTACGCTTAGGCTAGTGCACCCCTAGGCTTAGACTAAGGCTAGGGCTCCCCTAGCCTAAGGCTAGGGCACCCATAGTCTTAGCCTACGGCACCCCTAGGCTTAGGCGAGGGCACACCTAGGCTTAGACTAAGGCTAGGGCTCCCCTAGCCTAAGGCTAGGGCACCCTTAGGCTTAGGATAGGGCACCCCTAGGCATAGGCGAGGGTACCCTTAGGCTTAGGCTAGGGCACCCATAGGTTTAGGCTAGGGCAGCCCTAGGCTTAGGCTAAGGGTACGGCTCCCATAGCCTAATGCTCGGGCACACCTAGGCTCAGGCTATGGCACCCCTAGCCTAAGGTAGGGCACCCCTAGGCTAAGGCTAGGGCACCCCTAGGCTTATGTTAGGGCACCCCTAGGCTTAAGCTAGGACACCCCTTGGCTTATTCTAGGGCACCCCTAGACTTAGGCTAGGGCACCCTTAGTCTTAGGCTAAGGCACCCCTAGGCTTAGGTTAGTGAACCCCTAGGCTTAGGCTAGGGCACCCCTAGGCTTAGGCTAGGGCACCCTTAGGCTTAGGCTATGGCACCCCTAGGCTTAGTCTAAGGGTACAGCTCCCATAGCCTAAGGCTAGGGCACGCCTAGGCTCAGGCTAGGGCACCCCTAGGCTTAGGCGAGGGAACCCTTAGGCTTAGGCTAGGGCACCCATAGGTTTAGGCTAGGGCAGCCCTAGGCTTATGCTAAGGCTAGGGCTCGCCTAGCCTAAGGCTAGGGCACCCCTAGGCTAGGCCAAGGAACCCCTAGGCTTAGGCTAGGGCACCCCTAGACTTAGGCTAGGGCACCCCTAGGCTTAGGCAATGGCACCTCTAGTCTTAGGCTAGGGTGCCCCTAGGATTAGGCTAAGGCTAGGGCTCCCTTAGCCTAAAGCTAGGGCACTCCTAGGCTTAGGCTAGGGCACTCCTAGGCTTGGGCTAGGGCACCCCTAGGCTTAGGCTAAGGCTATGTCTCCCGTAGCATAAGGCTAGGACACCCCTAGGCTTAGGCTCAGGCGCCCCTAAGCTTAGGCTAGGGAAAACCCAGGCTTAGGCTTGGGCACCCCTAAGCTTAGGCTAAGGCTAGGGCTCACTAGACTAAGTCTAGGGCAACCATAGGCTTAGGCTAAGGCTAGGGCTCCCCTAGCCTGACGTTAGGGCACCCCTAGGATTAGGCTAGGGCACCACTAGGCTTAGGCTATTGCACCCCTAGGCATAGACTAAGGCTAGTGCTCCCCTAGCCTAAGGCTAGGGCACCCATAGTCTTAGCCTACGGCACCCCTAGGCTTAGGCGAGGACACGCCTAGGCTTAGAATAAGGCTAGGGCTCCGCTAGCCAAAGGCTAGGGCACCCTTAGGCTTAGGCTAGGGCACCCCTAGGCTTAGGCTAAGGCTAGGTCTCCCATAGCCTAAAGCTAGGGCACCCCTAGGCTTAGGCTAGGGCAGCCCTAGGCTTAGGCTAAGGCTAGGGCTCGCCTAGTCTAAGGCTAGGGCACCCCTAGGCTCAGGCTATGGCACCCCTAGGCTTAGGCTAGGGCACCCCTAGGCTTAGGCTAGGGCAACCCTAGGCTTAGGCTAGGGCACCCCTAGGCCTAGGCTATGGCTAGGGCTCCCCTAGCCTAAGGCTAGGGCACCCTTAGGCTTAGGCTAGGGCACCCCTAGGCTTAGGCTAAGGCTAGGTCTCCCATAGCCTAAAGCTAGGGCACCCCTAGGCTTAGGCTAGGGCAGCCCTAGGCTTAGGCTAAGGCTAGGGCTCGCCTAGTCTAAGGCTAGGGCACCCCTAGGCTCAGGCTATGGCACCCCTAGGCTTAGGCTAGGGCACCCCTAGGCTTAGGCTAGGACATCCCTTGGCTTAGGCTAGGGCACCCCTAGGCTTAGGCTAGGGCACCGCTAGGCTTAGGCTAGGGAACCCCTAGGGCACCCCTAGACTTAGGCTAAGGCAACGGCTCCCCTAGCCTCAGGCTAGGGCACCCCTAGACTCAGGTTAGGGTACCCCTAGGCTTAGGCTAGGGCAATCCTAGGCTTAGGCTCAGGCTAGGACTCCGCTAGGTTTAGTCAAGGGCACCCCAAGGCTTAGACTAAGGCTAGGGCTCCCCTAGCCTAAGGCTACGGCACCCCTAGACTCAGGCTAAGGCACTCCTACGCTTAGGCTTGGGCATCCCTAGGCTTAGGCTAGTGCATCCCTAGGCTTAGGCTAAGGCTACGGCTAACCTAGCTTCAGGCTAGTGCACCCCTAGACTCAGGCTATGGCACCACTAGGCTTAGGGTAGGGCAATCCTAGGCTAGACTAACGCTAGGGCTCCCCTAGCCTCAGGCTAGGGCAACCGTATGCTCAGGCTAGGGCACCCCTAGGTTCAGGCTAGGGCACCCCTTGGCTTAGGTTAGGGCACCCCTAGGCTTAGGCTAAGGCTAGGGCTCCCCTAGCCTCAGTTAGGGCACCCCTAAGCTTAGGCTAGGGCACCCCTAGGCATAGGCTAGGGCACCCCTAGACTTAGGCTAGGACATCCCTTGGCTTAGGCTAGGGCACCCCTAGGCTTAGGCTAGGGCACCGCTAGGCTTAGGCTAGGGCAATCCTAGGGCACCCCTAGACTTAGGCTAAGGCAACGGCTCCCCTAGCCTCAGGCTAGGGCACCCCTAGACTCAGGCTACTGCTCCCCTACCCTAAGGCTGGAGCACCCTTAGGCTTAGGTTAGGGCACCCCTAGGCTTAGGCTAAGGCACCCCTAGTCTTAGGCTAAAGCTAGGCCTCAACAACCCTAAGGCTAGGGCACCCCTAGGCTTAGGCTAGGGCACCCCTAGGCTTAGGCTAGGGTACACCTAGGCTTAGGCTAGGGCACCCCTAGGCTTAGGCTAAGGGTACGGCTCCCATAGCCTAAGGCTAGGGCACCCCTAGGCTCAGGCTATGGCACCCCTAGGCTTAGGATAGGGCACCCCTATGCTTAGGCTAGGACACCCCTTGGCTTAGGCTAGGGCACGCCTAGGCTTAGGCTAGGGCACCCCTAGGCTTAGGCTAGGGCACCTCTAGGCTTAGGTTAGTGCACCCCTAGGCTTAGGCTAGGGCACCCGTAGGCGAAGGCTAAGGCTGGGGCTCCCCTAGCCTACGGCTAGGCAACCCTAGGCTTAGGCTAGGGCACCGCTAGGCTTAGGCTAAGGCACCCCTAGGCTTAGGCTAGGGCACCTCTAGGCTTAGGCTAGGGCGCCCCTAGGTTTAGGCTAAGGCTAGGGCTCCCCTTGCCTAAAGCTAGGGCACCCCTAGGCCTAGGCTAAGGCTAGGGCTCCCCTCGCCTAAGGTTAGGGCACCCCTAGGTTTAGGCTAGGGCACGCGTAGTCTTAGGTTAGGGCACCCCTAGGCTTAGGCTGGGGCACCCCTAGACTTAGTTTAGGGCACCCCAAGCCTTAGGCTAAGGCTAGGGCTCCTCTAGCCTAAGGCTAGGGCACCCCTAGGCTTAGGCTAGGACACCCCTAGCCTTAGGCTAGGGCACCCCTAGGCTTAGGCTAGGGCACCCCTAGCCTTAGGCTAGGACACCCCTAGGCCTTTACTAAGGCTAGGGCTCCCCTAGCCTAAGGCTAGGGCACCCTTAGTCTTAGGCTAGGGAAACCCTAGACTTAGGCTAAAGCTAGGGCTCCCCTAGCCTAAGGTTGGGCACCCCTAGACTTAGGCTAGGGCACCCCTATGCTTAGGCTAGGGCACCCCTAGGCTTAGGCTAGGGCAGCCCTAGGCTTAGGCTAAGGCTAGGGCTCGCCTAGCCCAAGGCTACGGCACCCCTCGGATTAGGCTAGGGTACCCCTAGTCTTAGGCTAGGGCACCCCTAGGCTTAGGCTAAGGCTAGGGTTCCCCTAGCCTAAGGTTAGGGCACCCCTAGGCTTAGGCTGGGGCACCGCTAGGCTCAGGCTAGGGCACCCCTAGACTTAGGCTAAGACTAGGGCTCCCCTAGCCTAAGGTTAGGGCACCCCTAAGCTTAGGCTAGGGCACCGCTAGGCTTAGGCTAGGGCAATCCTAGGCTTTGGCTAAGGCTAGGGCTCCCCTAGCCTCAGGGTTGGGCACCACTAGGCTCAGGTTATAGCACCCCTAAGCATAGGGTAGGGCACCCCTAGGTTCAGGCTAGGGCACCCCTAGGCTTATGCTAGGGCACCCCTAGGCTTAGGCTAATGCTAGGGCTCCCCTAGCCTCAGGCTAGGGCACCCCTAAGCTTAGGCTGGGGCACCCCTAGGCTTAGGCTAGGGCACCCCTAGGCTTAGGCTAGGGCACCCCTAGGCTTAGGCTAAGGCTAGGGCTCCCCTAGCCTCAGGCTAGGGCACCCCTAAGCTTAGGCTTGGGCCCCCCTAGGCTTAGGCTAGGGCACCCCTAGGCTTAGGCTAAGGCTAGGGCTCCCCTACCCTAAGGCTAGAGCACCCCTAGGTTTAGGCTAGGGCACCCCTAGGTTTAGGCTAAGGCTAGGGCTCCCCTTGCCCAAAGCTAGGGCACTCCTAGGCTTAGGCTAGGGCACCTCTAGGCTTAGGCTAGGGCGCCCCTAGGTTTAGGCTAAGGCTAGGGCTCCCCTTGCCTAAAGCTAGGGCACTCCTAGGCTTAGGTTAGGGCACTCCTAGGCTTAGGCTAGGGCACCACTAGGCTTAGGCTAAGGCTAGGTCTCCCGTAGCATAAGGCTAGGACACCCCTAGGCTTAGGCTCAGGCAACCCTAGGCTTAGATTGGGCACCCCTAGGCTTAGGCTAGGGCACCCCTAGGCTTAGGCTAGGGCACCCAGAACTTAGGGTAAGGCTAGGGCTCCCCAAGCCTAAGGCTAGTGCACCCTTAGGCTTAGGCTAGGGCACCCCTAGGCTTAGGCTAAGGCTAGGGTTCCCCTAGCCTAAGGCTAGGGCACCCTTAGGCTTAGGCTAGGGCACCCCTAGGCTTAGGCTAGGGCAATCCTAGGCTTAGGCTAAGGCTAGGGCTCCCCTAGCCTCAGGCTAGGGCACCCCTATGCTTAGTCTAAGGCAACCCTAAGTTTAGGCTAGGGCAACCCTAGGCTTAGGCTAGGGCACCTCTAGGCTTAGGTTAGTGCACCCCTAGGCTTAGGCTAGGGCACCCCTAGACTCAGGCTAGGCCACCCATACGCTTAGGCTAAGGCACCCCTAGGCTTAGGAAAAGGCTAGGGTTCCCCTAGCCTAAGGCTAGGGCACCCTTAGGCTTAGGCTAGGGCACCCCTAGGCTTAGGCTAAGGCAATCCTAGGCTTAGGCTAAGGCTAGGGCTCCCCTAGCCTCAGGCTAGGGCACCCCTATGCTTAGTCTAAGGCAACCCTAAGTTTAGGCTAGGGCACCCCTAGGCTTAGGCTATGGCTTCGGTTACCCTAGCCTAAAGCTAGGGCACCCCTAGGCTCAGGCTATGGCACCCCTAGACTCAGGCTAAGGCACCCCTAGGCTTAGGAAAAGGCTAGGGTTCCAATAGCCTAAGGCTAGGGCACCCCTAGGCTTAGGCTAGGGCATCGCTAGGCTTAGGCTAGGCCACCCCTAGGCTTAGGCTAAGCCTAGGGCTCCCCAAGCCTAAGGTTAGGGCACCCCTAGGCTTAGTCTAGGGCACCCGAAGTCTTAGGTTAGGGCACCCCTAGGCTTAGGCTGGGGCACCCCTAGACTTAGGTTAGGGCACCCCAAGCCTTAGGCTAAGGGTAGGGCTCCTCTAGCCTAAGGCTAGGGCACCCCTAGGCTTAGGCTAGGACACCCCTAGCCTTAGGCTAGGGCACCCCTAGGCTTAGGGTAGGGCACCCCTAGCCTTAGGCTAGGACACCCCTAGGCTTAGGCTAAGGCCAGGGTTCCAATAGCCTATGGCTAGGGCACCCCTAGGCTTAGGCTAGGGCACCCCTAGGCTAAGGCTAGGGCACTCCTAGGCTTAGGTTAGGGCACCCCTAGCCTAAAGCTAGGGCACCCCTAGGCTTAGGCTAGGACACCCCTAGGCTTAGGCTAGGGCACCCTTAGGCTTAGGCTACGGAAACCCTAGACTTAGGCTAAAGCTAGGGCTCCCCTAGCCTAAGGTTGGGCACCCCTAGACTTAGGCTAGGGCACCCCTAGGCTTAGGCTAGGGCAGCCCTAGGCTTAGGCTAAGGCAAGGGCTCGCCTAACCTAAGGCTACGGCACCCCTAGGATTAGGCTAGGGTACCCCTAGGCTTAGGCTAGGGCACCCCTAGGCTTAGGCTAAGGCTAGGGTTCCCCTAGCCTAAGGTTAGGGCACCCCTAGGCTTAGGCTAGGGCACCGCTAGGCTTAGGCTAGGGCAATCCTAGGCTTAGGCTAAGGCTAGGGCTCCCCTAGCCTCAGGCTAGGGCACCACTAGGCTCAGGTTATAGCACCCCTAAGCATAGGGTAGGGCTCCCCTAGGTTCAGGCTAGGGCACCCCTAGGCTTAGGCTAGGGCACCCCTAGGCTTAGGCTAAGGCTAGGGCTCCTCTAGACTCAGGCTAGGGCACCCCTAAGCTTAGGCTAGGGCACCCCTAGGCTTAGGCTAGGGCACCCCTAGGCTTAGGCAAGGGCACCCCTAGGCTTAGGCTAAGGCTAGGGCTCCCCTAGCCTCAGGCTAGGGCACCCCTAAGCTTAAGCTAGGGCACCCCTAGGCTTAGGCTAGGGCACCCCTAGGCTTAGGCTTAGGCTAGGGCTCAACTAGCCTAAGGCTAGGGCACCCCTAGGCTTAGGCTAGGGCACCCCTAGTCTTAGGCTAGGACACCCCTTGGCTTAGGCTAAGGCACCCCTAGACTTAGACTAGGGCACCGCTAGGCATAGTCTAGGGCACCCCTAGGCTTAGGCTATGGCACCCCTAGGCTTAGGCTAGGACACCCCTTGGCTTAGGCTAGGGCACCCGTAGGCTTTGGCTAGGGCACCGCTAAGCTTAGACTCGGGCACCCCTAGACTTAGGCTAAGGCAACGGCTCCCCTAGCCTCAGGCTAGGGCAACCCTAGACTCAGGCTAGGGCAACCCTAGGTTTAGTCAAGGGCACCCCAAGGCTTAGGCTAAGGCTAAGGCTCCCCTAGCCTAAGGCTATGGCACCCCTAGGGTCAGGGTAGGGCACCCCTACGCTTAGGCTTGGGCATCCCTAGGCTTAGGCTAGTTCAACCCTTGGCTTAGGCTAAGGCTACGGCTACCCAAGCCTCAGGCTAGTGCACCCCTAGACTCAGGCTATGGCACCCCCAGGCTTAGGGTAGGGCAATCCTAGGCTAGTCTAACGCTAGGGCTCCCCTAGCCTCAGGCTAGGGCAACCGTACGCTCAGGCTAGGGCACCCCTAGGTTCAGGCTAGGGCACCCCTAGGCTTAGGCTAGGGCACCCTAGGCTTAGGCTAAGGCTAGGGCTCCCCTAGCCTCAGTTAGGGCACCCCTAACCTTAGGCTAGGGCACCCCTAGGCTTATGCTTGGGCACCCGTAGGCTTAGGATAGGGCACCCCTAGGCTTAGGCTGGGGCACCCCTAGAATTAGGTTAGGGCACCCCAAGGCTTAGGCTAAGTCTAGGGCTCCTCTAGCCTAAGGCTAGGGCACCCCTAGGCTTAGGCTAGGACACCACTAGCCTTAGGTTAGGGCACCCCTAGGCTTAGGCTAGGGCACCCCTAGCCTTAGGCTAGGACACCCCTAGGCTTAGGCTAAGTCCAGGGCTCCAATAGCCTATGGCTAGGGCACCCCTAGGCTTAGGCTAGGGCACCCCTAGGCTAAGGCTAGGGCACTCCTAGGCTTAGGTTAGGGCACCCCTAGGCTTAGGCTAGGGCACCCCTATGCTTAGGCTAAGGCTAGGGCACCCCTAGCCTAAGGCTAGGGCACCCCTAGGCTTAGGCTAGGACACCCCTAGGCTTAGGCTAGGGCACCCTTAGGCTTATGCTAGGGAAAACCTAGACTTAGGCTAAAGCTAGGGCTCCCCTAGCCTAAGGCTAGGTCACCCCTAGACTTAGGCTAGGGCACCCCTAGGCTTAGGCTAGGGCACCACTAGGCCTAGGCTAAGGCTAGGGCTCCCCTAGCCTAAGGCTAGGGCACCCCTAGCCTAAGGCTAGGGCACCCCTAGACTTAGGCTAGGGCAGCCCTAGGCTTAGGCTAAGGCTAGGGCTCCCCTAGCCTAATGCTACGGCACCCCTAGGATTAGGCTAGGGTACCCCTAGGCTTAGGCTAGGGCACCCCTAGGCTTAGGCTAAGGCTAGGGTTCCCCTAGCCTAAGGTTAGGGCACCCCTAGGCTTAGGCTAGGGCACCGCTAGGCTTAGGCTAGGGCACCCCTAGACTTAGGCTAAGGCACCGCTAGGCTTAGGCTAGGGCAATCCTAGGCTTAGGCTAAGGCTAGGGCTCCCCTAGCCTCTGGCTAGGGCACCACTAGGCTCAGGTTATAGCACCCCTAGGCATAGGGTAGGGCACCCCTAGGTTCAGGCTAGGGCACCCCTAGGCTTAGGCTAGGGCACCCCTAGGCTTAGGCTAAGGCTAGGGCTCCCCTTGCCTCAGGCTAGGGCACCCCTAAGCTTAGGCTAGGGCACCCCTAGGCTTAGGCTAGGGCACCCCTAGGCTTAGGCTAGGGCACACCTAGGCTTAGGCTAAGGCTAGGGCTCCACTACCCTAAGGCTAGAGCACCCCTAGGCATGGCTAGGGCACCCCTAGGCTTAGGCTTAGGCTGGGGCTCAACTAGCCTAAGGCTAGGGCACCCCTAGGCTTAGGCTAGGGCACCCCTAGGCTTAGGCTTGGTCACCCCTAGGCTTAGGCTAGGGCACCCCTAGGCTTAAGCTAAGGCTAGGGCTCAACCAGCCTAAGGCTATGGCACCCCTAGGCTTAGGCTAGGGCACCCCTAGTCTTAGGCTAGGGCACCCCTAGGCTTAGGCTAGGGCACCCTTAGGCTTAGGCTAGGGCACCCCAAGGCTTAGGCCAAGGGTACGGCTCCCATAGCCTAAGTCTAGGGCACCCCTTTGCTCAGGCTATGGCACCCCTAGGCTTATGTTAGGGCACCCCTAGGCTTAGGCTAGGACACACCTTGGCTTAGGCTAGGGCACCCCTAGGCTTAGGCTAGGGCAATCCTAGGCTTAGGCTAAGGCTAGGGCTCCCCTAACCTAAGGTTAGGACACCCCTAGGCTTAGGCAAGGGCACCCCTAGTCTTAGGCTAGGGCGCCCCTAGGTATAGGCTAAGGCTAGGGCTCCCGTAGCATAAGGCTAGGACAACCCTAGGCTTAGGCTCAGGCACCCCTAGGCTTAGGCTAGGGCACCCCTAGGCTTAGGCTAAGGCTAGGTCTCCCGTAGCATAAGGCTAGGACAACCCTAGGCTTAGTCTCAGGCACCCCTAGGCTTAGGCTAGGGCACCCCTAGGCTTAGGCTAGGGCACCCCTAAGCTTAGGCTAAGGCTAGGGCTCCCTAGACTATGTCTAGGGCAACCATAGGCTTAGGCTAAGGCTAGGGCTCCCCTAGCCTAACGTTAGGGCACTCCTAGGATTAGGCTAGGACACCCCTAGGCTTAGGCTAGTGCACCCCTAGGCTTAGACTAAGGCTAGTGCTCCCCTAGCCTAAGGCTTGGGCACCCGAAGTCTTAGCCTACGTCACCCCTAGGCTTAGGCTAGGGCAATCCTAGGGTTAGGCTAAGGCTAGGGCTCCCCTAGCCTAACGTTAGGGCACTCCTAGGATTAGGCTAGGACACCCCTAGGCTTAGGCTAGTGCACCCCTAGGCTTAGACTAAGGCTAGTGCTCCCCTAGCCTAAGGCTTGGGTACCCGAAGTCTTAGCCTACGGCACCCCTAGGCTTAGGCTAGGGCAATCCTAGGCTTAGGCTAAGGCTAGGGCTCCCCTAGCCTCAGGCTAAGGCACCCCTATGCTTAGGGCCAGGCCACCCCTAAGTTCAGGCTAGGGCACCCCTATGCTTATGCTAGGGCAACCCTAGACTTAGGTTAGGGCACCCCTAGGCTTAGGCTAGGGCACGCGTAGGCTTAGGCTAGGGCAACCCTAGGCTTAGGCTAAGGCTAGGGCACCCCTAGGCTTAGGCTAGGGCACCCCTAGGCTTAGGCTATGGCACCCCTAGGCTTAGGCTAGGACACCCCTAGGCTTAGGCTAAGGCTAGGGCACCCCTAGGCTTAGGCTAGGGCACCCCTAGGCTTAGGCTAAGGCCAGGGCTCTAATAGCCTATGGCTAGGGCACCCCTAGGCTAAGGGTAGAGCACACTTAGGCTTAGGTTAGGGCACACCTAGGCTTAGGCTAGGGCACACCTATGATTAGGCTAAGGCTAGGGCTCCCCTAGCCTAAGGTTGGGCACCCCTAGGCTTAGGCTAGGGCCCCCCTAAGCTTAGGCTAGGGCACCCCTAGGCTTAGGCTAGGGCACCCCTAGGCTTAGGCTAGGGCAACCCTTGGCTTAGGCTAAAGCTAGGGCTCCCCTAGCCTACGGCTAGGGCACCCCTAGGCTTAGGCTAGGGCACCCCTAGGCTTAGGCTAGGGCACCCCTAGACTTAGGCTAGGGCACCCCTAGGCTTAGTCTAGGGCACCCCTAGGCTTAGGCTAGGGCACCCCTAGACTTAGGCTAGGGCACCCCTATGCCTAGGCTAAGGCTAGGGCTCCCCTAGCTTAAGGATAGGGCACCCCTAGGCTTAGGCTAGGGCACCCCTAGGCTTAGGCTAGGGCACCCCTAGGCTTAGGCTAAGGATATGGCTCCCCTAGCCTAAAGCTAGGGACCCCCTAGGCTTAGGCTAGGGCACCCCTAGGCTTAGGCTAGGACAGCCCTAGGCTTAGGCTAAGGCTAGGGCTCGCCTAGCCTAAGGCTAGGGCACCCCTAAGTTCAGGCTATGGCACACCTAGGCTTAGGCTAGGGCACGCGTAGGCTTAGGCTAGGGCAACCCTAGGCTTAGGCAAGGGCACCCCTAGGCTTAGGCTAGGGCACCCCTAGACTTAGGCTAAGGCAACGGCTCCCCTAGCCTCAGGCTAGGGCACCCCTAGGCTTAGGCTAGGGCAATCCTAGGCTTAGGCTAAGGCTAGGGCTCCCCTAGCCTCAGACTAGGGCACCACAAGGCTCAGGCTAGGCCACCCCTAGGTTTATGCAAGGGCACCCCAAGGCTTAGGCTAAGGCTAGGGCTCCCCTAGCCTAAGGCTATGGCACCCCTCGGCTCAGGCTAGGGCACCCCTACGCTTAGGCTTGGGCATCCCTATGCTTAGGCTAGTGCATCCCTAGGCTTAGGCTAAGGCTACGGCTACACTAGCCTCAGGCTAGTGCACCCCTAGACACAGGCTATGGCACCCCTAGGCTTAGGGTAGGGCAATCCTAGGCTAGACTAACGCCAGGTCTCCCCTAGCCTCAGGCTAAGGCAACCGTACGCTCAGGCTAGGGCACCCCTAGATTCAGGCTAGGTCACCCCTAGGCTTAGGCTAAGGCACCCCTAGGTTTAGGCTAAGGGTAGGGCTCCCCTAGGCTTAGGCTAGGGCACCCCTAGGCTTAGGCTAAGGCTAGGGATCCCCTACCCTAAGGCTAGAGCACCCCTAGGCTTAGGCTAGGGCACCCATAGGATTAGGCTAGGGCACCCCTAGGCTTAGGCTAGGGCACCCCTAGACTTTGGTTAGGGCACCCCAAGGCTTAGGCTAAGGCTTGGGCTCCAATAGCCTAAGGCTAGGGTACCCCTAGTTTTAGGCTAGGGCACCTCTAGACTAAGGATAGGGCACCCCTAGGCTTAGGCTAGGGCACTCCTAGCCTTAGGCTAGGACACCCGTAGGCTTAGTCTAAGGCCAGGGCTCCAATAGCCTATGGCTAGGGCACCCCAAGGCTTAGGCTAGGGCACCCCTAGGCTAAGGCTAGGGCACCCCTAGGCTCAGGCTAGGGCACCCCAAGGCTTAGGCTAGGGCACCCCTAGGCTTAGGCTAGGGAAACTCTAAGCTTAGGGTAGTGAAACTCTAGGCTTAGACTAAAGCTAGGGCTCCCCTAGCCTAAGGCAAGGGCTAGCCTAGCCTAAGGCTAGGGCACCCCTAGGCCTAGGCTAGGGAACCCCTAGGCTCAGGCTAGGGCACCCCAAGGCTTAGGCTAGGGCACCCCTAGGCTTAGGCTAGGGAAACTCTAAGCTTAGGCTTGTGAAACTCTAGGCTTAGGCTAAAGCTTGGGCTCCCCTAGCCTAAGGCTAGGGCTAGCCTAGCCTAAGGCTACGGCACCCCTAGGCTTAGGCTAGGGCACCCCTAGGCTCAGGCTAGGGCACCCCAAGGCTTAGGCTAGGGCACCCCTAGGCTTAGGCTAAGGCTAGGGCTCAACTAGCCTAAGGCTAGGGCATCCCTAGGATTAGGCTAGGGCACCCCTAGGCTTAGGCTAGGGCACCCCTAGGCTTAGGCTAGGGCACCCCTAGACTTAGGCTAAGGCACCGCTAGGCTTAGGCTAGGGCAATCCTAGGCTTAGGCTAAGGCTAGGGCTCCCCTAGCCTCTGGCTAGGGCACCACTAGGCTCAGGTTATAGCACCCCTAGGCATAGGGTAGGGCACCCCTAGGTTCAGGCTAGGGCACCCCTAGGCTTAGGCTAGGGCACCCCTAGGCTTAGGCTAAGGCTAGGGCTCCCCTTGCCTCAGGCTAGGGCACCCCTAAGCTTAGGCTAGGGCACCCCTAGGCTTAGGCTAGGGCACCCCTAGGCTTAGGCTAGGGCACACCTAGGCTTAGGCTAAGGCTAGGGCTCCACTACCCTAAGGCTAGAGCACCCCTAGGCATGGCTAGGGCACCCCTAGGCTTAGGCTTAGGCTGGGGCTCAACTAGCCTAAGGCTAGGGCACCCCTAGGCTTAGGCTAGGGCACCCCTAGGCTTAGGCTTGGGCACCCCTAGGCTTAGGCTAGGGCACCCCTAGGCTTAAGCTAAGGCTAGGGCTCAACCAGCCTAAGGCTATGGCACCCCTAGGCTTAGGCTAGGGCACCCCTAGTCTTAGGCTAGGGCACCCCTAGGCTTAGGCTAGGGCACCCTTAGGCTTAGGCTAGGGCACCCCAAGGCTTAGGCCAAGGGTACGGCTCCCATAGCCTAAGTCTAGGGCACCCCTTTGCTCAGGCTATGGCACCCCTAGGCTTATGTTAGGGCACCCTAGGCTTAGGCTAGGACACACCTTGGCTTAGGCTAGGGCACCCCTAGGCTTAGGCTAGGGCAATCCTAGGCTTAGGCTAAGGCTAGGGCTCCCCTAACCTAAGGTTAGGGCACCCCTAGGCTTAGGCAAGGGCACCCCTAGTCTTAGGCTAGGGCGCCCCTAGGTATAGGCTAAGGCTAGGGCTCCCGTAGCATAAGGCTAGGACAACCCTAGGCTTAGGCTCAGGCACCCCTAGGCTTAGGCTAGGGCACCCCTAGGCTTAGGCTAAGGCTAGGTCTCCCGTAGCATAAGGCTAGGACAACCCTAGGCTTAGGCTCAGGCACCCCTAGGCTTAGGCTAGGGCACCCCTAAGCTTAGGCTAAGGCTAGGGCTCCATAGACTATGTCTAGGGCAACCATAGGCTTAGGCTAAGGCTAGGGCTCCCCTAGCCTAACGTTAGGGCACTCCTAGGATTAGGCTAGGACACCCCTAGGCTTAGGCTATTGCACCCCTAGGCTTAGACTAAGGCTAGTGCTCCCCTAGCCTAAGGCTTGGGCACCCGAAGTCTTAGCCTACGGCACCCCTAGGCTTAGGCTAGGGCAATCCTAGGCTTAGGCTAAGGCTAGGGCTCCCCTAGCCTCAGGCTAAGGCACCCCTATGCTTAGGGCCAGGCCACCCCTAAGTTCAGGCTAGGGCACCCCTAGGCTTATGCTAGGGCAACCCTAGACTTAGGTTAGTGCACCCCTAGGCTTAGGCTAGGGCACGCGTAGGCTTAGGCTAGGGCAACCCTAGGCTTAGGCTAGGGCACCCCTAGACTTAGGTTAGGGCACCCAAAGGCTTAGGCTAAGGCTAGGACACCCCTAGGCTTAGGCTAGGGCACCCCTAGGCTTAGGCTATGGCACCCCTAGGCTTAGGCTAGGACACCCCTAGGCTTAGGCTAAGGCTAGGGCACCCCTAGGCTTAGGCTAGGGCACCCCTAGGCTTAGGCTAAGGCCAGGGCTCTAATAGCCTATGGCTAGGGCACCCCTAGGCTAAGGGTAGAGCACACTTAGGCTTAGGCTAGGGCACCCCTAGGCTTAGGCTAGGGCACCCCTAGGCTTAGGCTAGGGCAACCCTTGGCTTAGGCTAAGTCTAGGGCTCCCCTAGCCTACGGCTAGGGCACCCCTAGGCTTAGGCTAGGGCACCCCTAGGCTTAGGCTAGGGCACCCCTAGACTTAGGCTAGGGCACCCCTATGGCTAGGCTAAGGCTAGGGCTCCCCTAGCCTAAGGCTAGGGCACCCCTAGGCTTAGGCTAGGGCACCCCTAGGCTTAGGCTAGGGCACCCCTAGGCTTAGGCTAAGGATATGGCTCCCCTAGCCTAAAGCTAAGGCCCCCCAAGGCTTAGGCTAGGGCACCCCTAGGCTTAGGCTAGGACAGCCCTAGGCTTAGGCTAAGGCTAGGGCTCGCCTAGCCTAAGGCTAGGGCACCCCTAGGCTCAGGCTATGGCACACCTAGGCTTAGGCTAGGGCACGCGTAGGCTTAGGCTTGGGCAACCCTAGGCTTAGGCAAGGGCACCCCTAGGCTTAGGCTAGGGCACCCCTAGACTTAGGCTAAGGCAACGGCTCCCCTAGCCTCAGGCTAGGGCACCCCTAGGCTTAGGCTAGGGCAATCCTAGACTTAGGCTAAGGCTAGGGCTCCCCTAGCCTCAGACTAGGGCACCACAAGGCTCAGGCTAGGCCACCCCTAGGTTTATGCAAGGGCACCCCAAGGCTTAGGCTAGGGCACCCCTACGCTTAGGCTTGGGCATCCCTATGCTTAGGCTAGTGCATCCCTAGGCTTAGGCTAAGGCTACGGCTACACTAGCCTCACGCTAGTGCACCCCTAGACACAGGCTATGGCACCCCTAGGCTTAGGGTAGGGCAATCCTAGGCTAGACTAACGCCAGGTCTCCCCTAGCCTCAGGCTAAGGCAACCGTACGCTCAGGCTAGGGCACCCCTAGATTCAGGCTAGGTCACCCCTAGGCTTAGGCTAAGGCACCCCTAGGTTTAGGCTAAGGGTAGGGCTCCCCTAGGCTTAGGCTAGGGCACCCCTAGGCTTAGGCTAAGGCTAGGCATCCCCTACCCTAAGGCTAGAGCACCCCTAGGCTTAGGCTAGGGCACCCATAGGATTAGGCTAGGGCACCCCTAGGCTTAGGCTAGGGCACCCCTAGACTTTGGTTAGGGCACCCCAAGGCTTAGGCTAAGGCTTGGGCTCCAATAGCCTAAGGCTAGGGTACCCCTAGTTTTAGGCTAGGGCACCTCTAGACTTAGGATAGGGCACCCCTAGGCTTAGGCTAGGGCACTCCTAGCCTTAGGCTAGGACACCCGTAGGCTTAGGCTAAGGCCAGGGCTCCAATAGCCTATGGTTGGGCACCCCAAGGCTAAGGCTAGGGCACCCCTAGGCTAAGGCTAGGGCACCCCTAGGCTCAGGCTAGGGCACCCCAAGGCTTAGGCTAGGGCACCCCTAGGCTTAGGCTAGGGAAACTCTAAGCTTAGGGTAGTGAAACTCTAGGCTTAGACTAAAGCTAGGGCTCCCCTAGCCTAAGGCAAGGGCTAGCCTAGCCTAAGGCTAGGGCACCCCTAGGCCTAGGCTAGGGAACCCCTAGGCTCAGGCTAGGGCACCCCAAGGCTTAGGCTAGGGCACCCCTAGGCTTAGGCTAGGGAAACTCTAAGCTTAGGCTTGTGAAACTCTAGGCTTAGGCTAAAGCTTGGGCTCCCCTAGCCTAAGGCTAGGGCTAGCCTAGCCTAAGGCTACGGCACCCCTAGGCTTAGGCTAGGGCACCCCTAGGCTCAGGCTAGGGCACCCCAAGGCTTAGGCTAGGGCACCCCTAGGCTTAGGCTAAGGCTAGGGCTCAACTAGCCTAAGGCTAGGGCATCCCTAGGATTAGGCTAGGGCACCCCTAGGCTTAGGCTAGGGCACCCCTAGGCTTAGGCTAGGGCACCCCTAGGATTAGGCTAGGGCACCCCTAGGCTTAGGCTAAGGGTACGGCTCCCAAAGCCTAAGGCTTGGGCACCCCTAGGCTCAGGCTATGGCACCCCTAGGCTTAGGCTAGGGCACCCCTAGGCTAAGGCTAGGGCACCCTTAGGCTAGGCTTGGGAACCCCTAGGCTAAGGCTAGGGCACCCCTAGGCTTAAGCTAGGGCACCCCTAGGCTTAGGCTACGGCAACCCAAGGCTTAGGCAAAGGCTAGGGCTCCCCTAGCCTAAGGCTAGGGCACCCCAAGACTCAGGCTAGGGCACCCCTAAGCTTAGGATAGGGCAATCCTAGGCTTAGGCTAAGGCTAGGGCTCCCCGAGCCTCAGGGTAGGGCACCCCTATGCTTAGGGACAGGGCACCCCTAAGTTCAGGCTAGGGCACCCCTAGGCTTATCCTAGGGCAACCCTAGACTTAGGTTAGGGCACCCCTAGTCTTAGGCTAGGGCACCCGTAGGCTTAGGCTAGGGCACCCCTAGGCTTAGGCTAGGGCACCCTTAGACTTAGGCTAAGGCCAGGGCTCCAATACCCTATGGCTAGGGCATCCCTAGGCTTAGGCTAGGGCACCCCTAGCCTAAGGGTAGGGCACTCTTAGGCTTAGGTTAGGGCACCCCTAGGCTTAGGCTAGGGAACCCCTTGGCTTAGGCTAGGGCACCCCTAGGCTTAGACTAGGGCAACCCTAGGCTTAGGCTAAAGCTAGGGCTCCTCTAGCCTACGGCTAGTGTACCCCTAGGCTTAGGCGAGGGCACCCCTAGGCTTAGGCTAGGGCACCCCTAGACTTAGGGTAGGGCACCCCTATGCCTTGGCTAAGGCTAGGGACCCCCTAGCCTAAGGCTAGGGCACCCCTAGGCTTAGGCTAGGGCACCCCTAGGCTTAGGCTAGGGCACCCCTAGGTTTAGGATAAAGCTAGGGCTCCCCTAGCCTAAAGCTAGGGCCACCCTAGGCTTAGGCTAGGGCCCCCCTAGGCTTAGGCTAGGGCACCCCTAGTCTTAGCCTAGGGCACGCGTAGGCTTAGGCTAGGGCAACCCTAGGCTTAGGCTAGGGCACCCCTAGACTTAGGTTAGGGCACCCAAAGGCTTAGGCTAAGGCTAGGACACCCCTAGGCTTAGGCTAGGGCACCCCTAGGCTAAGGCTAGGGCACCCCTAGGCTCAGGCTAGGGCACCCCAAGGCTTAGGCTAGGGCACCCCTAGGCTTAGGCTAGGGAAACTCTAAGCTTAGGGTAGTGAAACTCTAGGCTTAGGCTAAAGCTAGGGCTCCCCTAGCCTAAGGCTAGGGCTAGCCTAGCCTAAGGCTAGGGCACCCCTAGGCTTAGGCTAGGGAACCCTAGGCTCAGGCTAGGGCACCCCAAGGCTTAGGCTAGGGCACCCCTAGGCTTAGGCTAGGGAAACTCTAAGCTTAGGCTAGTGAAACTCTAGGCTTAGGCTAAAGCTTGGGCTCCCCTAGCCTAAGGCTAGGGCTAGCCTAGCCTAAGGCTACGGCACCCCTAGGCTTAGGCTAGGGCACCCCTAAGCTCAGGCTAGGGCACCCCAAGGCTTAGGCTAGGGCACCCCTAGGCTTAGGCTAAGGCTAGGGCTCAACTAGCCTAAGGCTAGGGCACCCCTAGGCTTAGTCTAGGGCACCCCTAAGCTTAGGCTAGGGCACCCCTAGGATTAGGCTAGGGCACCCCTAGGCTTAGGCTAAGGGTACGGCTCCCAAAGCCTAAGGCTAGGGCACCCCTAGGCTCAGGCTATGGCACCCCTAGGCTTAGGCTAGGGCACCCCTAGGCTAAGGCTAGGGCACCCTTAGGCTAGGCTTGGGAACCCCTAGGCTAAGGCTAGGGCACCCCTAGGCTTAGGCTAGGGCACCCCTAGGCTTAGGCTAGGGCACCCCTAGGCTTAGGCTATGGCAACCCAAGGCTTAGGCAAAGGCTAGGGCTCCCCTAGCCTAAGGCTAGGGCACACCAAGTCTCAGGCTAGGGCACCCCTAAGCTTAGGATATGGCAATCCTAGGCTTAGGCTAAGGCTAGGGCTCCCCGAGCCTCAGGGTAGGGCACCCCTATGCTTAGGGACAGGGCACCCCTATGTTCAGGCTAGGGCACCCCTAGGCTTATGCTAGGGCAACCCTAGACTTAGGTTAGGGCACCCCTAGTCTTAGTGTAGGGCACCCGTAGGCTTAGGCTAGGGCACCCCTAGGCTTAGGCTAGGGCACCCCTAGACTTAGGCTAAGGGCAGGGCTCCAATACCCTATGGCTAGGGCATCCCTAGGCTTAGGCTAGGGCACCCCTAGGCTAAGGGTAGGGCACTCTTAGGCTTAGGTTAGGGCACCCCTAGGCTTAGGCTAGGGAACCCCTTGGCTTAGGCTAGGGCACCCCTAGGCTTAGACTAGGGCAACCCTAGGCTTAGGCTAAAGCTAGGGCTCCCCTAGCCTATGGCTAGTGTACCCCTAGGCTTAGGCGAGGGCACCCCTAGGCTTAGGCTAGGGCAC
The DNA here is from genome assembly GCF_050624435.1 of Tenrec ecaudatus. Taxonomy (NCBI): domain Eukaryota; kingdom Metazoa; phylum Chordata; class Mammalia; order Afrosoricida; family Tenrecidae; genus Tenrec; species Tenrec ecaudatus. The sequence continues at coordinate 1,465,750 of NW_027457644.1, forward strand.
CCCTAGACTTAGGGTAGGGCACCCCTATGCCCAGGCTAAGGCTAGGGCTCCCCTAGCCTAAGGCTAGGGCACCCCTAGGCTTAGGCTAGGGCACCCCTAGGCTTAGGCTAGGGCACCCCTAGGCTTAGGATAAGGCTAGGGCTCCCCTAGCCTAAAGCTAGGGCCCCCCTAGGCTTAGGCTAGGGCCCCCCTAGGCTTAGGCTAGGGCACCCCTAGTCTTAGGCTAGGGCAGCCCTAGGCTTAGGCTAAGGCTAGGGCTCGCCTAGCCGAAGGCTAGGGCACCCCTAGGCTCAGGATATGGCACACCTATTCTTAGGCTAGGGCACCCCTAGGCTAAGGCTAGGACAACCCTTGGCTTAGGCTATGGCACCCCTAGGATTAGGCTAGGGCACCGATAGGCTTAGGCTTGGGCAACCCTAGACTTAGGCTAAGGCAACGGCTCCCCTAGCCTCAGGCTAGGGCACCCCACGACTCAGGCTAGGGCACCCCTAGGCTTAGGCTAGGGCAATCCTAGGCTTAGGCTAATGCTAGGGCTCCCCAAGCCTCAGACTAGGGCACGACTAGGCTCAGGCTAGGTCACCCCTAGGTCTATGCAAGGGCACCCCAAGGCTTAGGCTAAGGCTATGGCTCCCCTAGCCTAAGGCTACGGAACCCCTAGGCTCAGGCTAGGGCACCCCTACGCTTAGGCTTGGGCATCCCTATGCTTAGGCTAGTGCACCCCTAGACTCAGGCTATGGCACCCCTAGGCTTAGGGTAGGGCAATCCTAGGCTAGACTAACGCCAGGGCTCCCCTAGCCTCAGTCTAAGGCAACCGTACGCTCAGGCTAGGGCACCCCTAAGTTCAGGCTAGGGCACCCCTAGGCTTATGCTAGGGCAACCCTAGACTTAGGTTAGGGCACCCCTAGTCTTAGGCTAGGGCACCCGTAGGCTTAGGCTAGGGCACCCCTAGGCTTAGGCTAGGGCACCCCTAGACTTAGGTTAGGGCACCCCAAGGCTTAGGCTAAGGCTAGGGCTCCTCTAGCCTAAGGCTAGGGTAACCCTAGTTTTAGGCTAGGGCACCTCTAGACTTAGGCTAGGGCACCCCTAGGCTTAGGCTAGGGCACCCCTATGCTTAGGCTAAGGTTAGGGCTCCCCTAGCCTAAGGCTAGGGCACCCCTAGGCTCAGGCTAGGGCACCCCAAGGCTTAGGCTAGGGCACCCCTAGGCTTTGGCTAAGGCTAGGGCTCAACTAGCCTAAGGCTAGGGCACCCCTAGGATTAGGCTAGGGCACCCCTAGGCTTAGGCTATGGCACCCCTAGGCTTAGGGTAGGGCAATCCTAGGCTAGACTAACGCCAGGGCTCCCCTAGCCTCAGGCTAAGGCAACCGTACGCTCAGGCTTGGGCACCCCTAGATTCAGGCTAGGGCACCCCTAGGCTTAGGCTAAGGCAAACCCCTAGGTTTAGGCTAAGGCTAGGGCTCCCCTAGGCTTAGGCTAGGGCACCCCAAGGCTTAGGCTAAGGCTAGGGCTCCCCTACCCTAAGGCTAGAGCACCCCTAGGCTTAGGCTAGGGCACCCGTAGGCTTAGGCGAGGGCACCCCTAGGCTTAGGCTAGGGCACTCCTAGACTTAGGTTAGGGCACCCCAAGGCTTAGGCTAAGGCTAGAGCTCCTCTAGCCAAAGGCTAGGGTTCCCCTAGTTTTAGGCTAGGGCACCCCTAGGCTAAGGCTAGGGCACTCCTAGGCTTAGGTTAGGGCACCCCTAGGCTTAGGCTAGGGCACCCCTATGGTTAGGCTAAGGTTAGGGCTCCCCTAGCCTATGGCTAGGGCACCCCTAGGCTTAGGCTAGGGCACCCCTAGGCTGAGGCTAGGGCACCCCATGGCTTAGGCTAGGGCACCCCTAGTCTTAGGCTAAGGCTAGGGCTCAACTAGCCTAAGGCTAGGGCACCCCTAGGATTAGGCTAGGGCACCCCTAGGCTTAGGCTAGGGCACCCCTAGGCTTAGGCTAGGGCACCCCTAGGCTTAGGCTAGGACACCCCTAGGGTTAGGCTAAGGGTACGGCTCCCAAAGCCTAAGGCTAGGGCACCCCTAGGCTCAGGATATGGCACCCCTAGGCTTAGGCTAGTGCACCCCTAGGCTGAGGTTAGGGCACCCCTAGTCTTAGGCTAGGGCACCCCTAGGCTAAGGCTAGGGCACCCCTAGGCTAAGGCTAGGGCACCCCTAGGCTTAGCCTAGGGTACCCCAAGACTCAGGTAGGGCACCCCTAGGCTTAGGCTAGGGCAATCCTAGGCTTAGGCTAAGGCTAGGGCTCCCCTAGCCTCAGGCTACGGCACCCCTATGCTTAGGGCCAGGGCACCCCTATGTTCAGGCTAGGGCACCCCTAGGCTTAGGCTATGGCTTCGGTTCCCCTAGCCTAAAGCTAGGGCACCCCTAGGCTCAGGCTAGGGCACCCCTAGGCTTACGTTAGGGCACCCCTAGGCTTAAGCTAGGACTCCCCTAGGTTTGGCTAAGGCTACGTCTCCCCTAGCCTCAGGCAAGTGCACCCCTAGACTCAGGATATGGCACCCCTAGGCTTAGCTAGGGCAATCCTAGGCTAGACTAACGCTAGGGGTCCCCTAGCCTCAGGCTAGGGCACCCGATGGCTCAGGCTAGGGTACCCCTACGCTTAGGCTAGGGCACCCCTAGGCGTAGGCTAGGGCACCCCTAGGCTTAGGCTAAGGCTAGGGCTCCCCTAGACTCAGGCTAGGGCACCCCTAAGCTTAGGCTAGGGCACCCCTCGGCTTAGGCTAAGGCTAGGGTTCCCCTAGCCGAAATCTAGGGCACCCCTAGGCTTAGGCTAGGGCAATCCTAGGCTTAGGCTAGGGCAATCCTAGACTTAGGCTAAGGCTAGGGCTTCCCTAGCCTCAGGCTAGGGCACACCTATGCTTAGGGCCAGGGCACCCCTAAGTTCAGGCTAGGGCACCCCTAGGCATAGGCTATGGCTTCGGTTCCACTAGCCTAAAGCTAGGGCAACCCTAGGTTCAAGCTATGGCACCCCTACGCTTAGGCTAGGGCACCCCTAGGCTTAGGAAAAGGCTAGGGTTCCCCTAGCCTAAGGCTAGGGCACCCCTAGGATTATGCTAGGGCACCCCTAGGCTTAGGCTATGGCACCCCTAGGCTTAAGCTAGGACTCCCCAAGGCTTAGTCTAAGGCTACGTCTCCCCTAGCCTCAGGATAGTCTACCACTAGACTCAGGATATGGCACCCCTAGGCTTAGCTAGGGCAATCCTAGGCTAGACTAACGCTAGCGGTCCCCTACCCTCAGGCTTGGGCACCCGCTGGCTCAGGCTAGGGTACCCCTACGCTTAGGCTAGGGCACCCCTAGGCGTAGCCTAGGGCACCCCTAGGCTTAGGCTAAGGCTAGGGCTCCCCTAGACTCAGGCTAGGGCACCCTTAGGCTTAGGCTAGGGCACCCCTAGGCTTAGGCTAGGGCACCCCTCGGCTTAGGCTAAGGCTAGGGTTCCCCTAGCCTAAGGCTAGGGCACCCCTAGGCTTAGGCTAGGGCAATCCTAGGCTTAGGCTAGGGCAATCCTAGGCTTAGGCTAAGGCTAGGGCTCCCCTAGCCTCAGGCTAGGGAACCCCTATGCTTAGTTTAAGGCACCCCTTAATTTAGGCTAGGGCACCCCTAGGCTTAGACTAGGGCAACCCTAGGCTTAGGCTAAAGCTAGGGCTCCCCTAGCCTATGGCTAGTGTACCCCTAGGCTTAGGCGAGGGCACCCCTAGGCTTAGGCTAGGGCACCCCTAGACTTAGGGTAGGGCACCCCTATGCCCAGGCTAAGGCTAGGGCTCCCCTAGCCTAAGTCTAGGGCACCCCTAGGCTTAGGCTAGGGCACCCCTAGGCTTAGGCTAGGGCACCCCTAGGCTTAGGATAAGGCTAGGGCTCCCCTAGCCTAAAGCTAGGGCCCCCCTAGGCTTAGGCTAGGGCCCCCCTAGGCTTAGGCTAGGGCAGCCCTAGGCTTAGGCTAAGGCTAGGGCTCGCCTAGCCGAAGGCTAGGGCACCCCTAGGCTCAGGATATGGCACACCTATTCTTAGGCTAGGACACCCCTAGGCTAAGGCTAGGACACCCCTTGGCTTAGGCTATGGCACCCCTAGGATTAGGGTAGGGCACCGATAGGCTTAGGCTAGGGCAACCCTAGACTTAGGCTAAGGCAACGGCTCCCCTAGCCTCAGGCTAGGGCACCCCACGACTCAGGCTAGGACACCCCTAGGCTTAGGCTAGGGCAATCCTAGGCTTAGCCTAATGCTAGGGCTCCCCAAGCCTCAGACTAGGGCACGACTAGGCTCAGGCTAGGTCACCCCTAGGTCTATGCAAGGGCACCCCAAGGCTTAGGCTAAGGCTATGGCTCCCCTAGCCTAAGGCTACGGAACCCCTAGGCTCAGGCTAGGGCACCCCTACGCTTAGGCTTGGGCATCCCTATGCTTAGGCTAGTGCACCCCTAGACTCAGGCTATGGCACCCCTAGGCTTAGGGTAGGGCAATCCTAGGCTAGACTAACGCCAGGGCTCCCCTAGCCTCAGTCTAAGGCAACCGTACGCTCAGGCTAGGTCACCCCTAAGTTCAGGCTAGGGCACCCCTAGGCTTATGCTAGGGCAACCCTAGACTTAGGTTAGGGCACCCCTAGTCTTAGGCTTGGGCACCCGTAGGCTTAGGCTAGGGCACCCCTAGGCTTAGGCTAGGGCACCCCTAGACTTAGGTTAGGGCACCCCAAGGCTTAGGCTAAGGCTAGGGCTCCTCTAGCCTAAGGCTAGGGTAACCCTAGTTTTAGGCTAGGGCACCTCTAGACTTAGGCTAGGGCACCCCTAGGCTTAGGCTAGGGCACCCCTATGCTTAGGCTAAGGTTAGGGCTCCCCTAGCCTAAGGCTAGGGCACCCCTAGGCTCAGGCTAGGGCAACCCAAGGCTTAGGCTAGGGCACCCCTAGGCTTAGGCTAAGGCTAGGGCTCAACTAGCCTAAGGCTAGGGCACCCCTAGGATTAGGCTAGGGCACCCCTAGGCTTAGGCTATGGCACCCCTAGGCTTAGGGTAGGGCAATCCTAGGCTAGACTAACGCCAGGGCTCCCCTAGCCTCAGGCTAAGGCAACCGTACGCTCAGGCTTGGGCACCCCTAGATTCAGGCTAGGGCACCCCTAGGCTTAGGCTAAGGCAAACCCCTAGGTTTAGGCTAAGGCTAGGGCTCCCCTAGGCTTAGGCTAGGGCACCCCAAGGCTTAGGCTAAGGCTAGGGCTCCCCTACCCTAAGGCTAGAGCACCCCTAGGCTTAGGCTAGGGCACCCGTAGGCTTAGGCGAGGGCACCCCTAGGCTTAGGCTAGGGCACTCCTAGACTTAGGTTAGGGCACCCCAAGGCTTAGGCTAAGGCTAGAGCTCCTCTAGCCTAAGGCTAGGGTTCCCCTAGTTTTAGGCTAGGGCACCTCAAGGCTTAGGCTAGGGCACCCCTAGGCTAAGGCTAGGGCACTCCTAGGCTTAGGTTAGGGCACCCCTAGGCTTAGGATAGGGCACCCCTATGCTTAGGCTAAGGTTAGGGCTCCCCTAGCCTATGGCTAGGGCACCCCTAGGCTTAGGCTAGGGCACCTCTAGGCTGAGGCTAGGGCACCCCATGGCTTAGGCTAGGGCACCCCTAGGCTTAGGCTAAGGCTAGGGCTCAACTAGCCTAAGGCTAGGGCACCCCTAGGATTAGGCTAGGCCACCCCTAGGCTTAGGCTAGGGCACCCCTAGGCTTAGGCTAGGGCACCCCGAGGCTTAGGCTAGGACACCCCTAGGGTTAGGCTAAGGGTACGGCTCCCAAAGCCTAAGGCTAGGGCACCCCTAGGCTCAGGCTATGGCACCCCTTGGCTTAGGCTAGTGCACCCCTAGGCTGAGGTTAGGGCACCCCTAGTCTTAGGCTAGGGCACCCCTAGGCTAAGGCTAGGGCACCCCTAGGCTAAGGCTAGGGAACCCCTAGGCTTAGGCTAGGGCACCCCAAGACTCAGGCTAGGGCACCCCTAGGCTTAGGCTAGGGCAATCCTAGGCTTAGGCTAAGGCTAGGGCTCCCCTAGCCTCAGGCTACGGCACCCCTATGCTTAGGGCCAGGGCACCCCTATGTTCAGGCTAGGGCATCCATAGGCTTAGGCTATGGCTTCGGTTCCCCTAGCCTAAAGCTAGGGCACCCCTAGGCTCAGGCTAGGGCACCCCTAGGCTTACGTTAGGGCACCCCTAGGCTTAAGCTAGGACACCCCTAGGCTTAGGCTAAGGCTACGTCTCCCATAGCTTCAGGCAAATGCACCCCTAGACTCAGGATATGGCACCCCTAGGCTTAGCTAGGGCAATCCTAGGCTAGACTAACGCTAGGGGTCCCCTAGCCTCAGGCTAGGGCACCCGCTGGCTCAGGCTAGGGTACCCCTACGCTTAGGCTAGGGCACCCCTAGGCGTAGGCTAGGGCACCCCTAGGCTTAGGCTAAGGCTAGGGCTCCCCTAGACTCAGGCTAGGGCACCCCTAGGCTTAGGCTAGGGCACCCCTCGGCTTAGGCTAAGGCTAGGGTTCCCCTAGCCGAAATCTAGGGCACCCCTAGGCTTAGGCTAGGGCAATCCTAGGCTTAGGCTAGGGCAATCCTAGGCTTAGGCTAAGGCTAGGGCTTCCCTAGCCTCAGGCTAGGGCACACCTATGCTTAGGGCCAGGGCACCCCTAAGTTCAGGCTAGGGCACCCCTAGGCATAGGCTATGGCTTCGGTTCCACTAGCCTAAAGCTAATGCAACCCTAGATTCAAGCTATGGCACCCCTACGCTTAGGCTAGGGCACCCCTAGGCTTAGGAAAAGGCTAGGGTTCCCCTAGCCTAAGGCTAGGGCACCCCTAGGATTATGCTAGGGCACCCCTAGGCTTAGGCTATGGCACCCCTAGGCTTAAGCTAGGACTCCCCAAGGCTTAGGCTAAGGCTACGTCTCCCCTAGCCTCAGGATAGTCTACCCCTAGACTCAGGATATGGCACCCCTAGGCTTAGCTAGGGCAATCCTAGGCTAGACTAACGCTAGCGGTCCCCTACCCTCAGGCTTGGGCACCCGCTGGCTCAGGCTAGGGTACCCCTACGCTTAGGCTAGGGCACCCCTAGGCGTAGGCTAGGGCACCCCTAGGCTTAGGCTAAGGCTAGGGCTCCCCTAGACTCAGGCTAGGGCACCCTTAGGCTTAGGCTAGGGCAATCCTAGGCTTAGGCTAGGGCAATCCTAGGCTTAGGCTAAGGCTAGGGCTCCCCTAGACTCAGGCTAGGGAACCCCTATGCTTAGTTTAAGGCACCCCTTAGTTTAGGCTAGGGCACACCTAGGCTTAGGCTATGGCTTCGGCTCCCCTAGCCTAAGGCTAGGGCACCCCTAGGCTCAGGCTATGGCACCCCTAGGCTTAGGCTAGGGCACCCCTAGGCATAGGCTAGGGCACCCCTAGTCTTAGGCTAAGGCTAGGGCTCACCTAGCCTAAGGTAGAGCACCCCTAGGCTTAGGGTTGGGCGCCCCTAGGCTTAGGCTAAGGCTAGGGCTCCCCTAGCCTAAAGCTAGGGCACCCCTAATCATAGGCTAGGGCACCCCTAGGCTTAGGCTAGGGCACCCCTAGTCTTAGGCTAAGGCTAGGGCACCGCTAGGCTCAGGGTATGGCACCCCTAGGCTTAGGCTAGAGCACCCCTACGCTTAGGCTAGGGCACCCCTAGGCTTAGGAAAAGGCTAGGGCACCCCTTTGCTTAGGCTATGGCACCCCTAGGCTTAGGCTAGGGCACCCCTAGGCTTAAGCTAGGGCAAACCTAAGCTTAGGCTAAGGCAGACCTAGGCTTAGGCTAAGGCTAGGTCTCGCCTAGCCTAAGGCTAGGGCACCCCTAGGCTTAGGCTAGGGCACCCCTAAGTTTAGGCTAGGGAACCCCTAGGTTTAGGCTATGGCTTCGGCTCCCCTAGCCTACAGCTAGGGCACCCCTAGGCTCCGGCTTTGGCACCCCTAGACTCAGGCTAGTGCACCCCTACACTTAGGCTAAGGCAACGGCTCCCCTAGACTCAGGCTAGGGCACCCCAAGACTCAGGCTAGGGAACCCCTAGGCTTAGGAAAAGGCTAGGGTTCCCGTAGCCTAAGGCTAGGGCACCCCTTGGCTTAGGCTAGGACACCCCTAGGCATAGGCTAGGGCACCCCTAGGCTTAAGCTAGGGCTCCCCTAGGCTTAGGCTAAGGCTACGGCTCCCCTAGCTTCAGGCTAGTGCACCCCTAGACTCAGGATATGGCACCCCTAGGCTTAGCTAGGGCAATCCTAGTCTAGACTAACGCTAGGGCTCCCCAAGTCTCAGGCAAGGGCACCCGTTGGCTCAGGCTACGGCACCGCTACGCTCAGGCTAGGGCACCCCTAGGCTAAGGCTAGGGCACCCCTAGTCTTAGGCTAAGGCTAGGGCTCCCCTAGCCTCAGGATAGGGCACCACTGGGCTTGCGCTAAGGCACCCACAGGCTTAGGCTAGGGCAGCCCTAGGCTTAGGCTAAGGCTAGGGCTCCCCTAGCCTAAGGCTAGAGAACCCCTAGGCTAAGGCTAGGGCACCCCTAGGCTTAGGCTTAGGCCATGGCTCCTCTAACCTAAGGCTAGGTCACCCCTAGGCCTAGGCTAGCGCACCCCTAGGATTAGGCTAAAGCTAGGGATCCCCTAGCCTAAGACTAGGGCACCCCTAGGCTTAGGCTAGGGCACCCCTAGGCTTAGGCTAGGGGACCCCTAGACTTAGGCTTGTGCACCCCTAGATTCAGGATATGGCACCCTAGGCTTAGGCTACGGCAATCCTAGGCTAGACTAACGCTAGGGCTCCCCTAGCCTCAGGCTAGGGCACCCGTTGGCTAAGGCTAGGGCACCCATACGCTCAGGCTAGGGCAGCCCAAGGCTTAGGCTAGGGCAACCCTAGACTTAGGCTCAGGCTAGGGCTCCCCTAGCCTAAAGCGAGGGCACCCCTAGGCTCAGGCTAGGGCACCCCTAGGCTTAGGCTAGGGCACCCCTAGGATTAGGCTAAAGCAACGGCTCCCCTAGCCTCAGGCTAGGGCACCCTAAGGATCAGGGTAGGGCACCTCTAGGCTTTGGCTAGGGCAATCCTAGGCTTAGCCTAAGGCTAGGGCTCTCCTAGCCTCAGGCTAGGGCATCCCTATTCTTAGGCTAGGGCACCCCTAAGTTTAGGCTAGGGAACCCCTAGGCTTAGGCTATGGCTTCGGCTTCCCTAGCCTAAGGCTAGGGCACACTAGGCTCAGGCTATGGCACCCCTAGACTCAGTCTAGGGCACCCCTACACTTAGGCTAGGGAACCCCTAGGCTTAGGAAAAGGCTAGGGTTCCCCTAGTCTAAGGCTAGGGCACCCCTAGGCTTAGGCTACGGCACCCTAGGCTTAAGCTAGGGAACTCCTAGGCTTAGGCTTAGGCTACGGCTCCCCTAGCCTCAGGCTTGTGCACCCCTAGACTCAGGATATGGCACCCTAGGCTTAGGCTACGGCAATCCTAGGCTAGACTAACGCTAGGGCTCCCCTAGCCTCAGGCTAGGGAACCCGTGGGCTAAGGCTAGGGCACCCCTACGCTCAGGCTAGGGCAGCCCTAGGCTTAGGCTAGGGCAACCCTAGACTTAGGCTCAGGCTAGGGCTCCCCTAGCCTTAAGCGAGGGCACCCCTAGGCTCAGGCTAGGGCACCCCTAGGCTTAGACAAGGGCACCCCTAGGATTAGGCTAAGGCTAGGGTTCCGCTAGCCTAAGGCTGGGGCACGCCTAGTCTTAGGCTAGGGCACCCCTAGGCGTAGGATAGGGCACCCCTAGGCTTAGGCTAGGGCACCCGTAGGCTTAGGCTAGGGCAGCCCTAACTTAGGCTATGGCACCCATAGCCTTAGTCTAAGGCTAGGGCTCCACTACCCTAAGGCGAGGGCATCCCTAGGCTCAGGCTAGGGCACCCCTAGGCTTAGGCTAGGGCACCCCTAGGCTTAGGCTAAGGCTAGGGTTCCACTAGCCTAAGGCGAGGGCACCCCTAGGCTCAGGCTAGGGTACCCCTAGGCTTAGGCTAGGGCACCCCTAGGCTTAGGCTAATGCTAGGGCTCCCCTAGCCTAAGGCTAGGGCACCCCTAGGCTTAGGCTAGGGCACCCCTAGACTTAGGCTAGGGCACCCCTAGGCTTAGGCTAAGGCTAGGTCTCGCCTAGCCTAAGGCTAGGGCACCCATAGGCTTAGGCTAGGGCACCCGTAGACTTAGGCTAAGGCAACGGCTCCCCTAGCCTCAGGCTAGGGCACCCCTATGCTTAGGCTAGGGCACCCTTAAGTTTAGGCAAGGGCAACCCTAGGCTTAGGCTATGGCTTTGCCTCTCCTAGCCTAAAGCTAGGGCACCCCTAGGCTCAGGCTATGGCACCCCTAGACTCAGGCTAGGGCACCCCTAGGCTTAGGATAGGGCATCCCTAGGCTTAGGTTAGGGCAGGTCTAGGCTTAGGCTAGTGCACCCCTGAGTTTAGGCTAGGGCACCCCTAGGCTCAGGCTATGGCTTCGGCTTCCCTAGCCTAAGGCTATGGCACCCCTATGCTCAGGCTATGGCACCCATAGACTCAGTCTAGGGCACCCCTACGCTTAGGCTAGTGCACCCCTAGGCTTAGGAAAAGGCTAGGGTTCCCCTAGCCTAAGGCTAGGGCACCCCTAGGCTTAGGCTAGGGCACCCCTAGGCTTAGGCTAGGGCACCCCTGGGCTTAAGCTAGGGCTCCCCTAGGCTTAGGCTAGGGCACTCCTAGGCTTAAGCTAGGGCTCCCCTAGGCTTAGGCTAGGGCACCCCTAGACTTAGGCTAACGCAACGTCTCTCCTAGCCTCAGGCTAGGGCACCCCAAGACTCAGGCAAAGGCACCCCTAGGCTTAGCCTAGGGCAATCCTAGGCTTAGGCTAAGGCTAGGGCTCCCCTAGCCTCAGGCTAGGGCACCCCTAGGCTTACGCTAGGGTACCCCTAAGCTTAGGCTAGGGCACTCCTAGGCTTAGGCTAAGGCTAGGGCTCCCCTAGCCTAAGACTAAAGCAACGGCTCCCCTAGCCTCAGGCTAGGGCACAGCAAGACTCAGGCTAAGGCACCCCTGGCTTAGGCTAGGGCAATCCTAGGCTTAGGCTTAGGCTAGGGCTCCCCTAGCCTCAGGCTAGGGCAACCCTATGCTTAGGCTAGGGCAACCCTAAGTTTAGGCTAGGGCACCCCTAGGCTTAGGCTATGGCTTCGGCTCCCCTAGCCTAAGGCTAGGGCTCCCCTAGCCTCAGGCTAGGGCACCCCTAGGCTTACGCTAGGGCACCCCTAGGCTTAGGCTAGGGCACCCCTAGACTTAGGCTAACGCAACGTCTCTCCTAGCCTCAGGCTAGGGCACCCCAAGACTCAGGCAAAGGCACCCCTAGGCTTAGCCTAGGGCAATCCTAGGCTTAGGCTAAGGCTAGGGCTCCCCTAGCCTCAGGCTAGGGCACCCCTATGCTTAGGCTAGGGCACCCCTAAGTTTAGGCTAGGGCACTCCTAGGCTTAGGAAAAGGCTAGGGTTCCCCTAGCCTATGGCTAGGGCACCCCTAGGCTTAGGTTAGGGCACCCCTAGGCTAAGGCTAGGGCAGCACTAGGCTCAGGCAAGGTCACCCATAGCCTTAGGCTAAGGCTAGGGCTCCCCTAGCCTAAGGCGAGGGCACCCCTATGCTCAGGCTAGGGCACCCCTAGGCTTAGTCTAGGGCACCCCTAGGCTTAGGCTAAGGCTATGGTTCCCCTAACCTAAGGCTGACGCACCCCTAGGCTTAGGCTAGGGTACCCCTAGTCTTAGGCTAGGGCCCCCCTTAGCGTAGGCTAGGGCACCCCTAGGCTTAGTCTAGGGCACCCCTAGGCTAAGGCTAAGGCTACGGCTCCCCTAGCCAAAGGCTAGGGCACCCCCAGGCTCAAGTTATGGCACCCCTAGGCTTAGGCTAGGGCACCCCTAGACTTAGGCTAGGACACCCCTATGGTTAGGCTAGGGCACCCCTACGCTTAGGCTAAGGCCAGGGCTCCCTTGCGTAAGGCTAGGGCACCCCTAGGCTTAGGGTAGGGCACCCGTAGGCTTAGGTTAGGGTACCCCTAGGCTTAGGCTAGGGCACCCCTAGGCTTAGGCTAGGGCACCCCTAGGCTTAGGATAGGGCACCCCTAGGCTTAGGCTAAGGCTAGGGCACTCGTAGCCTAAGGATTGGGCACCCCTAGGTGTAGGCTAGGGCACCCCTAGCCTTAGGCTTGGGCCCCCCCTAGGCTTAGGCTGGGGCACCACTAGGCTTAGGCTAAGGCTAGGGCTCCCAGCCTTAGGCTAGGGCACCCCTAGGCTTAGGCTGGGGCACCCCTAGGCTTAGGCTAGGGCACCCCTAGGTTTAGGCTAGGGCACCCCTAGGCTTAGGCTTAGGCTAGGGCTCCCCTAGCCTAAGGCTAGGGCACCCCTAGGCTTAGGCTTGGGCACCCCTAGGCTTAGGATAGGGCACCCCTAGGCTTAGGCTAGGTCACCCCGAGGCTTAGGCTCAGGCTACGGCTCCCCTAGCCTCAGGCTACGGCACCCCTAGACTAAGGCTATGGCACCCATAGGCTTAGGCTACGGCAATCCTAGGCTAGACTAAGGGTAGGGCTCCCCGAGCCTCAGGCTAGGGCACCCCTAGTCTCAGGCTATCGCACCTCTAGACTCAGGCTATGGCATCCCTAGTTTTACATTAGGGCACCCCTAGGCTTAGGCTAAGGCACCACTAGGCTTAGGCTAGGGCTCCCCTAGGCTTAGCCTAGGGCACCACTAGGCTTAGGCTAGGGCACCCCTAGGCTTAGCCTAGGGCACTCCTAGCCTTAGGCTAGGGCACCCCTAGACTTAGCCTAGGGCACCACTAGTCGTAGGCTAAGACTAGGGCTCCCCTAGCCTAAGGCTAGGGCACCCCTAGGCTCAGGCTTGGGCATCCCTAGGCTCAGGCTAGGGCACCCCTAGGCTTCGGCTAGGACACCCCTAGGCTTAGGCTAAGGCTAGTGCTCCCCTAGCCTAAGGCTTGGGCACCCCTAGGCTTAGGCTAGGGCACCCCTAGGCTTAGGGTAGGGCACCCTTAGGCTTAGGCTAAGGCTGCGGCTCCCCTAGCCTCAGGCTAGGGCACCCGTATGCTCAGGCTAGGGCACCCCTAGGCTCATGATAGGGCAGCCTTAGGCTTAGGCTAGGGCACCCCTAGGCTTAGGCTAGGGCACCCCTAGGCTTAGGCTAAGGCTAGGGCTCCCCCAGCCTAAGGCTAGGGCACCTTTAGGCTTACGCTAGGGCACCCTAGGCTTAGGCTAGGGAACGCCTAGCCTAAGGCTAGCGCACCCCTAGGCTTAGGCTAGGGCACCCCTAGACTTAGTCTAGGGCACCCCTAGACTTAGGCTAAGGCTAGGGCTCCCCTAGCCTAAGGCTACGGCACCCCTAGGCTCAGGCTAGGGCTCCCCTAGGCTTAGGCTAGGGCAATCCTAGGCTTAGGCAAGGACACCCCTAGGCTTAAGCTAAGGCTGCCCTAGGCTTAGGATAGGGCACCCCTAGGCTCAGGCTAGGGCTCCCCCAGCCTTAGTCTTGGGCACCCCTAGGCTTAGGTTAGGCCACCCCTAGGCTTAGGCTAGGGCACCCCTAGACTTAGGCTAAAGCAACGGCTCCCCTAGCCTCAGGCTAGGGCACCCCAAGACTCAGGCTAAGGCACCCCTTGGCTTAGGCTAGGGCAATCCTAGGCTTAGGCTTAGGCTATGGCTCCCCTAGCCTCAAGCTAGGGCAACCCTATGCTTAGGCTAGGGCACCCCTAAGTTTAGGCTAGGGCACCCCTAGGCTTAGGCTATGGCTTCGGCTCCCCTAGCCTAAGGCTAGGGCTCCCCTCGCCTCAGGCTAGGGCACCCCTAGGCTTAAGCTAGGGCACCCCTAGGCTTAGGCTAGGGCACCCCTAGGTTTAGGCTAGGGCACCCCTAGACTTAGGCTAAGGCAACGGCTCCTCTAGCCTCAGGCTACGTCACGCCAAGACTTAGGCTAGGGCACCCCTATGCTTAGGCTAGGGCACCCCTAAGTTTAGGCTAGGGCACCCCTAGGATTAGGCTATGGCTTCAGCTCCCCTAGCCTAAAGCTAGGGCATCCCTAGGCTCAGGCTATGGCACCCCTATACTCAGGCTAGGGTTCCCCTACGCTTAGGCTAGGGCACCACTAGCCTTAGAAAAGGCTAGGGTTCCCCTAGCCTAAGGCTAGGGCACCCCTTGGCTTAGGCTACGGCACCCCTAGGCTTAGGCTAGGGCACCCCTAGGCTTAAGCTAGGGCTCCCCTAGGCTTAGGCTAAGGCTACGGCTCCCCTAGCCTCAGGCTAGTGCACCCCTAGACTCAGGATATGGCACCCCTAGGCTTAGCTAGGGCAATCCTAGGCTAGACTAACGCTAGGGCTCCCCTGGCCTCAGACTAGGGCACCCGTTGGCTCAGGCTAGGGCACCCCTACGCTCAGGCTAGGGCACCCCTAGGCTTAGGCTAGGGCACCCCTAGGCTTAGGCTAAGGCTAGGGCTCCCTAGCCTCAGGCTAGGTCACCCCTAGGCTTACGCTAGGACATCCCTAGGCTTAGGCTAAGGCACCCCTAGGCTTAGGCTAAGGCTAGGGCTCCCCTAGCCTTAAGCTAGAGCACCCCTAGGCTTAAGCTAGGGCTCCCCTAGGCTTAGGCTAAGGCTACGGCTCCCCTAGCCTCAGGCTAGTGCACCCCTAGACTCAGCATATGGCACCCCTAAGTTTAGCTAGGGCAATCCTAGGCTAGACTAACGCTAGGCTCCCCTAGACTCAGACTAGGGAACCCGTTGGCTCAGGCTAGGGCACCCCTACGCTCAGGCTAGGGCACCCCTAGGCTTAGGCTAGGGCACCCCTATGCTTAGGCTAAGGCTAGGGCTCCCTAGCCTCAGGCTAGGGCACCCCTAGGCTTGTGCTAGGGCACCTCTAGGCTTAGGCTAAGGCATCCCTAGGCTTAGGCTAAGGCAGGGCTCCCCTAGCCTAAAGCTAGAGCACCCCTAGGCTTAGGCTAAGGCCAGGGCTCCCCTAGCCTAAGGCTAGGGCACCCCTAGGCTTAGGCTAGGGCACCACTAGGCTTAGGCTAGGGCAGACCTAGGCTTAGGCTAAGGCTAGGTCTCGCCTAGCCTAAGGCTAGGGCACCCCAAGGTGTAGGCTAGTGCACCCCTAGGCTTAGGCTAGTCCACCCCTAGACTTCGGTAAGGCAACGGCTCCCCTAGCCTCAGGCTAGGGCACCGCAAGACTCAGTTTAAGGCACCCCTAGGCTTATGCTAGGGCAATCCTAGGCTTAGGCTAAGGCTATGGCTCCCCTAGCCTCAGGCTAGGGCACCAGTTGGCTCAGGCTATGGCACACCTAGGCTCAGGCTAGGGCACCCCTAGGCTTAGGCTAAGGCTAGGGCTCCCCTGGCCTCAGGCTAGGGCATCCCTAGGCTTAGGCTAGGGCACCCCTAGGCTTAGGCTAAGGCTAGGGCTCCCCTAGACTAAGGCTAGAGCACCCCTAGGCTTAGGCTAGAGCAACTCAAGGTTTAGGCTAGGGCAGCCCTAGGCTTAGGTTAGGGCACCCATAGCCTTAGGCTAAGGGTAGGGCTCCCCTAGCCTAAGGTGAGGGCACCCATATGCTCAGGCTAGGGCAACCCTAGGCTTAGGTTAGGGCATCCCTAGGCTTAGGTTAGGGCTAGGGTTCCCCTAGCCTAAGGCTGGGGCACCCCTAGGCTTAGGCTAGGGCACCCGTAGGGTTAGGCTAGGGCACCCCTAGGCATAGGCTAGGGCACCCCTAGGCCTAGGCTAGGGCACCCCTAGGCTAAGGCTAAGGCTACGGCTCCCCTAGCCTAAGGTTAGGGCACCCATAGGCTCAAGCTATGGCACCGCTAGGCTTAGGCTAGGACACCCCTATGGTTAGGCTAGGGCACCCCTAGGCTTAGGCTAAGGCCAGGGCTCCCTTGCCTAAGGTTAGGGCACCCCTAGGCTTAGGCTAGGGCATCCCTAGGCTTAGGCTAAGGCTAGGGTTCCCCTAGCCTAAGGCTGGGGCACCCTAGGCTTAGGCTAGGGCACCCCTAGGGTTAGGCTAGGGCACCCCTCGGCATAGGCTAGGGCACCTCTAGGCTTAGGCTAGGGCACCCCTAGGCGTAGGCTAGGGCACCCCTAGGCTTAGGCTAGGGCACCCCTAGGCTTAGGCTAAGGCTACGGCTCCCCTAGCCTAAGGCTAGGGCACCCCTCGGCATAGACTATGGCACCCCTAGGCTTAGGCTAGGACACCCCTATGGTTAGGCTAGGGCACCCCTAGGCTTAGGCTAAGGCCAGGGCTCCCTGGCCTAAGGTTAGGGCACCCCTAGGCTTAGGCTAAGGTACCCCTAGACTTAGGTTAAGGCACCCCTAGGCTTAGGCTCAGGCTACGACTCCTCTAGCCTCAGGCTAGGGCACCCCTAGACTCAGGCTATGGCCCCCCAAGGTTTAGGCTAGGGCAATCCTACGCTAGACTAAGGCCAGGGCTCCCTTGCCTAAGGGTAGGGCACCCCTAGCCTTAGGCGAGGGCACCCCAAGTCTCAGGCTTGGGCACGCCAAGGCTTAGACTAGGGCACCCCTAGGCTTAGGCTAAGGCTAGGGCTCCCCTAGCCTAAGGCTTGGGCACCCCTAGGCTTAGGCTATGGCACCCCTAGGCTTAGGGTAGGGCACCCCTAGGCTTAGGCTAGGGCAGCCCTAGGCTTAGGCTAAGGCTACAGCTCCCCTAGCATCAGGCTAGGGTACCCGTAGGCTTAGGCTAGGGCACCCCTAGGCTCAGGCTAGGTCAGCCTTAGGCTTAGGCTAGGGCACCCCTAGGCTTAGGCTAGGGCACCCCTAAGCTTAGGTTCAGGATAGGGCTCCCCCAGCCTAAGGGTAGGGCACCCCTAGGCTTAGGCTAGGGGACCCCTAGGCTTAGGCTAGGGAACGCCTAGCCTAAGGCTAGGGCACCCCTACGCTTAGGCTAGGGTATCCCTATGCTTAGGCTATGGCTCCCCTAGACTCAGGCTAGGGCACCACTAGACTCAGGCTAGGGCACCCCTAAGCTTAGGCTAGGGAAATCCTAGGCTTAGGCTAAGGCTAGGGCTCCCCTAGTCTCAGGTTAGGTCACCCCTAGGCTCAGGCTGCGGCACCCCTAGGCTTAGACTAGGGCAACCCTAGGCTTAGGCTAAGGATAGGGCTCCCCTAACCTAAGGCTACGGCACCCCTATGCTCAGGCTAGGGCTCCCCTAGGCTTAAGCTAGGCCAATCCTAGGCTTAGGCTAGGGCACCCCTAGGCTTAAGATAGGGCTCCAGTAGGCTTAGGCTAGGGCACCCCTAGCCTCAGGCTAGGGCACCCCTGGGCTTAGTCTAGGGCACTCCTAGGCTTAGGCTAAGGCTAGGGCTCCCCTAGCCTCAGGCTAGGGCACCCAAAGTCTTAGCCTACGGCACCCCTAGGCTTAGGCTAGGGCAATCCTAGGCTTAGGCTAAGGCTACGGCTCGCATGGCCTCAGGCTAGTGCCCTCCTAGACTCAGGATATGGAACCCCTATGGTTAGGCTAGGGCACCCCTAGGCTTAGGCTAAGGCTAGGGCTCCCTAGCCTAAAGCTAGAGCACCCCTGGGCTTAGGCTAGGGCACCCCTAGGCTTAGGCTAAGGCCAGGGCTCCCCTAGCCTAAGGCTAGGGCACCCCTAGGCTTAGGCTAGGGCACCCCTAGGCTTAGGCTAAAGTAGGGCTCCAATAGCCTAAGACTAGGGCACCCCTTGGCTTAGGCTAAGGCATCCCTAGGCTTAGGCTATGGCAGACCTAGGCTTAGGGTAAGGCTAGGTCTCGCCTAGGCTAAGGCTAGGGCACCCCCAGGCTTAGGCTAGGGCACCCGTAGGCTTAGGCTACGGCAATCCTAGACTTAGGCTAAAGCAACGGCTCCCCTAGCCTGAGGCTAGGGCACCCCAAGACTCAGGCTAAGGCACCCCTAGGCTTAGGCTAGGGCAATCCTAGGCTTAGGCTAAGGCTAGGGCTCCCCTAGCCTCAGGCTAAGGCTAGGGCAGCCCTATGCTTAGGCTAGGGCACCCCTAGGCTTAGGCTAGGGCACCCCTAGACTCAGTCTAGGGCACCCCTATGCTTAGGCTAGGGCACTCCTATGCTTAGGAAAAGGCTAGGGTTCCCCTGGCCTAAGGCTAGGCCACCCCTAGGCTTAGACTAGGGCATCCCTAGGCTTAGGATAGGGCACCCCTAGGCTTAGGCTAGGGCACCCCTAGGCTTAGGCTAGGGCACGCCTAGGCGTAGGCTAGGGCACCCGTTGGCTCAGGTTAGGGCACCCCTAGGCTCAGGATAGGGCACCCCTAATCTTAGGCTAGGGCAACACTAGGCTTAGGCTAAGGCTAGGGCTCCCCTTTCCTCAAGCTAGGGCTCCCCTACGCTTACGCTAGGGCACCCCTAGGCTTAGGCTAGGGCACCTCTAGGCTTAGGCTAAGGCTAGGGCTCCCCTAGCCTAAGGCTAGAGCACCCCTAGTCTTAGGCTAGAGCACCCCAAGGCTTAGGCTAGGGCAGCCCTAGGCTTAGGCTAGGGCACCCCTATGGTTAGGCTAAGGCTAGGGTTCCCCTAGTCTAAGGCTGGGGCACCCCTAGGCTTAGGCTAGGGCACCCCTAGGCTTAGGCTAGGGCACCCCTAGGCATAGGCTAGGGCACCCCTAGGTTTAGGCTAGGGCACCCCTAGGCTTAGGCTAGGCTACGGCTCCCCTAGCCTAAGGCGAGGGCACCCCTAGGCTTAGGCTAGGGCACTTCTAGGCTCAGGCTAGGGGACCCCTAGGCTTAGGCTAAGGCTAGGGCTCCCCTAGCCTAAGGCTATGGCACCCCTAGGCTCAGGCTTGGGCACCCCTAGGCTTAGGCTAGGGCAGCCCTAGGCTTAGCTAGGGCACCCATAGCCTTAGGCTAAGCCTAGGGCTCCCCTAGCCTAAGGCTGGGGCACCCCTAGGCTTAGGCTAGGGCACCCCTAGGCTTAGGCTAGGGTACCCCTAAGCATAGGCTAGGGCACCCCTAGGCTTAGGCTAGGACACCCCTAGGCTTAGGCTAAGACTACGGCTCCCCTAGCCTAAGGCTAGGGCACCCATAGGCTCAAGCTATGGCACCCCTAGGCTTAGGCTAGGGCACCCCTAGGCTTAGGCTAGGACACCCCTATGGTTAGGCTAGGGCACCCATATGCATAGGTGAGAGCACCCCTAGGCTTAGGCTAGGGTACCCCAGGCTTAAGTGAGGGCACCCCAAGGCTTAGGCTAAGGCAGACCTAAGCTTAGGCTAAGGCTAGGGCTCACCTAGACTTAGGCTTGGGTACCCCTAGGCTTAGGCTGGGGCACCCCTAGTCTTAGGCTAAGGCTAGGGCTCCCCTAGCCTTAGGTTAGGGCACCCCTAGGCTTAGGCTGGGGCACCCCTAGGCTTAGGCTAGGGCACCCCTAGGTTTAGGCTAGGGCACCCCTAGGCTTAGGCTAGGGCACCCCTATGCTTAGGCTCGGTCTACGGCTCCCCTAGCCTCAGTCTAGGGCACCCCTAGACTCAGGATATTGCACCCCTAGGCTTAGGCTAGGGCAATCCTAGGCTAGACTAAGGCTAGGGATCCCCTAGCCTCAGGCTAGGCCACTCCTAGGCTCAGGCTAGGGCACCCCTAGGCTCAGGCTAGGACACCCCTAGGCTCAGGCTAGGGCACCCCTATGCTCAGGCTATGGCACCCCTAGGCTTAAGCTAGGGCACTCCTACGCTTAGGCTAGGGTACCCCTAGGCTTATGATAGGGCACTCCTAGGCTCAGGCTACGGCACACCTAGGCTTAGGCTAAGGCTAGTGCTCCCCTAGCCTAAGGCTAGGGCACCCCTAGGCTTAGGCTAGTGCACTGCTAGGCTCAGTCTAGGGTAAGCCTAGGCTTAGGCTAAGGCTAGGGCTCCCCTAGCCTAAGGTTATGGCACCCCTAGGCTCAGGCTTGGGCACCCCTAGGCTTAGGCTAGGGCACCCCTAGGCTTAGGCTAAGCCTAGGGCTCCCCTAGCCTAAGGCTAGGGCACCTCTAGACTCAGGCTATGGCACCCGCAGGCTTAGGTTAGGGAACCCCTAGGCTTAGGCTAAGGCTAGGGCTCCTGTAGCCTAAGGCTAGGGCACCCCTAGACTTAGGCTAGGGCACCACTAGTCTTAGGCTAAGACTAGGGCTCCCCTAGCCTAAGGCTAGAGCACCCCTAGGCTTAGGCTAGGGCACCCGTAGGCTCAGGCTAGGGCTTCCCTAGGCTCAGGCTAGGGCACTCATAGGCTTAGGCTAGGGCACCCCTAGGCGTAGGTTAGGCCACCCCTAGGCTTAGGCTAGGGCACCCCTAGGCTTAGGCTAAGGCTACGGCTCCCCTAGCCTAAGGCGAGGGCACCCCTAGGCTTAGGCTAGGGCACTCCTAGGCTCAGGCTAGGGGACCCCTAGGCTTAGGCTAAGGCTAGGGCGCCCCTAGCCTAAGGCTATGGCACCCCTACGCTCAGGTTTGGGCACCCCTATGCTTAGGCTAGGGCACCCCTAGGCTTAGGCTAGGGCACCCCTAGGCTTAGGCTAAGGCTACGGCTCCCCTAGCCTAAGGCTAGGGCACCCCTCGGCATAGACTATGGCACCCCTAGGCTTAGGCTAGGACACCCCTATGGTTAGGCTAGGGCACCCCTAGGCTTAGGCTAAGGCCAGGGCTCCCTGGCCTAAGGTTAGGGCACCCCTAGGCTTAGGCTAAGGTACCCCTAGACTTAGGTTAAGGCACCCCTAGGCTTAGGCTCAGGCTACGACTCCTCTAGCCTCAGGCTAGGGCACCCCTAGACTCAGGCTATGGCCCCCCAAGGTTTAGGCTAGGGCAATCCTACGCTAGACTAAGGCCAGGGCTCCCTTGCCTAAGGGTAGGGCACCCCTAGCCTTAGGCGAGGGCACCCCAAGTCTCAGGCTTGGGCACGCCAAGGCTTAGACTAGGGCACCCCTAGGCTTAGGCTAAGGCTAGGGCTCCCCTAGCCTAAGGCTTGGGCACCCCTAGGCTTAGGCTATGGCACCCCTAGGCTTAGGGTAGGGCACCCCTAGGCTTAGGCTAGGGCAGCCCTAGGCTTAGGCTAAGGCTACAGCTCCCCTAGCATCAGGCTAGGGTACCCGTAGGCTTAGGCTAGGGCACCCCTAGGCTCAGGCTAGGTCAGCCTTAGGCTTAGGCTAGGGCACCCCTAGGCTTAGGCTAGGGCACCCCTAAGCTTAGGTTCAGGATAGGGCTCCCCCAGCCTAAGGGTAGGGCACCCCTAGGCTTAGGCTAGGGGACCCCTAGGCTTAGGCTAGGGAACGCCTAGCCTAAGGCTAGGGCACCCCTACGCTTAGGCTAGGGTATCCCTATGCTTAGGCTATGGCTCCCCTAGACTCAGGCTAGGGCACCACTAGACTCAGGCTAGGGCACCCCTAAGCTTAGGCTAGGGAAATCCTAGGCTTAGGCTAAGGCTAGGGCTCCCCTAGTCTCAGGTTAGGTCACCCCTAGGCTCAGGCTGCGGCACCCCTAGGCTTAGACTAGGGCAACCCTAGGCTTAGGCTAAGGATAGGGCTCCCCTAACCTAAGGCTACGGCACCCCTATGCTCAGGCTAGGGCTCCCCTAGGCTTAAGCTAGGCCAATCCTAGGCTTAGGCTAGGGCACCCCTAGGCTTAAGATAGGGCTCCAGTAGGCTTAGGCTAGGGCACCCCTAGCCTCAGGCTAGGGCACCCCTGGGCTTAGTCTAGGGCACTCCTAGGCTTAGGCTAAGGCTAGGGCTCCCCTAGCCTCAGGCTAGGGCACCCAAAGTCTTAGCCTACGGCACCCCTAGGCTTAGGCTAGGGCAATCCTAGGCTTAGGCTAAGGCTACGGCTCGCATGGCCTCAGGCTAGTGCCCTCCTAGACTCAGGATATGGAACCCCTATGGTTAGGCTAGGGCACCCCTAGGCTTAGGCTAAGGCTAGGGCTCCCTAGCCTAAAGCTAGAGCACCCCTGGGCTTAGGCTAGGGCACCCCTAGGCTTAGGCTAAGGCCAGGGCTCCCCTAGCCTAAGGCTAGGGCACCCCTAGGCTTAGGCTAGGGCACCCCTAGGCTTAGGCTAAAGTAGGGCTCCAATAGCCTAAGACTAGGGCACCCCTTGGCTTAGGCTAAGGCATCCCTAGGCTTAGGCTATGGCAGACCTAGGCTTAGGGTAAGGCTAGGTCTCGCCTAGGCTAAGGCTAGGGCACCCCCAGGCTTAGGCTAGGGCACCCGTAGGCTTAGGCTACGGCAATCCTAGACTTAGGCTAAAGCAACGGCTCCCCTAGCCTGAGGCTAGGGCACCCCAAGACTCAGGCTAAGGCACCCCTAGGCTTAGGCTAGGGCAATCCTAGGCTTAGGCTAAGGCTAGGGCTCCCCTAGCCTCAGGCTAAGGCTAGGGCAGCCCTATGCTTAGGCTAGGGCACCCCTAGGCTTAGGCTAGGGCACCCCTAGACTCAGTCTAGGGCACCCCTATGCTTAGGCTAGGGCACTCCTATGCTTAGGAAAAGGCTAGGGTTCCCCTGGCCTAAGGCTAGGCCACCCCTAGGCTTAGACTAGGGCATCCCTAGGCTTAGGATAGGGCACCCCTAGGCTTAGGCTAGGGCACCCCTAGGCTTAGGCTAGGGCACGCCTAGGCGTAGGCTAGGGCACCCGTTGGCTCAGGTTAGGGCACCCCTAGGCTCAGGATAGGGCACCCCTAATCTTAGGCTAGGGCAACACTAGGCTTAGGCTAAGGCTAGGGCTCCCCTTTCCTCAAGCTAGGGCTCCCCTACGCTTACGCTAGGGCACCCCTAGGCTTAGGCTAGGGCACCTCTAGGCTTAGGCTAAGGCTAGGGCTCCCCTAGCCTAAGGCTAGAGCACCCCTAGTCTTAGGCTAGAGCACCCCAAGGCTTAGGCTAGGGCAGCCCTAGGCTTAGGCTAGGGCACCCCTATGGTTAGGCTAAGGCTAGGGTTCCCCTAGTCTAAGGCTGGGGCACCCCTAGGCTTAGGCTAGGGCACCCCTAGGCTTAGGCTAGGGCACCCCTAGGCATAGGCTAGGGCACCCCTAGGTTTAGGCTAGGGCACCCCTAGGCTTAGGCTAGGCTACGGCTCCCCTAGCCTAAGGCGAGGGCACCCCTAGGCTTAGGCTAGGGCACTTCTAGGCTCAGGCTAGGGGACCCCTAGGCTTAGGCTAAGGCTAGGGCTCCCCTAGCCTAAGGCTATGGCACCCCTAGGCTCAGGCTTGGGCACCCCTAGGCTTAGGCTAGGGCAGCCCTAGGCTTAGCTAGGGCACCCATAGCCTTAGGCTAAGCCTAGGGCTCCCCTAGCCTAAGGCTGGGGCACCCCTAGGCTTAGGCTAGGGCACCCCTAGGCTTAGGCTAGGGTACCCCTAAGCATAGGCTAGGGCACCCCTAGGCTTAGGCTAGGACACCCCTAGGCTTAGGCTAAGACTACGGCTCCCCTAGCCTAAGGCTAGGGCACCCATAGGCTCAAGCTATGGCACCCCTAGGCTTAGGCTAGGGCACCCCTAGGCTTAGGCTAGGACACCCCTATGGTTAGGCTAGGGCACCCATATGCATAGGTGAGAGCACCCCTAGGCTTAGGCTAGGGTACCCCAGGCTTAAGTGAGGGCACCCCAAGGCTTAGGCTAAGGCAGACCTAAGCTTAGGCTAAGGCTAGGGCTCACCTAGACTTAGGCTTGGGTACCCCTAGGCTTAGGCTGGGGCACCCCTAGTCTTAGGCTAAGGCTAGGGCTCCCCTAGCCTTAGGTTAGGGCACCCCTAGGCTTAGGCTGGGGCACCCCTAGGCTTAGGCTAGGGCACCCCTAGGTTTAGGCTAGGGCACCCCTAGGCTTAGGCTAGGGCACCCCTATGCTTAGGCTCGGTCTACGGCTCCCCTAGCCTCAGTCTAGGGCACCCCTAGACTCAGGATATTGCACCCCTAGGCTTAGGCTAGGGCAATCCTAGGCTAGACTAAGGCTAGGGATCCCCTAGCCTCAGGCTAGGCCACTCCTAGGCTCAGGCTAGGGCACCCCTAGGCTCAGGCTAGGACACCCCTAGGCTCAGGCTAGGGCACCCCTATGCTCAGGCTATGGCACCCCTAGGCTTAAGCTAGGGCACTCCTACGCTTAGGCTAGGGTACCCCTAGGCTTATGATAGGGCACTCCTAGGCTCAGGCTACGGCACACCTAGGCTTAGGCTAAGGCTAGTGCTCCCCTAGCCTAAGGCTAGGGCACCCCTAGGCTTAGGCTAGTGCACTGCTAGGCTCAGTCTAGGGTAAGCCTAGGCTTAGGCTAAGGCTAGGGCTCCCCTAGCCTAAGGTTATGGCACCCCTAGGCTCAGGCTTGGGCACCCCTAGGCTTAGGCTAGGGCACCCCTAGGCTTAGGCTAAGCCTAGGGCTCCCCTAGCCTAAGGCTAGGGCACCTCTAGACTCAGGCTATGGCACCCGCAGGCTTAGGTTAGGGAACCCCTAGGCTTAGGCTAAGGCTAGGGCTCCTGTAGCCTAAGGCTAGGGCACCCCTAGACTTAGGCTAGGGCACCACTAGTCTTAGGCTAAGACTAGGGCTCCCCTAGCCTAAGGCTAGAGCACCCCTAGGCTTAGGCTAGGGCACCCGTAGGCTCAGGCTAGGGCTTCCCTAGGCTCAGGCTAGGGCACTCATAGGCTTAGGCTAGGGCACCCCTAGGCGTAGGTTAGGCCACCCCTAGGCTTAGGCTAGGGCACCCCTAGGCTTAGGCTAAGGCTACGGCTCCCCTAGCCTAAGGCGAGGGCACCCCTAGGCTTAGGCTAGGGCACTCCTAGGCTCAGGCTAGGGGACCCCTAGGCTTAGGCTAAGGCTAGGGCGCCCCTAGCCTAAGGCTATGGCACCCCTACGCTCAGGTTTGGGCACCCCTATGCTTAGGCTAGGGCACCCCTAGGCTTAGGCTAGGGCACCCCTAGGCTTAGGCTAAGGCTACGGCTCCCCTAGCCTAAGGCTAGGGCACCCCTCGGCATAGACTATGGCACCCCTAGGCTTAGGCTAGGACACCCCTATGGTTAGGCTAGGGCACCCCTAGGCTTAGGCTAAGGCCAGGGCTCCCTGGCCTAAGGTTAGGGCACCCCTAGGCTTAGGCTAAGGTACCCCTAGACTTAGGTTAAGGCACCCCTAGGCTTAGGCTCAGGCTACGACTCCTCTAGCCTCAGGCTAGGGCACCCCTAGACTCAGGCTATGGCCCCCCAAGGTTTAGGCTAGGGCAATCCTACGCTAGACTAAGGCCAGGGCTCCCTTGCCTAAGGGTAGGGCACCCCTAGCCTTAGGCGAGGGCACCCCAAGTCTCAGGCTTGGGCACGCCAAGGCTTAGACTAGGGCACCCCTAGGCTTAGGCTAAGGCTAGGGCTCCCCTAGCCTAAGGCTTGGGCACCCCTAGGCTTAGGCTATGGCACCCCTAGGCTTAGGGTAGGGCACCCCTAGGCTTAGGCTAGGGCAGCCCTAGGCTTAGGCTAAGGCTACAGCTCCCCTAGCATCAGGCTAGGGTACCCGTAGGCTTAGGCTAGGGCACCCCTAGGCTCAGGCTAGGTCAGCCTTAGGCTTAGGCTAGGGCACCCCTAGGCTTAGGCTAGGGCACCCCTAAGCTTAGGTTCAGGATAGGGCTCCCCCAGCCTAAGGGTAGGGCACCCCTAGGCTTAGGCTAGGGGACCCCTAGGCTTAGGCTAGGGAACGCCTAGCCTAAGGCTAGGGCACCCCTACGCTTAGGCTAGGGTACCCCTATGCTTAGGCTATGGCTCCCCTAGACTCAGGCTAGGGCACCACTAGACTCAGGCTAGGGCACCCCTAAGCTTAGGCTAGGGAAATCCTAGGCTTAGGCTAAGGCTAGGGCTCCCCTAGTCTCAGGTTAGGTCACCCCTAGGCTCAGGCTGCGGCACCCCTAGGCTTAGACTAGGGCAACCCTAGGCTTAGGCTAAGGATAGGGCTCCCCTAACCTAAGGCTACGGCACCCCTATGCTCAGGCTAGGGCTCCCCTAGGCTTAAGCTAGGCCAATCCTAGGCTTAGGCTAGGGCACCCCTAGGCTTAAGATAGGGCTCCAGTAGGCTTAGGCTAGGGCACCCCTAGCCTCAGGCTAGGGCACCCCTGGGCTTAGTCTAGGGCACTCCTAGGCTTAGGCTAAGGCTAGGGCTCCCCTAGCCTCAGGCTAGGGCACCCAAAGTCTTAGCCTACGGCACCCCTAGGCTTAGGCTAGGGCAATCCTAGGCTTAGGCTAAGGCTACGGCTCGCATGGCCTCAGGCTAGTGCCCTCCTAGACTCAGGATATGGAACCCCTATGGTTAGGCTAGGGCACCCCTAGGCTTAGGCTAAGGCTAGGGCTCCCTAGCCTAAAGCTAGAGCACCCCTGGGCTTAGGCTAGGGCACCCCTAGGCTTAGGCTAAGGCCAGGGCTCCCCTAGCCTAAGGCTAGGGCACCCCTAGGCTTAGGCTAGGGCACCCCTAGGCTTAGGCTAAAGTAGGGCTCCAATAGCCTAAGACTAGGGCACCCCTTGGCTTAGGCTAAGGCATCCCTAGGCTTAGGCTATGGCAGACCTAGGCTTAGGGTAAGGCTAGGTCTCGCCTAGGCTAAGGCTAGGGCACCCCCAGGCTTAGGCTAGGGCACCCGTAGGCTTAGGCTACGGCAATCCTAGACTTAGGCTAAAGCAACGGCTCCCCTAGCATGAGGCTAGGGCACCCCAAGACTCAGGCTAAGGCACCCCTAGGCTTAGGCTAGGGCAATCCTAGGCTTAGGCTAAGGCTAGGGCTCCCCTAGCCTCAGGCTAAGGCTAGGGCAGCCCTATGCTTAGGCTAGGGCACCCCTAGGCTTAGGCTAGGGCACCCCTAGGCTTAGGCTAGGGCACCCATAGGCTTAGGCTATGGCTTCGGGTCCCCTAGCCTAAGGCTAGGGCACCCCTAGGCTCAGGCTATGGCACCCCTAGACTCAGTCTAGGGCACCCCTATGCTTAGGCTAGGGCACTCCTATGCTTAGGAAAAGGCTAGGGTTCCCCTGGCCTAAGGCTAGGCCACCCCTAGGCTTAGACTAGGGCATCCCTAGGCTTAGGATAGGGCACCCCTAGGCTTAGGCTAGGGCACCCCTAGGCTTAGGCTAGGGCACGCCTAGGCGTAGGCTAGGGCACCCGTTGGCTCAGGTTAGGGCACCCCTAGGCTCAGGATAGGGCACCCCTAATCTTAGGCTAGGGCAACACTAGGCTTAGGCTAAGGCTAGGGCTCCCCTTTCCTCAAGCTAGGGCTCCCCTACGCTTACGCTAGGGCACCCCTAGGCTTAGGCTAGGGCACCTCTAGGCTTAGGCTAAGGCTAGGGCTCCCCTAGCCTAAGGCTAGAGCACCCCTAGTCTTAGGCTAGAGCACCCCAAGGCTTAGGCTAGGGCAGCCCTAGGCTTAGGCTAGGGCACCCCTATGGTTAGGCTAAGGCTAGGGTTCCCCTAGTCTAAGGCTGGGGCACCCCTAGGCTTAGGCTAGGGCACCCCTAGGCTTAGGCTAGGGCACCCCTAGGCATAGGCTAGGGCACCCCTAGGTTTAGGCTAGGGCACCCCTAGGCTTAGGCTAGGCTACGGCTCCCCTAGCCTAAGGCGAGGGCACCCCTAGGCTTAGGCTAGGGCACTTCTAGGCTCAGGCTAGGGGACCCCTAGGCTTAGGCTAAGGCTAGGGCTCCCCTAGCCTAAGGCTATGGCACCCCTAGGCTCAGGCTTGGGCACCCCTAGGCTTAGGCTAGGGCAGCCCTAGGCTTAGCTAGGGCACCCATAGCCTTAGGCTAAGCCTAGGGCTCCCCTAGCCTAAGGCTGGGGCACCCCTAGGCTTAGGCTAGGGCACCCCTAGGCTTAGGCTAGGGTACCCCTAAGCATAGGCTAGGGCACCCCTAGGCTTAGGCTAGGGCACCCCTAGGCTTAGGCTAAGACTACGGCTCCCCTAGCCTAAGGCTAGGGCACCCATAGGCTCAAGCTATGGCACCCCTAGGCTTAGGCTAGGGCACCCCTAGGCTTAGGCTAGGACACCCCTATGGTTAGGCTAGGGCACCCATATGCATAGGTGAGAGCACCCCTAGGCTTAGGCTAGGGTACCCCAGGCTTAAGTGAGGGCACCCCAAGGCTTAGGCTAAGGCAGACCTAAGCTTAGGCTAAGGCTAGGGCTCACCTAGACTTAGGCTTGGGTACCCCTAGGCTTAGGCTGGGGCACCCCTAGGCTTAGGCTAGGGCACCCCTAGGTTTAGGCTAGGGCACCCCTAGGCTTAGGCTAGGCACCCCTATGCTTAGGCTCGGTCTACGGCTCCCCTAGCCTCAGTCTAGGGCACCCCTAGACTCAGGATATTGCACCCCTAGGCTTAGGCTAGGGCAATCCTAGGCTAGACTAAGGCTAGGGATCCCCTAGCCTCAGGCTAGGCCACTCCTAGGCTCAGGCTAGGGCACCCCTAGGCTCAGGCTAGGACACCCCTAGGCTCAGGCTAGGGCACCCCTATGCTCAGGCTATGGCACCCCTAGGCTTAAGCTAGGGCACTCCTACGCTTAGGCTAGGGTACCCCTAGGCTTATGCTAGGGCACTCCTAGGCTCAGGCTAGGGCACACCTAGGCTTAGGCTAAGGCTAGTGCTCCCCTAGCCTAAGGTTATGGCACCCCTAGGCTCAGGCTTGGGCACCCCTAGGCTTAGGCTAGGGCACCCCTAGGCTTAGGCTAAGCCTAGGGCTCCCCTAGCCTAAGGCTAGGGCACCTCTAGACTCAGGCTATGGCACCCCCAGGCTTAGGTTAGGGCACCCCTAGGCTTAGGCTAAGGCTAGGGCTCCTGTAGCCTAAGGCTAGGGCACCCCTAGACTTAGGCTAGGGCACCACTAGTCTTAGGCTAAGACTAGGGCTCCCCTAGCCTAAGGCTAGAGCACCCCTAGGCTTAGGCTAGGGCACCCGTAGGCTCAGGCTAGGGCTTCCCTAGGCTCAGGCTAGGGCACTCATAGGCTTAGGCTAGGGCACCCCTAGGCGTAGGTTAGGCCACCCCTAGGCTTAGGCTAGGGCACCCCTAGGCTTAGGCTAAGGCTACGGCTCCCCTAGCCTAAGGCGAGGGCACCCCTAGGCTTAGGCTAGGGCACTCCTAGGCTCAGGCTAGGGGACCCCTAGGCTTAGGCTAAGGCTAGGGCGCCCCTAGCCTAAGGCTATGGCACCCCTAGGCTCAGGTTTGGGCACCCCTATGCTTAGGCTAGGGCACCCCTAGGCTTAGGCTAAGGCTAGGGCTCCCCTAGCCTAAGGCTAGGGCACCCCTAGGCTCAGGCTTGGGCACCCCTAGGCTTAGGATAGGGCAGCCCTAGGCTTAGGCTAGGGCACCCATAGCCTTAGGCTAAGGCTAGGGCTCCCCTAGCCGAAGGCGAGGGCACCCCTATGCTCAGGCTAGGGCACCCCTAGGCTTAGGCTAGGGTACCCCTAGCTTAGGCTAACGCTAGGGTTCCCCTAGCCTAAGGCTGGGGCACCCCTAGGCTTAGGCTAGGGCACCCCTAGGCTTAGGCAAGGGCACCCCTAAGCATAGGCTAGGGCACCCCTAGGCTTAGGCTAGGGCACCCCTAGGCTTAGGCTAAGGCTACGACTCCCCTAGCCTAAGGCTAGGGCACCCATAGGCTCAAGCTATGTCACCCCTAGGCTTAGGCTAGGGCACCCCTAGGCTTAGGCTAGGACACCCCTATGGTTAGGCTAGGGCACCCTTAGTCTTAGGTGAGAGCACCCCTAGGCTTAGGCTAGGGTACCCCAGGCTTAGGTGAGGGCACCCCAAGGCTTAGGCTAGGGCAAATCTAAGCTTAGGCTAAGGCTACGGCTCACCTAGCCTAAGGCTAGGGCACCCCTAGGCTTAGGCTAGGGCAGCACTAGGCGTAGGCTAGGGCATCCCTACACTTAGGCTTGGGTTCCCCTAGGCTAAGGCTAGGGCTCCCCTAGCCTTATGTTAGGGCACCCCTAGGCTTAGGCTGGGGCACCCCTAGGCTTAGGCTAGGGCACCCCTAGGCTTAGGCTAGGGCACCCCTAGGCTTAGGCTAGGGCACCCCTAGGCTTAGGCTCGGGCTACGGCTCCCCTAGCCTCAGGCTAGGGCACCCCTAACTCAGGATATTGCACCCCTAGGCTTAGGCTAGGGCAATCCTAGGCTAGACTAAGGCTAGGGCTCCCCTAGCCTCAGGCTAGGCCACTCCTAGGCTCAGGCTAGGGCACCCCTAGGCTCAGGCTAGGGCACCCCTAGGCTCAGGCTAGGGCACCCCTATGCTCAGACTAGGGCACCCCTAGGCTTAAGCTAGTGCACTCCTACTATTAGGCTAGGGTACTCCTAGGCTTAGGCTAGGGCACTCCTAGGTTCAGGCTAGGGCACACCTAGGCTTAGGCTAAGGCTAGTGCTCCCCTAGCCTAAGGCTAGGGCACCCCTAAGCTTAGGCTAGTGCACTGCTAGGCTCAGTCTAGGGTAACACTAGGCTTAGGCTAAGGCTAGGGCTCACCTAGCCTAAGGTTATGGCACCCCTAGGCTCAGGCTTGGGCACCCCTCGTCTTAGGCTAGGGCACCCCTACGCTTAGGTGAGAGCACCCCTAGGCTTAGGCTAGGGTACCCCAGGCTTAGGTGAGGGCACCCCAAGGCTTAGGTTAGGGCAAACCTAAGCTTAGCCTAAGGCTAGTGCTCACCTAGCCTAAGGCTAGGGCACCCCTAGGTTTAGGCTAGGGCAGCACTAGGCGTAGGCTAGGGCACCCCTAGACTTAGGCTTGGGTACCCTTAGGCTTAGGCTGGGGCACCCCTAGTCTTAGGCTAAGGCTAGGGCTCCCCTAGCCTTAGGTTAGGGCACCCCTAGGCTTAGGCTGGGGCACCCCTAGGCTTAGGCTAGGGCACCCCTGGGTTTAGGCTAGGGCACCCCTACGCTTAGGCTAGGGCACCCCTAGGCTTAGGCTCAGGCTACGGCTCCCCTAGCCTCAGGCTAGGGCACCCCTAGACTCAGGATATTGCACCCCTAGGCTTAGGCTAGGGCAATCCTAGGCTAGACTAAGGCTAGGGCTCCCCTAGCCTCAGGCTAGGCCACTCCTAGGCTCAGGCTAGGGAAACCCTAGGCTCAGGCTAGGGCACCCCTAGGCTCAGGCTAGGGCACCCCTATGCTCAGGCTAGGGCACCCCTAGGCTTAAGCTAGTGCACTCCTACTCTTAGGCTAGGGTACCCCTAGGCTTAGGCTAGGGCACTCCTAGGCTCAGGCTAGGGCACACCGAGGCTTAGGCTAAGGCTAGTGCTCCCCTAGCCTAAGGCTAGGGCACCCCTAAGCTTAGGCTAGTGCACTGCTAGGCTCAGTCTAGGGTAACCCTAGGCTTAGGCTAAGGCTAGGGCTCCCCTAGCCTAAGGTTATGGCACCCCTAGGCTCAGGCTTGGGCACCCCTCGTCTTAGGCTAGGGCACCCCTAGGCTTAGGCTAAGCCTGGGGCTCCCCTAGCCTAAGGCTAGGGCACCTCTAGACTCAGGCTATGGCACCCCCAGGCTTAGGTTAGGGCACCCCTAGGCTTAGGCTAAGGCTAGGGCTCCTGTAGCCTAAGGCTAGGGCACCCCTAGACTTAGGCTAGGGCACCACTAGTCTTACGCTAAGACTAGGGCTCCCCTAGCCTAAGGCTAGAGCACCCCTAGGCTTAGGCTAGGGCACCCGTAGGCTCAGGCTAGGGCTTCCCTAGGCTCAGGCTAGGGCACCCCTAGGCTTAGGCTAAGGTTAGGGCTCCCCTAGCCTCAGGCTAGGGCACCCTTAAGCTTAGGCTAGGGCAACCCTAGGCTTAGGTTAGGGCATCCCTAGGCTTAGGCTAAGGCTAGGGCTCCCCTAGCCTAAAGCTAGAACACCCCTAGGCTTATGCTAGGGCACCCCAAGCTTAGGCTAGGGCACCCTTAGGCTTAGGCTTATTCTAGGGCTCCCCTAGCCTAAGGCTAGGGCACCCCTAGGCATACGGTAGGGCACCTATAGGCTTAGACTTAGGCACCCCTAGGCTTAGGCTAGGACTCCCCTAGCCTAAGGCTAGGGCACCCCTAGGCTTAGGCTAAGGCTAGGGTTCCCCTAGCCTATGGCTGGGGCACCCCTAGGCTTAGGCTAGGACACCCCTAGGCGTAGGCTATGGCACCCCTAGGCTTAGGCTAGGGCACCCCTAGTCTTAGGCTAAGGCTACGGCTCTCCTAGCCTAAGGCTAGGGCACCCCTAGGCTCAAGCTATGGCACCCCTAGGCTTAGGCTAGGGCACCCCTAGGCTTAGGCTAGGACACCCCTAGGCTTAGGCTAGGGCACCCATAGGCTTAGGCTAAGGCCAGGGCTCCCTTGCCTAAGGCTAGGTCACCCCTAGGCTTAGGCTAGAGCCCCCTAGGCGTAGGCTATGGCACCCCTAGGCTTAGGCTAGGGCACCCCTAGTCTTAGGCTAAGGCTACGGCTCTCCTAGCCTAAGGCTAGGGCACCCCTAGGCTCAAGCTATGGCACCCCTAGGCTTAGGCTAGGGCACCCCTAGGCTTAGGCTAGGGAACCCCTAGGCTTAGGCTAGGGCACCCCTAGGCTTAGGCTAAGGCCAGGGCTCCCCTGCCTAAGGCTAGGGCACCCCTCGGCTTAAGCTAGGACTAGCCTAGGCTTTGGTTAAGGCTACGGCTCCCCTAGCCTCAGGCTAGTTCACCCCTAGACTCAGTATACGGCACCCCTAGACTTAGCTAGGGTAATCCTAGGCTAGACTAACGCTCGGGCTCCCATAGCCTCAGGCTAATGCACCCGTTGGCTCACGCTAGGGCACCCCTACCCTCAGGCTAGGGCACACCTAAGCTTAGGCTAGGGCACCCCTAGGTTTAGGCTAAGGCTAGGGCTCCCCTAGCCTCAGGCTAGGGCACCATTAGGCTTACGCTAAGGCACCCCAAGGTTAGGCTAGGGCACCCCTAGGCTTAGGCTAATTCTAGGGCTCCCCTAGCCTAAGGCTAGGGCACCCCTAGGCTCAGGCTAGGGTACCCCTAGTCTTAGGCTAGGGCTTCCCTAGGCTTAGGTTAGGGCACCCCTAGGCTTAGGCTAGGAAACGCCTAGCCTAAGGCTAGGGCATGCCTACGCTTAGGCTAGGGCACCCCTAGGCTTAGGCTATGGCACCCCTACACTTAGGCTAAGGCAACGGCTCCCCTAGACTCAGGCTAGTGCACCACTAGACTCAAGCTAGGGCACCCCTAAGCTTAGGCTAGGGCAATCCTAGGCTTAGGCTAAGGCTAGGGCTCCCCTAGCCTCAGGTTAGGTCACCCCTTGGCTCAGGCTACGGCACCCCTAGGTTTAGACTAGGGCACCCCTAGGCTTAGGCTAAGGCTAGGGCTCCCCGAACCTAAGGCTACGGCACCCCTAGGCTCAGGCTAGGGCTCCCCTAGGCTTAGGCTAGGGCAATCCTAGGTTTAGGCTAGGGTACCCCTAGGCTTAAGCTAGGGCTCCCCTAGGCTTAGGCTAGGGCACCCCTAGGCTTAGGCTAAGGCTAGGGCTCCCCTAGCCTCAGGATAGGGCACCCTTAGGCTTAGGCTAGGGCACCCCTAGGCTTAGGCTAGGGCACCCCTAGGCTTAGGCTAAGGCTAGGTCTCCCCTAGCCTAAGGCTAGAGCACCCCTAGGCTTAGGGTACGGCACCCCAAGCTTAGGCTAGGGCACCCCTTGGCTTAGGCTAATTCTAGGGCCCCCTAGCCTATGGCTAGGGCACCCCTACGCTTAGGCTAGGGCACCCCTAGGCTTAGGCTAGGGCTCCCATAGACTCAGGCTAGGGCACCCCTAGGCTTAGGATTCGGCACCCCTAGGCTTAGACTAGGGCACCCCTAGGCTTAGGCTAAGGCTACGGCTCGCCTGGCCTCAGGCTAGTGCCCTCCTAGACTCAGGATATGGAACCCCTATGGTTAGGCTAGGGCACCCCTAGGCTTAGGCTAGGGCACCCCTAGGCTTAGGCTAGGGCACCCCTAGGCTTAGGCTAAAGTAGGGCTCCAATAGCCTAAGACTAGGGCACCCCTTGGCTTAGGCTAAGGCATCCCTAGGCTTAGGCTATGGCAGATCTAGGCTTAGGGTAAGGCTAGGTCTCACCTAGGCTAAGGCTAGGGCACCCCCAGGCTTAGGCTAGGGCACCCGTAGGCTTAGGCTACGGCAATCCTAGACTTAGGCTAAAGCAATGGCTCCCCTAGCCTGAGGCTAGGGCACCCCAAGACTCAGGCTAAGGCACCCCTAGGCTTAGGCTAGGGCAATCCTAGGCTTAGGCTAAGGCTAGGGCTCCCCTAGCCTCAGGCTAAGGCTAGGGCAACCCTATGCTTAGGCTAGGGCACCCCTAGGCTTAGGCTAGGGCACCCCTAGGCTTAGGCTAGGGCACCCATAGGCTTAGGCTATGGCTTCGGCTCCCCTAGCCTAAGGCTAGGGCACCCCTAGGCTCAGGCTATGGCACCCCTAGACTCAGTCTAGGGCACCCCTATGCTTAGGCTAGGGCACTCCTATGCTTAGGAAAAGGCTAGGGTTCCCCTGGCCTAAGGGTAGGCTACCCCTAGGCTTAGGCTAGGGCATCCCTAGGCTTAGGATAGGGCACCCCTAGGCTTAGGCTAGGGCACCCCTAGGCTTAGGCTAGGGCACCCCTAGGCTTAGGCTAGGGCACCCCTAGGCGTAGGCTAGGGCACCCGTTGGCTCAGGCTAGGGTACCCCTAGTCTCAGGATAGGGCACCCCTAATCTTAGGCTAGGGCAACCCTAGGCTTAGGCTAAGGCTAGGGCGCCCCTTTCCTCAGGCTAAGGCACGCCTAGGCTTACGCTAGGGCACTCCTAGGCTTAGGCTAGGGCACCTCTAGGCTTAGGCTAAGGCTAGGGCTCCCCTAGCCTAAGGCTGGAGCACCCCTAGTCTTAGGCTAGAGCACCCCAAGGCTTAGGCTAGGGCAGCCCGAGGCTTAGGCCAGGGCACCCCTATGGTTAGGCTAAGGCTAGGGTTCCCCTAGCATAAGGCTGGGGCACCCCTAGGCTTAGGCTAGGGCACCCCTAGGCTTAGGCTAGGGCACCCCTAGGCGTAGGCTAGGGCACCCCTAGGCTTAGGCTAGGGCACCCCTAAGCTTAGGCTAAGGCTACGGCTCCCCTAGCCTATGGCGAGGGCACCCCTAGGCTTAGGCTAGGGCACTCCAAGGCTCAGGCTAGGGGACCCCTAGGCTTAGGCTAAGGCTAGGGCTCCCCTAGCCTAAGGCTATGGCACCCCTAGGCTCAGGTTTGGGCACCCCTAGGCTTAGGCTAGGGCACCCCTAGGCTTAGGCTAAGGCTAGGGCTCCCCTAGACTAAGGTTAGGGCACCCCTAGGCTCAGGCTTGGGCACCCCTAGGCTTAGGCTAGGGCAGCCCTAGGCTTAGGCTAGGGCACCCATAGCCTTAGGCTAAGGCTAGGGCTCCCCTAGAAGAAGGCGAGGGCACCCCTATGCTCAGGCTAGGGCACCCCTAGGCTTAGGCTAGGGTACCCCTAGCTTAGGCTAACGCTAGGGTTCCCCTAGCCTAAGGCTGGGGCACCCCTAGGCTTAGGCTAGGGCACCCCTAGGCTTAGGCTAGGGCACCCCTAAGCATAGGCTAGGGCACCCCTGGGCTTAGGCTAGGGCACCCCTAGGCTTAGGCTAAGGCTACGGCTCCCCAAACCTTAGGCTAGGGCACCCATAGGCTCAAGCTATGGCACCCCTAGGCTTAGGCTAGGGCACCCGTAGGCTTAGGCTAGGACACCCCTATGGTTAGGCTAGGGCACCCATAGGCTTAGGTGAGAGCACCCCTAGGCTTAGGCTAGGGTACCCCAGGATTAAGTGAGGGCACCCCAAGGCTTAGGCTAGGGCAGACCTAAGCTTAGGCTAAGGCTAGGGCTCACATAACCTAAGGCTAGGGCACCCCTAGGCTTAGGCTAGGGCAGCCCTAGGCGTAGGCAAAGGCACCCCTAGACTTAGGCTTGGGTACCCATAGGCTTAGGCTGGGGCACCCCTAGTCTTAGGCTAAGGCTAGGGCTCCCCTAGCCTTAGGTTAGGGCACCCCTAGGCTTAGGCTGGGGCACCCCTAGGCTTAGGCTAGGGCACCCCTAGGTTTAGGCTAGGGCACCCCTAGGCTTAGGCTAGGGCACCCCTAGGCTTAGGCTCGGGCTACGACTCCCCTAGCCTCAAGCTAGGGCACCCCTAGACTCAGGATATTGCACCCCTAGGCTTAGGCTAGGGCAATCCTAGGCTAGACTAAGGCTAGGGCTCCCCTAGCCTCAGGCTAGGCCACTCCTAGGCTCAGGCTACGGCACCCCTAGGCTCAGGCTAGGGCACCCCTAGGCTCAGGCTAGGGCACCCCTATGCTCAGGCTAGGGCACCCCTAGGCTTAAGCTAGGGCACTCCTACACTTAGGCTAGGGTACCCCTAGGCTTAGGCTAGGGCACTCCTAGGCTCAGGCTAGGGCACACCTAGGCTTAGGCTAAGGCTAGTGCTCCCCTAGCCTAAGGCTAGGGCACCCCTAGGCTTAGGCTAGTGCACTGCTAGGCTCAGTCTAGGGTAACCCTAGGCTTAGGCTAAGGCTAGGGCTCCCCTAGCCTAAGGTTATGGCACCCCTAAGCTCAGGCTTGGGCACCCCTAGGCTTAGGCTAGGGCACCCCTAGGCTTAGGCTAAGCCTAGGGCTCCCCTAGCCTAAGGCTAGGGCACCTCTAGACTCAGGCTATGGCACCCCCAGGCTTAGGTTAGGGCACCCCTAGGCTTACGCTAAGGCTAGGGCTCCTGTAGCCTAAAGCTAGGGCACCCCTAGACTTAGGCTAGGGCACCCGTAGGCTCAGGCTAGGGCTTCCCTAGGCTCAGGCTAGGGCACCCCTAGGCTTAGGCTAGGGCCCCCTAGGCGTAGGTTAGGCCACCCCTAGGCTTAGGCTAGGGCACCCGTAGGCTTAGGCTAAGGCTACGGCTCCCCTAGCCTAAGGCGAGGGCACCCCTAGGCTTAGGCTAGGGTACTCCTAGGCTCTGGCTAGGGGACCCCTAGGCTTAGGCTAAGGCTAGGGCGCCCCTAGCCTAAGGCTATGGCACCCCTAGGCTCAGGTTTGGGCACCCCTAGGCTTAGGCTAGGGCACCCCTAGGGTTCGGCTAAGGCTAGGGCTCCCCTAGCCTAAGGCTAGGGCACCCCTAGGCTCAGGCTTGGGCACCCCTAGGCTTAGGCTAGGGCAGCCCTAGGCTTAGGCTCGGACACCCATAGCCTTAGGCTAAGGCTAGGGCTCCCCTAGCCGAAGGCGAGGGCACCCCTATGCTCAGGCTAGGGCACCCCTAGGCTTAGGCTAGGGTACCCCTAGCTTAGGCTAACGCTAGGGTTCCCCTAGCCTAAGGCTGGGGCACTCCTAGGCTTAGGCTAGGGCACCCCTAGGCTTAGGCTAGGGCACCCCTAAGCATAGGCTAGGGCACCCCTAGGCTTAGGCTAGGGCACCCCTAGGCTTAGGCTAAGGCTACGGCTCCCCTAGCCTAAGGCTAGGGCACCCATAGACTCAAGCTATGGCACCCCTAGGCTTAGGCTAGGGCACCCCTAGGCTTAGGCTAGGACACCCCTATGGTTAGGCTAGGGCACCCATAGGCTTAGGTGAGATCACCCCTAGGCTTAGGCTAGGGTACCCCAGGCTTAGGTGAGGGCATCCCAAGGCTTAGGCTAGGGCAGATCTAAGCTTAGGCTAAGGCTAGGGCTCACCTAGCCTAAGGCTAGGGCACCCCTAGGCTTAGGCTAGGGCAGCACTAGGCGTAGGCTAGGGCACCCCTAGACTTAGGCTTGGGTACCCCTAGGCTTAGGCTGGGGCACCCCTAGTCTTAGGCTAAGGCTAGGGCTCCCCTAGCCTTAGGTTAGGGCACCCCTAGGCTTAGGCAGGGGCACCCCTAGGCTTAGGCTAGGGCACCCCTAGGTTTAGGCTAGGGCACCCCTAGGCTTAGGCTAGGGCACCCCTAGGCTTAGGCTCGGGCTACTGCTCCCCTAGCCTCAGGCTAGGGCACCCATAGACTCAGGATATTGCACCCCTAGGCTTAGGCTAGGGCAATCCTAGGCTAGACTAAGGCTAGGGCTCCCCTAGCTTCAGGCTAGGCCACTCCTAGGCTCAGGCTAGGGCACCCCTAGGCTCAGGCTAGGGCACCCCTAGGCTCAGGCTAGGGCACCCCTATGCTCAGGCTAGGGCACCCCTAGGCTTAGGCTAGGGCACTCCTAGGCTCAGGCTAGGGCACACCTAGGCTTAGGCTAAGGCTAGTGCTCCCCTAGCCTAAGGCTAGGGTACCCCTAGGCTTAGGTAGTGCACTGCTAGGCTCAGTCTAGGGTAACCCTAGGCTTAGGCTAAGGCTAGGGCTCCCCTAGCCTAAGGTTATGGCACCCCTAGGCTCAGGCTTGGGCACCCCTAGGCTTAGGCTAGGGCACCCCTAGGCTTAGGCTAAGCCTGGGGCTCCCCTAGCCTAAGGCTAGGGCACCTCTAGACTCAGGCTATGGCACCCCCAGGCTAAGGTTAGGGCACCCCTAGGCTTAGGCTAAGGCTAGGGCTCCTGTAGCCTAAGGCTAGGGCACCCCTAGGATTAGGCTAGGGCACCCGTAGGCTCAGGCTAGGGCTTCCCTAGGCTCAGGCTAGGGCACCCCTAGGCTTAGGCTAAGGCTAGGGCTCCCCTAGCCTCAGGCTAGGGCACCCTTAGGCTTAGGCTAGGGCAACCCTAGTCTTAGGTTAGGGCATCCCTAGGCTTAGGCTAAGGCTAGGGCTCCCCTAGCCTAAAGCTAGAACACCCCTAGGCTTATGCTAGGGCACCCCAAGCTTAGGCTAGGGCACCCTTAGGCTTAGGCTTATTCTAGGGCTCCCCTAGCCTAAGACTAGGGCACCCCTAGGCTTAGGGTATGGCACCTATAGGCTTAGGCTAGGGCACCCCTAGTCTTAGGCTAAGGCTACGGCTCTCCTAGCCTAAGGCTAGGGCACCCCTAGGCTCAAGCTATGGCACCCCTAGTCTTAGGCTAGGGCACCCCTAGGCTTAGGCTAGGACACCCCAAGGCTTAGGCTAGGGCACCCCTAGGCTTAGGCTAAGGCCAGGGCTCCCTTGCCTAAGGCTAGGGCACCCCTAGGCTTAGGCTAGAGCCCCCTAGGCTTAGGCTAGGGCACCCCTAGGCTTAGGCTAAGGCCAGGGCTCCCTTGCCTAAGGCTAGGGCACCCCTCGGCTTAAGCTAGGACTAGCCTAGGCTTTGGTTAAGGCTACGGCTCCCCTAGCCTCAGGCTAGTGCACCCCTAGACAGAGTATATGGCTCCCCTAGACTTAGATAGGGTAATCCTAGGCTAGACTAACGCTCGGGCTCCCATAGCCTCAGGCTAATGCACCCGTTGGCTCAGGCTAGGGCACCCCTACCCTCAGGCTAGGGCACCCTTAGGCTTACGCTAAGGCACCCCAAGGTTAGGCTAGGGCACCCCTAGGCTTAGGCTAATTCTAGGGCTCCCCTAGCTTAAGGCTAGGGCACCCCTAGGCTCAGGCTAGGATACCCCTAGTCTTAGGCTAGGGCTTCCCTAGGCTTAGGTTAGGGCACCCCTACGCTTAGGCTAGGGCACCCCTAGGCTTAGGCTATGGCACCCCTACACTTAGGCTAAGGCAACAGCTCCCCTAGACTCAGGCTAGTGCACCACTAGACTCAGGCTAGGGCACCCCTAAGCTTAGGCTAGGGCAATCCTAGGCTTAGGCTAAGGCTAGGGCTCCCCTAGCCTCAGGTTAGGTCACCCCTAGGCTCAGGCTACGGCACCCCTACGTTTAGACTAGGGCACCCCTAGGCTTAGGCTAAGGCTAGGGCTCCCCGAACCTAAGGCTACGGCACCCCTAGGCTCATGCTAGGGCTCCCCTAGGCTTAGGCTAGGGCAATCCTAGGTTTAGGCTAGGGTACCCCTAGGCTTAAGCTAGGGCTCCCCTAGGCTTAGGCTAGGGCACCCCTAGGCTTAGGCTAAGGCTAGGGCTCCCCTAGCCTCAGGCTAGGGCACCCTTAGGCTTAGGCTAGGGCACCCCTAGGCTTAGGCTAGGGCACCCCTAGGCTTAGGCTAAGGCTAGGTCTCCCCTAGCCTAAGGCTAGAGCACCCCTAGGCTTAGTGTACGGCACCTAAAGCTTAGGCTAGGGCACCCCTTGGTTTAGGCTAATTCTGGGGCCCCCCTAGCCTAAGGCTAGGGCACCCCTACGCTTGGGCTAGGGCACCCCTAGGCTTAGGCTAGGGCTCCCATAGCCTCAGGCTAGGGCACCCCTAGGTTCAGGATTCGGCACCCCTAGGCTTAGACTAGGGAACCCCTAGGCTTAGGCTAAGGCTACGGCTCGCCTGGCCTCAGGCTAGTGCCCTCCTAGACTCAGGATGTGGAACCCCTATGGTTAGGCTAGGGCACCCCTAGGCTTAGGCTAAGGCTAGGGCTCCCTAGCCTAAAGCTAGAGCACCCTGGGCTTAGGCTAGGGCATCCCTAGGCTAAGGC
The DNA here is from genome assembly GCF_050624435.1 of Tenrec ecaudatus. NCBI lineage: Eukaryota > Metazoa > Chordata > Mammalia > Afrosoricida > Tenrecidae > Tenrec > Tenrec ecaudatus. The sequence goes on from NW_027457644.1 coordinate 1,506,107, forward strand.
TAAGGCCAGGGCTCCCCTAGCCTAAGGCTAGGGCACCCCTAGGCGTAGGCTAGGGCACCCCTAGGCTTAGGCTAAAGCTAGGGCTCCAATAGCCTAAGACTAGGGCACCCCCAGGCTTAGGCTAGGGCACCCGTAGGCTTAGGCTACGGCAATCATAGGCTTAGGCTAAAGCAACGGCTCCCCTAGCCTGAGGCTAGGGCACCCCAAGACTCAGGCTAAGGCACCCCTAGGCTTAGGCTAGGGCAATCCTAGGCTTAGGCTAAGGCTAGGGCTCCCCTAGCCTCAGGCTAAGGCTAGGGCAACCCTATGCTTAGGCTAGGGCACCCGTAGGCTTAGGCTAGGGCACCTCTAGGCTTAGGCTAGGGCACCCATAGGCTTAGGCTATGGCTTCGGCTCCCCTACCCTAAGGCTAGGGCACCCTAGGCTCAGGCTATGGCACCCCTAGACTCAGTCTAGGGCACCCCTATGCTTAGGCTAGGGCACTCCTATGCTTAGGAAAAGGCTAGGGTTCCCCTGGCCTAAGGCTAGGCTACCCCTAGGCTTAGGCTAGGGTATCCCTAGCCTTAGGATAGGGCACCCCTAGGCTTAGGCTAGGGCACCCCTAGGCTTAGGCTAGGGCACCCCTAGGCGTAGGCTAGGGCACCCGTTGGCTCAGGCTAGGGCACCCCTAGGCTCAAGATAGGGCACCCCTAATCTTAGGCTAGGGCAACCCTAGGCTTAGGCTAAGGCTAGGGCTCCCCTTTCCTCAGGCTAGGGCTCCCCTAGGCTTACGCTAGGGCACGCCTAGGCTTAGGCTACGGCACCTCTAGGCTTAGGCTAGAGCCCCCTAGGCTTAGGCTAGTGAACCCCTAGGCTTAGGCTAGGGCTACGGCTCCCCTAGCCTAAGGCGGGGGCACCCCTAGGCTTAGGCTAGGGCACTCCTAGGCTCAGGCTAGGGGACCCCTAGGCTTAGGCTAAGGCTAGGGCTCCCCTAGCCTAAGGCTATGGCACCCTTAGGCTCAGGTTTGGGCACCCCTAGGCTTAGGCTAGGGCACCCCTAGGCTTAGGCTAAGGCTAGGGCTCCCCTAAACTAAGGCTAGGGCACCCTTAGGCTCAGGCTTGGGCACCCCTAGGCTTAGGCTAGGGCAGCCCTAGGCTTAGGCTAGGGCACCCATAGCCTTAGGCTAAGGCTAGGGCTCCCCTAGCCGAAGGCGAGGGCACCCCTATGCTCAGGCTAGGGCACCCCTAGGCTTAGGCTAGGGTACCCCTAGCTTAGGCTAACGCTAGGGTTCCCCTAGCCTAAGGCTGGGGCACCCCTAGGCTTAGGCTAGGGCACCCCTAGGCTTAGGCTAGGGCACCCCTAAGCATAGGCTAGGGCACCCCTAGGCTTAGGCTAGGGCACCCCTAGGCTTAGGCTAAGGCTACGGCTCCCCTAGCCAAAGGCTAGGGCACCCATAGGCTCAAGTTATGGCACCCCTAGGCTTAGGCTAGGGCACCCCTAGGCTTAGGCTAGGACACCCCTATGGTTAGGCTAGGGCACCCATAGGCTTAGGTGAGAGCACCCCTAGGCTTAGGCTAGGGTACCCCAGGCTTAAGTGAGGGCACCCCAAGGCTTAGGCTAGGGCAGACCTAAGCTTAGGCTAAGGCTAGGGCTCACCTAACCTAAGGCTAGGGCACCCCTAGGCTTAGGCTAGGGCAGCCCTAGGCGTAGGCTAGGGCACCCCTAGACTTAGGCTTGGGTACCCCTAGGCTTAGGCTGGGGCACCCCTAGTCTTAGGCTAAGGCTAGGGCTCCCCTAGCCTTAGGTTAGGGCACCCCTAGGCTTAGGCTGGGGCACCCCTAGGCTTAGGCTAGGGCACCCCTAGGTTTAGGCTAGGGCACCCCTAGGCTTAGGCTTGGGCACTCCTAGGCTTAGGCTCGGGCTACGGCTCCCCTAGCCTCAGGCTAGGGCACCCCTAGACTCAGGATATTGCACCCCTAGGCTTAGGCTAGGGCAATCCTAGGCTAGACTAAGGCTAGGGCTCCCCTAGCCTCAGGCTAGGCCACTCCTAGGCTCAGGCTAGGGCACCCCTAGGCTCAGGCTAGGGCACCCCTATGCTCAGGCTAGGGCACCCCTAGGCTTAAGCTAGGGCACTCCTACGCTTAGGCTAGGGTACCCTTAGGCTTAGGCTAGGGCACTCCTAGGCTCAGGCTAGGGCACACCTAGGCTTAGGCTAAGGCTAGTGCTCCCCTAGCCTAAGGCTAGGGCACCCCTAGGCTTAGGTAGTGCACTGCTAGGCTCAGTCTAGTGTAACCCTAGGCTTAGGCTAAGGCTAGGGCTCCCCTAGCCTAAGGTTATGGCACCCCTAGGCTCAGGCTTGGGCACCCCTAGGCTTAGGCTAGGGCACCCCTAGGCTTAGGCTAAGCCTAGGGCTCCCCTAGCCTAAGTCTAGGGCACCTCTAGACTCAGGCTATGGCACCCCCAGGCTTAGGTTAGGGCACCCGTAGGCTTAGGCTAAGGCTAGGGCTCCTGTAGCCTAAGGCTAGGGCACCCCTAGACTTAGGCTAGGGCACCACTAGGCTTAGGCTAGGGCACCTGTAGGCTCAGGCTAGGGCTTCCCTAGGCTTAGGCTAGGGCACCCCTAGGCTTAGGCTAGGAACGCCTAGCCTAAGGTTAGGGCACCCCTAGGCTTAGGCTAGGGCAGCCCTAGGCTTAGGCTAGGCACCCCTAGACTTATGCAAAGGCAACGGCTCCCCTAGCCTCAGGTTAGGTCACACCTAGGCTCAGGCTACGGCACCCCTAAGCTTAGACTAGGGCACCCCTAGGCTTAGGCTAAGACTAGGGCTCCCCTAGCCTAAGGCTACGGCACCCCTAGGCTCAGGCTAGGGCTCCCCTAGGCTTAGGCTACGGCAATCCTAGGCTTAGGCTAGGGCAAACCTAGGCTTAAGCTAGGGCTTACCTAGGCTTAGGCTACGGCAATCCTAGGCTTAGGCTAGGGCACCCCTAGGCTCAGGCTAGGGCACCCCTAGGCTTAGGCTAAGGATAGGGCTCCCCTAGCCTCAGGCTAGGGCACCCTTAGGCTTAGGCTAGGGGAACCCTAGGCTTAGGTTAGGTCATCCCTAGGCTTAGGCTAAGGCTAGGGCTCCCCTAGCCTAAAGCTAGAACACCCCTAGGCTTATGCTAGGGCACCCCAAGCTTAGGCTAGGGCACCCTTAGGCTTAGGCTTATTCTAGGGCTCCCCTAGCCTAAGGCTAGGGCACCCCTAGGCTTAGTGTAGGGCACCTATAGGCTTAGGCTTAGGCACCCCTAGGCTTAGGCTAGGGCTCCCCTAGCCTAAGGCTAGGGCACCCCTAGGCTTAGGCTAAGGCTAGGGTTCCCCTAGCCTATGGCTGGGGCACCCCTAGGCTTAGTCTAGGACACCCCTAGGCGTAGGCTATGGCACCCCTAGGCTTAGGCTAGGGCACCCCTAGTCTTAGGCTAAGGCTACGGCTCTCCTAGCCTAAGGTTAGGGCACCCCTAGGCTCAAGCTATGGCACCCCTAGGCTTTGGCTAGGGCACCCCTAGGCTTAGGCTAGGGCACCCCTAGGCTTAGGCTAAGGCCAGGGCTCCCTTGCCTAAGGCTAGGGCACACCTAGGCTTAGGCTGGAGCCCACTAGGCTTAGGCTAGGGAACCCCTAGGCTTAGGCTAGGGCACCCCTAGGCTTAGGCTAAGGCCAGGGCTCCCTTGCCGAAGGCTAGGGCACCCCTCGGCTTAAGCTAGGACTAGCCTAGGCTTTGGTTAAGGCTACGGCTCCCCTAGCCTCAGGCTAGTGCACCCCTAAACTCAGTATATGGCACCCCTAGACTTAGCTAGGGTAATCCTAGGCTAGACTAACGCTCGGGCTCCCATAGCCTCAGGCTAATGCACCCGTTGGCTCAGGCTAGGGCACCCCTACCCTCAGGCTAGGGCACCCCTAGGCTTAGGCTAGGGCACCCCTAGGTTTAGGCTAAGGCTAGGGCTCCCCTAGCCTCAGGCTAGGGCACCCTTGGGCTTACGCTAAGGCACCCCAAGGTTAGGCTAGAGCCCCCTAGGCTTAGGCTAGGGAACCCCTAGGCTTAGGCTAGGGCTACGGCTCCCCTAGCCTAAGGCGAGGGCACCCCTAGGCTTAGGCTAGGGCACTCCTAGGCTCAGGCTAGGGGACCCCTAGGCTTAGGCTAAGGCTAGGGCTCCCCAAGCCTAAGGCTATGGCACCCCTAGGCTCAGGTTTGGGCACCCCTAGGCTTAGGCTAGGGCACCCCTAGGCTTAGGCTAGGGCACCCCTAGGCTTAGGCTAGGACACCCCTATGGTTAGGCTAGGGTACCCATAGGCTTAGGTGAGAGCACCCCTAGGCTTAGGCTAGGGTACCCCAGGCTTAGGTGAGGGCACCCCAAGGCTTAGGCTAGGGCAGATCTAAGCTTAGGCTAAGGCTAGGGCTCACCTAGCCTAAGGCTAGGGCACCCCTAGGCTTAGGCTAGGGCAGCACTAGGCGTAGGCTAGGGCACCCCTAGACTTAGGCTTGGGTACCCCTAGGCTTAGGCTGGGGCACCCCTAGTCTTAGGCTAAGGCTAGGGCTCCCCTAGCCTTAGGTTAGGGCACCCCTAGGCTTAGGCAGGGGCACCCCTAGGCTTAGGCTAGGGCACCCCTAGGTTTAGGCTAGGGCACCCCTAGGCTTAGGCTAGGGCACCCCTAGGCTTAGGCTCGGGCTACTGCTCCCCTAGCCTCAGGCTAGGGCACCCATAGACTCAGGATATTGCACCCCTAGGCTTAGGCTAGGGCAATCCTAGGCTAGACTAAGGCTAGGGCTCCCCTAGCCTCAGGCTAGGCCACTCCTAGGCTCAGGCTAGGGCACCCCTAGGCTCAGGCTAGGGCACCCCTAGGCTCAGCCTAGGGCACCCCTATGCTCAGGCTAGGGCACCCCTAGGCTTAAGCTAGTGCACTCCTACTCTTAGGCTAGGGTATCCCTAGGCTTATGCTAGGGCACTCCTAGGCTCAGGCTAGGGCACACCTAGGCTTAGGCTAAGGCTAGTGCTCCCCTAGCCTAAGGCTAGGGCACCCCTAGGCTTAGGTAGTGCACTGCTAGGCTCAGTCTAGGGTAACCCTAGGCTTAGGCTAAGGCTAGGGCTCCCCTAGCCTAAGGTTATGGCACCCCTAGGCTCAGGCTTGGGCACCCCTAGGCTTAGGCTAGGGCACCCCTAGGCTTAGGCTAAGCCTGGGGCTCCCCTAGCCTAAGGCTAGGGCACCTCTAGACTCAGGCTATGGCACCCCCAGGCTTAGGTTAGGGCACCCCTAGGCTTAGGCTAAGGCTAGGGCTCCTGTAGCCTAAGGCTAGGGCACCCCTAGGATTAGGCTAGGGCACCCGTAGGCTCAGGCTAGGGCTTCCCTAGGCTCAGGCTAGGGCACCCCTAGGCTTAGGCTAAGGCTAGGGCTCCCCTAGCCTCAGGCTAGGGCACCCTTAGGCTTAGGCTAGGGCAACCCTAGTCTTAGGTTAGGGCATCCCTAGGCTTAGGCTAAGGCTAGGGCTCCCCTAGCCTAAAGCTAGAACACCCCTAGGCTTATGCTAGGGCACCCCAAGCTTAGGCTAGGGCACCCTTAGGCTTAGGCTTATTCTAGGGCTCCTCTAGCCTAAGACTAGGGCACCCCTAGGCTTAGGGTAGGGCACCTATAGGCTTAGGCTAGGGCACCCCTAGTCTTAGGCTAAGGCTACGGCTCTCCTAGCCTAAGGCTAGGGCACCCCTAGGCTCAAGCTATGGCACCCCTAGTCTTAGGCTAGGGCACCCCTAGGCTTAGGCTAGGACACCCCTAGGCTTAGGCTAGGGCACCCCTAGGCTTAGGCTAAGGCCAGGGCTCCCTTGCCTAAGGCTAGGGCACCCCTAGGCTTAGGCTAGAGCCCCCTAGGCTTAGGCTAGGGCACCCCTAGGCTTAGGCTAAGGCCAGGGCTCCCTTGCCTAAGGCTAGGGCACCCCTCGGCTTAAGCTAGGACTAGCCTAGGCTTTGGTTAAGGCTACGGCTCCCCTAGCCTCAGGCTAGTGCACCCCTAGACTCAGTATATGGCTCCCCTAGACTTAGCTAGGGTAATCCTAGGCTAGATTAACGCTCGGGCTCCCATAGCCTCAGGCTAATGCACCCGTTGGCTCAGGCTAGGGCACCCCTACCCTCAGGCTAGGGCACCCTTAGGCTTACGCTAAGGCACCCCAAGGTTAGGCTAGGGCACCCCTAGGCTTAGGCTAATTCTAGGGCTCCCCTAGCCTAAGGCTAGGGCACCCCTAGGCTTAGCCTAGGGCACTCCTAGGCTCAGGTTAGGGCACCCGTAGGCTTAGGCTAAGGCTAGGGCTCCTGTAGCCTAAGGCTAGGGCACCCCTAGACTTAGGCTAGGGCACCACTAGGCTTAGGCTAGGGCACCCGTAGGCTCAGGCTAGGGCTTCCCTAGGCTTAGGCTAGGGCACCCCTAGGCTTAGGCTAGGAACGCCTAGCCTAAGGTTAGGGCACCCCTAGGCTTAGGCTAGGGCAGCCCTAGGCTTAGGCTAGGCACCCCTAGACTTATGCAAAGGCAACGGCTCCCCTAGCCTCAGGTTAGGTCACACCTAGGCTCAGGCTACGGCACCCCTAAGCTTAGACTAGGGCACCCCTAGGCTTAGGCTAAGACTAGGGCTCCCCTAGCCTAAGGCTACTGCACCCCTAGGCTCAGGCTAGGGCTCCCCTAGGCTTAGGCTACGGCAATCCTAGGCTTAGGCTAGGGCAAACCTAGGCTTAAGCTAGGGCTTACCTAGGCTTAGGCTACGGCAATCCTAGGCTTAGGCTAGGGCACCCCTAGGCTTAAGCTAGGGCTCCCCTAGGCTTAGGCTAGGGCACCCCTAGGCTCAGGCTAGGGCACCCCTAGGCTTAGGCTAAGGCTAGGGCTCCCCTAGCCTCAGGCTAGGGCACCCTTAGGCTTAGGCTAGGGCAACCCTAGGCTTAGGTTAGGGCATCCCTAGGCTTAGGCTAAGGCTAGGGCTCCCCTAGCCTAAAGCTAGAACACCCCTAGGCTTATGCTAGGGCACCCCAAGCTTAGGCTAGGGCACCCTTAGGCTTAGGCTTATTCTAGGGCTCCACTAGCCTAAGGCTAGGGCACCCCTAGGCTTAGGGTAGGGCACCTATAGGCTTAGGCTTAGGCACCCCTAGGCTTAGGCTAGGGCTCCCCTAGCCTAAGGCTAGGGCACCCCTAGGCTTAGGCTAAGGCTAGGGTTCCCCTAGCCTATGGCTGGGGCACCCCTAGGCTTAGGCTAGGACACCCCTAGGCTTAGGCTATGGCACCGGTAGGCTTAGGCTAGGGCACCCCTAGTCTTAAATTAAGGCTACGGCTATCCTAGCCTAAGGCTAGGGCACCCCTAGGCTCAAGCTATGGCACCCCTAGGCTTAGGCTAGGGCACCCCTAGGCTTAGGCTAGGACACCCCTAGGCTTAGGCAAGGGCACCCCTAGGCTTAGGCTAAGGCCAGGGCTCCCTTGCCTAAGGCTAGGGTACCCCTAGGCTTAGGCTAGAGCCCCCTAGGCTTAGGCTAGGGAACCCCTAGGCTTAGGCTAGGGCACCCCTAGGCTTAGGCTAAGGCCAGGGCTCCCTTGCCTAAGGCTAGGGCACCCCTCGGCTTAAGCTAGGACTAACCTAGGCTTTGGTTAAGGCTACGGCTCCCCTAGCCTCAGGCTAGTGCACCCCTAAACTCAGTATATGGCACCCCTAGACTTAGCTAGGGTAATCCTAGGCTAGACAAACGCTCGGGCTCCCATAGCCTCAGGCTAATGCACCCGTTGGCTCAGGCTAGGGCACCCCTACCCTCAGTCTAGGGCACCCCTAGGCTTAGGCTAAGGCTAGGGCTCCCCTAGCCTCAGGCTAGGGCACCCTTAGGCTTACGCTAAGGCACCCCAAGGTTAGGCTAGGGCACCCCTAGGCTTAGGCTAATTCTAGGGCTCCCCTAGCCTAAGGCTAGGGCACCCCTAGGCTCAGGCTAGGGTACCCCTAGTCTTAGGCTAGGGCAACCCTAGGCTTAGGCTAATGCTAGGGCTCCCCTTTCCTCAGGCTAGGGCTCCCCTAGGCTTACGCTAGGGCACCCCTAGGCTTAGGCTAGGTCACCTCTAGTCTTAGCCTAAGGTTAGGGCTCCACTAGCCTAAGGCTAGAGCACCCCTAGGCTTAGGCTAGGGCAGCCCTAGGCTTAGGCTAGGGAACCCATAGCCTTAGGCTAAGGCTAGGGCTCCCCTAGCCTAAGGCGAGGGCACCTCTATGCTCAGGCTAGGGCACCCCTCGGCTTAGGCTAGGGTACCCCTAGACTTAGGCTAAGGCTAGGGTTCCCCTAGCCTAAGGCTGGGGTATCCCTAGGCTTAGGTTAGGACACCCCTATGGTTAGGCTAGGGCACCCCTAGGCTTAGGTTAGGGCACCCCAAGGCTTAGGCTAGGGCACCCCTAGGCTTAGGATAGGGCACCCCAGGCTTAGGCTAAGGCTAGGGCTCCCCTAGCCTAAGGATAGGGCACACCTAGTCTTAGGCTAGGGCAGCCCTAAGCTTAGGCTAAGGCTAGGGCTCGCCTAGCCTACGGCTAGGGCACCCCTAGGCTTAGGCTTGGGTACCGCTAGGCTTAGGCTGGGGCACCCCTAGTCTTAGGCTAAGGCTAGGGCTCCCCTAGCCTTAGGATAGGGCACCCCTAGGCTTAGGCTGAGGCACCCCTAGGCTTAGGCTAGGGCACCCCTAGGTTTAGGCTAGGGCACCCCTAGGCTTAGGCTAGGGCAGCCCTAGGCTTTAGCTAGGGCTCTCCTAGGCTCAGGCTAAGGCACCCCTAGACTCAGGCTAGGGCACCCCTACGCTTAGGCTAGGGCACCCAAGGCTTAAGAAAAAGCTAGGGTTCCCTTAGCCTAAGGTTGGGCACCCCTAGGCTCAGGCTACGGCACCCCTAGGCTTAGACTAGGCACCCCTAGTCTTAGGCTAAGGCTAGGGCTCCCCTATCCTAAGGCTACGGCACCCCTAGGCTCAAGCATGGGCTCCCCTAGGCTTAGGTTAGGGCAATTCTAAGCTTAGGCTAGGGCAGCCCTAGACTTAAGCTAGGGCTCCCCTAGGCTCAGGCTAAGGCACTCCTAGACTCTGGCTAGGGCACCCCTACGCTTAGGCTAGGGCACCCCAAGGCTTAGAAAAGGCTAGGGTTCCCCTAGTCTAAGGCTTAGGCACCCCTAGGCTTAGGCTAGGGCTACCCTAGGCTTAGGCTAGGGCTCCCCTAGCCTAAGCTAGGGCACCCCTAGGCTTAGGCTAAGGCTAGGGTTCCCCTAGCCTATGGCTGGGGCACCCCTAGGCTTAGGCTAGGGCACCCCTAGCCGTAGGCTAGGGCACCCCTAGGCTTAGGCTATGGCACCCCGAGGCTTAGGCTAAGGCTACGGCTCTCCTAGCCTAAGGCTAGGGCACCCCTAGGCTCAAGCTATGGCACCCCTAGGCTTAGGCTTGGGCACCCCGAGGCTTAGGCTAAGGCCAGGGCTCCCTTGCCTAAAGCTAGGGCACCCCTAGGCTTAGGCTAGGGTCCCCTAGGCTTAGGCTAGGGCACCCCTAGGTTTAGGCTAGGGCACCCCTAGGCTTAGGCAAGGGCACCCCTAGGATTAGGCTAAGGCCAGGGCTCACTTGCCTAAGGCTAGGGCACCCCTAGGCTTAAGCTAGGACTCCCCTAGGCTTTGGCTAAGGCTACGGCTCCCCTAGCCTCAGGCTAGTGCACCCCTAGACTCAGTATATGGCACCCCTAGACTTAGCTAGGGTAATCCTAGACTTGACTAACGCTCGGGCTCCCATAGCCTCTGGCTAGTGCACCCGTTGGCTCAGGCTAGGGCACCCCTACCCTCAGGCTAGGGCACCCCTATGCTTAGGCTAGGGCACCCCTAGGTTTAGGCTAAGGCTAGGGCTCCCCTAGCCTCAGGCTAGGGCACCCCTAGGCTTACGCTAGGGCACCCCAAGCTTAGGCTAGGGCACCCCCAGGCTTAGGCTAATTCTAGGGCTCCCCTAGCCTAAGGCTAGGGCACCCCTAAGCTTAGGCTAGGGCACTCCTAGGCTTAGGCTAGGGCAATCCTAGGCTTAGGCTAAGGCTAGGGCTCCCATAGCCTCAGGCTAGGGCACCCCTAGGCTCAGGCTTCGGCACCCCTAGGCTTAGACTAGAGCACCCTAAGGCTTAGGCTAAGGCTACGGCTCGCCTAACCTCAGGTTAGTGCCCTCCTTGATTCAGGATATGGAACCCCTAGGCTTAGGCTAGGGCACCCATAGGCTTAGGTAAGGCCAGGGCTCCCCTAGCCTAAGGCTAGGGCACCCCTAGGCTTAAGCTAGGACACCCCTAGGCTTAGGCTAAAGCTAGGGCTCCCCTAGCCTAAGACTAGGGCACCCCTTGGCTTAAGCTAGGACTCCCCTAGGCTTTCGCTAAGGCTACGGCTCCCCTAGCCTCAGGCTAGTGCACCCCTATACTCAGTATATGGCACCCCTAGACTTTGCTAGGGTAATCCTAGACTAGACTAACGCTCAGGTTCCTATAGCCTCAGGCTAGTGCACCCGTTGGCTCAGGCTAGGGCACCCCTACCCTCAGGCTAGGCCACCCCTAGGCTTAGGCTAGGGCACCCCTAGGTTTAGGCTAAGGCTAGGGCTCCCCTAGCCTCAGGCTAGGGCACCCCTAGGCTTACGCTAGGGCACCCCAAGCTTAGGCTAGGGCACCCCTAGGCTTAGGCTAATTCTAGGGCTCCCCTAGCCTAAGGCTAGGGCACCCCTAGGCTTAGGCTAGGGAACCCCTAGGCTTAGGCTAGGGCAATCCTAGGCTTAGGCTAAGGCTAGGGCTCCCATAGCCTCAGGCTAGGGCACCCCTAGGCTCAGGCTTCGGCACCCCTAGGCTTAGACTAGGGCACCGCAAGGCTTAGGCTAAGGCTACGGCTCGCCTAGCCTCAGGTTAGTGCCCTCCTTGACTCAGGATATGGAACCCCTAGGCTTAGGCTAGGGCAACCCTAGGCTTAGGCTAAAGCTAGGGCTCCCCTAGCCTAAGACTAGGGCACCCTTAGGCTCAGGCTAGGGTACCCCTAGTCTTAGGCTAGGGCAACCCTAGGCTTAGGCTAAGGCTAGGGCTCCCCTTTCCTCAGGCTAGGGCACCCTTAGGCTTACGCTAAGGCACCCCAAGGTTAGGCTAGGGCACCCCTAGGCTTAGGCTAATTCTAGGGCTCCCCTAGCCTAAGGCTAGGGCACCCCTAGGCTCAGGCTAGGGTACCCCTAGTCTTAGGCTAGGGCAACCCTAGGCTTAGGCTAAGGCTAGGGCTCCCCTTTCCTCAGGCTAGGGCTCCCCTAGGCTTACGCTAGGGCACCCCTAGGCTTAGGCTAGGTCACCTCTAGGCTTAGCCTAAGGCTAGGGCTCCACTAGCCTAAGGCTAGAGCACCCCTTGGCTTAGGCTAGGGCATCCGTAGGCTTAGGCTAGGGCAGACCTAGGCTTAGGCTAAGGCTAGGTCTCGCCTAGCCTAAGGCAAGGGCACCCCCAGGCTTAGGCTAGGGCACCCTTAGGCTTAGGCTAGTGCACCCCTAGACTTAGGCTAAAGAAACGGCTCCCCTAGCCTGAGGCTAGGGCACCCCAAGACTCAGGCTAAGGCACCCCTAGGCTTAGGCTAGGGCAATCCTAGGCTTAGGCTAAGGCTAGGTCTCGCCTAGCCTAAGGCTAGGACAACCCTATGCTTAGGCTAGGGCACCCCCACGCTTAGGCTAGGGCACCCGTAGGCTTAGGCTATGGCTTTGGCTCCCCTCGCCTAAGGCTAGGGCACCCCTAGGCTCAGGCTATGGCACCCCTAGACTCAGTTTAGGGCACCCCTACGCTTAGGCTAGGGCACCCCTAGGCTTAGGAAAAGGCTAGGGTTCCCCGGGCCTAAGGCTTGGCCACACCTAGGCTTAGGCTAGGGCATCCCTAGGCTTAGGATAGGGCACCCCTAGGCTTAGGCTAGGACACCCCTAGGCTTAGGCTAGGGCACCCCTAGGCGTAGGCTAGGGCACCCGTTGGCTCAGGCTAGGGCACCCCTAGTCTCAGGCTAGGGCACCCCTAGTCTTAGGCTAGGGCAACCCTAGGCTTAGGCTAAGGCTAGGGCTCCCCTTTCCTCAGGCTAGGGCTCCCCTAGGCTTACGCTAGGGCACCCCTAGGCTTGGGCTAGGGCACCGCTAGGCTTAGGCTAAGGCTAGGGCTCCACTAGCCTAAGGCTAGAGCACCCCTAGGCTTAGGCTAGAGCACCCCTAGGCTCTAGCTATGGCACCCCTAAGCTTAGGCTAGGGCACCCCTAGGCTTAGGCTAGGACACCCCTATGGTTAGGCTTGGGCACCCATAGGCTTAGGTGAGGGCACCCCAAGGCTTAAGCTAGGGCACCCCTAGGCTTAGGATAGGGCACCCCTAGGCTTAGGCTAAGGCTAGGGCTCCCCTAGCCTAAGGCTAGGGCACACCTAGGATTAGATTAGGGCAGCCCTAAGCTTAGGCTAAGGCTAGGGCTCGCCTAGCCTAAGGCTAGGGCACCCCTAGGCTTAGGCTAGGGCAGCCTTAGGCGAAGGCTAGGGCACCCCTAGGCTTAGGCTTGGGTACCCTTAGGCTTAGGCTGGGGCACCCCTAGTCTTAGGCTAAGGCTAGGGTTCCCCTAGCCTTAGGATAGGGGACCCCTAGGCTTAGGCTGGTGCACCCCTAGTCTCAGGCTAAGGCACCCCTAGACTCAGGCTAGGGCTCCCCTACGCTTAGGCTAGGGCACCCCAAGTCTTAGGAAAAGGCTAGGGTTCCCCTAGCCTAAGGATAGGGCACCCCTAGGCATAGAGTAGGGCACCCATAGGCTTAGGCTTAGGCACCCCTAGGCTTAGGCTAGGGCTCCCCTAGCCTAAGGCTAGGGCACCCCTAGGCTTAGGCTAGGACACCCCTAGGCTTAGGCTAGGGCACCCCTACGCTTAGGCTAAGGCCAGGGCTCCCTTGCCTAAGGCTACGGCACCCCTAGGCTTAGGCTAGGGCCCCCTAGGCTTAGTCTAGGGCACCCCTATGCTTAGGCTAAGGCCAGGGCTCCCTTGCTAAGGCTAAGGCACTCCTAGACTCAGTATATGGCACCCCTAGACTTAGCTAGGTTAATCCTAGGCTAGACTAACGCTCTGGCTCCCATAGCCTCAGGTTAGTGCACCCGTTGGCTCACGCTAGGGCACTCCTACCCTCAGGCTAGGGCACCCCTAGGCTTAGACTAGGGCACCCCTAGGCTTAGGCTAAGACTAGGGCTCCCCTAGCCTAAGGCTAGGGCACACCTAGGCTTACGCTAGGGCACCCCAAGCTTAGGCTAGAGCACCCCTAGGCTTAGGCTAATTCTAGGGCTCCCCTAGCCTAAGGCTAGGGCACCCCTAGGCTTAGGCTAGGGCACCCCTAGGCGCAGGCTTCGGCACCCCTAGGTTTAGGCTAAGGCTAGGGCTCCCCTTTCCTCAGGCTAGGGCTCCCCTAGGCTTACGCTAGGGCACCCCTAGGCTGAGGCTAGGGCACCCCTAGGCTTAGGCTAAAGCTAGGGCTCCCCTAGCCTAAGACTAGGGCACCCCTTGGCTTAGGATAGGGTATCCCTAGGCTTAGGCTAGGGCAGACATAGGCTTAGGCTAAGGCTAGGTCTCGCCTAGCCTAAGGCTAGGGCACCCCCAGGCTTAGGCTAGGGCACCCCTAGGCTTAGGCTAGGGCACCCCTAGACTTAGGCTAAAGCAACGGCTCCCCTAGTCTGAGGCTAGGGCACCCCAAGACTCAGGCTAAGGCACCCCTAGGCTTAGGCTAGGGTAATCCTAGGCTTAGGCTAAGGCTAGGTCTCGCCTAGCCTAAGGCTAGGGCAACCATATGCTTAGGCTAGGGCACCCCTAGGCTTAGGCTAGGGCACCCCTAGGCTTAGGCTATGGCTTCGGTTCCCCTAGCCTAAGGCTAGGGCACCCCTAGGCTCAGGCTATGGCACCCCTAGACTCAGTCTAGGGTACCCCTACGCTTAGGCTAGGGCACCCCTAGGCTTAGGAAAAGGCTAGGGTTCCCCTGGCCTAAGGCTTGGCCACCCCTAGGCTAAGGCTAGGGCATCCCTAGGCTTAGGATAGGGCACCCCTAGGCATAGGCTAAGGCACCCCTAGGATTAGGTTTGGGTACCCCTAGGCTTAGGCTGGGGCACCCCTAGTCTTAGGCTAAGGCTAGGGCTCCCCTAGCCTTAGGCTAGGGCACCCCTAGGCTTAGGCTGGGGCACCCCTAGTCTTAGGCTAGGGCACCCCTAGGTTTAGGCTAGGGCACCCCTAGGCTTAGGCTAGGGCAATCATAAGCCAGACTAAGGCTAGGGCTCCCCTAGCTTCAGGCTAGGCCACCCCTAGGCTCAGGATAGGGCACCCCTAGGCTCAGGCTAGGGCACCCCTAGGCTCAGGCTAGGGCACCCCTAGGCTCAGGCTACGGCACCCCTAGGCTCAGGCTAGGGCACCCCTAGGCTTAGGCTAGGGCACTCCTAGGCTTAGGCTAGGGGACCCCTAGGCTTAGGCTAAGGCTAGGGCTCCCCTAGCATAAGGCTAGGGCACCCCTAGGCTTAGACTAGGGCACTCCTAGGCTCAGGCTAGAGCACCCTTGGCTTAGGCTAAGGCTAGGGCTCCCCTAGCCTAAGGCTAATGCACCCCTGGGCTCAGGATTGGGCACCCCTAGGCTTATGCTAGGGCACCCCTAGGCTTAGGCTAAGGCTAGGGCTCCCCTAGCCTAAAGCTAGGGCACCTCTAGACTCAGGCAATGGCACCCCTAGGCTTAGGTTGGGGCACCCCTAGGCTTAGGCTAAGTCTAGGGCTACTCTAGCCTATGTCTAGGGCACCCATAGGCTTAGGCTAGGGCACCCCTAGGCTTAGGCTAGGGCACCCCTAGGCTTAGCCTAGGGCACTCCTAGCCTTAGGCTACGGCACCCCTAGACTTAGGCTAGGGCACCCCTAGTCTTAGGCTAAGACTAGGGCTCCCCTAGCCTAAGGCTAGGGCACCCCTAGGCTTAGGCTAGGGCACCCGTAGGCTCAGGTTACTGCACCCCTAGGCTCAGGCTAGGGCAACCCTAGGATTAGGCTAGGGCACCCCTAGGCTTAGGCTAGGGCACCCCTAGGCTTAGGCTAAGGCTAGGGCTCCCCCAGCCTAAGGGCAGGGCACCCCTAGGCTTAGGCTAGGGCACCCCTAGGCTTAGGCTAGGGCAGCCCTAGGCTTAGGCTAGGGCACCTCTAGACTTAGGCTAAGGCAACGACTCCCCTAGCCTCAGGTTAGGTCACACCTAGGCTCAGGCTATGGCACCCCTAAGCTTAGACTAGGGCACCCCTAGGCTTAGGCTAAGGCTAGGGCTCCCCTAGCCTAAGGCTACGGCACCCCTAGGCTCAGGCTAGGGCTCCCCTAGCCTAAGGCTAGAGCACCCCTAGGCTTATGCTAGGGCACCCCAAGCTTAGCCTAGGGCACCCCTAGGGTTAGGCTAATTCTAGGGCTCCCCTAGCCTAAAGCTCGGGCACCCCTTGGCTTAGGCTAGGGCACCCCTAGGCTTAGGCTAGGACAATTCTAGGCTTAGGCTAAGGCTAGGGCTCCCCTAGCATAAGGCTACGGCACCCCTAGGCTCAGGCTAGGGCTCCCCTAGCCTAAGGCTAGAGCACCCCTAGGCTTATGCTAGGGCACCCCAAGCTTAGCCTAGGGCACCCCTAGGCTTAGGCTAATTCTAGGGCTCCCCTACCCTAAGGCTAGGGCACCCCTAGGCTTAGGCTAGGGCAATGCTAGGCTTAGGCTAAGGCTAGGGCTCCCCTAGCCTCAGGCTAGGTCACCCCTAGGCTCAGGCTACGGCACCCCTAGGCTTAGACTAGGGCGCCCCTAGGTTTAGGCTAAGGCTAGGTCTCCCCTATCGGAAGGCTACGGCACCCCTAGGCTCAGGCTAAGGCTCCCCTAGGCTTAGGCTAGGGCAATTCTAAGCTTATTCTAGGGCAGCCCTAGGCTTAAGCTAGGGCTCCCCTAGGCTCAGGCTAAGGCACCCCAAGGCTTAGGCTAGGGCACCCCTAGGCGTAGGCTAGGGCACCCCTAGGCTTAGGCTAAGGGTACTGCTTTCCTAGCCTAAGGCTAGGGCACCCCTAGGCTCAAGCTATGGCACCCCTAGGCTTAGGCTAGGGCACCCCTAGGCTTAGGCTAGGACACCCCTAGGCTTAGGCTAGGGCACCCCTAGGCTTAGGCTAAGGCCAGGGCTCCCTTGCCAAAGGCAGGGCACCCATAGGCTTAAGCTAGGACTCCCCTAGGCTTTGGCTAAGGCTACGGCTCCCCTAGCCTCAGGCTAGTGCACCCCTAGACTCAGTATATGGCACCACTAGGCTTAGCTAGGATAATCCTAGGCTAGACTAACGCTCGGGCTCCCCTAGCCTCAGGCTAGTGCACCCGTTGGCTCAGGTTAGGGCACCCCTACCCTCAGGCTGGGCACCCCTAGGCTCAGGCTATGGCTCCCCTAGCCTAAGGCTAGAGCACCCCTAGGCTTATGCTAGGGCACCCCAAGCTTAATCTAGGGCACCCCTAGGCTTAGGCTAATTCTAGGGCTCCTGTAGCCTAAGGCTAGGGCACCCCTAGGCTTAGGCTAGGGCACCCCTAGGCTTAGGCTAAGGCAATCCTAGGCTTAGGCTAAAGCTAGGGCTCCCCTTGCCTCAGGCTAGGTCACACCTTGGCTCAGGCTACGGCACCCCTAGGGTTAGACTAGGGCACCCCTAGGCTTAGGCTAAGGCTAGGGCTCCCCTATCCTAAGGCTACGGCACCCCTAGTCTCAGGCTAGGGCTCCCCTAGGCTTAGGCTAGGGCAATTCTAGTCTTAGGCTAGGGCATCCCTAGGCTTAAGCTAGGGCTTCCCTAGGCTCAGTTTAAGGCACCCCTAGACTCAGGCTAGGGCACCCCTACGCATAGGCTAGGGGACCCCAAGGCTTAGGAAAAGGATAGGGTTCCCCTAGCCTAAGGCTAGGGCACCTCTAGGCTTAGGGTAGGGCACCCCTAGGCTTAGGCTTAGGCACCCCTAGGCTTAGGCTAAGGCCAGGGCTCCCTTGCCTAAGGCTAGGGCACCCCTAGGCTTAGGCTAAGGCCAGGGCTCCCTTGCCAAAGGCAGGGCACCCCTAGGCTTAAGCTAGGATTCCCCTAGACTTTGGCTAATGCTACGGCTCCCCTAGCCTCAGTCTAGTGCAAACCTAGACTCAGTATATGGCACCCCTAGGATTAGCTAGGATAATCCTAGGCTAGACTAATGGTCGGGCTCCCCTAGCCTCAGGCTAGTGCACCCGTTGGCTCAGGCTAGGGCACCCCTACCCTCAGGCTAGGCCACCCCTAGGCTTAGGCTAGGGCACCCCTAGGCTTAGGCTAAGGGTACGGCTTTCCTAGCCTAAGGCTAGGGCACCCCTAGGCTCAAGCTATGGCACCCCTAGGCTTAGACTAGGGCAACCCTAGGCTTAGACTAGGACACCCCTAGGCTTAGGCTAGTGCACCCCTAGGCTTAGGCTAAGGCCAGGGCTCCCTTGCCTAAGGCTAGGGCACCCCTAGGCTTAGGCTAAGGCCAGGGCTCCCTTGCCAAAGGCAGGGCACCCCAAGGCTTAAGCTAGGACTCTCCTAGGCTTTAGCTAAGGTTACGGCTCCCCTAGCCTCAGGCTAGTGCACCCCTAGACTCAGTATATGGCACCCCTAGGCTTCGCCAGGATAATCCTAGGCTAGACTAACGCTCGGGCTCCCCTAGCCTCAGGCTAGTGCACCCGTTGGCTCAGGCTAGGGCACCCCTACCCTCAGGCTAGGCCACCCTTAGGCTTAGGCTAGGGCACCCCTAGGCTTAGGCTAAGGCTAGGGCTCCCCTAGCCTAAGACTAGGGCACCCCGAGGCTTAGGCTAGGGCATCCCTATCTTTGGCTAGGGCAGACCTCGGCTTAGGCTAAGGCTAGGTCTCGCCTAGCCTAAGGCTAGGGCACCACTAGGCTTAGGCTAGGGCACCCCTAGACTTAGGCTAAGGCAACGGCTCCCCTAGCCTCAGGCTAGGGCACCCCAAGACACACGCTAGGGCACCCCTAGGCTTAGGCTAGGGCACCCCTAAGTTTAGGCTAGGGCACCCCTAGGCTTAGTCTATACCTTCGGCTCCCCTAGCCTGAGGCTAGGGCACCCCTAGGCTCAGATTATGGCACTCCTAGACTCAGGCTAGGGCACCCCTACGCTTAGGCTAGGACACCACTAGGCTTAGGAAAAGGCTAGGGTTCCCCTAGCCTAAGGCTAGGGCACCCCTATGCTTAGGCTAGGGCACCCCTAGGCTTAGGCTAGGGCACACCTAGGCTTAAGCTAGGGCTCCCCTAGGTTTAGGCTAGGGCACCCCCAGGCTTAGGCTAAGGCTAGGGCTCCCCTAACCAAAGGCTAGAGCACCCCTAGGCTTAGGGTAGGGCACCCCTAGGCTTAGGCTAGTGCAATCCTAGGCTTAGGCTAGGGCACCCCTAGGCTTAAGCTAGGGCTCCCCTAGGCTTAGGCTAGGGCACCCCTAGGCTCAGGCTAGGGCACCCTTAGGCTTAGTCTAGGGCACCCCTAGGCTTAGGCTAAGGCTAGGGCTCCCCTAGCCTAAGGCTAGAGCACCCCTAGGCTTAGGCAAGGGCACCCCTAGGCTTAGGCTAAGGCTAGGGCTCCCCTAGCCTAAGGCTAGAGCACCCCTAGGCTTAGGCAAGGGCACCCCTAGGATTAGGCTAATTCTAGGGCTCACCTAGCCTAAGGCTAGGGCACCCCTAGGCTTAGACTAGGGCACCCCTAGGCTTAGGCTAGGGCAATCCTAGCCTTAGGCTAAGGCTAGGCCTCCCCTAGCCTCAGGCTAGGTCACCCCTAGGCTCAGGCTACAGCACCCCTGGGCTTAGACTAGGGCACCCCTAGGCTTAGGCTAAGGCTAGGGCTCCCCTAGCCTAAGGCTACGGCACCCCTAGGCTCAGGCTAGGGCTCCCCTAGGCTTAGGCTAGGACAATCCTAGGCTTAGGCTAGGGCAGCCCTAGGCTTAAGCTAGGGCTCCCCTAGGCTCAGGCTATGGCACCCCTAGACTCAGGCTAGGGCACCCCTACGCTTACGCTAGGGCACCCCTAGGCTTAGGAAAAGGCTAGGGTTCCCCTAGCCTAAGGCTAGGGCACCTCAAGGTTTAGGGTAATGCACCACTAGGCTTATGCTAGGGCAGCCCTAGGCTTCAGCTAGGGCTCCCCTAACCTCAGGCTAGAGCACCCCTAGACTCAGGATATGGCACCCCTAGGCTTAGGATAGGGCACCCCTAGGCTTAGGCTAAGGCTAGGGCTTCCCTAGCCTAAGTCTAGGGCACCCTTAGGCTTAGGCTAGGGCAGCCCTAAGCTTAGGCTAGGGCACCCCTAGATTTAGGCTGGGGCACCCCTAAGCTTAGGCTAGGGCACCCCTAGGTTTAGGCTAGGGCACCCCTAGGCTTAGGCTAGGGCACCCCTAGGCTTACGATAGGGCACCCCTAGGCTTAGGCTAAGGCTAGGGCTCCCCTAGCCAAAGGTTAGGGCAACCGTTGGCTCAGGCTAGGGTACCCCTACGCTCAGGCTAGGGCAGCCCTAAGGCTTAGACTAGGGCACCCCTAGCCGTAGGCTAAGGCTAGGGCTCCCCTAGCCTAAGGCGAGGGTAACATCTAGGCTCAGGATAGGGCACCCCTAGGCTTAGGCTAGGGCACCCCTAAGCTTAGGCTAAGGCTAGGTTTCCCCTAGCCTAAGGCTGGGGCACCCCTACGCTTAGGCTAGGGCACCCCTAGGCGTAGGCTAGGGCACCCCTAGGCTAAGGCTAGGGCACCCCTAGGCTTCGGCTAAGGCTTCGGCTCTCCTAGCCTAAGGCTGGGGCACCCCTAGGCTTAGGCTAGGGCACCCCTAGGCTTAGGCTAGTGCACCCCTAGGCTTAGGCTAAGGCCAGGGCTCCCTTGCCTAAGGCTAGGGCACCCCTAGGCTTAGGCTAAGGCCAGGGCTCCCTTGCCAAAGGCAGGGCACCCCAAGGCTTAAGCTAGGACTCTCCTAGGCTTTAGCTAAGGTTACGGCTCCCCTAACCTCAGGCTAGTGCACCCCTAGACTCAGTATATGGCACCCGTAGGCTTCGCTAGGATAATCCTAGGCTAGACTAACGCTCGGGCTCCCCTAGCCTCAGGCTAGTGCACCCGTTGGCTCAGGCTAGGGCAACCCTACCCTCAGGCTAGGCCACCCTTAGGCTTAGGCTAGGGCACCCCTAGGCTTAGGCTAAGGCTAGGGCTCCCCTAGCCTAAGACTAGGGCACCCCGAGGCTTAGGCTAGGGCATCCCTATCTTTGGCTAGGGCAGACCTCGGCTTAGGCTAAGGCTAGGTCTCGCCTAGCCTAAGGCTAGGGCACCACTAGGCTTAGGCTAGGGCACCCCTAGACGTAGGCTAAGGCAACGGCTCCCCTAGCCTCAGGCTAGGGCACCCCAAGACACACGCTAGGGCACCCCTAGGCTTAGGCTAGGGCACCCCTAAGTTTAGGCTAGGGCACCCCTAGGCTTAGTCTATAGCTTCGGCTCCCCTAGCCTGAGGCTAGGGCACCCCTAGGCTCAGATTATGGCACTCCTAGACTCAGGCTAGGGCACCCCTACGCTTAGGCTAGGGCACCACTAGGCTTAGGAAAAGGCTAGGGTTCCCCTAGCCTAAGGCTAGGGCACCCCTATGCTTAGGCTAGGGCACCCCTAGGCTTAGGCTAGGGCACACCTAGGCTTAAGCTAGGGCTCCCCTAGGTTTAGGCTAGGGCACCCCTAGGCTTAGGCTAAGGCTATGGCTCCCCTGGCCTCAGGCTAGTGCACCCTTAGACTCAGAATATGGCACCCCTAGGCTTAGGCTAGGGCAATCCTAGGCTAGACTAACGCTAAGGCTCCCCTAGCCTCAGGCTACGGCACCCGTTGGCTCAGGGTAGGGGACCCCTACGCTCAGGCTATGGCACCCCTAGGCTTACGCTAGGGCACCCCGAGGCTGAGGCTAGGGCACCCCAGGCTTAGGCTAAGGCTAGGGCTCCCCTAACCAAAGGCTAGAGCACCCCTAGACTTAGGGTAGGGCACCCCTAGGCTTAGGCTAGTGCAATCCTAGGCTTAGGGTAGGGCACCCCTAGGCTTAAGCTAGGGCTCCCCTAGGCTTAGGCTAGGGCACCCCTAGGCTCAGGCTAGGGCACCCTTAGGCTTAGTCTAGGGCACCCCTAGGCTTAGGCTAAGGCTAGGGCTCCCCTAGCCTAAGGCTAGAGCACCCCTAGGCTTAGGCAAGGGCACCCCTAGGCTTAGGCTAAGGCTAGGGCTCCCCTAGCCTAAGGCTAGAGCACCCCTAGGCTTAGGCAAGGGCACCCCTAGGATTAGGCTAATTCTAGGGCTCACCTAGCCTAAGGCTACGGCACCCCTGGGCTTAGACTAGGGCACCCCTAGGCTTAGGCTAAGGCTAGGGCTCCCCTAGCCTAAGGCTACGGCACCCCTAGGCTCAGGCTAGGGCTCCCCTAGGCTCAGATTATGGCACTCCTAGACTCAGGCTAGGGCACCCCTACGCTTAGGCTAGGACACCACTAGGCTTAGGAAAAGGCTAGGGTTCCCCTAGCCTAAGGCTAGGGCACCCCTATGCTTAGGCTAGGGCACCCCTAGGCTTAGGCTAGGGCACACCTAGGCTTAAGCTAGGGCTCCCCTAGGTTTAGGCTAGGGCACCCCCAGGCTTAGGCTAAGGCTAGGGCTCCCCTAACCAAAGGCTAGAGCACCCCTAGGCTTAGGGTAGGGCACCCCTAGGCTTAGGCTAGTGCAATCCTAGGCTTAGGCTAGGGCACCCCTAGGCTTAAGCTAGGGCTCCCCTAGGCTTAGGCTAGGGCACCCCTAGGCTCAGGCTAGGGCACCCTTAGGCTTAGTCTAGGGCACCCCTAGGCTTAGGCTAAGGCTAGGGCTCCCCTAGCCTAAGGCTAGAGCACCCCTAGGCTTAGGCAAGGGCACCCCTAGGCTTAGGCTAAGGCTAGGGCTCCCCTAGCCTAAGGCTAGAGCACCCCTAGGCTTAGGCAAGGGCACCCCTAGGATTAGGCTAATTCTAGGGCTCACCTAGCCTAAGGCTAGGGCACCCCTAGGCTTAGACTAGGGCACCCCTAGGCTTAGGCTAGGGCAATCCTAGCCTTAGGCTAAGGCTAGGCCTCCCCTAGCCTCAGGCTAGGTCACCCCTAGGCTCAGGCTACAGCACCCCTGGGCTTAGACTAGGGCACCCCTAGGCTTAGGCTAAGGCTAGGGCTCCCCTAGCCTAAGGCTACGGCACCCCTAGGCTCAGGCTAGGGCTCCCCTAGGCTTAGGCTAGGACAATCCTAGGCTTAGGCTAGGGCAGCCCTAGGCTTAAGCTAGGGCTCCCCTAGGCTCAGGCTATGGCACCCCTAGACTCAGGCTAGGGCACCCCTACGCTTACGCTAGGGCACCCCTAGGCTTAGGAAAAGGCTAGGGTTCCCCTAGCCTAAGGCTAGGGCACCTCAAGGTTTAGGGTAATGCACCACTAGGCTTATGCTAGGGCAGCCCTAGGCTTCAGCTAGGGCTCCCCTAACCTCAGGCTAGAGCACCCCTAGACTCAGGATATGGCACCCCTAGGCTTAGGATAGGGCACCCCTAGGCTTAGGCTAAGGCTAGGGCTTCCCTAGCCTAAGTCTAGGGCACCCTTAGGCTTAGGCTAGGGCAGCCCTAAGCTTAGGCTAGGGCACCCCTAGATTTAGGCTGGGGCACCCCTAAGCTTAGGCTAGGGCACCCCTAGGTTTAGGCTAGGGCACCCCTAGGCTTAGGCTAGGGCACCCCTAGGCTTACGATAGGGCACCCCTAGGCTTAGGCTAAGGCTAGGGCTCCCCTAGCCAAAGGTTAGGGCAACCGTTGGCTCAGGCTAGGGTACCCCTACGCTCAGGCTAGGGCAGCCCTAAGGCTTAGACTAGGGCACCCCTAGCCGTAGGCTAAGGCTAGGGCTCCCCTAGCCTAAGGCGAGGGTAACATCTAGGCTCAGGATAGGGCACCCCTAGGCTTAGGCTAGGGCACCCCTAAGCTTAGGCTAAGGCTAGGTTTCCCCTAGCCTAAGGCTGGGGCACCCCTACGCTTAGGCTAGGGCACCCCTAGGCGTAGGCTAGGGCACCCCTAGGCTAAGGCTAGGGCACCCCTAGGCTTCGGCTAAGGCTTCGGCTCTCCTAGCCTAAGGCTGGGGCACCCCTAGGCTTAGGCTAGGGCACCCCTAGGCTTAGGCTAGTGCACCCCTAGGCTTAGGCTAAGGCCAGGGCTCCCTTGCCTAAGGCTAGGGCACCCCTAGGCTTAGGCTAAGGCCAGGGCTCCCTTGCCAAAGGCAGGGCACCCCAAGGCTTAAGCTAGGACTCTCCTAGGCTTTAGCTAAGGTTACGGCTCCCCTAGCCTCAGGCTAGTGCACCCCTAGACTCAGTATATGGCACCCGTAGGCTTCGCTAGGATAATCCTAGGCTAGACTAACGCTCGGGCTCCCCTAGCCTCAGGCTAGTGCACCCGTTGGCTCAGGCTAGGGCAACCCTACCCTCAGGCTAGGCCACCCTTAGGCTTAGGCTAGGGCACCCCTAGGCTTAGGCTAAGGCTAGGGCTCCCCTAGCCTAAGACTAGGGCACCCCGAGGCTTAGGCTAGGGCATCCCTATCTTTGGCTAGGGCAGACCTCGGCTTAGGCTAAGGCTAGGTCTCGCCTAGCCTAAGGCTAGGGCACCACTAGGCTTAGGCTAGGGCACCCCTAGACGTAGGCTAAGGCAACGGCTCCCCTAGCCTCAGGCTAGGGCACCCCAAGACACACGCTAGGGCACCCCTAGGCTTAGGCTAGGGCACCCCTAAGTTTAGGCTAGGGCACCCCTAGGCTTAGTCTATAGCTTCGGCTCCCCTAGCCTGAGGCTAGGGCACCCCTAGGCTCAGATTATGGCACTCCTAGACTCAGGCTAGGGCACCCCTACGCTTAGGCTAGGGCACCACTAGGCTTAGGAAAAGGCTAGGGTTCCCCTAGCCTAAGGCTAGGGCACCCCTATGCTTAGGCTAGGGCACCCCTAGGCTTAGGCTAGGGCACACCTAGGCTTAAGCTAGGGCTCCCCTAGGTTTAGGCTAGGGCACCCCTAGGCTTAGGCTAAGGCTATGGCTCCCCTGGCCTCAGGCTAGTGCACCCTTAGACTCAGAATATGGCACCCCTAGGCTTAGGCTAGGGCAATCCTAGGCTAGACTAACGCTAAGGCTCCCCTAGCCTCAGGCTACGGCACCCGTTGGCTCAGGGTAGGGGACCCCTACGCTCAGGCTATGGCACCCCTAGGCTTACGCTAGGGCACCCCGAGGCTGAGGCTAGGGCACCCCAGGCTTAGGCTAAGGCTAGGGCTCCCCTAACCAAAGGCTAGAGCACCCCTAGACTTAGGGTAGGGCACCCCTAGGCTTAGGCTAGTGCAATCCTAGGCTTAGGGTAGGGCACCCCTAGGCTTAAGCTAGGGCTCCCCTAGGCTTAGGCTAGGGCACCCCTAGGCTCAGGCTAGGGCACCCTTAGGCTTAGTCTAGGGCACCCCTAGGCTTAGGCTAAGGCTAGGGCTCCCCTAGCCTAAGGCTAGAGCACCCCTAGGCTTAGGCAAGGGCACCCCTAGGCTTAGGCTAAGGCTAGGGCTCCCCTAGCCTAAGGCTAGAGCACCCCTAGGCTTAGGCAAGGGCACCCCTAGGATTAGGCTAATTCTAGGGCTCACCTAGCCTAAGGCTACGGCACCCCTGGGCTTAGACTAGGGCACCCCTAGGCTTAGGCTAAGGCTAGGGCTCCCCTAGCCTAAGGCTACGGCACCCCTAGGCTCAGGCTAGGGCTCCCCTAGGCTTAGGCTAGGACAATCCTAGGCTTAGGCTAGGGCAGCCCTAGGCTTAAGCTAGGGCTCCCCTAGGCTCAGGCTATGGCACCCTAGACTCAGGCTAGGGCACCCCTACGCTTACGCTAGGGCACCCCTAGGCTTAGGAAAAGGCTAGGGTTCCCCTAGCCTAAGGCTAGGGCACCTCAAGGTTTAGGGTAATGCACCACTAGGCTTATGCTAGGGCAGCCCTAGGCTTCAGCTAGGGCTCCCCTAACCTCAGGCTAGAGCACCCCTAGACTCAGGATATGGCACCCCTAGGCTTAGGATAGGGCACCCCTAGGCTTAGGCTAAGGCTAGGGCTTCCCTAGCCTAAGTCTAGGGCACCCTTAGGCTTAGGCTAGGGCAGCCCTAAGCTTAGGCTAGGGCACCCCTAGATTTAGGCTGGGGCACCCCTAAGCTTAGGCTAGGGCACCCCTAGGTTTAGGCTAGGGCACCCCTAGGCTTAGGCTAGGGCACCCCTAGGCTTACGCTAGGGCACCCCTAGGCTTAGGCTAAGGCTAGGGCTCCCCTAGCCAAAGGTTAGGGCAACCGTTGGCTCAGGCTAGGGTACCCCTACGCTCAGGCTAGGGCAGCCCTAAGGCTTAGACTAGGGCACCCCTAGCCGTAGGCTAAGGCTAGGGCTCCCCTAGCCTAAGGCGAGGATAACATCTAGGCTCAGGGTAGGGCACCCCTAGGCTTAGGCTAGGGCACCCCTAAGCTTAGGCTAAGGCTAGGGTTCCCCTAGCCTAAGGCTGGGGCACCCCTAGGCTTAGGCTAGGGCACCCCTAGGCGTAGGCTAGGGCACCCCTAGGCTAAGGCTAGGGCACCCCTAGGCTTCGGCTAAGGCTTCGGCTCTCCTAGCCTAAGGCTGGGGCACCCCTAGGCTTAGGCTAGGGCACCCCTAGGCATAGGCTAGGGCACCCTTGGCTCAAGCTATGGCAAAACTAGGCTTAGGCTAGGGCACCCCTGGGCTTAGGCTAGGACACCCCTAGGCTTAGGTTAGGGTACCCCTAGGCTTAGGCTAACGCCAGGGCTCCCTTGCCTAAGGCTAAGGCACACTTAGGATTAGGTGAGGGCAACCCTAGACTTAGGCTAGGGCACCCCTAGGCTTAGGATAGGGCACCCCTAGGCTTAGGTTAGGGCATCCCTAGGCTTAGGCTATGGAAGCCCTAGGCTTAGGTGAGGGCACCCCTAGGCTTAGGCTAGGGCACCCCTAGGCTTAGGCTTGGGCACCCCTAGGCTTAAGCTAGGGCACCCCTAGTCTTAGGCTAAGACCAGGACTCCCCTAGCCTAAGACTACGGCACCCCTAGGCTTAGGCTAGGGCACCCCTATTCTTAGGCTAGGGCAGACCTAGACTTAGGCTAAGGCAACGGCTCCTCTCGCCTCAGACTAGGTCACCCCAAGACTCAGGCTAGGGCACCCCTAGACTTAGGCTAGGGCAATCCTAGGCTTAGGCTAAGGGTAGGGCTCCCCTAGCCTCAGGCTAGGGCACCCCTATGCTTAGGCTAGGGCACCCCTAAGTTTAGGCTAGGGCACCCCTAGGCTTAGGCTATGGCTTAGGCTCCCTTATCCTAAAGCTAGGGCACCCCTCGGCTCAGGCTATGGCACCCCTAGACTCAGGCTAGGGCACACCTAGGCTTAGGAATATGCTAGGGTTCCCCTAGCCTAAGGCTAGGGCACCCCTTGGCTTAGTCTAGGGCACCCCTAGACTTAGGCTAGGGAACCCCTAGACTTAAGCTAGTGCTCCCCTAGGCTTAGGCTAAGGCTACGGCTCCTCTAGCCTCAGGCTAGTGCACCCCTAGACTCAGGATATGGTACACCTAGGCTTAGCAAGGGCAATGCTAGTCTAGGCTAACACTAGGGCTCCCCTAGCCTCAGGCTAGGGCACCCGTTGGCTCAGGCTAGGGCACCCCTACGCTCAGGCTAGGGCACCCCTAGCCGTAGGCTAAGGCTAGGGCTCCCCTTCCCTAAGGCGAGGGTAACCCCTAGGCTCAGGCTAGGGCACGCCTAGGCTTAGGCTAGGGCACCCCTAGGCTTAGGCTAAGGCTAGGGTTCCCCTAGCCTAAGGCTGGGGCACCCCTAGGCTTAGGCTAGGGCACCCCTAGGCGAAGGCTAGGGCACCCCTAGGCTTAGGCTCGGGCACACCTAGGCTTAGGCTAAGGCTACGGTCTCCTAGCCTAAGGCTAGGGCACCCCTAGGCTCAAGCTATGGCAACCCTAGGCTTAGGCTAGAGCACCCCTAGGCTTAGGCTAGGACACCCCTAGGCTTAGATTAGGGCACCCCTAGGCTTAGGCTAAGGCCAGGGCTCCCTTGCCTAAGGCTATGGCACCCCTAGGCTTAGGCTAGGGCACCCCTAGGCTTAGGATAGGGCACCCCTAGGCTTAGGTTAGGGCATCTCTAGGCTTAGGCTATGGCACCCCAAGGCTTAGGTGAGGGCACCCCTAGGCTTAGGCTAGGGCACCCCTATGCTTAGGATAGGGGACCCCTAGGCTTAGGCTAAGTCTAGGGCTCCCCTAGCCTTAGGCTAGGGCACCCCTAGGCTTAGGCTAGGGCACCCCTAGGCTTAGGCTAGGGCACCCCCAGGCTTAGGCTAGGGCACCCCTAGGCTTAGGCTAAGGCCAGGGTTCCCCTAGCCTAAGACTACGGCACCCCTAGGCTTAGGCTAGGGCACCCCTAGGCTTAGGCTAGGGCAGACCTAGGCTTAGGCTAAGGCTAGGTCTCACCTAGCCTAAAACTAGGGCACCCCTAGGCTTAGGCTAGGGCAGCCATAGGCTAAGGCTAGGGCACCCCTAGACTTAGGCTAAGGCAACGGCTCCTCTAGCCTCAGGCTAGGTCACCCCAAGACTCAGGCTAGGGCACCCCTAGACTTAGGCTAGGGCAATCCTAGGCTTAGGCTAAGGCTAGGGCTCCCCTAGCCTCAGGCTAGGGCACCCCTATGCTTAGGCTTGGGCACCCCTAAGTTTAGGCTAGGGCACCCCGGGGCTTAGGCTATGGCTTCGGCTCCCCTAGCCTACAGCTAGGGCACCCCTAGACTCAGGCTATGGCACCCCTAGAATCAGGCTAGGGCACCCCTTGTCTTAGGCTAGGGCACCCCTACACTTAGGCTAGGGCACCCCTAGACTTAAGCTAGTGCACCCCTAGGCTTAGGCTAAGGCTACGGCACCCCTAGCCTCAGGCTAGTGCACCCCTTGACTCAGGATATGGCACCCCTAGGCTTAGCTAGGGCAATCCTAGGCTAGACTAACACTAGGGCTCCCCTAGCCTCAGGCTAGGGCACCCGTTGGCTCAGGCTAGGGCACCCCTACGCTCAGGCTAGGGCACCCATGGCTTAGGCTAGGGAACCCCTAGGCTTAGGATAGGGCACCCCTAGGCTTAGGTTAGGGCATCTCTAGGCTTAGGCTATGGCACCCCAAGGCTTAGGTGAGGGCACCCCTAGGCTTAGGCTAGGGCACCCCTATGCTTAGGATAGGGGACCCCTAGGCTTAGGCTAAGGCTAGGGCTTCCCTAGCCTTAGGCTAGGGCACCCCTAGGCTTAGGCTAGGGCACCCCTAGGCTTAGGCTAGGGCACCCCTAGGCTTAAGCTGGGCACCCCTAGGCTTAGGCTAAGGCCAGGGCTCCCCTAGCCTAAGACTACGGCACCCCTAGGCTTAGGCTAGGGCACCCCTAGGCTTAGGCTAGGGCAGACCTAGGCTTAGGCTAAGGCTAGGTCTCACCTAGCCTAAAACTAGGGCACCCCTAGGCTTAGGCTAGGGCAGCCATAGGCTAAGGCTAGGGCACCCCTAGACTTAGGCTAAGGCAACAGCTCCTCTAGCCTCAGGCTAGGTCACCCCAAGACTCAGGCTAGGGCACCCCTAGACTTAGGCTAGGGCAATCCTAGGCTTAGGCTAAGGCTAGGGCTCCCCTAGCCTCAGGCTAGGGCACCCCTATGCTTAGGCTAGGGCACCCCTAAGTTTAGGCTAGGGCACCCCTGGGCTTAGGCTATGGCTTCGGCTCCCCTAGCCTACAGCTAGGGCACCCCTAGACTCAGGCTATGGCACCCCTAGAATCAGGCTAGGGCACCCCTACACTTAGGCTAGGGCACCCCTAGGCTTAGGAAAAGGCTAGGGATCCCCAAGCCTAAAGCTAGGGCACCCCTTGTCTTAGGCTAGGGCACACCTACACTTAGGCTAGGGCACCCCTAGACTTAAGCTAGTGCACCCCTAGGCTTAGGCTAAGGCTACGGCACCCCTAGCCTCAGGCTACTGCACCCCTTGACTCAGGATATGGCACCCCTAGGCTTAGCTAGGGCAATCCTAGGCTAGACTAACGCTAGGGCTCCCCTAGCGTCAGGCTAGGGCACCCGTTGGCTCAGGCTAGGGCACCCCTACGCTCAGGCTAGGGCACCCATGGCTTAGGCTAGGGAACCCCTAGGCTTAGGCTAAGGCTAGGGCTCCCCCAGCCTCAAGCTAGGGCACCCCTAGGCTTACGCTTGGCACTCCTAGGCTTAGGCTAGGGCACCCCTAGACTTAGCCTAAGGCCAGGGCTCCCCTAGCCTAAGGCTAGGGCACCCCTAGGCTTACGCTAAAGCTAGGGCTCCCCTAGCTTAAGACTAGGGCACCCCTTGGCTTAGGCTAGGGCATTCCTTGGCTTAGGCTATGGCATCCCTAGGCTTAGGCTAGGGCTCCTCTAGCCTCAGGCTAGGGCACCCTTATGCTTAGGCAAGGGCACCCGTAAGTTTAGGCTAGGGCACCCCTAGGCTTAGGGTATGGCTTCGGCTCCCCTAGCCTAAGGCTAGGGCACCCCTAGGCTAAGGCTATGGCACCCCTAGGCTTAGGCTAGGGCACCCCTAGGCTTAGGCTAGGGCACCCGTAGGCTTAAGCTAGGACTCCCCTATGCTTAGGCTAAGGCTACGGCTTCCCTAGCCTCAGACTATTGCACCCCTAGACTCAGGATATGGCACCGCTAGGGTTAGTCTAGGGCAATCCTAGGCTAGACTAACGCTAGGGCTCCCCTAGCTTCAGGCTAGGGCACCCGTTGGCTCAGGCTAGGGCTCCCCTAGCCTCAGGCTAGGGCACTCCTAGACTTACGCTAGGGCACCCCTAGGCTTAGGCAAGGGCACCCGTAGTCTTAGGCTAAGGCTAGGGCTCCCCTAGCCTAAGGCTAGAGCACCCCTAGGCTTAGGCTAGAGCACCCCTAGGCTAAGGCTAGGGCTCCCCTAGCCTAAGGCGATGGCACCCCTGTGCTCAGGCTAGGGCACCCCTAGGCTTAGGCTAGGGCACCCCTAGGCGTAGGCTAAGGCACCCCTAGGCTTAGGCTAGGGTACCCCTAGGCTTTGGCGAAGGCTACGGTTCCCCTAGCCTAAGGCTAGGGCACCCCTAGGCTCAAGCTATGTCACCCATAGGCTTAGGTTAGGGCACCCCTAGGCTTAGGCTAGGACACCCCTAGGGTTAGGCTAGGGCACCCCTAGGCTTAGGCTAAGGCCAGGGTTCCCTTGCCTAAGGCTGGGGCACCTCTAGGCTTAGGCTACGGCACCACTAGGCTTAGGCTAGGGCACCCCTAGGCTTAGGTTAGGGCATCCCTAGGCTTAGGCTATGGCACCCCTAGGCTTAGGTGAGGCCACCCCTAGGCTTAGGCTAGGGCACCCCTAGGCTTAGGTTAGGGCACCCCTAGGCTTCGGATACGGCACCCCTAGGCTTAGGCTAAGGCTAGAGCTCCCATAGCCTAAGGATAGGGCACCCCTAGGCTTAGGCTAGGGCAGCCCTAAGCTTAGGCTAAGGCTAGGGATCGCCTAGCCTAAGGTTAGCGCACCCCTAGGCTTAGGCTTGGGCACCCCTAGGTTTAGGCTGGGGCACCCCTACGCTTAGGTTAAGGCTAGGGCTCCCCTAGCCTTAGGCTAGGGCACCCATAGGCTGAGGCTAAGGCACCCCTAGGCTTAGGCTAGGGCAATCCTAGGCTTAGGCTCAGGCTACGGCTCCCCTAGCCTCAGGCTAGGGCACCCCTAGACTCAGGCTATGGCACCCCTAGACTTAGACTAGGGCAATCCTAGGCTAGAATAAGGCTAGGGCTCCCCTAGCCTCAGGCTAGGGCACCCCTAGGCTCAGGCTAGGACACCCCAAGGCTCAGGCAAGGGCACCCCTAGGCTCAGGCTAGGGCACCTGTAGGCGTAGGCTAATGCACCCCTTGGCTTAGGTTAGGGCACCCCTAGGCTTAGGCTAAGGCTACGGCACCCCTAGCATAAGGCTAGGGCACCCCTAGGCTCAGGCTTGGGCACCCCTAGGCTTAGGCTAGGGCACTCCTAGGCTCAGGCAAAGGCTAGGGCTCCCCTAGCCTAAGGCTAGGGCACCTCTAGACTCAGGCTATGGCACTCCTAGGCTTAGGTTAGGGCACCCCTAAGCTTAGGCTAAGGCTAGAGCTCCCCTAGCCTAAGGCTAGGGCACCCCTAGACTCAGGCTAGGGCACCCCTAGGCTTATGCTAGGGCACCCCTGTGCTTAGGCTAAGGCTATGGCACCCCTAGCCTCAGGCTAGGGCTCCCCTAGGCTTAGACTAGGGCAATCCTAGCCTTAGGCTAGGGCACCCCTAGGCTTAAGCTAGGGCTCCCCTAGGCTTAGGCTATGGCACCCCTAGACTCAGGCTAGGGCACCCCTATGATTAGGCTAGGGCACCCCTAGGCTTAGGATAAGGCTAGGGTTCCCCTAGGCTAAGACTAAGGTACCCTTAGCCTTCAGAAAGGGCAGCCCTAAGCTTAGGCTAAGGCTAGGGCTCGCCTAGCCTAAGGCTAGGGCACCCCTAGCTTTAGGTTAGGGCAGCCCTAGGCTTAGGCTAGGGCACCCCTAGGCTTAGGCTTGGGCACCCCAAGATTTAGGCTGGGGCACCCATAGGCATAGGCTAAGGCTAGGGTTCCCCTAGCCTTAGGCTAGGGCACCCCTAGGCTTAGGCTGGGGCACACCTAAGCTTAGGCTAGAGCACCCCTAGGTTTAGGCTAGGGCACCCCTAGCCTTAGGCTTGGGCACCCCTAGGCTTAGGCTGGGGCACCCCTAGGTTTAGGCTACGGCACCCCTAGGTTTGGGCTAGGGCACCCCTAGGATTAAGCTTAGGCTAGGGCTCCCCTAGCCTAAGGTTGGGGCACCCCTAGGCTTAGGCTAAGGCTAAGGCTCCCCTAGCCTAAGGCTAGGGCACCCCTAGGCTTAGGCTGGGGCACACCTAAGCTTATGCTTGGGCACCCCTAGGCTTAGGCTAGGTCACCCCTAGGCTTAGGCTAAGGCTAGGGCTCCCCTAGCCTAAGGCTAGGGCACCCCTAGGCTAAGGCTAGGGCACTCCTAGGATTATGCTAGGGCACCTCTAGGCTTAGGCTAAGGCTACGGCTCCCCTAGCCTCAGGCAAGGGCACCCCTAGACTAAGGCTATGGCATCCATAGGCTTAGGCTAGGGCAATCCTAGGCTAGACTAAGGCTAGGGCTCCCCTAGCCTAAGGCGAGGGCACCCCTAGACTCAGGCTATGGCACCTCTAGTCTTAGGTTAGGGCACCCCTAGACTTAGGCTAAAGCTAGGGCTCCCCTAGCCTAAGGGTAGGGCACCCCTAGGCTCAGGCTAGGGCACCCATAGGCTTAGGCTAAGGCTAGGGCTCCTCTAGCCTAAGGCTAGGGCATCCGTAGGCTTAGGCTAGGGCACTCCTAGGCTTAGGCTAGGGCACTCCTAGCGTTAGGCTAGGGCACCCCTAGGCTCAGGCTAGGGTACCCCTAGGCTTCGGCTACGACACACCTAGGCTTAGTCTAAGGCTAAGGCTCCCCTAGCCTAAGGCTTGGGCACCCCTATGCTTAAGCTAGGGCACCGCTAGGCTTAGGCGAGGGCACCCCAAGGCTTAAACTAGGGCAACCCTAGGCTTAGGCTAAGGCTATGGCTCCCCTAGCCTCAGGTTAGGGCACCCCTAGGTTTAGGCTAGGGCAATCCTAGGCTAGACTAAGGCTAGGGCTCCCCTAGCCTCAGGCTAGGGCACCCGTAGTCTCAGGCTTGGGCACCCCTAGGCTCAGGCTAGGTTAGCCCTAGGTTTAGGCTAGGGCACCCCTAGGCTTAGGCTAGGGCACCCCTAGGCGTAGGCTAAGGCTAGGGCTCCCCCAGCCAAAGGCTAGGGCACCCCTAAGCTTAGGTTAGGGCACCCCTAGGCTTAGACTAGGGCACCCCTAGGCTTAGGCTAAGGCTGGGGTTCCCCTAGCCTAAGGCTAGGGCACCCCTAGGCTAAGGCTAGGGCACCCCTAGGATTATGCTAGGGCACCCCTAGGCTTAGGCTAAGGCTACGGCTCCCCTAGCCTCAGGCTAGGGCACCCCTAGACTCAGGCTATGGCACCCCTAGGCTTAGGCTAGGGCAATCCTAGGCTAGACTAAGGCTAGGGCTCCCCTAGCTTCAGGGTAGGGAACCCCAAGTCTTAGGCTAGGGCACCCCTAGGCTTAGGCAAGGACACCCCTAGGCTTAGGCTAGGGCACCCCTAGTCTTAGGCTAGGGCACCCCTAGGCTTAGGCTAGGGCACCCCTAGGCTTAGGCTATGGCACCTCTAGTCTTAGGTTAGGGCACCCCTAGGCTTAGGGTAAGACTAGGGCTCCCCTATCCTAAGTCTAGGGCACCCCTAGGCTTAGGTTAGGGCACCCCTAGGCTTAGGCTAGGGCACCCCTAGGCTTAGGCTAGGGCACCCCTAGGCTTAGGCCAGGGCACCCCTAGGCTTAGGGTAAGACTAGGGCTCCCCTAGCCTAAGGCTAGGGCACCCCTAGGCTCAGGCTAGGGCACACCTAGGCTTCGGCTAGGACACCCCTAGGCTTAGGCTAAGGTTAGGGCTCCCCTAGCCTAAGGCTATGGCACCCCTAGGTTTAGGCTAGGGCAATACTAGGCTAGACTAAGGCTAGGGCTCCCCTAGCCTCAGGGTAGGGCACCCGTAGTCTCAGGCTTGGGCACCCCTAGGCTCAGGCTAGGGCACCCCTAGGCTTATGCAAGGGCACCCCTAGGCTTAGGCCAAGGCTAGGGCTCCCCTAGCCTCGGGCTTGGGCACCCGTAGGCTTAGGCTAGGGCACCCGTAGGCTTAAGCAAGGGCACCCCTAGGCTTAAGCTAAGGCTAGGGCTCCCCTAGGCTTAGGCTAAGGCTAGGGCTCCCCTAGCCTAAGGCTAGAGCACCCCTAGGTTTAGGCTAGGACACCCCAAGAATAGGCTAGGGCACCCCTAGGCTTAAGCTAATTCTAGGGCTCCCCTAGCCTAAGGCTAGGGCACCCCTAGTCTTAGGCTAGGGCACACCTAGGTTTAGGCTAAGGCTAGGTCTCCCCTAGCCTAAGGCTAGGGCACCCCTAGGCTTAGACTAGGGCACCCCTAGGCTTAGGCTAAGGCTAGAGCTCCCCTAGCCTAAGGCTACGGCACTCCTAGGCTCAGGCTAGGGCTCCCCTAGGCTTGGCCTAGGGCAATCCTATGCTTAGTCTAGGGCACCCCTAGGCTTAAGCTAAGGCACCCCTAGGCTTAGGCTAAGGCTACGTCTCCCCTAGCCTCAGGCTAGGGCACCCCTAGACTCAGGCTATGGCACCCCTAGGTTTAGGTTAGGGCAATCCTAGGCTAGACTAAGGCTAGGGCTCCCCTAGCCTCAGGCTAGGGCACCCGTAGTCTCAGGCTTGGGCAACCCTAGGCTCAGGCTTGGTCAGCCCTAGGCTTAGGCTAGGGCACCCCTAGTCTTAGGCTAGGGCACCCCTAGGCGTAGGCTAAGGCTAGGGCTCCCCCAGCCAAAGGCTAGGGCACCCCTAGGCTTAGGCTAGGGCACCCCTAGGCTTAGGCTAAGGCTAGTGGTCCCCTAGCC
Source organism: Tenrec ecaudatus (assembly GCF_050624435.1). Lineage (NCBI taxonomy): Eukaryota > Metazoa > Chordata > Mammalia > Afrosoricida > Tenrecidae > Tenrec > Tenrec ecaudatus. The sequence continues at coordinate 1,540,706 of NW_027457644.1, forward strand.
TCAAGCTACGGCACACCTAGGCTCAGGCTAGGCCTCCCCTAGGCTTAGGCTAGGGCAATCATAGGCTTAGGCTAGGGCACCCCTAGGCTTAAGCTAGGGCTTCCCTAGGCTTAGGCTAGGGCACACCTAGGTTCATGCTAGGGCACCCCTAGGCTTAGGCTAAGGCTATAGCTCCCCTAGCCTAAGGCTAGGGCACCCCTAGGCTTAGATTAGGGAACCCTTAGACTTAGGCTTAGGCTAGGGCTCCCCTAGGATTAAACTAGGGCTCCAATAGGGTTAGGCTAGGGCACCAATAGGCTCAGGCTAGCGCACCCCTAGGCTTAGTCTAGGGCACTCCTAGGCTTAGGCTAAGTCTGGTGTTCCCCTAGCCTCAGGCTAGGGCACCCGTAGGCTTAGGCTAGGGCACCCCTAGGCTTAGGCTAGGGCACCCCTAGGATTAGACTAAGGCTAGGGCTCCCTTAACATAAGGCTAGAGCATCCCTAGGGTTATGCTAGGGCACCCCAAGCTTAGGCTAGGGCACCCCTAGGTTTAGGCTAATTCTAGGGCTCCCCTAGCCTAAGGCTAGGGCACCCCTAGGCTTAGGCTAAGTCACCCCTAGGCTTAGGCTAGGGCAATCCTAGGCTTAGGCTAAAGCTAGGGTTCCCCTAGCCTCAGGTTAGGGCACCCCTAGGCTCACGGTAAGGCACCCCTAGGCTAAGACTAGGGCACCACTAGGCTTAGGCTAAGGCTAGGGCTCCCCTAGCCTAAGGCTACGGCACCCCTAGCCTAAGGCTCGGGCTCCCATAGGCTTAGACTAGGGCAATCCTAGGCTTAGGCTAGGGCAGCCCTAGGCTTAAGCTAGGGCTTCCCTAGGCTTAGGCTATGGCACCCCTACGATTAGGCTAGGGCACCCCTAGGCTTAGGAAAACTCTAGGGTTCCCCTAGGCTAAGGCTAGGGCACCCCTAGGCTTAGGGTAGGGCACCCCTAGGCTTAGGCTAGGGCACCCCTAGGCTTAAGCTAGGGATCCCCTAGGCTTAGGCTAAGGCTAGGGCTTCCCTAGCCTAAGGCTAGGGCACCCCTAGGCTTAGGCAAGGGCAGCCCTAAGCTTAGGCTAAGGCTAGGGCTCGCCTAGCCTAAGGCTAGGGAACCCGTAGCTTTAGGCTAGGGCAGCCCTAGGCTTAGGCTAGGGCACACTTAGGCTTAGGCTGGGGCACCCATAGGCTTATGCTAAAGGTAGGACTCCCCTAGCCTTAGGCTAGGGCACCCCTAGGTTTAGGCTAGGGCACCCCTAGGATTAGGCTTAAGCTAGGGCTCCCCTAGCCTAAGGCTAGGGCACCCCTAGGCTTAGGCTTGGGCACCCCTAGGCTTAGGCAAGGGCACCCGTAGGCTTAGGCTAAGGCTAGGGCTCCCCAAGCCTAAGGCTAGGGCACCCCTAGGCTAAGGCTAGGGCACCCCTAGGATTATGCTAGGGCACCCGTAGGCTTAGGCTAAGGCTACGGCTCCCCTAGCCTAAGGCGAGTGCACCCCTAGACTCAGGCTATGGCACCTCTAGTCTTAGGTTAGGGCACCCCTAGGCTTATTCTAGGGCACACCTAGGCTTAGGCTAAGGCAAGGGCTCCTCTAGCCTCAGGGTAGAGCACCCGTAGGCTTAGGCTAGGGCACCCGTAGGCTTAGGCTAGGGCACCCCTAGGCTTAGGCTAAGGCTAGGGGTCCCCTAGCCTAAGGCTAGAGCACCCCTAGGCTTAGGCTAGGGCACCCCAAGGTTAGGCTAGGGCACCCCTAGGCTTAGGCTTATTCTAGGGCTCCCCTAGCCTAAGGCTAGGGCACCCCTAGGCTTAGGCTAAGGCTTGGGCTCCTCTAGCCTAAGGCTAGGGCACCCCTAGGCTTAGGCTAGGGCACCCCTAGGCTTAGGCTAGGGCACCCTTAGGCTTAGGCTAGGGCACTGCTAGCGTTAGGCTAGGGCACCCCTAGGCTTAGGCCAGGGCACCCCTATGCTTAGGGTAAGACTAGGGCTCCCCTAGGCTAAGGCTAGGGCACCCCTAGGCTCAGGCTAAGGCACCCCTAGGCTTCGGCTAGGACACCCCTAGGCTTAGGCTAGGGCACCCGTAGGTTAAGGCTAAGGCTACGGCTCCCCTAGCCTCAGGCTAGGGCACCCCTAGACTCAGGCTATGGCACCCCTAGGTTTAGGCTAGGGCAATCCTAGGCTAGACTAAGGCTAGGGCTCCCCTAGTCTTAGGCTAAGGCTAGGGCTCCCCCAGCCAAAGGCTAGGGCACCCCTAGGCTTAGGCTAGGGCACCCCTAGGCTAAGGCTAGTGCACCCCTAGGCTTAGGCTAAGGCTAGGGCTCCCCTAGCCTCAGGCTACGGCACACCTAGGCTCAGGCTAGGGCTCCCCTAGGCTTACGCTAGGGCTCCCCTAGGCTTAGGCTAGGGCACCCCTAACTCAGGCTAGGGCACCCCTAGGCTTAATCTAGGGCACACCTAGGCTTAGGCTAAGACTAGGGCTCCCCTAGACTCCGGCTAGGGCACCCCAAGATTAGGCTAGGGCACCCCTAGGCTTAGGCTAATTCTAGGGCTCCCCTAGCCTAACGCTAGGGCACCCCTAGGCTTAGGCTAGGGCACCCCTAGGATTAGGCTAGGGCACCCCTAGGCTCAGGCTACGGCACCCCTAGGCTCAGGCGAAGGCACACCTAAGCTCAGGGTAGGGCTCCCCTAGCCTTAGGCTTGGGCACCCCTAGGCTTATGTTAGGGCACCCCTAGGCTTAGGCTTACGCACTCCTAGTTTTAGGCTAGGGCACCCCTAGGCTTGGGCTAAGGCTACGGCTCCCCTAGACTCAGGATAGGGCACCCCTAGACTCAGGCTATGGCACCCCTTGGCTTAGGCTAGGGCAATCCTAGGCTAGACTAAGGCTAGGGAACCCCTAGCCTCAGGCTAGGGCACCCGTAGGCACAAGCTAGGTCACCCCTAGGCTCAGGCTAAGGCAGGCCCCTGGTTAGGCTAGGGCACCCCTAGGCTTAGGCTAGGGCACCCCTAGCCTAAGGCTAGGGCACCCCTAGGCTTAGGTTAGGGCACTCCTAGCCTAAGGCTAGGGCACCCCTAGGCTTAGGCTAGGGCACCCCTAGGCTTAGGATAGCGCAGCCCTAGACTTAGGCTAAGGCAACGGCACCCCTAGCCTCAGGCTAGGGCACCCGTAGGCTTAGGCTAGGTCACCCTTAGGCTCATGCTAGGGCAGGCCTAGGCTTAGACTAGGGCACCCCTAGTCTTAGGCTAGTGCACCCCTAGGTTTAGGATAAGGCTAGGGTTCCCCTAGCGTAAGGCTAGGGCACCCCTAGGCTTAGACTAGGGCACCCCTAGGCTTAGGCTAAGGCTAGGGCTCCGCTAGCCTAAGGCTATGGCACCCCTAGGCTCAGGCTAGGGCTCCCCTAGGCTTAGGCTAGGGCAATCCTAGGCTTAGTCTAGGGCACCCCTAGGCTTATGTTAGGAATCCCCTAGGCTTAGGGTAGGGCACCCTTAGGCTCAGGTTATGGCACCCCTAGGCTTAGTCTAGGGCACCCCTAGGCTTAGGCTAAGGCTAGGGCTCCCCTAGCCTCAGGCTAGGGCACCCGTAGGCTTAGGTTACGGCACCCCTAGGCTTAGGCTAGGGCACCCCTAGGCTTAGGCTAAGGCTAGGCCTCCCCAAGCCTAAGGCTAGAGCACCTCTAGGCCTAGGCTAGGGCACCCCAAGCTTAGGTTAGGGCACCCCTAGGATTAGGCTATTTCTAGGGCTCCCCTAGCCTACGGCTAGGGCACCCCTAGGCTTAGGCTAGGGAAATCCTAGTCTTAGGCTAGGGCACCCCTAGGCTTAGGCTAAGGCTAGGTCTCCCCTAGCCTATGGCTTGGGCACCCATAGGCTTAGCCTAAGGCACCCCTAGGCTTAGGCTAGGGCACCCCTAGGCTTAGGCTAGGGGTTCCCTAGCCTAAGCCTAGGGGTGCCCTAGCCTACGCCTAGGGCACCCCTAGGCTTAGGCAAGGGCACCGCTAGGCTTAGGCTAGGGAACCCCTAGCCTAAGGTGAGGGCACCCTAGGCTTAGGCTATGGCAACCCTAGGCTTACGCTAGGGCACACCTAGACTTAGGCTAAGGCAACGGCTCCCCTAGCCTCAGGCCAGGGCACCCCTAGACTCAGGGTAGGGCACCACTAAGCTTAGTCTAGGGCAATCCTAGGCTTAGGCTAAGGTTAGGGCTCCCCGAGCCTCAGGCTAGGGCACCCCTAGGCTCCGGCTAGGGAGCCCAAGGCTTAGACTAGGGCACCCCTAGGCTTAGGCTAAGGCTAGGGCTCCCCTAGCCTAAGGTTACGGCAACCCCTACGCTCAGTCTAGGGCACTTCTAGGCTTAGGCTAGAGCACCCCTAACCTTAGGCTAGGGCACCCCTAGGCTCAGGCTAGGGCACCCCTAGGCTTAGGCTAATTCTAGGGCTCCGCTAGCCTAAGGCTAGGGCACCCCTAGGCTTAGACTAGGGCACCCCTCGCCTTAGGCTAGGGCACCCCAAGGCTTAGGCAAGGGCAGCCCTAGGCTTAGGCTAGGGCACCCCTAATCTTAGGCAAGGGCACCCCTAGGCTTAGGCTAGTGCACCCCTAGGCTTAGGCTAAGGCTAGGGTTCCCCTAGCCTCAGGCTAAGGCACCCCTAGGCTCAGGAGAGGGCACACCTAGGCTCAAGCTAGGGCTCCCCTAGGCTTAGGCTAGGGCACCCCTAGGTTTAGGCTTAGGGCACCCCTAGGCTTAGGATAAGGCTACGGCTCCCCTAGCCTCAGGCTAGGGCACCCCTAGACTGAGGCTATGGCACTCCTTGGATTAGCTAGGGCAATCCTAGTCTAGACTAAGGCTAGGGATCCCCTAACCTCAAGCTAGGGCACCCGTAGGCTCTGTCTAGGTCACCCCTAGGCTCAGGCTAGGGCAGGCCTAGACTTAGGCTAGGGCACCCCTAGGCTTAGGCTAGGGCACCCCTAGGCTTAGGCTAGGGCATCCCTTGTCTTACGCTAGGGCACCCCTAGGTTTAGGCTAAGGGTAGGGCTCCCCTAGCCTAAGGCTAGGGCACACCTAGGCTTAGGCTAAGGCAACGGCTGCCCTAGCCTCAGACTAGGGCACCCCTAGACTTAGGCTAGGGCACCCCTAGGCTCAGGCTAGTGCACCCCTAGGCTTAGACTAGGGCACCCCTAGGCTTAGGCTAAGGCTAGGGCTCCCCTACCCTAAATTTACGGCACCCCTACCCTAAATTTACGGCACCCCTAGGCTCAGGCTAGGGCACCCCTAGGCTTAGGCTAGAGCACCCCTAGGCTTAGGAAAAGGCAAGGGCTCCCCTAGCCTAAGGCTAGGGCACCCCTAGGCTTAGGCTAGGGCACCCCTAGGCTTAGGCTAGGGCACCCCTTGGCTTAAGCTAGGGCTCCCCTAGGCTTAGGCTAAGGCTACGGCTCCCCTAGCCTCAGGCTAGTGCACCCCTAGACTCAGGCTATGGCACCCCTAGGCTTCGGCTAGGGCAATCCTAGGCTAGACTAATGCTAGGGCTCCCATAGCCTCAGGCTAGGGCACCCATAGGCTCAGTCTAGGGCACCCCTAGGCTCAGGCTAGGTCACCCCAAGGTTTAGGCTTGGGCACCCCTAGGCTTAGGCTAAGGCTAGGGCTCACTAGCCTAAGGCTAGGGCACCCCTAGGCTTAGGCTAGGGCACCCCTAGGCTTAGGCTAGGGCACCCATAGGCTTAGGCTAGGGCACCCCTAGCTAGGGCACCCCTAGGTTTAGGCTAAGGCTAGGGCTCCCCTAGCCTAAGGCTAGGGCACCCAAAGGCTCAGGCTAAGGCACCCCGGGCTTAGGCTAGGCCACCCCTAGGCTTAGGTTAAGGCTAGGGCTCCCCTAGCCTAAGGCTAGGGCACCACTAGGTTTAGGATAGGACACCCCTAGGCTTATGTTGGGCACCCCTAGGCTTATGCTAGGCCAACCGTAGGCTTAGGCTAGGGCACCCCTAGGCTTAGGCTAAGGCTACGGCTCCCCTAGCTCAGGATATGACACCCCTAGACTCAGGCTATGGCACCCCTAGGTTTAGGCTAGGGCAATCCAAGGCTACACTAAGGCTAGGGCTCCCCTAGCCTCATGCTAGTGCACCCGTAGGCTCAGGCTAGGGCACCACTAGGCTTAGGCTAGGGCACCCCTAGGCTTAGGCTAGGGCACCCCTAGGCTTAGGCAAGGGCACACCGAGGCTTAGCCTAGGGCACCCCCGGGCTTAGGCTAGGGCACCCCTAGGCTTAGGTTAGGGCACCCCTAGGCTTAGGCTAAAGCTAGGGCTCCCCTAGCCTCAGGCTAGGGCACCCCAAGGCTCAGGCGAGGGCACACCTAGGCTCAGGTTAGGGCTCCCCTAGCCTTAGGCTAGGGCACCCCTAGGCTCAGGCTAGGGCAGGCCTAGGCTTAGGTTAGGGCACCCCTAGGCTTAGGCTAGGGAACACCTAGACTTAGGCTAAGGCAACGGCTCCCCTAGCCTCAGGCCATGGCACCCCTAGACTCAGGGTAGGGCACCCCTAAGCTTAGGCTAGGGCAATCCTAGGCTTAGGCTAAGGCTAGGGCTCCCCTAGCCTCAGGCTAGGGCACCCCGAGGCTCAGGCTAGGGCACCGCTAGGCTTAGACTTGGGCACCCCTAGGCTTAGGCTAAGGCTTGGGCTCCCCTACCCTAAGGTTACGGCACCCCTAGGCTCAGGCTAGGGCACCCCTAGGCTTAGGCTAGGGCACCCCTAGGCTTAGGCTAGGGCACCCCTAGGTTTAGGCTAAGGCTAAGGCTCCCCTAGCCTAAGGGTAGGGCACACTTGGGCTCAGGCTAGGGCACCCCGCGCTTAGGCTAGGGCACCACTAGGCTTAGGCTAAGGCTAGGGCTCCCCTAGCCTAAGGCTAGGGCACCCCTAGGTTTAGGATAGGGCACCCCTAGGCTTAGGTTGGGCACCCCTAGGCTTATGCTAGGGCAACCATAGGCTTAGACTAGGGCACCCCTAGGCTTAGCCTAAGGCTATGGAACCCCTAACCTCAGGATATGGCACCCCTAGACTCAGGCTGTGGCACCCCTAGGCTTAGGCTAGGGCAATCCTAGGCTACACTAAGGCTAGGGCTCCCCTAGCTTCATGCTAGTGCACCCCTAGCCTCAGGCTAGGGCACCCCTAGACTCAGGCTATGGCACCCCTAGGCTTAGGCTTGGACAATCCTAGGCTAGACTAAGGCTAGGGCTCCCCTAGTCTCAGCCTAGGGCACCCGTAGGCTCAGGCTGGGGCACCCCTAGGCTCAGGCTAGGGCAGCCCTAGGCTTAGGCTAGGGCATCCCTAGGCTTAGCATAGGGCACCCCTAGGCTTAAGTTTGGGCTCCCTTAGGCTAAGGCTAGGGCACCCCTAGGCTCAGGCTATGGCACACCTAGGCTAAGTCTAGGCTACCCCTAGGCTTAGGTTAATGCTAGGGCTCCCATAGCCTCAGGCTAGGGCACCCGTAGGCTTAGGCTATGGCACCCCTAGGCTTAGGCTAGGGCACCCCTAGGCTTAGCATAGGGCACCCCTAGGCTTAAGTTTGGGCTCCCTTAGGCTTAGGCTAGGGCACCCCTAGGCTCAGGCTATGGCACCCCTAGGCTAAGTCTAGGCTACCCCTAGGCTTAGGTTAATGCTAGGGCTCCCATAGCCTCAGGCTAGGGCACCCGTAGGCTTAGGCTATGGCACCCCTAGGCTTAGGCTAGAGCACCCCTAGGCTCAGGCTAGGGCACCCTTAGGATTAGGCTAGGGCACCCCTAGGCTTAGGCTAGGGCACCCCTAGGCTTAGGCTAAGGCTACGGCTCCCCTAGCCTCAGGATAGGGCACCCCTAGACTCAGGCTATGGCACCCCTTGGCTTAGGCTAGGGCACCCCTAGGCTAGACTAAGGCTGGGGATCCCCTAGCCTCAGGCTAGGGCATCCGTAGGCTCAGGCTAGGTCACCCCTAGGCTCAGGCTAGGGCACCCCAAGCTAAGGCTAGGGCAACCCTAGGCTTAGGCTAGGGCACCCCTAGGCTTAGGCAAGGGCACCCTAGGCTTAGGCTATTGCACCCCTAGGCTTAGGGTAGTGCACCCCCAGGCTTAGGCTAAGGCTAGGGCTACCCTAGCCTCAGGCAAAGGCACCCCTAGGCTCAGGCGAGGGCACACCTAGGCTCAGGCTAGGGCTCCCCTAGGCTTAGGCTAGGGCACCCCTAGGCTTAGGCTAAGGCTAGGGCTCCCCTAGCCTCAGGCTAGGGCACCCCAAGGCTAAGCCGAGGGCACACCTAGGCTCAGGCTAGGGCTCCCCTAGGCTTAGCCTAGGGCACCCCTAGGCTTAGGCTAGGGCACCCCTAGGCTTAGGCTAGGGCACCACAAGGCTTAGGCTAAGGCTACGGCTCCCCTAGCCTCAGGATAGGGCACCACTAGACTCAGGCTATGAAACCCCTTGGCTTAGGCTAGGGCACCCCTAGACTAGACTAAGGCTGGGGATCCCCAAGCCTCAGGCTAGGGCACCCGTAGGCTCAGGCTAGGTCACCCCTAGGCTCAGGCTAGGGCAGGCCTAGGCTTAGGCTAGGGCACCCCTACTCTTAGGCTAGGCCACCCCTAAGTTTAGGCTAAGGCTAGGGCTACCCTAGGCTAAGGCTAGGGCACACCTAGGCTTAGGCTAGGGCACCCTAGGCTTAGGCTATGGCAACCCTAGGCTTAGGCTAGGGCACACCTAGACTTAGGCTAAGGCAACGGCTCCCCTAGCCTCAGGTCTGGGCACCCCTAGACTCAGGCTAGGGCACCCCTAAGCTTAGGCTAGGGCAATCCTAGGATTAGGCTAAGGTTAGGGCTCCCCTAGCCTCAGGCTAGGGCACCCCTAGGCTCAGGCTAGGGAGCCCTAGGCTTAGACTAGGGCACCTCTAGGCTTAGGCTAAGGCTAGGGCTCCCCTACCCTAAGGTTACGGCACCCCTACGCTCAGTCTAGAGCACCCCTAGGCTTAGGCGAGGGCACCCCTAGGCTTAAGCTAGGGCTCCCCTAGGCTTAGGTTAGGGCACCCCTAGGCTCAGGCCAGGGCACCCCTAGGCTTAGTCTAGAGCACCCCTAGGCTTAGGCTAAGGCTAGGGCTCCCCTAGCCTCAGGCTAGGGCACCCGTAGGCTTAGGCTACGGCACACCTAGGCATAGGCTAGAGCACACCTAGGCTTTGGCTACGGCACCCCAAGCTTAGGCTAGGGCACCCCTAGGCTTAGGCTAATTCTAGGGCTCTGCTAGCCTAAGGCTAGGGCACCCCTAGGCTTAGGCTAGGGCACCCCGAGGCTTAGGCAAGGGCACCCCTAGGCTTAGGCTAGGGCACCCCTAGGCTTACGCTAGGGCACCCCTAGGCTTAGGCTATGGCACCCCTAGGCTTAGGCTAAGGCTAGGGCTCCCCTAGCCTCAGGCTAAGGCACCCCTAGGCTCAGGCGAGGGCACAACTAGGCTCAGGCTAGGGTTCCCCTAGGCTTAGGCTAGGGCATCCCTATGCTTAGGCTAGGGCACCCCTAGGCTTAGGCTAAGGCTACGGCTCCCCTAGCCTCAGGCTAGGGCACCCCTAGACTGAGGCTATGGCACCCCTTGGATTAGCTAGGGCAATCCTAGTCTAGACTAAGGCTAGGCATCCCCTAGCCTCAGGCTAGGGCACACGTAGGCTCAGGCTAAGTCACCCCTAGGCTCAAGCAAGGGCAGGCCTAGGCTTAGGCTAGGGCACCCCTAGGCTTAGGCTAGGGCACCCCTAGGCTTAGGCTAGGGCACCCCTAGGCTTAGGCTAGGGCACCCCTTGTCTGTGGCAAGGGCACCCCTAAGTTTAGGCTAAGGGTAGTCCTCCCCTAGCCTAAGGCTAGGGCACACCTAGGCTTAGGCTAAGGCACCCCTAGGCTTAGGCTAGGGAACCCCTAGCCTAAGGCTGGGGCACCCCTAGGCTTAGGCTAGGGCACCCCTAGGCTTAGGCTAGGGCACACCTAGACTTAGGCTAAGGCAACGGCTCCCCTAGCCTCAGGCCAGGGCACCCCTAGACTTAGGCTAGGGCACCCCTAGGCTTAGGTTAAGGCTAGGGCTCCTCTAACCTCAGGCTAGGGCACCCCTAGGCTCAGGCTAGGGCACCCCTAGGCTTAGACTAGGGCACCCCTAGGCTTAGGCTAGTGCACCCCTAGGCTTAGGCTAAGGCTACGGCTCCCCTAGCCTCAGGCTATGGCACCCCTAGGCTTAGGCTAGGGCAATCCTAGGCTAGACTAACGCTAGGGCTCCCATAGCCTCAGGCTAGGGCACCGATAGACTCTGGCTAGGGCACCCCTAGGCTCAGGCAAGTGCACCCCTATGTTTAGGCTAGGGCACCCCTAGGCTTAGGCTAAGGCTAGGGCTCACTAGCCTAAGGCTAGGGCACCCCTAGGCTTAGGCTATGGCACCCATAGACTTAGGCTAGGGCACACCTAGGCTTAGGCTAGGGCACCCCTAGGTTTAGGCTAAGGCTAGGGCTCCCCTAGCCTAAGGCTAGGGCACCCCTAGGCTCAGGCTAGGGCACCCCAGCTTAGGCTAGGCCACCCCTAGGCTTAGGCTAAGGCTAGGGCTCCCCTAGCCTAAGGCTAGGGCACCACTAGGTTTAGGATAGGACACCCCTAGGCTTATGTTGGGCACCCCTAGGGTTATGCTAGGGCAACCCTAGGCTTAGGCTAGGGCACCCCTAGGCTTAGGCTAAGGCTACGGCTCCCCTAGCCTCAGGGTATGACACCCCTAGACTCAGGCTATGGCACCCCTAGGCTTAGGCTAGGGCAATCCAAGGCTACACTAAGGCTAGGACTCCCCTAGCCTCATGCTAGGGCACCCGTAGGCTCAGGCTAGGGCACCACTAGGCTTAGGCTAGGGCACCCCTAGGCTTAGGCAAGGGCACCCCTAGGCTTACCCTAGGGCACCCCTAGGCTTAGCCTAGGGCACCCCTAGGCTTAGTCTAGGGCACCCCTAGGCTTAGGCTAAAGCTAGGGCTCCCCTAGCCTCAGGCTAGGGCACCCCTAGGCTTAGGCAAGGGCACCCCTAGGCTTAGCCTAGGGCACCCCTAGACTTAGGCTAGGGCACCCCTAGGCTTAGGCTAGGGCACCCCTAGGCTTAGGCTAAGGTTACGGCTCCCCTAGCCTCAGGCTAGGGCACCCTTAGACTCAGGCTTTGGCACCCCTTGGCTTAGGCTAGGGCATTCCTAGGCTAGACTAATGCTAGGGATCCCCTAGCCTCAGGCTAGGGCACCCATAGGCTTAGGCTATGTCACCCCTAGGCTCAGGCTAGGGCAGGCCTAGGCTTAGGTTAGGGCACCCCTAGGCTTAGGCTAGGGCACCCTGAGGTTAGGTTAGGGCACCCCTAGGCTTACGCTAGGGCACCCCTAGGCTTAGGCTAGGGCAATCCTAGGCTTAGGCTAAGGCTAGGGCTCCCCTAGCCTCAGGCTAGGGCACCCCTAGGCTCAGGCTAGGGCACCCCTAGGCTTAGACTTGGGCACCCCTAGGCTTAGGCTAAGGCTTGGGCTCCCCTACCCTAAGGTTACGGCACCCCTAGGCTCAGGCTAGGGCACCCCTAGGCTTAGGCTAGGGCACTCCTAGGCTTAAGCTAGGACTCCCCTAGGCTTATGCTGGGGCCCCCCTAGGCTTAGTCTAGGACACCACTAGGCTTAGGCTAATGCTAGGGCTCCCCTAGCCTCAGGCTAGAGCACCCCTAGGCTTAGGTTAAGGCACCCCTAGGCTTAGGCTAGGGCACCCCTAGGCTTAGGCTAGGGCACCCCTAGTCTTAGGCTAGGGCACCACTAGGCTTAGGCTAAGGCTAGGGCTCCCCTAGCCTAAGGCTAGGGCACCCCTAGGTTTAGGATAGGGCACCCCTAGGCTTAGGTTGGGCACCCCTAGGCTTATGCTAGGGCAACCATAGGCTTAGACTAGGGCACCCCTAGGCTTAGCCTAAGGCTATGGAACCCCTAACCTCAGGATATGGCACCCCTAGACTCAGGCTGTGGCACCCCTAGGCTTAGGCTAGGGCAATCCTAGGCTACACTAAGGCTAGGGCTCCCCTAGCTTCATGCTAGTGCACCCCTAGCCTCAGGCTAGGGCACCCCTAGACTCAGGCTATGGCACCCCTAGGCTTAGGCTTGGACAATCCTAGGCTAGACTAAGGCTAGGGCTCCCCTAGTCTCAGCCTAGGGCACCCGTAGGCTCAGGCTGGGGCACCCCTAGGCTCAGGCTAGGGCAGCCCTAGGCTTAGGCTAGGGCATCCCTAGGCTTAGCATAGGGCACCACTAGGCTTAAGTTTGGGCTCCCTTAGGCTTAGGCTAGGGCACCCCTAGGCTCAGGCTATGGCACACCTAGGCTAAGTCTAGGCTACCCCTAGGCTTAGGTTAATGCTAGGGCTCCCATAGCCTCAGGCTAGGGCACCCGTAGGCTTAGGCTATGGCACCCCTAGGCTTAGGCTAGGGCACCCCTAGGCTTAGCATAGGGCACCCCTAGGCTTAAGTTTGGGCTCCCTTAGGCTTAGGCTAGGGCACCCCTAGGCTCAGGCTATGGCACCCCTAGGCTAAGTCTAGGCTACCCCTAGGCTTAGGTTAATGCTAGGGCTCCCATAGCCTCAGGCTAGGGCACCCGTAGGCTTAGGCTATGGCACCCCTAGGCTTAGGCTAGAGCACCCCTAGGCTCAGGCTAGGGCACCCTTAGGCTTAGGCTAGGGCACCCCTAGGCTTAGGCTAGGGCACCCCTAGGCTTAGGCTAAGGCTACGGCTCCCCTAGCCTCAGGATAGGGCACCCCTAGACTCAGGCTATGGCACCCCTTGGCTTAGGCTAGGGCACCCCTAGGCTAGACTAAGGCTGGGGATCCCCTAGCCTCAGGCTAGGGCATCCGTAGGCTCAGGCTAGGTCACCCCTAGGCTCAGGCTAGGGCACCCCAAGCTAAGGCTAGGGCAACCCTAGGCTTAGGCTAGGGCACCTCTAGGCTTAGGCAAGGGCACCCTAGGCTTAGGCTATTGCACCCCTAGGCTTAGGGTAGTGCACCCCCAGGCTTAGGCTAAGGCTAGGGCTACCCTAGCCTCAGGCTAAGGCACCCCTAGGCTCAGGCGAGGGCACACCTAGGCTCAGGCTAGGGCTCCCCTAGGCTTAGGCTAGGGCACCCCTAGGCTTAGGCTAAGGCTACGGCTCCCCTAGCCTCAGGATAGGGCACCCCAAGGCTAAGCCGAGGGCACACCTAGGCTCAGGCTAGGGCTCCCCTAGCCTTAGGCTAGGGCACCCCTAGGCTTAGGCTAGGGCACCCCTAGGCTTAGGCTAGGGCACCACAAGGCTTAGGCTAAGGCTACGGCTCCCCTAGCCTCAGGATAGGGCACCACTAGACTCAGGCTATGAAACCCCTTGGCTTAGGCTAGGGCACCCCTTGACTAGACTAAGGCTGGGGATCCCCAAGCCTCAGGCTAGGGCACCCGTAGGCTCAGGCTAGGTCACCCCTAGGCTCAGGCTAGGGCAGGCCTAGGCTTAGGCTAGGGCACCCCTACTCTTAGGCTAGGCCACCCCTAAGTTTAGGCTAAGGCTAGGGCTACCCTAGCCTAAGGCTAGGGCACACCTAGGCTTAGGCTAGGGCACCCTAGGCTTAGGCTATGGCAACCCTAGGCTTAGGCTAGGGCACACCTAGACTTAGGCTAAGGCAACGGCTCCCCTAGCCTCAGGCCTGGGCACCCCTAGACTCAGGCTAGGGCACCCCTAAGCTTAGGCTAGGGCAATCCTAGGATTAGGCTAAGGTTAGGGCTCCCCTAGCCTCAGGCTAGGGCACCCCAAGGCTCAGGCTAGGGAGCCCTAGGCTTAGACTAGGGCACCTCTAGGCTTAGGCTAAGGCTAGGGCTCCCCTACCCTAAGGTTACGGCACCCCTACACTCAGTCTAGAGCACCCCTAGGCTTAGGCGAGGGCACCCCTAGGCTTAAGCTAGGGCTCCCCTAGGCTTAGGTTAGGGCACCCCTAGGCTCAGGCCAGGGCACCCCTAGGCTTAGTCTAGAGCACCCCTAGGCTTAGGCTAAGGCTAGGGCTCCCCTAGCCTCAGGCTAGGGCACCCGTAGGCTTAGGCTACGGCACACCTAGGCATAGGCTAGAGCACACCTAGGCTTTGGCTACGGCACCCCAAGCTTAGGCTAGGGCACCCCTAGGCTTAGGCTAATTCTAGTGCTCTGCTAGCCTAAGGCTAGGGCACCCCTAGGCTTAGGCTAGGGCACCCCGAGGCTTAGGCAAGGGCACCCCTAGGCTTAGGCTAGGGCACCCCTAGGCTTACGCTAGGGCACCCCTAGGCTTAGGCTATGGCACCCCTAGGCTTAGGCTAAGGCTAGGGCTCCCCTAGCCTCAGGCTAAGGCACCCCTAGGCTCAGGCGAGGGCACAACTAGGCTCAGGCTAGGGTTCCCCTAGGCTTAGGCTAGGGCATCCCTATGCTTAGGCTAGGGCACCCCTAGGCTTAGGCTAAGGCTACGGCTCCCCTAGCCTCAGGCTAGGGCACCCCTAGACTGAGGCTATGGCACCCCTTGGATTAGCTAGGGCAATCCTAGTCTAGACTAAGGCTAGGCATCCCCTAGCCTCAGGCTAGGGCACACGTAGGCTCAGGCTAAGTCACCCCTAGGCTCAAGCAAGGGCAGGCCTAGGCTTAGGCTAGGGCACCCCTAGGCATAGGCTAGGGCACCCCTAGGCTTAGGCTAGGGCACCCCTAGGCTTAGGCAAGGGTACCCCTAGGCTTAGCCTAGGGCACCCCTAGACTTAGGCTAGGGCACCCCTAGGCTTAGGCTAGGGCACCCCTAGGCTTAGGCTAAGGTTACGGCTCCCCTAGCCTCAGGCTAGGGCACCCTTAGACTCAGGCTTTGGCACCCCTTGGCTTAGGCTAGGGCATTCCTAGGCTAGACTAATGCTAGGGATCCCCTAGCCTCAGGCTAGGGCACCCGTAGGCTTAGGCTATGTCACCCCTAGGCTCAGGCTAGGGCAGGCCTAGGCTTAGGTTAGGGCACCCCTAGGCTTAGGCTAGGGCACCCTGAGGTTAGGTTAGGGCACCCCTAGGCTTACGCTAGGGCACCCCTAGGCTTAGGCTAGGGCAATCCTAGGCTTAGGCTAAGGCTAGGGCTCCCCTAGCCTCAGGCTAGGGCACCCCTAGGCTCAGGCTAGGGCACCCCTAGGCTTAGACTTGGGCACCCCTAGGCTTAGGCTAAGGCTTGGGCTCCCCTACCCTAAGGTTACGGCACCCCTAGGCTCAGGCTAGGGCACCCCTAGGCTTAGGCTAGGGCACTCCTAGGCTTAAGCTAGGACTCCCCTAGGCTTATGCTGGGGCCCCCCTAGGCTTAGTCTAGGACACCACTAGGCTTAGGCTAATGCTAGGGCTCCCCTAGCCTCAGGCTAGAGCACCCCTAGGCTTAGGTTAAGGCACCCCTAGGCTTAGGCTAGGGCACCCCTAGGCTTAGGCTAGGGCACCCCTAGTCTTAGGCTAGGGCACCACTAGGCTTAGGCTAGGGCACCCCTAGGCTTAGGCTAGGGCACCCCTAGGCTTAGGCTAAGGCTACGGCTCCCCTAGCCTCAGGATAGGGCACCCCTAGACTCAGGCTATGGCACCCCTTGGCTTAGGCTAGGGCACCCCTAGGCTAGACTAAGGCTGGGGATCCCCTAGCCTCAGGCTAGGGCATCCGTAGGCTCAGGCTAGGTCACCCCTAGGCTCAGGCTAGGGCACCCCAAGCTAAGGCTAGGGCAACCCTAGGCTTAGGCTAGGGCACCTCTAGGCTTAGGCAAGGGCACCCTAGGCTTAGGCTATTGCACCCCTAGGCTTAGGGTAGTGCACCCCCAGGCTTAGGCTAAGGCTAGGGCTACCCTAGCCTCAGGCTAAGGCACCCCTAGGCTCAGGCGAGGGCACACCTAGGCTCAGGCTAGGGCTCCCCTAGGCTTAGGCTAGGGCACCCCTAGGCTTAGGCTAAGGCTACGGCTCCCCTAGCCTCAGGATAGGGCACCCCAAGGCTAAGCCGAGGGCACACCTAGGCTCAGGCTAGGGCTCCCCTAGCCTTAGGCTAGGGCACCCCTAGGCTTAGGCTAGGGCACCCCTAGGCTTAGGCTAGGGCACCACAAGGCTTAGGCTAAGGCTACGGCTCCCCTAGCCTCAGGATAGGGCACCACTAGACTCAGGCTATGAAACCCCTTGGCTTAGGCTAGGGCACCCCTTGACTAGACTAAGGCTGGGGATCCCCAAGCCTCAGGCTAGGGCACCCGTAGGCTCAGGCTAGGTCACCCCTAGGCTCAGGCTAGGGCAGGCCTAGGCTTAGGCTAGGGCACCCCTACTCTTAGGCTAGGCCACCCCTAAGTTTAGGCTAAGGCTAGGGCTACCCTAGCCTAAGGCTAGGGCACACCTAGGCTTAGGCTAGGGCACCCTAGGCTTAGGCTATGGCAACCCTAGGCTTAGGCTAGGGCACACCTAGACTTAGGCTAAGGCAACGGCTCCCCTAGCCTCAGGCCTGGGCACCCCTAGACTCAGGCTAGGGCACCCCTAAGCTTAGGCTAGGGCAATCCTAGGATTAGGCTAAGGTTAGGGCTCCCCTAGCCTCAGGCTAGGGCACCCCAAGGCTCAGGCTAGGGAGCCCTAGGCTTAGACTAGGGCACCTCTAGGCTTAGGCTAAGGCTAGGGCTCCCCTACCCTAAGGTTACGGCACCCCTACACTCAGTCTAGAGCACCCCTAGGCTTAGGCGAGGGCACCCCTAGGCTTAAGCTAGGGCTCCCCTAGGCTTAGGTTAGGGCACCCCTAGGCTCAGGCCAGGGCACCCCTAGGCTTAGTCTAGAGCACCCCTAGGCTTAGGCTAAGGCTAGGGCTCCCCTAGCCTCAGGCTAGGGCACCCGTAGGCTTAGGCTACGGCACACCTAGGCATAGGCTAGAGCACACCTAGGCTTTGGCTACGGCACCCCAAGCTTAGGCTAGGGCACCCCTAGGCTTAGGCTAATTCTAGTGCTCTGCTAGCCTAAGGCTAGGGCACCCCTAGGCTTAGGCTAGGGCACCCCGAGGCTTAGGCAAGGGCACCCCTAGGCTTAGGCTAGGGCACCCCTAGGCTTACGCTAGGGCACCCCTAGGCTTAGGCTATGGCACCCCTAGGCTTAGGCTAAGGCTAGGGCTCCCCTAGCCTCAGGCTAAGGCACCCCTAGGCTCAGGCGAGGGCACAACTAGGCTCAGGCTAGGGTTCCCCTAGGCTTAGGCTAGGGCATCCCTATGCTTAGGCTAGGGCACCCCTAGGCTTAGGCTAAGGCTACGGCTCCCCTAGCCTCAGGCTAGGGCACCCCTAGACTGAGGCTATGGCACCCCTTGGATTAGCTAGGGCAATCCTAGTCTAGACTAAGGCTAGGCATCCCCTAGCCTCAGGCTAGGGCACACGTAGGCTCAGGCTAAGTCACCCCTAGGCTCAAGCAAGGGCAGGCCTAGGCTTAGGCTAGGGCACCCCTAGGCATAGGCTAGGGCACCCCTAGGCTTAGGCTAGGGCACCCCTAGGCTTAGGCAAGGGTACCCCTAGGCTTAGCCTAGGGCACCCCTAGACTTAGGCTAGGGCACCCCTAGGCTTAGGCTAGGGCACCCCTAGGCTTAGGCTAAGGTTACGGCTCCCCTAGCCTCAGGCTAGGGCACCCTTAGACTCAGGCTTTGGCACCCCTTGGCTTAGGCTAGGGCATTCCTAGGCTAGACTAATGCTAGGGATCCCCTAGCCTCAGGCTAGGGCACCCGTAGGCTTAGGCTATGTCACCCCTAGGCTCAGGCTAGGGCAGGCCTAGGCTTAGGTTAGGGCACCCCTAGGCTTAGGCTAGGGCACCCTGAGGTTAGGTTAGGGCACCCCTAGGCTTACGCTAGGGCACCCCTAGGCTTAGGCTAGGGCAATCCTAGGCTTAGGCTAAGGCTAGGGCTCCCCTAGCCTCAGGCTAGGGCACCCCTAGGCTCAGGCTAGGGCACCCCTAGGCTTAGACTTGGGCACCCCTAGGCTTAGGCTAAGGCTTGGGCTCCCCTACCCTAAGGTTACGGCACCCCTAGGCTCAGGCTAGGGCACCCCTAGGCTTAGGCTAGGGCACTCCTAGGCTTAAGCTAGGACTCCCCTAGGCTTATGCTGGGGCCCCCCTAGGCTTAGTCTAGGACACCACTAGGCTTAGGCTAATGCTAGGGCTCCCCTAGCCTCAGGCTAGAGCACCCCTAGGCTTAGGTTAAGGCACCCCTAGGCTTAGGCTAGGGCACCCCTAGGCTTAGGCTAGGGCACCCCTAGTCTTAGGCTAGGGCACCACTAGGCTTAGGCTAAGGCTAGGGCTCCCCTAGCCTAAGGCTAGGGCACCCCTAGGTTTAGGATAGGGCACCCCTAGGCTTAGGTTGGGCACCCCTAGGCTTATGCTAGGGCAACCATAGGCTTAGACTAGGGCACCCCTAGGCTTAGCCTAAGGCTATGGAACCCCTAACCTCAGGATATGGCACCCCTAGACTCAGGCTGTGGCACCCCTAGGCTTAGGCTAGGGCAATCCTAGGCTACACTAAGGCTAGGGCTCCCCTAGCTTCATGCTAGTGCACCCCTAGCCTCAGGCTAGGGCACCCCTAGACTCAGGCTATGGCACCCCTAGGCTTAGGCTTGGACAATCCTAGGCTAGACTAAGGCTAGGGCTCCCCTAGTCTCAGCCTAGGGCACCCTTAGGCTCAGGCTGGGGCACCCCTAGGCTCAGGCTAGGGCAGCCCTAGGCTTAGGCTAGGGCATCCCTAGGCTTAGCATAGGGCACCCCTAGGCTTAAGTTTGGGCTCCCTTAGGCTTAGGCTAGGGCACCCCTAGGCTCAGGCTATGGCACACCTAGGCTAAGTCTAGGCTACCCCTAGGCTTAGGTTAATGCTAGGGCTCCCATAGCCTCAGGCTAGGGCACCCGTAGGCTTAGGATACGGCACCCCTAGACTTAGGCTAGGGCACCCCTAGGCTTAGCATAGGGCACCCCTAGGCTTAAGTTTGGGCTCCCTTAGGCTTAGGCTAGGGCACCCCTAGGCTCAGGCTATGGCACCCCTAGGCTAAGTCTAGGCTACCCCTAGGCTTAGGTTAATGCTAGGGCTCCCATAGCCTCAGGCTAGGGCACCCGTAGGCTTAGGCTATGGCACCCCTAGGCTTAGGCTAGAGCACCCCTAGGCTCAGGCTAGGGCACCCTTAGGCTTAGGCTAGGGCACCCCTAGGCTTAGGCTAGGGCACCCCTAGGCTTAGGCTAAGGCTACGGATCCCCTAGCCTCAGGATAAGGCACCCCTAGACTCAGGCTATGGCACCCCTTGGCTTAGGCTAGGGCACCCCTAGGCTAGACTAAGGCTGGGGATCCCCTAGCCTCAGGCTAGGGCATCCGTAGGCTCAGGCTAGGTCACCCCTAGGCTCAGGCTAGGGCACCCCAAGCTAAGGCTAGGGCAACCCTAGGCTTAGGCTAGGGCACCCCTAGGCTTAGGGTAGTGCACCCCCAGGCTTAGGCTAAGGCTAGGGCTACCCTAGCCTCAGGCTAAGGCACCCCTAGGCTCAGGCGAGGGCACACCTAGGCTCAGGCTAGGGCTCCCCTAGGCTTAGGCTAGGGCACCCCTAGGCTTAGGCTAAGGCTACGGCTCCCCTAGCCTCAGGATAGGGCACCCCAAGGCTAAGCCGAGGGCACACCTAGGCTCAGGCTAGGGCTCCCCTAGCCTTAGGCTAGGGCACCCCTAGGCTTAGGCTAGGGCACCCCTAGGCTTAGGCTAGGGCACCACAAGGCTTAGGCTAAGGCTACGGCTCCCCTAGCCTCAGGATAGGGCACCACTAGACTCAGGCTATGAAACCCCTTGGCTTAGGCTAGGGCACCCCTAGACTAGACTAAGGCTGGGGATCCCCAAGCTTCAGGCTAGGGCACCCGTAGGCTCAGGCTAGGTCACCCCTAGGCTCAGGCTAGGGCAGGCCTAGGCTTAGGCTAGGGCACCCCTACTCTTAGGCTAGGCCACCCCTAAGTTTAGGCTAAGGCTAGGGCTACCCTAGCCTAAGGCTAGGGCACACCTAGGCTTAGGCTAGGGCACCCTAGGCTTAGGCTATGGCAACCCTAGGCTTAGGCTAGGGCACACCTAGACTTAGGCTAAGGCAACGGCTCCCCTAGCCTCAGGCCTGGGCACCCCTAGAATCAGGCTAGGGCACCCCTAAGCTTAGGCTAGGGCAATCCTAGGATTAGGCTAAGGTTAGGGCTCCCCTAGCCTCAGGCTAGGGCACCCCTAGGCTCAGGCTAGGGAGCCCTAGGCTTAGACTAGGGCACCTCTAGGCTTAGGCTAAGGCTAGGGCTCCCCTACCCTAAGGTTACGGCACCCCTACGCTCAGTCTAAAGCACCCCTAGGCTTAGGCGAGGGCACCCCTAGGCTTAAGCTAGGGCTCCCCTAGGCTTAGGTTAGGGCACCCCTAGGCTCAGGCCAGGGCACCCCTAGGCTTAGTCTAGAGCACCCCTAGGCTTAGGCTAAGGCTAGGGCTCCCCTAGCCTCAGGCTAGGGCACCCGTAGGCTTAGGCTACGGCACACCTAGGCATAGGCTAGAGCACACCTAGGCTTTGGCTACGGCACCCCAAGCTTAGGCTAGGGCACCCCTAGGCTTAGGCTAATTCTAGGGCTCTGCTAGCCTAAGGCTAGGGCACCCCTAGGCTTAGGCTAGGGCACCCCGAGGCTTAGGCAAGGGCACCCCTAGGCTTAGGCTAGGGCACCCCTAGGCTTACGCTAGGGCACCCCTAGGCTTAGGCTATGGCACCCCTAGGCTTAGGCTAAGGCTAGGGCTCCCCTAGCCTCAGGCTAAGGCACCCCTAGGCTCAGGCGAGGGCACAACTAGGCTCAGGCTAGGGTTCCCCTAGGCTTAGGCTAGGGCATCCCTATGCTTAGGCTAGGGCACCCCTAGGCTTAGGCTAAGGCTACGGCTCCCCTAGCCTCAGGCTAGGGCACCCCTAGACTGAGGCTATGGCACCCCTTGGAATAGCTAGGGCAATCCTAGTCTAGACTAAGGCTAGGCATCCCCTAGCCTCAGGCTAGGGCACACGTAGGCTCAGGCTAAGTCACCCCTAGGCTCAAGCAAGGGCAGGCCTAGGCTTAGGTTAGGGCACCCCTAGGCATAGGCTAGGGCACCCCTAGGCTTAGGCTAGGGCACCCCTAGGCTTAGGCTAGGGCACCCCTTGTCTGTGGCAAGGGCACCCCTAAGTTTAGGCTAAGGGTAGTCCTCCCCTAGCCTAAGGCTAGGGCACACCTAGGCTTAGGCTAGGGCACCGCTAGGCTTAGGCTAGGGAACCCCTAGCCTAAGGCTAGGGCACCCTTAGGCTTAGGCTAGGGCACCCCTAGGCTTAGGCTAGGGCACACCTAGACTTAGGCTAAGGCAACGGCTCCCCTAGCCTCAGGCCAGGGCACCCCTAGACTTAGGCTAGGGAACCCCTAGGCTTAGGCTAAGGCTAGGGCTCCCCTAACCTCAGGCTAGGGCACCCCTAGGCTCAGGCTAGGGCACCCCTAGGCTTAGACTAGGGCACCCCTAGGCTTAGGCTAAGGCTAGGGCTCCCCTACCCTAAAGTTACGGCACCCCTAGGCTCAGCCTAGGGCACCCATAGGCTTAGGCTAGTGCACCCCTAGGCTTAGGAAAAGGCTTGGGCTCCCCTAGCCTAAGGCTAGGGCACCCCTAGGCGTAGGCTAGTGCACCCCTAGGCTTAGGCTAGGTCACCCCTAGGCTTAAGCTAGGGCTCCCCTAGGCTTAGGCTAAGGCTACGGCTCCCCTAGCCTCAGGCTATGTCACCCCTAGGCTTAGGCTAGGGCAATCCTAGGCTAGACTAACGCTAGGGCTCCCATAGCCTCAGGCTAGGGCACACATAGACTCTGGCTAGGGCACCCCTATGCTCAGGCAAGTGCACCCCTATGTTTAGGCTAGGGCACCCCTAGGCTTAGGCTAAGGCTAGGGCTCACTAGCCTAAGGCTAGGGCACCCCTAGGCTTAGGCTATGGCACCCATAGACTTAGGCTAGGGCACCCCTAGGCTTAGGCTAGGGCACCCCTAGGTTTAGGCTAAGGCTAGGGCTCCCCTTGCCTAAGGCTAGGGCACCCCTAGGCTCAGGCTAGGGCACCCCAGCTTAGGCTAGGCCACCCCTAGGCTTAGGCTAAGGCTAGGGCTCCCCTAGCCTAAGGCTAGGGCACCACTAGGTTTAGGATAGGACACCCCTAGGCTTATGTTGGGCACCCCTAGGCTTATGCTAGGGCAACCCTAGGCTTAGGCTAAGGCTACGGCTCCCCTAGCCTCAGGGTATGACACCCCTAGACTCAGGCTATGGCACCCCTAGGCTTAGGCTAGGGCAATCCAAGGCTACACTAAGGCTAGGACTCCCCTTGCCTCATGCTAGGGCACCCGTAGGCTCAGGCTAGGGCACCACTAGGCTTAGGCTAGGGCACCCCTAAGCTTAGGCAAGGGCACCCCTAGGCTTACCCTAGGGCACCCCTAGGCTTAGCCTAGGGCACCCCAAGGCTTAGTCTAGGGCACCCCTAGGCTTAGGCTAAAGCTAGGGCTCCCCTAGCCTCAGGTTAGGGCACCCCTAGGCTTAGGCAAGGGCACCTCTAGGCTTAGCCTAGGGCACCCCTAGACTTAGGCTAGGGCACCCCTAGGCTTAGGCTAGGGCACCCCTAGGCTTAGGCTAAGGTTACGGCTCCCCTAGCCTCAGGCTAGGGCACCCTTATACTCAGGCTATGGCACCCCTTGGCTTAGGCTAGGGCATTCCTAGGCTAGACTAATGCTAGGGATCCCCTAGCCTCAGGCTAGGGCACCCGTAGGCTTAGGCTATGTCACCCCTAGGCTCAGGCTAGGGCAGGCCTAGGCTTAGGTTAGGGCACCCCTAGGCTTAGGCTAGGGCACCCTGAGGTTAGGTTAGGGCACCCCTAGGCTTACGCTAGGGCACCCCTAGGCTTAGGCTAGGGAACACCTAGATTTAGGCTAAGGCAACGGCTCCCCTAGCCTCAGGCAAGGGCACCCCTAGACTCAGGCTAGGGCACCCCTAAGCTTAGGCTAGGGCAATCCTAGGCTTAGGCTAAGGCTAGGGCTCCCCTAGCCTCAGGCTAGGGCACCCCTAGGCTCAGGCTAGGGCACCCCTAGGCTTAGACTTGGGCACCCCTAGGCTTAGGCTAAGGCTTGGGCTCCCCTACCCTAAGGTTACGGCACCCCTAGGCTCAGGCTAGGGCACCCCTAGGCTTAGGCTAGGGCACTCCTAGGCTTAAGCTAGGACTCCCCTAGGCTTATGCTGGGGCCCCCCTAGGCTTAGTCTAGGACACCACTAGGCTTAGGCTAATGCTAGGGATCCCCTAGCCTCAGGCTAGAGCACCCCTAGGCTTAGGTTAAGGCACCCCTAGGCTTAGGCTAGGGCACCCCTAGGCTTAGGCTAGGGCAGCCCTAGTCTTAGGCTAGGGCACACCTAGGTTTAGGCTAAGGCTAGGGCTCCCATAGCCTAAGGCTAGGGCACACCTAGGCTCAGGCTAGGGCACCCCGGGCTTAGGCTAGGGCACCCCTAGGATTAGGCTAAGGCTAGGGCTCCCCTAGCTTAAGGCTAGGGCACCCCAAGGTTTAGGATAGGGCACACCTAGGCTTAGGATGGGCACCCCTAGGCTTATGCTAGGGCAAGCCTAGGCTTAGGCTAGGGCACCCTAGGCTTAGGCTAAGGCTACGGAACCCCTAACCTCAGGATATGGCACCCCTAGACTCAGGCTATGGCACCCCTAGGCTTAGGCTAGGGCAATCCTAGGCTAGACTAAGGGTAGGGCTCCCCTAGTCTAAGCCTAGGGCACCCGTAGGCTCAGGCTAGGGCACCCCTAGGCTCAGGCTAGGGCAGCCCTAGGCTTAGGCTAGGGCATCCCTAGGCTTAGTATAGGGCACCCATAGGTTTAGGCTAAGGCTAGGGCTCCCCTAGCCTAAAGCTACGGCACCCCTAGGCTCAGGCTAGGTGTCCCCTAGGCTTAGGCTAGGGCAATCCTAGGCTTAGGTTAGGGTACCCCAAGGCTTAAGTTAGGGCTCCCCTAGGCTTAGGCTAGGGCACCCCTAGGCTCAGGCTATGGAACCCCTAGGCTTAGGCTAATGCTAGGGCTCCCATAGCCTCAGGTTAGGGCACCCGTAGGCTTACGCTATGGCACCCCTAGGCTTCGGCTAGGGCACCCCTAGGCTTAGGCTAAGACTAGGGCTCCCCAAGCCTAAGGCTAGAGCACCCCTAGGCTTAGGCTAGGGCACCCCAAGCTTAGGCTAGGGCACCCCTAGGCTCAGGCTAGGGGACCCCTAGGCTTAGGCTAGGGCACCCCTAGGCTTAGGCTAAGGCTACGGCTGCCCTAGCCTCAGGATAGGGCACACCTAGACTCAGGCTATGGCACCCCTTGGCTTAGGCTAGGGCACTCCTAGGCTAGACTAAGACTGGGGATCCCCTAGCCTCAGGCTAGGGCACCCGTAGGCTCAGGCTAGGTCACCCCTAGGGTCAGGCTAGGGCAGGCCTAGGCTTAGGCTAGGGCACCCCTAGGCTTAGGCTAAGGTTACGGCTCCCCTAGCCTCAGGCTAGGGCACCCTTAGACTCAGGATATGGCACCCCTTGGCTTAGGCTAGGGCATTCCTAGGCAAGACTAATGCTAGGGATCCCCTAGCCTCAGGCTAGGGCACCCGTAGTCTAAGGCTATGTCACCCCTAGGCTCAGGCTAGGGCAGGCCTAGGCTTAGGTTAGGGCACCCCTAGGCTTAGGCTAGGGCACCCTGAGGTTAGGTTAGGGCACCCCTAGGCTTACGCTAGGGCACCCCTAGGCTTAGGCTAGGGAACACCTAGACTTAGGCTAAGGCAACGGCTCCCCTAGCCTCAGGCAAGGGCACCCCTAGACTCAGGCTAGGGCACCCCTAAGTTTAGGCTAGGGAAATCATAGGCTAAGGCTAATGCTAGGGATCCCCTAGCCTCAGGCTAGGGCACCCCTAGGCTCAGGCTAGGGCACCCCTAGGCTTAGACTGGGGCACCCCTAGGCTTAGGCTAAGGCTTGGGCTCCCCTACCCTAAGGTTACGGCACCCCTAGGCTCAGGCTAGGGCACCCCTAGGCTTAGGCTAGGGCACTCCTAGGCTTAAGCTAGGACTTCCCTAGGCTTATGCTAGGGCCCCCCTAGGCTTAGTCTAGGACACCACTAGGCTTAGGTTAAGGCTAGGGCTCCCCTAGCCTTAGGCTAGGGAACCCCTAGGCTTCGAATAGAGCTCCCCTAGCCTTAGGGAAGGGCACCCCTAGGCTTAGGCTAGTGCTCCCCTAGCCTTAGGCTATGGCTCCCCTAGCCTTAGCCTAGGACATCCCTAGGCTTAGGTTAGGGCTCCCTGAGCCTTAGGCTAGGGCTCCCCGAACCTTAGGCTATGGCTCCTCTACCCTTAGGCTAGTGTTCCCCTAACCTTAGGCTAGGGCACCCCTAGGCTTAGGCTAAGGCTAGGGCTCCCCTAACCTTAGGCTAGTGCTCCCCTTGCCTTAGGCTAGGGCACTCCTAGGCTTAGGCTAAGGCTAGGACTCCCCGAGCCTTAGGCTAGGGCTCCCCTAGCCTTAGGTTAGCGTACCCCTAGGCTTAGGCTACTGCTAGGCCTCCCCTAGCATTAGGCTAGGGCACCCCTAGGCTTAGGCTAAGCTAAGGCTCCCCTAACCTTAGGCTAGGGTAGACCTCCCCTAGCCTTAAGCTAGGGCACCCATAGGCTTAGGCTAAGGCAAGGGCTCCCCTAGCCTTAGGCTATGGTTCTCCTAGCCTTAGTTTCGTGCACCCCTAGGCTTAGGCTAAGGCTAGGGCTCCCCTAGCCTTAGGCTAGGGCTCCCCTAGCCTTATGTTAGGGCACGCCTAGGCTTAGGCTAAGGCTAGTGCTCCCCTAGCCTTAGTCTCGGGATCCCCTAGCCTTAGGCTAGGGCTCCCCTAGCCTTAGGCTAGGGCACCCCTAAGCTTAGGCTAAGGTTAGGGCTCCCCTAGCCTTAGGCTAGGGCTCCTGTAGCCTTAGGCTAGGGCTCCCCTAGCCTTAGGCTAGGGCACCCCTAGGCTTAGGCTAGGGCATCCCTAGGCTTAGGCTAAGGATAGGGCTCCCCTAGCCTTAGGCTAAGGCTCTCCTAGCCTTAGGCTAGGGCACCCCTCGGCTTAGGCTAGGGGTCCCATAGCCTTAGACTCGGGCTCCCCTAGCCTAAGGCTCGTACTCCCATAGCCGTAGGCTGGGCACCACTAGGATTAGGCTAGGGCACGCCAGGGTTAGGTTAAGGCTAGGGCTCCCCTAGCCTTAGTCTAAGCCTAGGGCTCCCCTAGCCTTAGGCTAGGGCACCCCTAAGCTTAGGCTAAGGCTAGGGCTCCCCTAGCCTTAGGCTAGGGCACCCCTAGGCTTAGACTAAGGTTAGGGCTCCCCGAGCCTTAAGCTAGGGCTCCCCTAGCCTTAGGCTAGGGCACCCCTAGGCTTAGGCTAAGGCTAGAGCTCCCCTAGCTTTAGGCTAGTGCTCCCCTGGCCTTAGGGTACGGTACCCCTAGGCTTAGGCTAAGGCAAGGGCTCCCCTACCCTTAGGATAGGGCTCCCCTTGCCTTTGGCTAGGGCTCCCCAAGCCTTAGGTTAGGGCACCCCTAGGCTAAGGATAGGGTACCCCTAGGCTTAGGCTAAGGCTAGGACTCCCCTAGCCTTAGGCTAGGGCTCCCCTAACCTTAGGCTAGGGCACCCCTAGGCTTAGGCTAAGACTAGGGCTCCCAAAGCCTTAGGATAGGGCTCCCCTAGCCTTAGGCTAGGGAACACCTAGGCTTAGGCTAAGGCTAGGGCTCCCCCAGCCTTGGGCTAGGGCTCCTCTAGGCTTAGGCTAAGGCTATGGCTACCTAGCCTTAGGCTAGGGCTCCCGTAGCCTTACGTTAGGGCACCCCTAGGCTTAGGCTAAGGTTAGGGCTCCCCTAGCCTTAGGATAGGATTCCCCTAGCCTTAGGCTAAGCTCCCCTCGCCAGAGGTTAGGGCACCCCTAGTCTTAGGCTAAGGCTAGGGCTCCCCTAGCCCTAGGCTAGGGCTCCCCTAGCCTTAGACTAAGGCTCCCCTAGATTAGGCTAGGGCTCCCCTAGCCTTAGGAACTGGCACCCCTAGGCTTGGTCTAACGCTAGGGCTCCCCTAGCCTTAGGCTAGGGAACCCCTAGGCTTCGAATAGAGCTCCCCTAGCCTTAGGCAAGGGCATCCCTAGGCTTAGGCTAGGACTCCCCTAGCCTTAGGGTATGGCTCCCCTAGCCTTAGGCTAGGACATCCCTAGGCTTAGGTTAGGGCTCCCCGAGCCTTAGGCTAGGGCTCCCCGAACCTTAGGCTATGGCTCCCCTACCCTTAGGCTAGTGTTCCCCTAACCTTAGGCTAGGGCACCCCTAGGCTTAGGCTAAGGCTCGGGCTCCCCTAACCTTAGGCTAGTGCTCCCCTTTCCTTAGGCTAGAGAACCACTAGGCTTAGGCTAAGGCTAGGGCTCCCCGAGCCTTAGGCTAGGGCTCCCCTAGCGTTAGGTTAGGGTACCCCTAGGCTTAGGCTAGTGCTAGGCCTCCCCTAGCCTTAGGCTAGGGCACCCCTAGGCTTAGGGTAAGCTAAGGCTCCCCTAACCTTAGGCTAGGGTAGACCTCCCCTAGCCTTAAGCTAGGGCAGCCATAGGATTAGGCTAAGGCAAGGGCTCCCCAAGCCTTAGGCTATGGCTCCCCTAGCCTTAGTTTCGTGCACCCGTAGGCTTAGGCTAAGGCTAGTGCTCCCCTAGCCTTAGGCTCGGGCTCCCCTAGCCTTAGGCTCGGGCTCCCCCAGCCTTAGGCTAGGGCTACCCTAGCCTTAGGTTAGGGCACCCCTTGGCTTAGGTTAAGGCTAGCACTCCCCTAGCCTTAGGCTAGGGCACCTTTACGCTTAGGCAAAGGCTAGGGCTCCCCTAGCCTTAGGCTAAGGCACCCCTAGGCTTAGGCTAAGTCTAGGGCTCAACTAGCCTTAGTCTAGGGCACCCCTAGGCTTAGGCTAAGGCGATGGCTCCCCTAGCCTTAGGCTAGGGCTCCCCTAGCCATAGGGTAGGGCTCCCCTAGCCTTAGGTTATGGCTACCCTAGCCTTAGGCTAGGGCACTCCTAGGCTTAGGCTAAGGCTATGGCTCACCTAGCCATAGGCTAGCGCTCCCCTAACCTTAGGCTAGGGCTTTTCTAGCCTTAGGTAGGGCACCACTAGGCTTAGGCTAAGGCTAGAGCTCCCTTAGCCTTACGCTAGGGCACCCCAAGGCTTAGGCTAAGTCTAGGGTTCCCCTAGCCTTAGGCTAGGGCACCCCTCGGCTTACGCTAAGGCTAAGGCTCCCCTAGCCTTTGGCTAGGGCTCACCTTGCCTTTGGCTAGGGCTCACCTAGCCTTAGTCTAGGGCTCCCCTAGGTTTAGGCTACCGCTCCCCTAGCCTTAGGCTATGGTTCCCCTAGCCTTAGGCTAGGGCACCCCTAGGCTTAGGTTAGGGCTCCCTGAGCCTTAGACTAGGGCTCCCCTAGCCTTAGTTTCGGGCACCCCTAGGTTTAGGCTAAGGCTAGGGCTCGCCTAGCCTTAGGCTCGGGCTCCCCTAGCCTTAGGCTAGGGCTTTTCTAACCTTAAGTTAGGGCACCCCTAGGCTTAGGCTAAGGCTAGAGCTCAACTAGCCTTAGGTTAGGGCACCCATAGGCTTAGGGCAAGGCAAGCGCTCCCCTAGCCTTAGGCTAGGGCACCTTAACGCTTAGGCAAAGGCTAGGGCTCCCCTAGCCTTAGGCTAGGGCACCCCTAGGCTTAAGCTAAGTCTAGGGCTCCTCTAGCCTTAGGCTAGGGCACCCCTTGGCTTAGGCTAAGGCTATGGCTCCCCTAGCCTTAGGCTAGGGCTTCCCTAGCCTTATGTTACGGCTCCCCTAGCCTTAGGCTAGGGCTCCCCTAGCCTTAGGCTAGGGCACCTTTAGGCTTAGGCAAGGATAGGGCTCCCCTAGCCTTAGGCTAAGGCACCCCTAGGCTTTGTTTGGCGCTCCCCGAACCTTAGGCTATGGCTCCCCTAACCTTATTCTAGTGTTCCCCTAACTTTAGGTTTGGGCTCCTCTAGCCTTAGGTTAGGGCACCACTAGGCTTAGGCTAAGGCTAGGGCTCCCCTAGCCTTAGGCTAGGGAACTCCTAGGCTTAGAATAGAGCTCTTCTATTTTAGGCAAGGGCACCCCTAGGCTTAGGCTAGGGCTCCCCTAGCCTTAGGCTTGGGCACCCCTAGGATTAGTATAAGGCTAGGGCTCCCCTAGCCTTAGGCTAGGGAACCCCTAGGCTTAGAATAGAGCTCCCCTAGCCTTAGGCAAGGGCACCCCTCGGCTTAGGCTAGGGCTCCCCTAGCCTTAGGCTAGGGCATCCCTAGGCTTAGGTTAGGGCTCCCCGAGCCTTAGGCTAGGGCTCCCCGAACCTTAGGCTATGGCTCCCCTAGCCTTAGGCTAGTGTTCCCCTACCCATAGGCTAGGGCACCCCTAGGCTTAGGCTAAGCCTAGGGCTCCCCTAGCCTTAGGCTAGTGCTCCCCTAGCCTTAGGCTAGGGCACCCCTAGGCTAAGGCTAAGACTAGGGCTCCCCTAGCCTTAGGCTAGGGCACCTTTAGGCTTAGGCAAGGCTAGGGCTCCCCTATCCTTAGGCTAGGGCACCCCTAGGCTTTGTTTGGCGCTCCCCGAACCTTAGGCTATGGCTCCCCTAACCTTAGGCTAGTGTTCCCCTAACTTTAGGCTAGGGCTCCCCTAGCCTTAGGTTAGGGCACCCCTAGGCTTAGGCTAAGGCTAGGGCTCCCCTAGCCTTAGGCTAGGGAACCCCTAGGCTTAGAATAGAGCTCCCCTAGCCTTAGGCAAGGGTATCCCTGGCTTAGGCTAGGGCTCCCCTAGCCTTAGGCTAGGGCATCCCTAGGCTTAGGCTAGGGCTCCCCTATCCTTAGGCTAGGGCATCCCTAGGCTTAGGTTAGTGCTCCCCTAGCCTTAGGCTAGTGCTCCCCTAGCCTAAGGCTAGGGCACCCCTAGGCTTAGGCTAAGGTTAGGGTTCCCCTATCCTTTGGCTAGAGCTCCCCTAGCCTTAGGTTAGGGTACCCCTAGGCTTAGGCTAGCGCTAGGGCTCCCCTAGCCTTAGGTTAGGGCACCCCTAGGCTTAGGCTCGGGCACCCCTAGACACAGGCTAGGGCACCCCTAGACTCAGGCTAGGGCACCCCTAAGCTTAGGCTAGGGCAATCCTAGACTTAGGTTAAGGCAACGGCTCCCCTTGCCTCAGGATAGGGCACCTGTAGACTCAGGCTAGGGCACCCCTAGACTCAGGCTAGGGCACCCCTAAGATTAGGCTAGGGCAATGTTAGGCTTAGGCTAAGGCTAGGGCTCCCCTAGCCTCAGGCTAGGGCACCCCTAGGCTCAGGCTACGGCACCACTAGTCTTAGACTAGGGCACCCCTAGGCTTAGGCTAAGGCTAGGGCACCACTAGCCTAAGGTTACGGCACCCCTAGGCTCAGGTTAGGGCACCCCTAGGCTTAGGCTAGGGCAATCCTAGGCTAGACTAAGGCTAGGAATCCCCTAGCCTCAAGCTATGGCACCCGTAGGCACAGGCTAGGTACCCCTAGGCTCAGGCTAGGGCAGGCCTAGGCTTAGGCTAGGGCACCCCTAGGCTTAGACTTGGACACCCCTAGGCTTAGGCTAAGGCTTGGGCTCCCCTAGCCTAAGGCTACGGCACCCCTAGGATCAGGCTTTGGCACCCCTAAGCTTAATCTAGGGCACCCCTAGGCTTAGGCTAAGGCTAGGGCTCCCCTAGCCTCAGGCTAGGGCACCCGTAGGCTTAGGTACAGCACCCCTAAGCTTAGTCTAGGGAACCCCTAGGCTTAGGTTAAGGCTAGGGCTCCCCCAGACTCAGGCTAGGGCACCTGTAGGTTTAGGCTACAGCACCCCTAAGCTTAGGCTAGGGAACCCCTAGGCTTAGGCTAAGGCTAGGGCACCCCTAGGCTTAGGCAAAGGCACCCCCAGGCTTAGCCTAGGGCACGCCTAGGCTTAGGCTAGGGCACCCCTAGTCTTAGGATAAGGCTAGGGCTCCCCTAGATTCAGGCTAGGGCACCCCAAGGCTCAGGCGAGTGCACACCTAGGCTCAGGCTAGGGCTCCCCTAGCCTTAGGCTAGGGCACCCCAAGCTTAGGCTAGGGCACCCCTAGGCTCAGGCTAGGGGACCCCTAGGCTTAGGCTAGGGCACCCCTAGGCTTAGGCTAAGGCTACGGCTGCCCTAGCCTCAGGATAGGGCACACCTAGACTCAGGCTATGGCACCCCTTGGCTTAGGCTAGGGCACTCCTAGGCTAGACTAAGACTGGGGATCCCCTAGCCTCAGGCTAGGGCACCCGTAGGCTCAGGCTAGGTCACCCCTAGGGTCAGGCTAGGGCAGGCCTAGGCTTAGGCTAGGGCACCCCTAGGCTTAGGCTAAGGTTACGGCTCCCCTAGCCTCAGGCTAGGGCACCCTTAGACTCAGGCTATGGCACCCCTTGGCTTAGGCTAGGGCATTCCTAGGCAAGACTAATGCTAGGGATCCCCTAGCCTCAGGCTAGGGCACCCGTAGTCTAAGGCTATGTCACCCCTAGGCTCAGGCTAGGGCAGGCCTAGGCTTAGGTTAGGGCACCCCTAGGCTTAGGCTAGGGCACCCTGAGGTTAGGTTAGGGCACCCCTAGGCTTACGCTAGGGCACCCCTAGGCTTAGGCTAGGGAACACCTAGACTTAGGCTAAGGCAACGGCTCCCCTAGCCTCAGGCAAGGGCACCCCTAGACTCAGGCTAGGGCACCCCTAAGTTTAGGCTAGGGAAATCATAGGCTTAGGCTAATGCTAGGGCTCCCCTAGCCTCAGGCTAGGGCACCCCTAGGCTCAGGCTAGGGCACCCCTAGGCTTAGACTGGGGCACCCCTAGGCTTAGGCTAAGGCTTGGGCTCCCCTACCCTAAGGTTACGGCACCCCTAGGCTCAGGCTAGGGCACCCCTAGGCTTAGGCTAGGGCACTCCTAGGCTTAAGCTAGGACATCCCTAGGCTTATGCTAGGGCCCCCCTAGGCTTAGTCTAGGACACCACTAGGCTTAGGTTAAGGCTAGGGCTCCCCTAGCCTTAGGCTAGGGAACCCCTAGGCTTCGAATAGAGCTCCCCTAGCCTTAGGGAAGGGCTCCCCTAGGCTTAGGCTAGTGCTCCCCTAGCCTTAGGCTATGGCTCCCCTAGCCTTAGCCTAGGACATCCCTAGGCTTAGGTTAGGGCTCCCTGAGCCTTAGGCTAGGGCTCCCCGAACCTTAGGCTATGGCTCCTCTACCCTTAGGCTAGTGTTCCCCTAACCTTAGGCTAGGGCACCCCTAGGCCTAGGCTAAGGCTAGGGCTCCCCTAACCTTAGGCTAGTGCTCCCCTTGCCTTAGGCTAGGGCACCCCTAGGCTTAGGCTAAGGCTAGGGCTCCCCGAGCCTTAGGCTAGGGCTCCCCTAGCCTTAGGTTAGCGTACCCCTAGGCTTAGGCTACTGCTAGGCCTCCCCTAGCATTAGGCTAGGGCACCCCTAGGCTTAGGCTAAGCTAAGGCTCCCCTAACCTTAGGCTAGGGTAGACCACCCCTAGCCTTAAGCTAGGGCACCCATAGGCTTAGGCTAAGGCAAGGGCTCCCCTAGCCTTAGGCTATGGTTCTCCTAGCCTTAGTTTCGTGCACCCCTAGGCTTAGGCTAAGGCTAGGGCTCCCCTAGCCTTAGGCTAGGGCTCCCCTAGCCTTATATTAGGGCACGCCTAGGCTTAGGCTAAGGCTAGTGCTCCCCTAGCCTTAGTCTCGGGATCCCCTAGCCTTAGGCTAGGGCTCCCCTAGCCTTAGGCTAGGGCACCCCTAAGCTTAGGCTAAGGTTAGGGCTCACCTAGCCTTAGGCTAGGGCTCCTGTAGCCTTAGGCTAGGGCTCCCCTAGCCTTAGGCTAGGGCACCCCTAGGCTTAGGCTAGGGCATCCCTAGGCTTAGGCTAAGGATAGGGCTCCCCTAGCCTTAGGCTAAGGCTCTCCTAGCCTTAGGCTAGGGCACCCCTCGGCTTAGGCTAGGGGTCCCATAGCCTTAGACTCGGGCTCCCCTAGCCTAAGGCTCGTACTCCCATAGCCGTAGGCTGGGCACCACTAGGATTAGGCTAGGGCACGCCAGGGTTAGGTTAAGGCTAGGGCTCCCCTAGCCTTAGTCTAAGCCTAGGGCTCCCCTAGCCTTAGGCTAGGGCACCCCTAAGCTTAGGCTAAGGCTAGGGCTCCCCTAGCCTTAGGCTAGGGCACCCCTAGGCTTAGACTAAGGTTAGGGCTCCCCGAGCCTTAAGCTAGGGCTCCCCTAGCCTTAGGCTAGGGCACCCCTAGGCTTAGGCTAAGGCTAGAGCTCCCCTAGCTTTAGGCTAGTGCTCCCCTGGCCTTAGGGTACGGTACCCCTAGGCTTAGGCTAAGGCAAGGGCTCCCCTACCCTTAGGATAGGGCTCCCCTTGCCTTTGGCTAGGGCTCCCCAAGCCTTAGGTTAGGGCACCCCTAGGCTAAGGATAGGGTACCCCTAGGCTTAGGCTAAGGCTAGGACTCCCCTAGCCTTAGGCTAGGGCTCCCCTAACCTTAGGCTAGGGCACCCCTAGGCTTAGGCTAAGACTAGGGCTCCCAAAGCCTTAGGCTAGGGCTCTCCTAGCCTTAGGCTAGGGAACACCTAGGCTTAGGCTAAGGCTAGGGCTCCCCCAGCCTTGGGCTAGGGCTCCTCTAGGCTTAGGCTAAGGCTATGGCTACCTAGCCTTAGGCTAGGGCTCCCGTAGCCTTACGTTAGGGCACCCCTAGGCTTAGGCTAAGGTTAGGGCTCCCCTAGCCTTAGGATAGGATTCCCCTAGCCTTAGGCTAAGCTCCCCTCGCCAGAGGTTAGGGCACCCCTAGTCTTAGGCTAAGGCTAGGGCTCCCCTAGCCCTAGGCTAGGGCTCCCCTAGCCTTAGACTAAGGCTCCCCTAGCCTTAGGCTAGGGCTCCCCTAGCCTTAGGAACTGGCACCCCTAGGCTTGGTCTAACGCTAGGGCTCCCCTTGCCTTAGGCTAGGGAACCCCTAGGCTTCGAATAGAGCTCCCCTAGCCTTAGGCAAGGGCATCCCTAGGCTTAGGCTAGGACTCCCCTAGCCTTAGGGTATGGCTCCCCTAGCCTTAGGCTAGGACATCCCTAGGCTTAGGTTAGGGCTCCCCGAGCCTTAGGCTAGGGCTCCCCGAACCTTAGGCTATGGCTCCCCTACCCTTAGGCTAGTGTTCCCCTAACCTTAGGCTAGGGCACCCCTAGGCTTAGGCTAAGGCTCGGGCTCCCCTAACCTTAGGCTAGTGCTCCCCTTTCCTTAGGCTAGAGAACCACTAGGCTTAGGCTAAGGCTAGGGCTCCCCGAGCCTTAGGCTAGGGCTCCCCTAGCGTTAGGTTAGGGTACCCCTAGGCTTAGGCTAGTGCTAGGCCTCCCCTAGCCTTAGGCTAGGGCACCCCTAGGCTTAGGGTAAGCTAAGGCTCCCCTAACCTTAGGCTAGGGTAGACCTCCCCTAGCCTTAAGCTAGGGCAGCCATAGGATTAGGCTAAGGCAAGGGCTCCCCAAGCCTTAGGCTATGGCTCCCCTAGCCTTAGTTTCGTGCACCCGTAGGCTTAGGCTAAGGCTAGTGCTCCCCTAGCCTTAGGCTCGGGCTCCCCTAGCCTTAGGCTCGGGCTCCCCCAGCCTTAGGCTAGGGCTACCCTAGCCTTAGGTTAGGGCACCCCTTGGCTTAGGTTAAGGCTAGCACTCCCCTAGCCTTAGGCTAGGGCACCTTTACGCTTAGGCAAAGGCTAGGGCTCCCCTAGCCTTAGGATAAGGCACCCCTAGGCTTAGGCTAAGTCTAGGGCTCAACTAGCCTTAGTCTAGGGCACCCCTAGGCTTAGGCTAAGGCGATGGCTCCCCTAGCCTTAGGCTAGGGCTCCCCTAGCCATAGGGTAGGGCTCCCCTAGCCTTAGGTTATGGCTACCCTAGCCTTAGGCTAGGGCACTCCTAGGCTTAGGCTAAGGCTATGGCTCACCTAGCCATAGGCTAGCGCTCCCCTAACCTTAGGCTAGGGCTTTTCTAGCCTTAGGTAGGGCACCACTAGGCTTAGGCTAAGGCTAGAGCTCCCTTAGCCTTACGCTAGGGCACCCCAAGGCTTAGGCTAAGTCTAGGGTTCCCCTAGCCTTAGGCTAGGGCACCCCTCGGCTTACGCTAAGGCTAAGGCTCCCCTAGCCTTTGGCTAGGGCTCACCTTGCCTTTGGCTAGGGCTCACCTAGCCTTAGTCTAGGGCTCCCCTAGGTTTAGGCTACCGCTCCCCTAGCCTTAGGCTATGGTTCCCCTAGCCTTAGGCTAGGGCACCCCTAGGCTTAGGTTAGGGCTCCCTGAGCCTTAGACTAGGGCTCCCCTAGCCTTAGTTTCGGGCACCCCTAGGTTTAGGCTAAGGCTAGGGCTCGCCTAGCCTTAGGCTCGGGCTCCCCTAGCCTTAGGCTAGGGCTTTTCTAACCTTAAGTTAGGGCACCCCTAGGCTTAGGCTAAGGCTAGAGCTCAACTAGCCTTAGGTTAGGGCACCCATAGGCTTAGGGTAAGGCAAGCGCTCCCCTAGCCTTAGGCTAGGGCACCTTAACGCTTAGGCAAAGGCTAGGGCTCCCCTAGCCTTAGGCTAGGGCACCCCTAGGCTTAAGCTAAGTCTAGGGCTCCTCTAGCCTTAGGCTAGGGCACCCCTTGGCTTAGGCTAAGGCTATGGCTCCCCTAGCCTTAGGCTAGGGCTTCCCTAGCCTTATGTTACGGCTCCCCTAGCCTTAGGCTAGGGCTCCCCTAGCCTTAGGCTAGGGCACCTTTAGGCTTAGGCAAGGATAGGGCTCCCCTAGCCTTAGGCTAAGGCACCCCTAGGCTTTGTTTGGCGCTCCCCGAACCTTAGGCTATGGCTCCCCTAACCTTATTCTAGTGTTCCCCTAACTTTAGGTTTGGGCTCCTCTAGCCTTAGGTTAGGGCACCAGTAGGCTTAGGCTAAGGCTAGGGCTCCCCTAGCCTTAGGCTAGGGAACTCCTAGGCTTAGAATAGAGCTCTTCTATTTTAGGCAAGGGCACCCCTAGGCTTAGGCTAGGGCTCCCCTAGCCTTAGGCTTGGGCACCCCTAGGATTAGTATAAGGCTAGGGCTCCCCTAGCCTTAGGCTAGGGAACCCCTAGGCTTAGAATAGAGCTCCCCTAGCCTTAGGCAAGGGCACCCCTCGGCTTAGGCTAGGGCTCCCCTAGCCTTAGGCTAGGGCATCCCTAGGCTTAGGTTAGGGCTCCCCGAGCCTTAGGCTAGGGCTCCCCGAACCTTAGGCTATGGCTCCCCTAGCCTTAGGCTAGTGTTCCCCTAACCTTAGGCTAGGGCACCCCTAGGCTAAGGCTAAGCCTAGGGCTCCCCTAGCCTTAGGCTAGTGCTCCCCTAGCCTTAGGCTAGGGCACCCCTAGGCTAAGGCTAAGACTAGGGCTCCCCTAGCCTTAGGCTAGGGCACCTTTAGGCTTAGGCAAGGCTAGGGCTCCCCTATCCTTAGGCTAGGGCACCCCTAGGCTTTGTTTGGCGCTCCCCGAACCTTAGGCTATGGCTCCCCTAACCTTAGGCTAGTGTTCCCCTAACTTTAGGCTAGGGCTCCCCTAGCCTTAGGTTAGGGCACCCCTAGGCTTAGGCTAAGGCTAGGGCTCCCCTAGCCTTAGGCTAGGGAACCCCTAGGCTTAGAATAGAGCTCCCCTAGCCTTAGGCAAGGGTATCCCTGGCTTAGGCTAGGGCTCCCCTAGCCTTAGGCTAGGGCATCCCTAGGCTTAGGCTAGGGCTCCCCTATCCTTAGGCTAGGGCATCCCTAGGCTTAGGTTAGTGCTCCCCTAGCCTTAGGCTAGTGCTCCCCTAGCCTAAGGCTAGGGCACCCCTAGGCTTAGGCTAAGGTTAGGGTTCCCCTATCCTTTGGCTAGAGCTCCCCTAGCCTTAGGTTAGGGTACCCCTAGGCTTAGGCTAGCGCTAGGGCTCCCCTAGCCTTAGGTTAGGGCACCCCTAGGCTTAGGCTCGGGCACCCCTAGACACAGGCTAGGGCACCCCTAGACTCAGGCTAGGGCACCCCTAAGCTTAGGCTAGGGCAATCCTAGACTTAGGTTAAGGCAACGGCTCCCCTTGCCTCAGGATAGGGCACCTGTAGACTCAGGCTAGGGCACCCCTAGACTCAGGCTAGGGCACCCCTAAGATTAGGCTAGGGCAATGTTAGGCTTAGGCTAAGGCTAGGGCTCCCCTAGCCTCAGGCTAGGGCACCCCTAGGCTCAGGCTACGGCACCACTAGTCTTAGACTAGGGCACCCCTAGGCTTAGGCTAAGGCTAGGGCACCACTAGCCTAAGGTTACGGCACCCCTAGGCTCAGGTTAGGGCACCCCTAGGCTTAGGCTAGGGCAATCCTAGGCTAGACTAAGGCTAGGAATCCCCTAGCCTCAAGCTATGGCACCCGTAGGCACAGGCTAGGTACCCCTAGGCTCAGGCTAGGGCAGGCCTAGGCTTAGGCTAGGGCACCCCTAGGCTTAGACTTGGACACCCCTAGGCTTAGGCTAAGGCTTGGGCTCCCCTAGCCTAAGGCTACGGCACCCCTAGGATCAGGCTTTGGCACCCCTAAGCTTAATCTAGGGCACCCCTAGGCTTAGGCTAAGGCTAGGGCTCCCCTAGCCTCAGGCTAGGGCACCCGTAGGCTTAGGTACAGCACCCCTAAGCTTAGTCTAGGGAACCCCTAGGCTTAGGTTAAGGCTAGGGCTCCCCCAGCCTCAGGCTAGGGCACCTGTAGGTTTAGGCTACAGCACCCCTAAGCTTAGGCTAGGGAACCCCTAGGCTTAGGCTAAGGCTAGGGCATCCCTAGGCTTAGGCAAAGGCACCCCTAGGCTTAGCCTAGGGCACGCCTAGGCTTAGGCTAGGGCACCCCTAGTCTTAGGATAAGGCTAGGGCTCCCCTAGATTCAGGCTAGGGCACCCCAAGGCTCAGGCGAGGGCACACCTAGGCTCAGGCTAGGGCTCCCCTAGCCTTAGGCTAGGGCACCCCTAGGCTTAGGCTAGGGCACCCCTAGGCTTAGGCTAGGGAACCCCTAGTCTTAGGCTAAGGCTACGGCTCCCCTAGCCTCAGGCTAGGGAACCCCTAGACTCAGGCTATGCCACCCCTTGGCTTAGGCTAGGGCAATCCTAGGCTAGAATAAGGCTAGGGATCCCCTAGCCTCAGGCTAGGGCACCCGTAGGCTCAGGGTAGGTCACACCTATGCTCAGGCTAGGGCTCCCCTAGGCTTAGGCTATGGACCCCTTGGCTTAGGCTAGGGCAATCCTAGGATAGACTAAGGCTAAGGATCCGCTAGCCTCAGGCTAGGGCACCCTTAGACTCAAGCTGGGTCACCCCTAGGCTCAGGATAGGGCAGGCCTAGGCTTAGGCAAGGGCACCCCTAGGCTTAGGCTAGGGAACCCCTAGCCTAAGGCTAGGGCACCCTAGGCTTAGGCTAGGGCACCCCTAGGCTTAGGCTAGGGCACACCTAGTCTTAGGCTAAGGCAATGGCTCCCCTAGCCTCAGGCCAGGGAACCCCTAGACTCAGGCTAGGGCACCCCTGAGCTTAGGCTACGGCAATCCTAGGCTTAGGCTAAGGCTAGGGCTCCCCTAGCCTCAGGCTTTGCCAACCCTAGGGTCAGGCTAGGGCACGCCTAGGCTTAGACTAGGGCACCCCTAGGCTTAGGCTAAGGTTAGGTCTCCCCTACCCTAAGGCTAGGGCTCCCCTAGCTTCAGGCTAGGGAACCTGTAGGCTTAGGCTACGGCACCCCTAGGCTTAGGCTAGGGCACCCCTAGACACAGGCTAGGGCACCCCTAGACTCAGGCTAGGGCACCCCTAAGCTTAGGCTAGGGCAATCCTAGACTTAGGCTAAGGCAACGGCTCCCCTTGCCTCAGGATAGGGCACCCGTAGACTCAGGGTAGGGCACCCCTAGACTCAGGCTAGGGCACCCCTAAGATTAGGCTAGGGCAATGTTAGGCTTAGGCTAAGGCTAGGGCTCCCCTAGCCTCAGGCTAGGGCACCCCTAGGCTCAGGCTACGGCACCACTAGTCTTAGACTAGGGCACCCCTAGGCTTAGGCTAAGGCTAGGGCTCCCCTAGCCTAAGGTTACGGCACCCATAGACTCAGGATAGGGCTCCCCTAGGCTTAGGCTAGGGCAATCCTAGGCTTAGGCTAGGGCACTGCTAGGCTTAAGTTAGGGCTCCCCTAGGTTTAGGCTAGGGCACCCCTAGGCTCAGGCTATGGCACCCCTAGGCTTAGGCTAGGGCACCCCTAGGCTTAGGCTAATTCTAGGGCTCCCCTAGCCTAAGGCTAGGGCACCCCTAGGCTTAGTCTAGGGCACCCCTAGGCTTAGGCTAGGGCAATCCTAGCCTTAGGCTAGGGCACCCCTAGTCTTAGGCTAAGGCTAGGGCTCCCCTAGCCTATGGCTAGGGCAACCCTAGACTCAGGCTATGGCACCCCTTGGCTTAGGCTAGGGAATCCTAAGCTAGACTAAGGCTAAGGATCCGCTAGCCTCAGGCTAGGGCACCCGTAGGCTCAGGCTGGGTCACCCCTAGGCTCAGGATAGGGCAGGCCTAGGCTTAGGCTAGGGCACCCCTAGGCTTAGGCTCGGGCACCCCTAGGCTTAGGCTAGGGAACCCCTAGCCTAAGGATAGGGCACCCTAGGCTTAGGCTAGGGCACCCCTAGGCTTAGGCTAGGGCACACCTAGACTTAGGCTAAGGCAACGGCTCCCCTTGCCTCAGGCCAGGGAACCCCTAGACTCAGGCTAGGGCACCCCTAAGCTTACGCTATGGCAATCCTAGGCTTAGGCTAAGGCTAGGGCTCCCCTAGCCTCAGGCTATGGCAACCCTAGGGTCAGGCTAGGGCACCCCTAGGATTAGACTAGGGCTCCCCTAGGCTTAGGCTAAGGTTAGGGCTCCCCTACCCTAAGGTTAGGGCACCCCTAGGCTCAGGCTAGGGCACCCCTAGGCTTAGGCTGGGGCACCCCTAGGCTCAGGCTAGGGCACCCCTAGGCTTAGTCTAGGGCACCCCTAGGCTTAGGCTAAGGCTAGGGCTCCCCTAGCCTCAGGCTAGGGCACCTGTACGCTTAGGCTACGGCACCCCTAGGCTTAGGCTAGGGCACCCCTAGACACAGGCTAGGGCACCCCTAGACTCAGGCTAGGACAACCCTAAGCTTAGGCTAGGGCAATCCTAGACTTAGGCTAAGGCAACGGCTCCCCTTGCCTCAGGATAGGGCACCCGTAGACCCAGGCTAGGGCACCATTAGACTCAGACTATGGCACCCCTAAGATTAGGCTAGGGCAATGTTAGGCTTAGGTTAAGGCTAGGGCTCCCCTAGCCTTAGGCTATGGCACCCCTAGGCTCAGGCTACGGCACCACTAGTCTTAGACTAGGGCACCCCTAGGCTTAGGCTAAAGCTAGGGGTCCCCTAGCCTAAGGTTATGGCACCCCTAGGCTCAGGCTAGGGCTCCCCTAGGCTTAGGCTAGGGCAATCCTAGGCTTAGGCTAGGGCACTGCTAGGCTTAAGTTAGGGCTCCCCTAGGTTTAGGCTAAGGCACCCCTAGGCTCAGGCTAAGGCACCCCTAGTCTTAGACTAGGACACCCCTAGGCTTAGGCTAAGGCTAGGGCTCCCCTAGCCTAAGGCTACGGCACCCCTAGGCTCAGGCTTTGGCACCCCTAAGCTTAATCTAGGGCACCCCTAGGCTTAGGCTACGGCACAACTAGGCTTAATTTAGGGCTCACCTAGGCTTAGGTTAGGGCACCCCTAGGCTCAGGCTTTTGCACCCCTAAGCTTAATCTAGGGCACCCCTAGGCTTAGGCTAAGGCTAGGGCTCCCCTAGCCTCAGGCCAGGGCACCCGTAGGCTTAGGTACAGCACCCCTAAGCTTAGTCTAGGGAACCCCTAGGCTTAGGTTAAGGCTAGGGCTCCCCTAGCCTCAGGCTAGGGCACCTGTAAGTTTAGGCTACAGCACCCCTAGGCTTAGGCTAGGGAACCCCTAGGCTTAGGCTAAGGCTAGGGCACCCCTAGGCTTAGGCAAGGGCACCCCTAGGCTTAGCCTAGGGCACGCCTAGGCTTAGGCTAGGGCACCCCTAGTCTTAGGCTAAGGTTAGGGCTCCCCTAGATTCAGGCTAGGGCACCCCAAGGCTCAGGCGAGGGCACACCTAGGCTCAGGCTAGGGCTCCCCTAGCCTTAGGCTAGGGCACCCCTAGGGTTAGGCTAGGGCACCCCTAGGCTTAGGCTAGGGAAGCCCTAGGCTTAGGCTAAGGCTACGGCTCCCCTAGCCTCAGGCTAGGGAACCCCTAGACTCAGGCTATGGCACCCCTTTGCTTAGGCTAGGGCAATCCTAGGCTAGAATAAGGCTAGGGATCCCCTATCCTCAGGCTAGGGCACCCGTAGGCTCAGGGTAGGTCACACCTATGCTCAGGTTAGGGCTCCCCTAGCCTGAGCCTAGGGCACCCCTAGGCTTAGGCTAGGGCACCCCTAGGCTTGGGCTAGGGCACCCCTAGGCTTAGGCTATGGACCCCTTGGCTTAGGCTAGGGCAATCCTAGGGTAGACTAAGGCTAAGGATCCGCTAGCCTCAGGCTAGGGCACCCGTAGACTCAGGCTGGGTCACTCCTAGGCTCAGGATAGGGCAGGCCTAGGCTTAGGCTAGGGCACCCCTAGGCTTAGGCTCAGGCAACCCTAGGCTTAGGCTAGGGAACCCCTAGCCTAAGGCTAGGGTACCCTAGGCTTAGGCTAGGGCACCCCTAGGCTTAGGCTAGGGCACCCCTAGACTTAGGCTAGGGCACACCTAGACTTAGGCTAAGGCAACGGCTCCCCTAGCCTCAGGCCAGGGAACCCCTAGACTCAGGCTAGGGCACCCCTGAGCTTAGGCTACCGCAATCCTAGGCTTAGGCTAAGGCTAGGGCTCCCCTAGCCTCAGGCTATGGCAACCCTAGGGTCAGGCTAGGGCACCCCTAGGCTTAGATTGGGCACCCCTAGGCTTAGGCTAAGGTTAGGGCTCCCCTACCCTAAGGTTAGTGCACCCCTAGGCTCAGTTTAGGGCACCCCTAGACTTAGGCTAGGGCACCCCTAGACTTAGGCTAGGGCACCCCTAGGCTCAGGCTAGGGCACCCCAAGGCTTAGTCTAGGGCAACCCTAGGCTTAGGCTAAGGCTAGGGCTCCCCTAGCATCAGGCTAGGGCACCTGTAGGCTTAGGCTACGGCACCCCTAGGCTTAGGCTAGGGCACCCCTAGACACAGGCTAGGGCACCCCTAGACTCAGGCTAGGGCACCCCTAAGCTTAGGCTAGGGCAATCCTAGACTTAGGCTAAGGCAACGGCTCCCCTTGCCTCAGGATAGGGCACCCGTAGACTCAGGGTAGGGCACCCCTAGATTCAGGCTAGGGCACCCCTAAGATTAGGCTAGGGCAATGTTAGGCTTAGGCTAAGGCTAGGGCTCCCCTGCCTCAGGCTAGCGCATCACTAGGCTCAGGCTACGGCACCACTAGTCTTAGACTAGGGCACCCCTAGGCTTAGGCTAAGGCTATGGCTCCCCTAGCCTAAGGTTACGGCACCCATAGGCTCAGGATAGGGCTCCCCTAGGCTTAGGCTAGGGCAATCCTAGGCTTAGGCTAGGGCACTGCTAGGCTTAAGTTAGGGCTCCCCTAGGTTTAGTCTAGGGCACCCCTAGGCTCAGGCTATGGCACCCCTAGGCTTAGGCTACGGCACCCCTAGGCTTAGGCTAAGGCTAGGGCTCCTCAAGCCTAAGGCTAGAGCACCCCTAGGCTTAGGCTAGGGCACCGAAAGCTTAGGCTAGGGCATCCCTAGGCTTAGGCTAATTCTAGGGCACCCCTAGGCTTAGTCTAGGGCACCCCTAGGCTTAGTCTAGGGCACCCCTAGGCTAAGGCTAGGGCTCCCCTAGCCTATGGCTAGGGCACCCATAGGCTTAGCCTAGGGCACCGCTAGGCTTAGGCTAGGGCACCCCTAGACTCAGGCTATGGCACCCCTTGGCTTAGGCTAGGGCAATCCTAGGCTAGACTAAGGCTATGGATCCGCTAGCCTCAGACTAGGGCACCCGTAGGCTCAGGCTGGGTCACCCCTAGGCTCAGGATAGGGCAGGCCTAGGCTTAGGCTAGGGCACCCCTAGGCTTAGGCTCGGGCACCCCTAGGCTTAGGCTAGGGAACCCCTAGCCTAAGGCTAGGGCACCCTAGGCTTAGGCTAGGGCACCCCTAGGCTTAGGCTAGGGCACACCTAGACTTAGGCTAA
The DNA here is from genome assembly GCF_050624435.1 of Tenrec ecaudatus. Lineage (NCBI taxonomy): Eukaryota > Metazoa > Chordata > Mammalia > Afrosoricida > Tenrecidae > Tenrec > Tenrec ecaudatus. The sequence continues at coordinate 1,583,934 of NW_027457644.1, forward strand.
GGCAACGGCTCCCCTAGCCTCAGGCCAGGGAACCCCGAAACTCAGGGTAGGGCACCCCTTAGCTTAGCCTACGGCAATCCTAGGCTTAGGCTAAGGCTAGGGCTCCCCTAGCCTCAGGCTATGGCAACCCTAGGGTCAGGCTAGAGCACCCCTAGGCTTAGACTAGGGCACCCCTAGGCTTAGGCTAAGGTTAGGGGTCCCCTACCCTAAGGTTAGGGCACCCCTAGGCCCAGGCTAGGGCACCCCAAGGCTTAGGCTAGGGCACCCCTAGGCTCAGGCTAGGGCACCCCTAGGCTTAATCTAGGGCACCCCTAGGCTTAGGCTAAGGCTAGGGCTCCCCTAGCCTCAGGTTAGGGCACCTGTACGCTTAGGCTACGGCACCCCTAGGCTTAGGCTAAGGCTAGGGCTCCCCTAGCCTCAGGCTAGGGCACCTGTACGCTTAGGCTACGGCACCCCTAGGCTTAGGCTAGGGCACCCCTAGACACAGTCTAGGGCACCCCTAGACTCAGGCTAGGGCACCCCTAAGCTTAGGCTAGGGCAATCCTAGACTTAGGCTAAGGCAACGGCTCCCCTTGCCTCAGGATCGGGCACCCGTAGACCCAGGGTAGGGCACCCCTAGACTCAGGCTAGGGCACCCCCAAGATTAGGCTAGGGCAATGTTAGGCTTAGGCTAAGGCTGGGGCTCCCCTAGCCTCAGGCTAGGGCACCCCTAGGCTCAGGCTACGGCACCACTAGTCTTAGACTAGGGCACCCCTAGGCTTAGGCTAAGGCTAGGGGTCCCCTAGCCTAAGGTTACGGCACCCCTAGGCTCAGGCTAGGGCACCCCTAGGCTTAGGCTAAATCTAGGGCTCCCCTAGCCTAAGGCTAGGGCACCCCTAGGCTTAGTCTAGGGCACCCCTAGGCTTAGGCTAGGGCAATCCTAGCCTTAGGTTAGGGCACCCCTAGTCTTAGGCTAATGTTAGGGCTCCCCTAGCCTATGGCTAGGGCACCAATAGGCTTAGCCTAGGACACCCCTAGGCTTAGGCCAGGGCACCCCTAGGCTTAGGCAAGGGCACCCCTAGGCTTAGCCCAGGGCACCCCTAGGCTTAGGCTTGGGCACCCCTAGGCTTAGGCTAAGGCTAGGGCTCCCCTAGCCTCAGGCTAGGGCACCCCAAGGCTCAGGCGAGGGCACACCTAGGATTAGACTAGGGCACCCCTAGGCTTAGGCTAGGGAACCCAAGACTTAGGCTAAGGTTACGGCTCCCCTAGCCTCAGGCTAGGGCACCCCTAGACTCTGGCTATGGCACCTCTTGGCTTAGGCTAGGGCAATCCTAGGCTAGACTAAGGCTAGGACTACCCAAGCCTATGGCTAGGGCACCCATAGGCTTAGCCTAGGGCACCCCTAGGCTTAGGCTAGGGCACCCGTATGCTCAGGTTAGGTCACCCCTAGGCTCAGGCTAGGGCAGGCCTAGGCTTAGAGTAGGGCACCCCTAGCCTTAGGCTAGGGCACCCCTAGGTTTAGGCTAAGGCTAGGGCTCCCCTAGCCTAAGGCTAGGGCACCACTAGGCTTAGGCTAGGGCACCCCTAGACATAGGCTAGGGAACACCTAGCCTAAGGCTAGGGCACCCTAGGCTTAGGCTAGGGCTCCCCTAGGCTTAGGCTAGGGCACCCCTAGGCTTAAGCTAGGGCTCCACTAGGTTTAGGCTAGGACACCCCTAGGCTCAGGCTAGGGCACCCCTCGGCTTAGTCTAGGGCACCCCTAGGCTTAAGCTAATGCTAGGGCTCCCCTAGCCTCAGGCTAAAGCACCCGTAGGCTTAGGCTAAGGCAACGGCTCCTCTAGCCTCAGGCCTGGGAACCCCTAGACTCAGGCTAGGGCACCCCTAAGCTTATGCTGGGGCAAACCTAGGCTTAGGCTAAGGCCAGGGCTCCCCTAGCCTCATGCTAGGGCACCCGTAGGCTTAGGCTACAGCACCCCTAAGCTTAGTCTAGGGCACCCCTAGGCTTAGGCTAAGGCTAGGGCTCCCCTAGCCTCAGGCTAGGGCACCTGTAGGCTTTGGCTACAGCACCCCTAGGCTTAGGCTAGGGAACCCCTAGGCTTAGGCTAAGGCTAGGGCACCCCTTGGCTTAGGCTAGGGCAATCCTAGGCTACACTAAAGCTAGGGATCCCCTATCCTCAGGCTAGGGCACCCGTAGGCTCAGGCTAGGTCACCCCTAGGCTCAGGCTAGGGAAGGCCTAGGCTTAGGGTAGGGCACCCCTAGGCTTAGGCTAGGGCACCCCTAGGTTTAGGCTAAGGCTAGGGAAACCCTAGGCTCAGGCTAGGGCACCCCTAGGCTTAGACTAGGGCACCCCTAGGCTTAGGCTAAGGTTAGGGCATCCCTACCCTAAGGTTAGGGCACCCCTAGGCTCAGGCTAGGGCACCCCTAAGCTTAGGCTAGGGCACCCCTAGGCTTAAGCTAGTGCACCCCTAGTCTTAGGCTAGTGCACCCCTAGGCTCAGGATAGGGTACCCTTAGGCTTAGTCTAGGGCACCCCTAGTCTTAGACTAAGGCTAGGGCTCCCCTAGCCTCAGGCTAGGGCACCTGTAGGCTTAGGTTACGGCACCCCTAGGCTTAGCCTAGGGCAGGCCAAGGCTTAGGCTAGGGCACCCCTAGGCTTAGGCAAGGGCACCCCTAGGCTTAGGCTAGGCCACCCCTAGGCTTAGGCTGGGGCACCCCTAGGCTTAGGCTAAGGCTAGGGCTCCCCTATCCTCAGGCTAGGGCACCCCTAGGCTCAGGCGAGGGCACACCTAGGCTCAGGCTAGGGCACCCCTAGGCTTAGGCTAGGGCACCCCTAGGCTTAGGCTAAGGCTATGGCTCCCCTAGCCTCAGGCTAGGGCACCCTTAGACTGAGGCTATGGCACCCCTTGGCTTAGGCTAGGGCAATCCTAGGCTAGACTAAGGCTAGGGATCACCTAGCCTCAGGCTAGGGCACCCGTAGGCTCAGGCTAGGTCACCCCTAGGCTCAGGCTAGGGCAGGCCTAGGCTTAGGCTAAGGCACCCCTAAGATGAGGCTAGGACACCCCTTGTCTTAGGCTAGTGCACCCCTAGTTTTAGGCTAAGGCTAGGGCTATCCTAGCCTAAGGCTAGGGCACCCCTAGGCTTAGGCTAGGGCACCCCTAGGCTTATTCTAGGGAACCCATAGCCTAAGGCTAGGGCACCCCTAGGCTTAGGCTTGGGCACCCCTAGGCTTAGGTTAGGGCACAACGAGACGTAGCCTAAGGCAACGGCTCCCCTAGCCTCAGGCCAAGGCACCCCTAGACTCAGGCTAGGGCACCCGTATGCTCAGGCTAGGGCACCCCTAGATTCAGGCTAGGGCACCCCTAGATTCAGGCTAGGGCACCCATAGGCTTAGGCTACGGCACCACTAGTCTTAGACTAGGGCACCCCTAGGCTTAGGCTAGGGCTCCCCTAGGCTTAGGCTAGGGAAATCCTAGGCTTAGGCTAGGGCACTGCTAGGCTTAAGTTAGGGCTCCCCTAGGTTTAGGCTAGGGCACCCCTAGGCTTAGGCTAAGGCTATGGCTCCTCAAGTCTAAGGCTAGAGCACCCCTAGGCTTAGGCTAGGGCACCGAAAGCTTAGGCTAGGGCACCCCTAGGCTTAGGCTAATTCTAGGGCTCCCCTAGCCTAAGGCTAGGGCACCCCTAGGCTTAGTCTAGGGCACCCCTAGGCTTAGGCTAGGGCAATCCTAGCCTTAGGCTAGGGCACCCCTAGTCTTAGGCTAAGGCTAGGGCTCCCCTAGCCTATGGCTAGGGCACCAATAGGCTTAGCCTAGGACACCCCTAGGCTTAGGCCAGGGCACCCCTAGGCTTAGGCAAGGGCACCCCTAGGCTTAGCCCAGGGCACCCCTAGGCTTAGGCTTGGGCACCCCTAGGCTTAGGCTAAGGCTAGGGCTCCCCTAGCCTCAGGCTAGGGCACCCCAAGGCTCAGGCGAGGGCACACCTAGGATTAGACTAGGGCACCCCTAGGCTTAGGCTAGGGAACCCAAGACTGAGGCTAAGGTTACGGCTCCCCTAGCCTCAGGCTAGGGCACCCCTAGACTCTGGCTATGGCACCTCTTGGCTTAGGCTAGGGCAATCCTACGCTAGACTAAGGCTAGGACTCCCCTAGCCTATGGCTAGGGCACCCATAGGCTTAGCCTAGGGCACCCCTAGGCTTAGGCTAGGGCACCCCTAGGTTTAGGCTAAGGCTAGGGCTCCCCTAGCCTAAGGCTAGGGCACCACTAGGCTTAGGCTAGGGCACCCCTAGGCTCAAGCTAGGGCAGGCCTAGTCTTAGAGTAGGGCACCCCTAGGCTTAGGCTAGGGCACCCCTAGGTTTAGGCTAAGGCTAGGGCTCCCCTAGCCTAAGGCTAGGGCACCACTAGGCTTAGGCTAGGGCACCCCTAGACATAGGCTAGGGAACACCTAGCCTAAGGCTAGGGCACCCTAGGCTTAGGCTAGGGCTCCCCTAGGCTTAGGCTAGGGCACCCCTAGGCTTAAGCTAGGGCTCCACTAGGTTTAGGCTAGGGCACCCCTAGGCTCAGGCTAGGGCACCCCTCGGCTTAGTCTAGGGCACCCCTAGGCTTAAGCTAATGCTAGGGCTCCCCTAGCCTCAGGCTAAAGCACCCGTAGGCTTAGGCTAAGGCAACGGCTCCTCTAGCCTCAGGCCTGGGAACCCCTAGACTCAGGCTAGGGCACCCCTAAGCTTAGGCTAGGGCAAACCTAGGCTTAGGCTAAGGCCAGGGCTCCCCTAGCCTCATGCTAGGGCACCCGTAGGCTTAGGCTACAGCACCCCTAAGCTTAGTCTAGGGCACCCCTAGGCTTAGGCTAAGGCTAGGGCTCCCCTAGCCTCAGGCTAGGGCACCTGTAGGCTTTGGCTACAGCACCCCTAGGCTTAGGCTAGGGAACCCCTAGGCTTAGGCTAAGGCTAGGGCACCCCTTGGCTTAGGCTAGGGCAATCCTAGGCTACACTAAAGCTAGGGATCCCCTATCCTCAGGCTAGGGCACCCGTAGGCTCAGGCTAGGTCACCCCTAGGCTCAGGCTAGGGAAGGCCTAGGCTTAGGGTAGGGCACCCCTAGACTTAGGCTAGGGCACCCCTAGTTTTAGGCTAAGGCTAGAGAAACCCTAGGCTCTGGCTAGGGCACCCCTAGGCTTAGACTAGGGCACCCCTAGGCTTAGGCTAAGGCTAGGGCTCCCCTACCCTAAGGTTACGGCACCCCTAGGCTCAGGCTAGGGCACCCCTAGGCTTAGGCTAGGGCACCCCTAGGCTTAAGCTAGTGTACCCCTAGTCTTAGGCTAGTGCACCCCTAGGCTCAGGATAGGGTACCCTTAGGCTTATTCTAGGGCACCCCTAGTCTTAGACTAAGGCTAGGGCTCCCCTAGCCTCAGGCTAGGGCACCTGTAGGCTTAGGTTACGGCACCCCTAGGCTTAGACTAGGGCAGGCCAAGGCTTAGGCTAGGACACCCCTAGGCTTAGGCAAGGGCACCCCTAGGCTTAGGCTAGGCCACCCCTAGGCTTAGACTGGGGCACCCCTAGGCTTAGGCTAAGGCTAGGGCTCCCCTATCCTCAGGCTAGGGCATCCCTAGGCTCAGGCGAGGGCACACCTAGGCTCAGGCTAGGGCACCCCTAGGCTTAGGCTAGGGCACCCCTAGGCTTAGGCTAACGCTATGGCTCCCCTAGCCTCAGGCTAGGGCACCCTTAGACTGAGGCTATGGCACCCCTAGGCTTAGGCTAGGGCACCCCTAGGCTTAGGCTAAGGCTATGGCTCCCCTAGCCTCAGGCTAGGGCACCCGTAGGCTCAGGCTAGGTCACCCCTAGGCTCAGGCTAGGGCAGGCCTAGGCTTAGGCTAAGGCACCCCTAAGATGAGGCTAGGACATCCCTTGTCTTAGGCTAGTGCACCCCTATTTTTAGGCTAAGGCTAGGGCTATCCTAGCCTAAGGCTAGGGCACCCCTAGGCTTAGGCTAGGGCACCCCTAGGCTTAGTCTAGGGAACCCATAGCCTAAGGCTAGGGCACCCCTAGGCTTAGGCTTGGGCACCCCTAGGCTTAGGCTAGGGCACAACGAGACGTAGCCTAAGGCAACGGCTCCCCTAGCCTCAGGCCAAGGCACCCCTAGACTCAGGCTAGGGCACCCGTATGCTCAGGCTAGGGCACCCCTAGATTCAGGCTAGGGCACCCCTAGGTTTAGGCTAGGGCACCCATAGGCTTAGGCTAAGGCTTGGACTCCACTAGCCTAAGGCTAGGGCCCCCCTAGGCTTACGCTAGGGCACCCCTAGGCTTAGGCTAGGGCTCCCCTAGGCTTAGGCTGTCTAGGGCTCCCCTAGCCTAAGGCTAGGGCACCCCTAGGCTTAGGCTAAGGCTATGGCTCCCCTAGCCTCAGGCTAGGGCACCCGTAGGCTCAGGCTAGGTCACCCCTAGGCTCAGGCTAGGGCAGGCCTAGGCTTAGGCTAAGGCACCCCTAAGATGAGGCTAGGACACCCCTTATCTTAGGCTAGTGCACCCCTAGTTTTAGGCTAAGGCTAGGGCTATCCTAGCCTAAGGCTAGGGCACCCCTAGGCTTAGGCTAAGGCACCCCTAGGCTTAGTCTAGGGAACCCATAGCCTAAGGCTAGGGCACCCCTAGGCTTAGGCTTGGGCACCCCTAGGCTTAGGCTAGGGCACAACGAGACGGAGCCTAAGGCAACGGCTCCCCTAGCCTCAGGCCAAGGCACCCCTAGACTCAGGCTAGGGCACCCGTATGCTCAGGCTAGGGCACCCCTAGATTCAGGCTAGGGCACCCCTAGGTTTAGGCTAGGGCACCCATAGGCTTAGGCTAAGGCTTGGACTCCACTAGCCTAAGGCTAGGGCCCCCCTAGGCTTACGCTAGGGCACCCCTAGGCTTAGGCTAGGGCTCCCCTAGGCTTAGGCTGTCTAGGGCTCCCCTAGCCTAAGGCTAGGGCACCCCTAGGCTCAGGCTAGGGCACCCCGGGCTTAGGCTAGGGCACCCCTAGGCTTAGGCTAAGGCTAGGGCTCCCCTAGCTTACACCTAGGGCACCCCTAGGTTTAGGATAGGGCACCCCTAGGCTTAGCCTATGGCACCCCTAGGCTTAGGCTAAAGCTATGGCTCCCCTGGCCTCAGGCTATGGCACCCCTAGACTCAGGCTATGGCCCCCTAAGCTTAGGCTGGGCAATCCTAGGCTACACTAAGGCTAGGTCTCCACTAGCCTAAGGCTACGGCACCCCTAGGCTCAGGCTAGGGCTCCCCTATGCTTAGGCTAAGGCAATCCTAGGCTTAGGCTAGGGCACCCTAGGCTTAGGCAAGGACAGCCCTAGGCTTAGGCTAATGCTAGGGCTCCCCTAGCCTAAGGTTACGGCACCCCTAGGCTCAGGTTAGGGCACCCCTAGGCTTAGGCTAGGGCACCCGTAGGCTCAGGGTAGGTCACACCTATGCTCAGGCTAGGGCTCCCCTAGCCTGAGCCTAGGGCACCCCTAGGCTTAGGCTAGGGCACCTCTAGGCCTAGGCTAGGGCACCCCTAGGCTTAGGCTATGGACCCCTTGGCTTAGGCTAGGGCAATCCTAGGCTAGACTAAGGCTAAGGATCCGCTAGCCTCAGGCTAGGGCACCCGTAGACTCAAGCTGGGTCACCCCTAGGCTCAGGATAGGGCAGGCCTAGGCTTAGGCAAGGGCACCCCTAGGCTTAGGCTCGGGCACCCCTAGGCTTAGGCTAGGGAACCCCTAGCCTACGGCTAGGGCACCCTAGGCTTAGGCTAGGGCACCCCTAGGCTTAGGCTAGGGCACACCTAGACTTAGGCTAAGGCAACGGCTCCCCTAGCCTCAGGCCAGGGAACCCCTAGACTCAGGCTAGGGCACCCCTGAGCTTAGGCTACGGCAATCCTAGGCTTAGGCTAAGGCTAGGGCTCCCCTAGCCTCAGGCTTTGCCAACCCTAGGGTCAGGCTAGGGCACCCCTAGGCTTAGACTAGGGCACCCCTAGGCTTAGGCTAAGGTTAGGGCTCCCCTAGCTTCAGGCTAGGGCTCCCCTAGCTTCAGGCTAGGGCACCTGTAGGCTTAGGCTACGGCACCCCTAGGCTTAGGCTAGGGCACCCCTTGACACAGGCTAGGGCACCCCTAGACTCAGGCTAGGGCACCCCTAAGCTTAGGCTAGGGCAATCCTAGACTTAGGCTAAGGCAACGGCTCCCCTTGCCTCAGGATAGGGCACCCGTAGACTCAGGGTAGGGCACCCCTAGACTCAGGCTAGGGCACCCCTAAGATTAGGCTAGGGCAATGTTAGGCTTAGGCTAATGCTAGGGCTCCCCTAGCCTCAGGCTAGGGCACCCTTAGGCTCAGGCTACGGCACCACTAGTCTTAGACTAGGGCACCCCTAGGCTTAGGCTAAGGCTAGGGCTCCACTAGCCTAAGGTTACGGCACCCATAGACTCAGGATAGGGCTCCCCTAGGCTTAGGCTAGGGCAATCCTAGGCTTAGGCTAGGGCACTGCTAGGCTTAAGTTAGGGCTCCCCTAGGTTTAGGCTAGGGCACCCCTAGGCTCAGGCTATGGCACCCCTAGGCTTAGGCTACGGCACCCCTAGGCTTAGGCTAAGGCTAGGGTTCCTCAAGCCTAAGGCTAGAGCACCCCTAGGCTTAGGCTAGGGCACCGAAAGCTTAGGCTAGGGCACCCCTAGGCTTAGGCTAATTCTAGGGCTCCCCTAGCCTAAGGCTAGGGCACCCCTAGGCTTAGTCTAGGGCACCCCTAGGCTTAGGCTAGGGCAATCCTAGCCTTAGGCTAGGGCACCCCTAGTCTTAGGCTAAGGCTAGGGCTCCCCTAGCCTATGGCTAGGGCACCCCTAGACTCAGGCTATGGCACCCCTTGGCTTAGGCTAGGGAATCCTAGGCTAGACTAAGGCTAAGGATCCGCTAGCCTCAGGCTAGGGCACCCGCAGGCTCAGGCTGGGTCACCCCTAAGCTCAGGATAGGGCAGGCCTAGGCTTAGGCTAGGGCACCCCTAGGCTTAGGCTCGGGCACCCGTAGGCTTAGGCTAGGGAACCCCTAGCCTAAGGATAGGGCACCCTAGGCTTAGGCTAGGGCACCCCTAGGCTTAGGCTAGGGCACACCTAGACTTAGGCTAAGGCAACGGCTCCCCTTGCCCCAGGCCAGGGAACCCCTAGACTCAGGCTAGGGCACCCCTAAGCTTACGCTATGGCAATCCTAGGCTTAGGCTAAGGCTAGGGCTCCCCTAGCCTCAGGCTATGGCAACCCTAGGGTCAGGCTAGGGCACCCCTAGGCTTAGACTAGGGCACCCCTAGGCTTAGGCTAAGGTTAGGGCTCCCCTACCCTAAGGTTAGGGCACCCCTAGGCTCAGGCTAGGGCACCCCTAGGCTTAGGCTAGGGCACCCCTAGGCTCAGGCTAGGGCACCCCTAGGCTTAGTCTAGGGCACCCCTAGGCTTAGGCTAAGGCTAGGGCTCCTCTAGCCTCAGGCTAGGGCACCTGTACGCTTAGGCTACGGCACCCCTAGGCTTAGGCTAGGGCACCCCAAGACACAGGCTAGGTCACCCCTAGACTCAGGCTAGGACAACCCTAAGCTTAGGCTAGGGCAATCCTAGACTTAGGCTAAGGCAACGGCTCCCCTTGCCTCAGGATAGGGCACCCGTAGACCCAGGCTAGGGCACCACTAGACTCAGACTACGGCACCCCTAAGATTAGGCTAGGGCAATGTTAGGCTTAGGTTAAGGCTAGGGCTCCCCTAGCCTCAGGCTAGGGCACCCCTAGGCTCAGGCTACGGCACCACTAGTCTTAGACTAGGGCACCCCTAGGCTTAGGCTAAGGCTAGGGGTCCCCTAGCCTAAGGTTACGGCACCGCTAGGCTCAGGCTAGGGCTCCCCTAGGCTTAGGCTAGGGCAATCCTAGGCTTAGGCTAGGGCACTGCTAGGCTTAAGTTAGGGCTCCTCTAGGTTTAGGCTAGGGCACCCCTAGGCTCAGGCTAAGGCACCCCTAGTCTTAGACTAGGACACCCCTAGGCTTAGGCTAAGGCTAGGGCTCCCCTAGCCTAAGGCTACGGCACCCCCAGGCTCAGGCTAGGGCTCCCCTAGGCTTAGGCTAGGGCAATCCTAGGCTTAGGCTAGGGCACAACTAGGCTTAATTTAGGGCTCCCCTAGGCTTAGGTTAGGGCACCCCTATGCTCAGGCTTTTGCACCCCTAAGCTTAATCTAGGGCACCCCTAGGCTTAGGCTAAGACTAGGGCTCCCCTAGCCTCAGGCTAGGGCACCCGTAGGCTTAGGTACAGCACCCCTAAGCTTAGTCTAGGGAACCCCTAGGCTTAGGTTAAGGCTAGGGCTCCCCTAGCCTCAGGCTAGGGCACCTGTAAGTTTAGGCTACAGCACCCCTAGGCTTAGGCTAGGGCACCCCTAGGCTTAGGCAAGGGCACCCCTAGGCTTAGCCTAGGGCACGCCTAGGCTTAGGCTAGGGCACCCCTAGTCTTAGGCTAAGGCTAGGGCTCCCCTAGATTCAGGCTAGGGCACCCCAAGGCTCAGGCGAGGGCACACCTAGGCTCAGGCTAGGGCTCCCCTAGCCTTAGGCTAGGGCACCCCTAGGGTTAGGATAGGGCACCCCTAGGCTTAGGCTAGGGAACCCCTAGGCTTAGGCTAAGGCTACGGCTCCCCTAGCCTCAGGCTAGGGAACCCCTAGACTCAGGCTATGGCACCCCTTTGCTTAGGCTAGGGCAATCCTAGGCTAGAATAAGGCTAGGGATCCCCTATCCTCAGGCTAGGGCACCCGTAGGCTCAGGGTAGGTCACACCTATGCTCAGGTTAGGGCTCCCCTAGCCTGAGCCTAGGGCACCCCTAGGCTTAGGCTATGGACCCCTTGGCTTAGGCTAGGGCAATCCTAGGGTAGACTAAGGCTAAGGATCCGCTAGCCTCAGGCTAGGTCACCCGTAGACTCAGGCTGGGTCACTCCTAGGCTCAGGATAGGGCAGGCCTAGGCTTAGGCTAGGGCACCCCTAGGCTTAGGCTACGGCACCCCTAGGCTTAGGCTAGGGCACCCCTAGACACAGGCTAGGGCACCCCTAGACTCAGGCTAGGGCACCCCTAAGCTTAGGCTAGGGCAATCCTAGACTTAGGCTAAGGCAATGGCTCCCCTTGCCTCAGGATAGGGCACCCGTAGACTCAGGGTAGGGCACCCCTAGATTCAGGCTAGGGCACCCCTAAGATTAGGCTAGGGCAATGTTAGGCTTAGGCTAAGGCTAGGGCTCCCCTGCCTCAGGCTAGCGCACCACTAGGCTCAGGCTACGGCACCAGTAGTCTTAGACTAGGGCACCCCTAGGCTTAGGCTAAGGCTAGGGCTCCCCTAGCCTAAGGTTACGGCACCCATAGGCTCAGGATAGGGCTCCCCTAGGCTTAGGCTAGGGCAATCCTAGGCTTAGGCTAGGGCACTGCTAGGCTTAAGTTAGGGCTCCCCTAGGTTTAGTCTAGGGCACCCCTAGGCTCAGGCTATGGCACCCCTAGGCTTATGCTACGGCACCCCTAGGCTTAGGCTAAGGCTAGGGCTCCTCAAGCCTAAGGCTAGAGCACCCCTAGGCTTAGGCTAGGGCACCGAAAGCTTAGGCTAGGGCATCCCTAGGCTTAGGCTAATTCTAGGGCACCCCTAGGCTTAGTCTAGGGCACCCCTAGGCTTAGTCTAGGGCACCCCTAGGCTAAGGCTAGGGCTCCCCTAGCCTATGGCTAGGGCACCCATAGGCTTAGCCTAGGGCACCCCTAGGCTTAGGCTAGGGCACCCCTAGACTCAGGCTATGGCACCCCTTGGCTTAGGCTAGGGCAATCCTAGGCTAGACTAAGGCTAAGGATCCGCTAGCCTCAGACTAGGGCACCCGTAGGCTCAGGCTGGGTCACCCCTAGGCTCAGGATAGGGCAGGCCTAGGCTTAGGCTAGGGCACCCCTTGGCTTAGGCTCGGGCACCCCTAGGCTTAGGCTAGGGAACCCCTAGCCTAAGGCTAGGGCACCCTAGGCTTAGGCTAGGGCACCCCTAGGCTTAGGCTAGGGCACACCTAGACTTAGGCTAAGGCAACGGCTCCCCTAGCCTCAGGCCAGGGAACCCCGAGACTCAGGCTAGGGCACCCCTAAGCTTAGGCTACGGCAATCCTAGGCTTAGGCTAAGGCTAGGGCTCCCCTAGCCTCAGGCTATGGCAACCCTAGGGTCAGGCTAGAGCACCCCTAGCCTTAGACTAGGGCACCCCTAGGCTTAGGCTAAGGTTAGGGCTCCCCTACCCTAAGGTTAGGGCACCCCTAGGCTAAGGCTAGGGCACCCCTAGGCTTAGGCTAGGGCACCCCTAGGCTCAGGCTAGGGCACCCCTAGGCTTAATCTAGGGCACCCCTAGGCTTAGGCTAAGGCTAGGGCTCCCCTAGCCTCAGGCTAGGGCACCTGTACGCTTAGGCTACGGCACCCCTAGGCTTATGCTAAGGCTAGGGCTCCCCTAGCCTCAGGCTAGGGCACCTGTACGCTTAGGCTACGGCACCCCTAGGCTTAGGCTAGGGCACCCCTAGACACAGTCTAGGGCACCCCTAGACTCAGGCTAGGTCACCCCTAAGCTTAGGCTAGGGCAATCCTAGACTTAGGCTAAGGCAACGGCTCCCCTTGCCTCAGGATAGGGCACCCGTAGACCCAGGGTAGGGCACCCCTAGACTCAGGCTAGGGCACCCCTAAGATTAGGCTAGGGCAATGTTAGGCTTAGGCTAAGGCTGGGGCTCCCCTAGCCTCAGGCTAGGGCACCCCTAGGCTCAGGCTATGGCACCACTAGTCTTAGACTAGGGCACCCCTAGGCTTAGGCTAAGGCTAGGGGTCCCCTAGCCTAAGGTTACGGCACCCCTAGGCTCAGGCTAGGGCTCCCCTAGGCTTAGGCTATGGAAATCCTAGGCTTAGGCTAGGGCACTGCTAGGCTTAAGTTAGGGCTCCCCTAGGTTTAGGCTAGGGCACCCCTAGGCTCAGGCTATGGCACCCCTAGGCTTAGGCTACGGCACCCCTAGGCTTAGGCTAAGGCTATGGCTCCTGAAGTCTAAAGCTAGAGCACCCCTAGGCTTAGGCTAGGGCACCGAAAGCTTAGGCTAGGGCACCCCTAGGCTTAGGCTTATTCTAGGGCTCCCCTAGCCTAAGGCTAGGGCACCCCTATGCTTAGTCTAGGGCACCCCTAGGCTTAGGCTAGGGCAATCCTAGCCTTAGGCTAGGGCACCCCTAGTCTTAGGCTAAGGCTAGGGCTCCCCTAGCCTATGGCTAGGGCACCAATAGGCTTAGCCTAGGACACCCCTAGGCTTAGGCCAGGGCACCCCTAGGCTTAGGCAAGGGCACCCCTAGGCTTAGCCTAGGGCACCCCTAGGCTTAGGCTTGGGCACCCCTAGGCTTAGGCTAAGGCTATGGCTCCCCTAGCCTCAGGCTAGGGCACCCGTAGGCTCAGGCTAGGTCACCCCTAGGCTCAGGCTAGGGCAGGCCTAGGCTTAGGCTAAGGCACCCCTAAGATGAGGCTAGGACACCCCTTGTCTTAGGCTAGTGCACCCCTATTTTTAGGCTAAGGCTAGGGCTATCCTAGCCTAAGGCTAGGGCACCCCTAGGCTTAGGCTAGGGCACCCCTAGGCTTAGTCTAGGGAACCCATAGCCTAAGGCTAGGGCACCCCTAGGCTTAGGCTTGGGCACCCCTAGGCTTAGGCTAGGGCACAACGAGACGTAGCCTAAGGCAACGGCTCCCCTAGCCTCAGGCCAAGGCACCCCTAGACTCAGGCTAGGGCACCCGTATGCTCAGGCTAGGGCACCCCTAGATTCAGGCTAGGGCACCCCTAGGTTTAGGCTAGGGCACCCATAGGCTTAGGCTAAGGCTTGGACTCCACTAGCCTAAGGCTAGGGCCCCCCTAGGCTTACGCTAGGGCACCCCTAGGCTTAGGCTAGGGCTCCCCTAGGCTTAGGCTGTCTAGGGCTCCCCTAGCCTAAGGCTAGGGCACCCCTAGGCTTAGGCTAAGGCTATGGCTCCCCTAGCCTCAGGCTAGGGCACCCGTAGGCTCAGGCTAGGTCACCCCTAGGCTCAGGCTAGGGCAGGCCTAGGCTTAGGCTAAGGCACCCCTAAGATGAGGCTAGGACACCCCTTATCTTAGGCTAGTGCACCCCTAGTTTTAGGCTAAGGCTAGGGCTATCCTAGCCTAAGGCTAGGGCACCCCTAGGCTTAGGCTAAGGCACCCCTAGGCTTAGTCTAGGGAACCCATAGCCTAAGGCTAGGGCACCCCTAGGCTTAGGCTTGGGCACCCCTAGGCTTAGGCTAGGGCACAACGAGACGGAGCCTAAGGCAACGGCTCCCCTAGCCTCAGGCCAAGGCACCCCTAGACTCAGGCTAGGGCACCCGTATGCTCAGGCTAGGGCACCCCTAGATTCAGGCTAGGGCACCCCTAGGTTTAGGCTAGGGCACCCATAGGCTTAGGCTAAGGCTTGGACTCCACTAGCCTAAGGCTAGGGCCCCCCTAGGCTTACGCTAGGGCACCCCTAGGCTTAGGCTAGGGCTCCCCTAGGCTTAGGCTGTCTAGGGCTCCCCTAGCCTAAGGCTAGGGCACCCCTAGGCTCAGGCTAGGGCACCCCGGGCTTAGGCTAGGGCACCCCTAGGCTTAGGCTAAGGCTAGGGCTCCCCTAGCTTACACCTAGGGCACCCCTAGGTTTAGGATAGGGCACCCCTAGGCTTAGCCTATGGCACCCCTAGGCTTAGGCTAAAGCTATGGCTCCCCTGGCCTCAGGCTATGGCACCCCTAGACTCAGGCTATGGCCCCCTAAGCTTAGGCTGGGCAATCCTAGGCTACACTAAGGCTAGGTCTCCACTAGCCTAAGGCTACGGCACCCCTAGGCTCAGGCTAGGGCTCCCCTATGCTTAGGCTAAGGCAATCCTAGGCTTAGGCTAGGGCACCCTAGGCTTAGGCAAGGACAGCCCTAGGCTTAGGCTAATGCTAGGGCTCCCCTAGCCTAAGGTTACGGCACCCCTAGGCTTAGGCTAGGGCACCCCTAGACACAGTCTAGGGCACCCCTAGACTCAGGCTAGGTCACCCCTAAGCTTAGGCTAGGGCAATCCTAGACTTAGGCTAAGGCAACGGCTCCCCTTGCCTCAGGATAGGGCACCCGTAGACCCAGGGTAGGGCACCCCTAGACTCAGGCTAGGGCACCCCTAAGATTAGGCTAGGGCAATGTTAGGCTTAGGCTAAGGCTGGGGCTCCCCTAGCCTCAGGCTAGGGCACCCCTAGGCTCAGGCTATGGCACCACTAGTCTTAGACTAGGGCACCCCTAGGCTTAGGCTAAGGCTAGGGGTCCCCTAGCCTAAGGTTACGGCACCCCTAGGCTCAGGCTAGGGCTCCCCTAGGCTTAGGCTATGGAAATCCTAGGCTTAGGCTAGGGCACTGCTAGGCTTAAGTTAGGGCTCCCCTAGGTTTAGGCTAGGGCACCCCTAGGCTCAGGCTATGGCACCCCTAGGCTTAGGCTACGGCACCCCTAGGCTTAGGCTAAGGCTATGGCTCCTGAAGTCTAAAGCTAGAGCACCCCTAGGCTTAGGCTAGGGCACCGAAAGCTTAGGCTAGGGCACCCCTAGGCTTAGGCTTATTCTAGGGCTCCCCTAGCCTAAGGCTAGGGCACCCCTATGCTTAGTCTAGGGCACCCCTAGGCTTAGGCTAGGGCAATCCTAGCCTTAGGCTAGGGCACCCCTAGTCTTAGGCTAAGGCTAGGGCTCCCCTAGCCTATGGCTAGGGCACCAATAGGCTTAGCCTAGGACACCCCTAGGCTTAGGCCAGGGCACCCCTAGGCTTAGGCAAGGGCACCCCTAGGCTTAGCCTAGGGCACCCCTAGGCTTAGGCTTGGGCACCCCTAGGCTTAGGCTAAGGCTAGGGCTCCCCTAGCCTCAGGCTAGGGCACCACAAGGCTCAGGAGAGGGCACACCTAGGCTTAGACTAGGGCACCCCTAGGCTTAGGCTAGGGAACCCAAGACTTAGGCCAAGGTTACGGCTCCCCTAGCCTCAGGCTAGGGCACCCCTAGACTCAGGCTATGGCACCCCTTGGCTTAGGCTAGGGCAATCCTAGGCTAGACTAAGGCTAGGACTCCCCTAGCCTATGGCTAGGGCACCCATAGGCTTAGCCTAGGGCACCCCTAGGCTTAGGCTAGGGCATCCGTAGGCTCAGGCTAGGTCACCCCTAGACTCAGGCTAGGGCAGGCCTAGGCTTAGAGTAGGGCACCCCTAGACTTAGGCTAGGGCACCCCTAGGTTTAGGCTAAGGCTAGGGCTCCCCTAGCCTAAGGCTAGGGCACCCCTAGGCTTAGGCTAGGGCACCCCTAGACATAGGCTAGGGAACACCTAGCCTAAGGCTAGGGCACCCTAGGCTTAGGCTAGGGCACCCCTAGGCTTAGGCTAGGGCACCCCTAGGCTTAAGCTAGGGCTCCACTAGGTTTAGGCTAGGGCACCCCTAGGCTCAGGCTAGGGCACCCCTCGGCTTAGTCTAGGGCACCTCTAGGCTTAAGCTAAGGCTAGGGCTCCCCTAGCCTCAGGCTAAAGCACCCGTAGGCTTAGGCTAAGGCAACGGCTCCTCTAGCCTCAGGCCTGGGAACCCCTAGACTCAGGCTAGGGCACTCCTAAGCTTAGGCTAGGGCAAACCTAGGCTTAGGCTAAGGCCAGGGCTCCCCTAGCCTCAGGCTAGGGCACCCGTAGGCTTAGGCCACAGCACCCCTAAGCTTAGTCTAGGGCACCCCTAGGCTTAGGCTAAGGCTAGGGCTCCCCTAGCCTCAGGCTAGGGCACCTGTAGGCTTTGGCTACAGCACCCCTAGGCTTAGGCTAGGGAACCCCTAGGCTTAGGCTAAGGCTAGGGCACCCCTTGGCTTAGGCTAGGGCAATCCTAGGCTACACTAAAGCTAGGGATCCCCTATCCTCAGGCTAGGGTACCCGTAGGCTCAGGCTAGGTCACCCCTAGGCTCAGGCTAGGGCAGGCCTAGGCTTAGGGTAGGGCACCCCTAGGCTTAGGATAGGGCACCCCTAGGTTTAGGCTAAGGCTAGGGCAACCCTAGGCTCAGGCTAGGGCACACCTAGGCTTAGACTAGGGTACCCCTAGGCTTAGGCTAAGGCTAGGGCTCCCCTACCCTAAGGTTACGGCACCCCTAGGCTCAGGCTAGGGCACCCCTAGGCTTAGGCTATGGCACCCCTAGGCTTAAGCTAGTGCACCCCTAGGCTTAGGCTAGTGCACCCCTAGGCTCAGGATAGGGTACCCCTAGGCTTAGTCTAGGGCACCCCTAGGCTTAGACTAAGGCTAGGGCTCCCCTAGCCTCAGGCTAGGGCACCTGTAGGCTTAGGTTACGGCACCCCTAGGCTTAGCCTAGGGCAGGCCAAGGCTTAGGCTAGGGCACCCCTAGGCTTAGGCAAGGGCACCCCTAGGCTTAGGCTAGGCCACCCCTAGGCTTAGGCTGGGGCACCCCTAGGCTTAGGCTAAGGCTAGGGCTCCCCTATCCTCAGGCTAGGGCACCCCTAGGCTCAGGCGAGGGCACACCTAGGCTCAGGCTAGGGCACCCCTAGGCTTAGGCTAGGGCACCCCTAGGCTTAGGCTAAGGCTATGGCTCCCCTAGCCTCAGGCTAGGGCACCCTTAGACTGAGGCTATGGCACCCCTTGGCTTAGGCTAGGGCAATCCTAGGCTAGACTAAGGCTAGGGATCACCTAGCCTCAGGCTAGGGCACCCGTAGGCTCAGGCTAGGTCACCCCTAGGCTCAGGCTAGGGCAGGCCTAGGCGTAGCCTAAGGCACCCCTAAGATGAGGCTAGGGCACCCCTTGTCTTAGGCTAGTGCACCCCTAGTTTTAGGCTAAGGCTAGGGCTATCCTAGGCTAAGGCTAGGGCACCCCTAGGCTTAGGCTAGGGCACCCGTAGGCTTAGTCTAGGGAACCCATAGCCTAAGGCTAGGGCACCCCTAGGCTTAGGCTTGGGCACCCCTAGGCTTAGGCTAGGGCACAACGAGACGTAGCTTAAGGCAACGGCTCCCCTAGCCTCAGGCCAAGGCACCCCTAGACTCAGGCTAGGGCACCCGTATGCTCAGGCTAGGGCACCCCTAGATTCAGGCTAGGGCACCCCTAGATTCAGGCTAGGGCACCCATAGGCTTAGGCTAAGGCTTGGGCTCCACTAGCCTAAGGCTAGGGCCCCCCTAGGCTTACGCTAGGGCACCCCTAGGCTTAGGCTAGGGCTCCCCTAGGCTTAGGCTGTCTAGGGCTCCCCTAGCCTAAGGCTAGGGCACCCCTAGGCTCAGGCTAGGGCACCCCGGGCTTAGGCTAGGGCACCCCTAGGCTTAGGCTAAGGCTAGGGCTCCCCTAGCTTACACCTAGGGCACCCCTAGGTTTAGGATAGGGCACCCCTAGGCTTAGCCTATGGCACCCCTAGGCTTAGGCTAAAGCTATGGCTCCCCTGGCCTCAGGCTATGGCACCCCTAGACTCAGGCTATGGCCCCCTAAGCTTAGGCTGGGCAATCCTAGGCTACACTAAGGCTAGGTCTCCACTAGCCTAAGGCTACGGCACCCCTAGGCTCAGGCTAGGACTCCCCTATGCATAGGCTAAGGCAATCCTAGGCTTAGGCTAGGGCACCCCTAAACGCAGGCTAGGGCATCCCTAAGCTTAGACTAGGGCACCCCTACGCTTAGGCTAAGGCTAGGGCTCCCCTACCCTAAGGTTACGGCACCCCTAGGCTCAGATTAGGGCATCCCTAGGCTTAGTCTAGGGCACCCCAAGGCTTAGGCTAAGGCTAGGGCTCCCATAGCCTTAGACTCAGGCTCCCCTAGCCTAAGGCTCGTGCTCCCATAGCCGTAGGCTGGGCACCCCTAGGATTAGGCTAGGGCACCCCAGGGTTAGGTTAAGGCTAGGGCACCCCTAGCTTTAGTCTAAGCCTAGGGCTCCCCTAGCCTTAGGCTAGGGCTCCCCTAGCATTAGGCTATGGCACCCCTAGGCTTACTCTAAGGCTAGGGCTCCCCTAGCCTTAGGCTTGGGCTCCCCTAGCCTTAGGCAAGGGCACCCCTTAACTTAGGCTAGGGCACCTCTAAGCTTAGGCTAAGGCTAGGGCTCCCCTAGCCTTAGGTTAGGGCTCCCCTAGCCTTAGGCTAGGGCACCCCTAGGCTTAGGCTAGGGCACCCCTAGGCTTAGGCTAAGGCAAGGGCTCCCCTAGGCTTAGGCTAGGGCTCCCCTAGCCTTAGGCTAGGACACCCCTAGGCTTAGGTAAGGCTAGGGATCCCCTAGCCTTAGATTCGGGCACCCCTAGTCTTAGGCTAAGACTAGGGCTCCTCTAGCCTTAGGCTAGGACTCCCCTAGCCGGGGCTAGGGCACCCCTAGGCTTAGGCTAGGGCACCTCTAGAGTTAGGCTAAGGCTAGGGCTCCCCAGGACTTAGGCTAGGGCACTTCTAGGGTTAGGCTAAGGCTAGGGCTCCCCTAGCTTTAGGCTAGGGTACCTCTAGGGTTAGGCTAAGGCTAGGGCTCCCCTATCCTTATGCTAGGGCTCCCCTAGCTTGCGCTCCGGCTCCACTAGCTTGGGCTAGTCACCTCTAGGCTTAGGCTAACGCTAGGGCTCCCCTAGCCTTAGGCTAGGTCTCCCCTAGCCTTAGACTCGGGTTACCCTAGCCTTAGGCTCATGCTCCCCTAGCCGTAGGTTCGGGCACCCCTAGCCTTAGGCTAGGGCTCCCCTAGGCTTAGGACAGGGCTCCCCTAGCCTTAGGCTAGGGCTCCCCTAGCCTTAGGCCAGGGTACCCCTAGGCTTAGGCTAGGGCTCCCCTAGCCTTAGGCTAGGGCTCCCCTAGCCTTACGCTAGGGCACCCCTTGGCTTAGGCTAAGTCTAGGGCTCCCCTAGCCTTAGCCTAGGGCACCCCTAGGCTTAGGCTAAGGCTAGGGCTCCCCTAGCCTTAGGCTAGGGCTCCCCTTGCCTTTGGCTAGGGCTCCCCTAGCCTTAGGCTAGTGCTCACCTAGCCTTAGGCTAGGACAACCCTAGGCTAAGGCTAGTACAACCCTAGGCTTTGGCTAAGGCTAGGGCTCCCCTAGCCTTAGGTTAGGGCTCCCCTAGCCTTAGGCTAGGGCACCACTAGGCTTAGGCTAAGGCTAGGGTTCCCCTAGCCTTAGGCTAATGCTCCCCTTGCCGTTGGCTAAGGCACCCCTAGCCTTAGGTTAGGCCTTCCCTAGCGTTACGCTAGGGCTCCCCTAGCCTTAGGACAGGGCTCCCCAAGCCTTAGGCTATGGCACTCCTAGCCTTAGACTATGGCACCCCTAGGCTTAGGTTAAGGATAGGGCTCCCCTAGCCTTAGTCTAGGGCTCCCCTAGCCTTAGGCTAGGGCTTCCCTAGCGTTACGCTCGGGATCCCCTACCCTTAGGCCAGGGCACCACTAGACTTAGGCCAGGGTACAAATAGGCTTAGGCAAGGGCTCCCCTAGCCGTAGAAGGTCTCGCCTAGCCTTTGGCTAGGGCACCCCAAAGCTTAGGCTACGGCTAGGGCTCCCCTAGCCTTAGGCTACGGCTCCCCTAGCCTTAGGCTAGGGCACCCATAGGCTTAGGCTAAGGCTTGTGCTCCCCTAGCCTTAGGCTCATGCTCCCCTTGCCGTTGGCTAAGGCACCCCTAGCCTTAGGTTAAGCCTTCCCTAGCGTTACGCAAGGGCTCCCCTAGCCTCAGGCCAGGGCACCACTTACTTGGCTTAGGTCAGGGCACAACTAGGCTTAGGCCAGGGCGCCCCTAGCCTTAGGCTAGGGCACCCCTAAGCTTAGGCCAAGGCTAGGGCTCCCCTAGCTTTAGGCTAGGGCACCCCTAGGCTTAGATTAAGTCTAGGGCTCCCCGAGCCTTAAGCTAGGGCTCCCCTAGCCTTAGGCTAGGGCACCCCTAGGCTTAGGCTAAGGCTAGAGCTCCCCTAGCTTTAGGCTAGTGCTCCCCTAGCCTTAGGGTACGGTACCCCTAGGCTTAGGCTAAGGCAAGGGCTCCCCTACCCTTAGGCTAGGGCTCCCCTTGCCTTTGGCTAGGGCTCCCCTAACCTTAGGCTAGGGCACCACTAGGCTAAGGACAGGGCACCCCTAGGCTTAGGCTAAGGCTAGGGCTCCCCTAGCCTTAGGTTAGGGCACCCATAGGCTAAGGATAGGGTACCCCTAGGCTTAGGCTAAGGCTAGGGCTCCCCTAGCCTTAGGCTAGGGCTCCCCTAGCCTTAGTCTGGGGCTCCCCTAGCCTTAGGCTAGGGCACCCCTAGGCTTAGGCTAAGGCTAGGGCTCCCAAAGCCTTAGGCTAGGGCTCTCCTAGCCTTAGGCTAGGGAAGACCTAGGCTTAGGCTAAGGCTAAGGCTCCCCCAGCCTTGGGCTAGGGCTCCTCTAGGCTTAGGCTAGGGCACCCCTCGGCTTAGGCTAAGGCTATGGCTCCCCTAGACTTAGGCTTGGGCTCCCCTAGCCTTAGGCTAGGGCACCCTTAGGCTTAGGCTAAGGCTAGGGCTCACCTAGCCTTAGGCTAGGGCACCCCTAGGCTTAGTCTAAGGCTAGGGCTCCCCTAGCCTTAGGCTAGGGAACCCCTAGGCTTCGAATAGAGCTCCCCTAGCCTTAGGCAAGGGCACCCCTAGGCTTAGGCTAAGGCTCCCCTAGCCTTAGGCTATGGCTCCCCTAGCCTTAGGCTAGGGCATCCCTAGGCTTAGGTTAGGGCTCCCTGAGCCTTAGGCTAGGGCTCCCCGAACCTTAGGCTATGGCTCCCCTACCCTTAGGCTAGTGTTCCCCTAACCTTAGGCTAGGGCACCCCTAGGCTTAGGCTAAGGCTAGGGCTCCCCTAACCGTAGGCTAGTGCTCCCATTGCCTTAGGCTAGGGCACCCCTAGGCTTAGGCTAAGGCTAGGGCTCCCCGAGCCTTAGGCTAGGGCTCCCCTAGTCTTAGGTTAGGGTACCCCTAGGCTTAGGCTAGTGCTAGGTCTCCCCTAGCATTAGGCTAGGGCACCCCTAGGCTTAGGCTAAGCTAAGGCTCCCCTAACCTTAGGCTAGGGTAGACCTCCCCTAGCCTTAAGCTAGGGCACCCATAGGCTTAGGCTAAGGCAAGGGCTCCCCTAGCCTTAGGCTATGGCTCCCCTAGCCTTAGTTTCGTGCACCCCTAGGCTTAGGCTAAGGCTAGGGCTCCCCTAGCCTTATGTTAGGGCACCCCTAGGCTCAGGCTAGGGCAGCCCTAGGCTTAGGCTAGGGCACCCCTAGGCTTAGGCTAGGGCTCCCCTAGCCTTAGGCTATCGCTCCCCTAGCCTTAGACTAGGGCATCCCTAGGCTTAGGTTAGGGCTCCCCGAGCCTTAGGCTAGGGCTCCCCGAACCTTAGGCTATGGCTCCCCTACCCTTAGGCTAGTGTTCCCCTATCCTTAGGCTAGGGCACCCGTGGGCTTAGGCTAAGGCTAGGGCTCCCCTAGCTTTAGGCTAGGGCTCCCCTTGCCTTTGGCTAGGGCTCCCCTAGCCTTAGGCTAGGGCTCCCCTAACCTTAGGCTAGGGCACCACTAGGCTAAGGACAGGGCACCCCTAGGCTTAGGCTAAGGCTAGGCCTCCCCTAGCCTTAGGCTAGGGCTCCCCTAGCCTTAGGCTAGGGCACCCCTAGGCTTAGGCTAAGGCTAGGGCCCCCATAGCCTTAGGCTAGGGCTCCCCTAGCCTTAGGCTAAGGAACACCTAGGCTTAGGCTAAGGCTAGTGCTCCCCCAGCTTGGGATAGGGCTCCTCTAGGCTTAGGCTAAGGCTAGGGCTCCCCTAGCCTTAGGCTTGGGCTCCCGTAGCCTTACGTTAGGGCAAACCTAGGCTTAGGCTAAGGCTAGGGCTCCCCTAGCCTTAGGATAGGATTCCCCTAGCCTTAGGCTAGGCTCCCCTCGCCAGAGGTTAGGGCACCCCTAGGCTTATGCAAAGGCTAGGGCTCCCCTAGCCTTAGGCTAGGGCACCCCTAGGCTTAGGCTAAGGCTAGGGCTCCCCTAGGCTTAGAATAGAGCTCCCCTAGCCTTAGGCAAGGGCACCCCTAGGCTTAGGCTAGGGCTCCCCTAGCCTTAGGCTAGGGCATCCCTAGCCTAAGCTAGGGTACCCCCAGGCTTGGGCTAAGGCTTGGGCTCCCCTAGCCTTAAGCTAGGGCACCCCTAGGCTTAGGCTAAGGCTAGGCCTCCCCAAGCCTTAGACTAAGGCTCCCCTAGCCTTAGGCTAGGGCTCCCCTAGCCTTAGGCTTGGGCACCCCTAGGCTTAGTCTAAGGCTAGGGAACCCCTAGGCTTAGAATAGAGCTCCCCTAGCCTTAGGCAAGGGCACCCCTAGGCTTAGGCTAGGGCTCCCCTAGCCTTAGGCTAGGGCATCCCTAGGCTTAGGTTAGGGCTACCCGAGCCTTAGGCTAGGTCTCCCCGAACCTTAGGCTATGGCTCCCCTAGCCTTAGGCTAGTGTTTCCCTAACCTTAGGCTAGGGTACCCCTAGGCTTAGGCTAAGGCTAGGGCTCCCCTAGCCTTAGGCTAGTGCTCCAATAGCCTTAGGCTAGGGCACCACTAGGCTTAGGCTAAGGCTAGGGCTCCCCTAGCCTTAGGCTAGGGCTCCCCTAGCCTTAAGTTAGGGTACCCCTAGGCTTAGGCTAGGGCTAGGGCTC